>NW_027256888.1:80381827-81016827 GCF_029215685.1 Pituophis catenifer annectens
ATTATTATTATTAAACATGAAACTCAGTCAACTGGACATTTAAAAATGTGTCACAAATACCATTGACTGGGGCTAATGGTTGATACGGGTTGCTGCCAGCTTCCTAGGGATCAACCAAATACCTTCTTAAGAATATCATCATCATCATTATTATTATTATTATCTTCATTAAATATGAAACTCAGTCAACTGAACATTTAAAAATGTATCCCAAATAATATTGACCGGTGCTTATTAGTATTAGTATTATACACTTTATTCATTAATTATGAAACTCGGTTAACTGAACAATTATTATTATTCGTATTAGTATGTATTATTAGTATTACTAGTATTATTTTAATGGAAGGCAGTGGACCTCCTTCCCTCCCAGCCCCCCCCTCCACCTCCGTCCTCCTGGGCTTCCCCCTTCCAACCTTGCTTTTAACCTAGTTGTTGCAAGGAAACAAACCAGGTTTACGGGCTGCCCAGCCATGCAAGGCTCCGGGATCACCTTTGCACCCCCTCCAACCCTCCCACCCTGTTGCTGGATGTTTTCCTGACTTCAGGTTGGTTACCGAAGATCTAGCTGGAAAAGTATTTCCTACTGCTTTTTCTTTCGATTTAAATCTGCAAAAGGAGGTTGGGGGGGAGGGGGTTGGCAAGAGACGGGGAAGGGAAAAAAAATGGAATATTTTTCTGGAGGAGCTGGGTTTTCTGGAGCTGCGTTGCTGACCCTCCCAGACTGTGCAAGTTTGTCTGATGCGGGAAACATCCTTATATTCCTATATATATGTGTATATTCTCTGATACAGGAAGCGCATACATCATTTTTGGGGATCCGGGAAAATAATATCTAACCGTGGTGGCTAACAAGGCCCTTCTCTTCTTTTCCGGCAAGGCGGGCGGTGAGGAAGTGAGCCGAGGCCTCTGGCCCAGCCCAGCCCCGCTTGGCATTCAGACAGATGCTTTCCACCCTGTTTTTCCTTCTCTCCCTCCGGCCGGCCGAGATGTAGGAAGGAATGAGAGCAGAGCCTGTTGTGGAAGGCGGCTTCCGAGGCCACCAAGCCTTTTGCAAAAGGGGCATTTTATATGTGTGTATGTGCATGATGTATGTATACGTGTATGTGTAGACACACATAAAGCGGGGGCAAAAGGAAAAGGAAATATTTGGGTGGGATTAAGAGCCACTGGAGGTCTTTTCCACTTTTGTCTTTGGTGGTCTCAATCCATCTATAGCAGAGTTTCTCAACCTTGGCCGTTTGAAGACGTGTGGACTTCAACTCCCAGAATTCCCCAGCCAGCAACGCTGGCTGGGGAATTCTGGGAGTTGAAGTCCACACGTCTTCAAACGGCCAAGGTTGAGAAACTCTGATCTATAGTGATGGATTGAAACCGGACAGTCACTTGTCTGAAATAGGGTTTCCTGCTTGTGGGGGGTGGGGTGGGGTGGGGCTGGACTAGAAGACCTCCAAAGGTCCCTTCCAGCTGTATTCTGATTCTGAGATTGGGTACAGGCAGTCCTTGACTTAAATGACTGGGGGAAAAAAAAAGACCTATGGCCATTTTTCACACTTAACGACAGTTGCGGCATCCCCAGGGTCATGTGATCAAAATTCAGGCACTCGGCAACTGACTCATATTTATGACGGATGCCCCGTGCCGGGATCACGTGATCCCTGTTCTTTTTGCGACCTTCTGACAGGCCAAGTCAATGGGGGAAGCCGGATTCACTTAACAACCTTGTTAGTAATTTTATTTTATTTTATTTTTTTAAAATTTGATTTATATGCTGCCCTTCTCCGGAGACTCAGGACGGCTTACAATGTGTTAAGCAATAGACTTCATACTTTTGTATATTTATACAAAGTCAGTTTATTGCCCCCACAATCTGGGTCCTCATTTCACCTACCTTAGAAAGGATGGAAGGCTGAGTCAACCTTGAGCCTGGGGAGATTTGAACTTGCAGTAATTGCAGGCAGCTGATGTTAATAACTGTTAATAATAGTGCTTTAGTCTGCCGCCACCAGGCTCTAATTGAACAGCTGCAGCAATTCCCTTAACAACCGTGGGAAGAAAGGTTGTAAAACGGGGCAGAGTTCAACTTAACCACTGTCTCGCTTAGCAACAGAAAACGTGGGCTCAGTTGTTGTCATAAGTCGAGGACTGCCTGTATAGAAATTAAAGCTCGATATAATGGATCTCTGATGGTCTCTGAGGCTGGTGGTTTACTTGCAGACGTTTCATGACCCAACTAGGTAACGTTATCAGTGCTAGAAGGCAGTGGAGTTGCTGGAGAGGAGGAGGAGGAGGAGATGGACTGTAGGGGCCTTAGTGCTCTCTGGGCTTGGTGGTTTTCTTGCAGACGTTTCATGACCCAACTGGGTAACATCATCAGTGCTAGAAGGGAGTGGAAGTTGGTGGAGAGAAGGAGGAGGATGACTGTGGGGTCTCTGGTGCTCTCTGAACTTGGTGGTTTTCTTGCAGACGTTTCGTGACCCAACTAAGTAACCTCATCAGTGCTAAAAGGCAGTGGGGTTTACATGTATATAAGCAGAGAACCACCAAGTCCAGAGACCTCTCGTTTCAACCCTGAGCTACAAATATTTTCATTTAAAGGTGGATTTTAGTAGGAAAGAACCTTCCTCCTGCAGTGTCATTTTTCTCCCTTCCTCTCTCGGTGCTTAAAAAGGAGTTTGAAGGGTGGTTTTTCTTCTTGCTTTTTTTGAGATATTCCTTGGAGAAGACCTTTCTCCTCCTCCTCGTCACACGCTGGGGATATGAACTGTGACTTAAAATGTCAACGGGCTGGGCCCTTCCTTATCTCTGGCCTGCATCACGGGAAGTGCCTTGTAACTCAAACCCAGACTGTTTGGCTCTTGAAGTCCACCATCGTCTGCTCTGACAACAGCAGGGATCCAAACTTGATCCCCGCGAGAGGGGATCGACTAGGAATCTGCCCCGGGGACCCTGGTTTGGCTTCATCCGTGGAAGCAAACGGGAAGATTCTGTGACTCTAACCTTCTAAGTCGGTTGCAACTGCAGAATAAATAACATTTTGTTCTCTGAAAAGCTTTATGTTCTTTCCAAAGGAAGGCCCACGGATTTTAAACGGATTATTTACTTATAATTTGTGCAATCTTCCTCCTTTGGGAATTCATCTTTAGAACATCATGGGGTACCTAAAATGTTCCTGTGATGCATTTAAAAAAAATAAAATAAATCTGGATATAATGAAACCTCTTTGTAATAGCAGATCTGTCTTTCTCCTTACAGTCTGAAAACGGGGCTGAAAAATCACTGTTTTTGAGAATGTTCTGTCTTCAAGAAACTTCATGCAATATTGTTCTAGGGATGGGATCTCTATATCTATCTATCGATCGATCAATCGTATCTATCTATTGATCATATCTATCTATGGTATCTATTTATGGTATCTATGGTATCTATGGTATCTATGGTATCTATATCTAATTTATGGTATCTATTTATGGTATCTATTGATCGTATCTATCTATCTTTTTATGGTATCTATCTAAATCTACCTACCTATCTATTTATCTATGGCAGTGGTCCCCAACCCCCGGTCCGCGGAGTACCTGGCACCGGGCCGCGCAGCGGCCGGGGGACATGAACGCTGCAGCGCAAAGGCTCCTGGGCCGTGCGCAAAAGCTCCTGCGCGCGCTCAGCGGGCCATGGTAAAATTATCAAAGGCTGATTGGTCCGCGGCGATAAAAAGGTTGGGGACCACTGATCTATGGTATCTATCTATCTACAGTATCTCGATCTATCTATCCATCTATCTATCTATCTATCTATCTATCTATCTATCTATCTATCTTGTAATTCCTCATCAGATTTTGTTATTCCTACATTTCAAAGTTGATTTCTCCATTAAGGTTATTAGCTTCTTGACATTTGTATTTAAAGAGAATAACTATCTTATTTAGCCATGTTTTCCATCTGTTGCAATCCTTTGAATTAGAGGTTATAATACCGGTTGAAGTTTATATATGTTTGTGTGCGAGACACGCATGTGCATATATTCCAATAAAGGAAGGATGATTGATTGGAGTGAAGGCTGGCAAGGCCTGGAAAATTGGTTTGGAGGTAGAGATAATTTTGAATTATTGGGAAATCGGAGCAGTGATCTGACAGTTTTAAGATTGAGTCAACGGATTGGGGCTGGCTACAAAAACCGTGTGATCGTTTTTTTTAACAAGGTTTTTTTTATCTTTTCAAGTAAGGAGGAAGAATTGAGTTGTTTCTTTTGAACTGGCTGTATGTAGACTGTCACTGTTGCAAAACGTTTACCTCCAGTTGTGCAAAGCTAGCATTGCCACTGTGTTTGTGTAGCTTATTAAACAAGCAACAGTATTGGATCAAACTCAACATTTCCTTGCAGACTTTTTTTTCCTGCAAAGGGATATAGCTCTTGCTTGCCTAGGAAGTTAAATTAATTGAAAAGAATCATAATGGTGCATTAAACACAACAGTGAAGCTTCATGATAAAAAGTCATGGAGTTTCCAGGCACCAATTACAGAACTGAGCAGTAATTTTGAATAAATTAATCTAATAATTAATGGACGGAGGAAAAAAATACACACTAACTTTGCAATCATCCCCAAGGATTGCAAATTCCTCCTTAAATGCAGACAGTCCTCATGGCTTAGTGGGATCCATCCTGAATTTAGCAGGATTGTATAACAAAATAGGGTACAGATAGCTCTCAACATACGACCACAGTCGGGACCAAAATTTCCATGGCTAAGTGAGGCGGTTGTTAAGTGAATCGCATCTGAATTTAAATCCTTTTTGCTACGGTTGCTAAACGAGTCACATGGTCTAACTTAGAATGTTGTAACTTAGAATGGTCGCTAAATTAATGATTGTAAATTAAGGATACTATCTGTATCCTCACCCTTCTGTTCGTCTCCTTTCACTGCACCCCTTTTTCCATGGTGCAGTTAATTCTCAATTAAATATTGTTCCCTTTTGGACTTATTTCAGTTTTTCATTTCCCTGCTGAATTTCAATATTCTGCAATGCAAAAGATTGTTAACTTGCTGGTTTATATATTTGTAATTTAAGGGTGCTTGGCATTTCTGAGTTGTTGTTCTAAATTTAAAGTTCTACTCACTTCATAGTACTTCTGAGCCCAGAGATTACAATGTCCCCTTCATTCCATAATCTCTGGATTCAGACAAACTATGAAGTGAATAGAACTATAAATTTAAAACAATATCCTGTTGATATTTATTTATTTATTTATATTAAATTTATCCCCATCTCACTATCCAAAGCGACTCTGGGTGGCTTACGACATCGTAAAATTAGATACAGAAATAGAATAGAAAAGCATTGTGAACATCAAAGATCAGGTTAGGGGGTTAGGGGGTTATAAAATAGCAAGAATTGAATAATACAGTATTCTTTATTTATGGCATAAATGTATTTGTATTTTATTCTTAGAGCTAAGTTTCTTGACTTGCTTAGAAGAAGTGAAAAAGTGATTCAGACGATATAGTAGGCCCAAACCCAAAGAAGCTGGATTAATGGTTTATGGTTTAATGCAATGAGCGAACCTAGCTAAGGGTGACTTATTGTTATTCTGGTTCATAATTGGTCATTGTTTAAGCAAACTGTGGCTTAATTTATTGAGCTAAGCCATAAAAATATAAATTCTAACTCCGGTACCTTTTCACTCAAGAAGTGCTGTGGTTTGATTCAGACTGGTGTTGTCTCCATCTTGGCAACTTTTAAGCTGTGTGGACTTCAACTCCCAGAATTGAGAACCTTGGTGGAGCAGTGGACTAAAGCGCTGTTAAGTAGCACTTAAGTAGCACTTAGCTGCCAGCTGCCTGCAATTACTGCGAGTTCAAATCTCACCAGGCTCAAGGTTGACTCAGCCTTCCATCCTTTCGAGGTAGGTAAAATGAGGACCCGGATTGTGGGGGCAATAAGCTGACTTTGTATAAAGAAAAAAAAAGAACACCGCTTGGGGGGGACCGAAAGCCCTACTAAGCAGGTATATACAAAAGTATGAAGGCTATTGCTTAATGCATTGTAAGCCGTCCTGAGTTTCTGGAGAAGGGCGGCATATAAACCAATAAACAATAATAAACAATAAATGGAATGGAATGGAATGGAAAGGAAGGGAAGGGAAAGGAAAGGAAAAGAAGAAAAAAGAAAAGAAAGAAAAAGAAGAAAAAGAAAAAAAGAAGAAAAAAGAAAAAAAGAATAGAAAGAAAAGAAAATATAGAAGGGAAGGGAAGGGAAGGGAAGGGAATAGAAGAATAGAATAGAATAGAATAGAATAGAATAGAATAGAATAGAATAGAATAGAATAGAATAGAATAGAATTCTTTATTGGCCAAGTGTGATTGGACACACAAGGAATTTGTCTTTGGTGTATATGCTCTCAGAGAATAAAATACATTCATCAAGAATAAAAAGATACAACACTTAATGATAGTCATAGGTACAAATAAGCAATCAAATCATATTAGGAAACAGTCGATATAAATCTTAAGGATACCAGCAACAAGGTTACAGTCATAAGTGGGAGGAGATGGGTGATGGGAACGATGAGAAGATCTGTGCAAATAGGTTTTGGGTCAAGGTGTTCTCAGGGCAGGATGAAATTGTCCCTGGCTTCTCCAGAGACTCCGGTCCAAGAAAAAAAAAAAAGTGAATAATCTAGATCCTGGAGACATTTTACAGATTCAAAACTAGGGCTGGCGTTTCTTCCTAGTTCAGACTCATTGCATTATGATTTCCCCTCCAAAAGCTTCAGAGCTTCACATTCTGTGGACGGATGCTTTTTTTGTAAGAATTGTGGGCTCCTTGGTGCTCTCTGAGCTTGCTTGTTTTCTTGTACCCTGTTTCCTCCAAAATAAGACATCCTCTTATAATGAGCCCAATCGGGCTTTTGAGTGCATGGCAATAAGGCCAAGTGCTTATTTCAGGGTTCAAAAAAATATTATTTACAGGGAAACACGGTAGACGTTTCATGACCCAACTAGGTAACATCATCCATGCTAGAAGGATGTGGGGATTGGGGGGAGGAGGAGGAGGAGGAGGATTTTATGTCTTTCTTTCATTCCTTTTGAAGGGAAAAATGGGATGAATATCTTAGGGCAGTGGTGAAATCCAAATTTTTTTTACTATCAGTTCTGCGGGTATGGCTTGGCGAGTGTGGCTTGGCTTGGTGGGCATGGCAGGGGAAGGATGTTGCAAAATCTCCATTTCCTCCCCACTCCAGGGGAAGGAGACTGAAAAATCCCCATTCCCTCCCCACTCTGGGGCCAGCCAGAGGTGGTATTTGCCGGTTCTCCAAACTACTCAAAGTTTCCGCTACCAGTTCTCCAGAATCTGCTGGATTTCACCCCTGCCTTAGAGGGTCTTTGGTGCTCTCTGCGCTTGCTTATTTCTTGCAGACATTTCATGACCCAACTAGGTAACATCATCCATGCTAGAAGGATGTGGGGATTGGGGGGGGAGGAGAAGGAGGATTTTATGTCTTTCCTGCATTCCTTTAGAAGGGAGAAATGGGATGAATATTTTTAAATAAATATTTAAATAAATTATTTTTAAGTAAACAAATAAAAACAAACCCTGAAATGTTAGTCCATAAGGAACAGAGTAAAGAGGTCTTTGGTACTCTCTGTAGTTGCTTGTTTTCTTGCGGACGTTTCATGACCCACCTAGATAACGTCATCAGTGCTAGTAAGGAGTGCTGTTTGATGTCAGTCTATATTCTGGTGTCTTGCCTGTCTGTCTGTCTGTGTGGGTGGATGCAGTCTTAGAGATTCTTTGGTTGGGCTGTTTACTGATGGCTCTTTGGCAGTTTCTTGATGGGGGGGTGTTAATTTACTTGATTGTTGGTCTAACGTTAACCTTGGGGTTAATCTATGCTGGTCTGAATGCTGATTGCTGGTTGGAGAGATGCTGGAGTCCTTTTGTTCCCTTTTGGGCTGGTTGATTGTCTCTTTCGCATCGTCTACAGATGTGGATAATGTCTATGTGTGTCCATTGATGGCTGATTTGTCAGAGTGCCAGGCTTCTAGAAATTCCCTGGCATTTTTGGACTTAACCTGGTCTAGGATGGTCACATTTTCCCGATTGAAACGGTGGTTAAATCTGCCTGCCTGTTGAGAAATGAAAGAATTTTCGTCGTGTCTTCCGACTGCCAGTCGGTGTTTGTGGATGCCTTCTGCCAGCCTCCTGCCTGTTTGTCCTACATAGTGACCGTTGCAGTCCTTACATTGTATGTTGTCGATGACCCCTGTTTATTTCTTCTGGGGTTGCTGGGTCTTTTGATTTGCTTAGGATGCTTGGAAGGGCTTTTGTTGGCTTGTCAGAACTCTTTGGGAAGCTCAAATGATGGTTTGTTTTTTCCTTAAAGGGCAGGACCCAAAATCTTGGACCATGGGGAAAGGAAGGAAAGGAAGGAAGGAAGAGGAAAGAAAGAAAGAAAGAAAGAAAGAAAGAAAGAAAGAAAGAAAGAAAGAAAGAAAGAAGGCATTGACTCCCGATTCTCTTTGGTACAGTAGAATAAGAAGTAATATCGAACCTCAAATATTTACTTTTGTATAGTAATATAAACTAGGCATTTCTATAACAACAGATCTATCTAATCAGTGAAATCCAGAATCAAAGTTTCATTTTTTTCCCCCCACCTCAAGCACAAAGTCCAGAAGCGGTTTCCGAGCAGAACCAAAAATACTCGTGTTAATTCTCACTGTTTTTCAGTGTCGTCATAAGTCCAAATGTTTGCTAAACGAACGTTTGTAAGTCAAGGACTACCTGTACAAATACAGGAACTGAGCTTTTCTGACAATATAATTGTTGGCAGTCCTGGCTGTATGGAAAATTGTGACACTTTCTCTGATGTAATCAAGATAGAGATGCCAACATTGATAAAATGCCACAGGCTTTGCAACTTAAACATTGTGAGGAATCGCAGCTGTTTGGACTTCACGTAGAGCCAGGGAGGAAAAAAAAAAATATATATATATATATATAGTTAGACAGGGTAGGTAGGTAGGTAGGTAGATAGATAGATGATAGATAGAAAGATAGAGAGAGAGAGAGAGAGATGATAGATAGATAGATAGATAGATAGATAGATAGATAGATAGATAGATGATGTATATGTATATATGTATAGATTAGATAGATAGATAGATAGATGATAGATAGAGATAGATAGATGGATGATGTATATGTATGTATGTATAGATTAGATTAGATTAGATTAGATTAGATTAGATTAGATTAGATTAGATTAGATTGGTACCCTGTTTCCCCAAAAATAAGACATCTCCTGATAATAAGGCCAAGCGCTTATTTCAGGGTTCAAAAAAATATAAGACAGGGTCTTATTTTCGGGGAAACACGGTATATATTTAAAGGAAACAATGATAAACATGTAATTGCAGTTGTAACTCAAATTTAGGACACCACTCGTCCAATTGTACGTTTCATGGAACCTTAAGTAAGCAGAAGCTGACGCAGTGTCTGCGTGCCACGAGTAAACACAGCGTTGTTGTGTAAACTCGAACATGTTTGCTACAGCTGGTGTGCATCGCTTATGGATTCAAATTAAGAAAGCGGTGAATATTATGGACAACAACAGTTAGGATACTCTTGTAATGAATACTTTGCAGTAAAAACTAACAACTTTCTTCTCAGCCAAGGATTTTACTTCTTACTTTTCCCCCGCTCTTTCTTACCGAGGTTTTCTAATTCAGAAATATTCTTGCCAGCACTGCGTGTTGGAGAGCTCCCCAAATGATATTCAATAATGTTGAAGCCCAAAGATTGTGAAGACCATTCTAAAACTTTTCCTTTTTTTTTTTTTTTTTTTTGCATTCTTTACTGGAAGAACTTTGTGATCGATTGGGAGATACATTTTGGATTTTTGACTTGTTGAAAAATCTAATCACTTTTCGGCTTTACACCTTGAGAGAAGGGAGTGAGTGATTTAGGGCACGAAGATCCACAAAAACTTCCGATAGAGCCACCCAGAAACTGGTCAACGACGGGATTTATAGGACTTGCTAAAAAAAAAAACTTTAGGCGACACTTTCTATAGATCTGCAGTGTTGCGGGTTCAACGGCGTGGGAGACTTGTCAAAAGTATGCGGAAGAGAGCTTTGAGCAGCCTGAATATTTTAAAAAATATATTTAAATAAAATATTTTTAAGTAAACAAATAAAAACAAACACTGAAATGTTATCCATAAGGAACAGAGTAAAGGGGTCCTTGGTGCTTTCTGAGCTTGATGTTTTGTTACCCAAACTAGGTAACATCATCAATGTTAATAGGGAGTGGGGTTTGTTCTCTGTTTATATACATGTAAATCCCACTGCCTTCTAGCACTGATGATGTTATCTAGCTGGGTCCTGAAACGTCTGCAAGAAAACCACCAAGCCCAGAGAGCACTAAGGCCCCTACAGTCCACCTCCTTCTCCTCCTGCTCTCCAGCAACTCCACTGCCTTCTAGCACTGATAAAGTTATCTAGTTGGGTCATGAAACGTCTACAAGGAAACCACCAAGCTCAGAGAGCACCAAGGGCCCCCACAGTTCAGCCCTGAGCTACAAAGAGCCCTGATGGCGCAGCAGACTAAAGCACTGTTATTAACATCAGCTGCCTGCAATTACTGCAGGGTTCGAATCTCGCCAAGGCTCAAGGTTGACTCAGCCTTCCATCCTTTCTAAGGTAGGTAAATTGAGGACCCGGTTTGTGGGGGCAATAAGCTGACTTCGTATAAATATACAAAAGTATGAAGGCTATTGCTTAATGCATTGTAAGCCGCCCTGAGTCTCCGGAGAAGGGCAGCATATAAATCAAATTAAAAAAAAAAATCTCCTTTATTGGAAATAAGGGGGCGAGAGGTGAACATTTTGAAGGGAAAAAAAAAACACATTTTGCCAATTGTAAGGACAAGCGAGGCTCTGTTTTATTTCAGGGTCATGTGGCACCAGGAAATACTGTGTTGGTAGAAGAAATAATAGATTCAACTGAATATCATCATACCCTAGATGCTAGCGTCCCACCATTGGTAAACAAAATACATATTTGAGCAAGACGTTCCAAAATACATCTTCAAATCAATCGTGGCAAGGTTGGAAGTAGCCTTCCTAGATCCCAGACTTGAATATTATTGACATCACTGGGGAACTTTTCAGCATGGTGCATGCAAGGGGAGCTAAGAATATTTTCAAGAATATCGTACGAGAACTCTGCAAAGAAGAACAGGGGGGAAAATGGAAAAAGTAAGAATGGGAAGATTTTTAGGTAGGCGAAAGGATACGAAGCTGCTGCTCCTGTCAAGGAACTGCTGTGAAGTATTGATTGAAAAAGCGTGCAAACTTTTACACCTGTAATATTCCCCGTTTTCTCATTCTAAATCTGTAAACAGCTGCACCTAAATAGAAAATACATATTGACATTTGCAAAAAAGATGCTTTTTTAGCTCTGCACCCTGTACAGTTTTTGCCAGCTTCTATTTGTTTAGAAAGTTTTGATGTCTAAACTTTGGCCTATGACTAACACATTAAATTTCATAATTAATTGTAATTATAATAAATACAAAGTCTTCCCCTAAGTGATTCCACTTCTCATACTATAATCTAAGGTTTACTCCTGATTAATACACAGTGTGAATCGGTTATCCTGGTTAAGAGTCGGGCCTGGTGGCTCAGCAGACTGATAGCATTGTGATTAACACCAGCTGCCTGCAATTACTGTAAGTTCGAATCTCCCCAGGTTGACTCAGCCTTCCATCCTTTCTAAGGTAGGTAAATTGAGGACCCAGTTTGTGGGGGCAATAGGCTGATTTTGTATAAATATACAAAAGTATGAAGGCTATTGCTTAACGCATTGTAAGCCGCCCTGAGTCTCCGGAGAAGGGCGGCATATAAATCAAATTAAAAAAAAAAAAAGTCAAATAAACCACTTTTGCTTTGTGGTGATCCATCCTTCCTTCTGTCGCTCCCTCCCTCCTTCTCTTCTTTCTTCTTCATCTTTCCTTTTTCCTGCCTTCCTTCCATCAGTCCATCGATCCATCCAGAATTCCAGGCCTTCCTTCCTTCCATCCATCCATCCATTCCTTCATCCATCCATCCAAAATTCCAGGGCGCCCATCCATCCTAAATTCCAGATCATCAATCCGTAATTCCAGGCCTTCCTTCCATCCATCCATCTATTCCTTCATCCATCTACATATACATGCATACTTAATTCCAGGCCATACATACATACATACAAAATTCTAGACCATACATACATACATACATACATTCAAAATTCCAGGCCCGCCTTCCATCCATCCATCCATCCATCCATCCATCCATCCAAAATTCCAGACCATCAATCCATAATTCCAGGCCTTCCTTCCATCCATCTATTCCTTCATCCATCTACATATATATTACATACATAAATCCAAAATTCCAGTCTATACATACATCCAAAATTCCAGGCCGGCCCGCCTTCCTTCCTTCCTTCCTTCCTTCCTTCCTTCCTTCCTTCCTTCCTTTCATTCATCCATCCTAAATTCCAGACCATCAATCCATAATTCCAGGCCTTCCTTCCTTTTATCCATCTATATATACATACATCCAAAATTCCAGGCCCTCCCTCTTTTCCTCCCTCCCTTCCCTTTAGTATTTTGTTGATTTCCCACACTATTTTCTTTTTTATGGAGCTGCTGGCTTGTTGTAACCCCGAGAGTTAAGATTTCTAAAGCTGAACGTGATACTTTGGGCCACTTTTCTCCCAGTTGCAACCTCCTCATTTGCACACCCCCTTCCCCCTACCCGAATTCGGGGGGGGGAGTTTGTTAAACTTTGTTGTGAAAACCCCTGTGAGTTTTCTCCCCCCCCCCCTTTTTTTTTTTTTGTCAAGGGATTTCCAGAAGTGGGAACAGATAATGCAAAGTGATCCCTCAAACCACAGGGCTTGCTAGAAGCTGCCACGCTTAGCATGATAAAACAACCCAGCAAATTCAACTGGATGGGGGCTTTTTTTCCCACTTGCATAGAGAGAAGCTTTCTAGAGGGTGAAACTCCACCGACAAGCATTTTGTCTTCAGTTGCAGAACTGGGATGTCAGCCACCACCTTCTGACAACCGAAGAAAGATAAAGGTTTAAAAATGATAGCGGCGCGCTGCTCTGATTCATAATATAACTCAGTATCTGGTTTTCAGCAGGCTAGGTGAAAGGAGCTGGGTTTTTAGCTTTGATTCTGGGTCTGGTTAAATCTACAGGATTTAGAAAAGATCTGCTCTTTATTCGAACAGATATATTTTTTTTCTTTCTGTTGGAAAGCCAAACCACCAAAATTGTGTCTGCGTACAATTAAGGGACCAGGAACGTTTAGCTAAGGGTTTAGAATTAGGCTACCAAGTTTAGCCATGGGATGCGGTGGCTCAGTGGCTAAGACGCTGAGCTTGTCAATCGAAAGGTTGGCAGTTCAGTGGTTCGAGTCCCCAGTGCCGCGTAATGGGGTGAGCTCCCGTGACTTGTCTCAGCTTCTGCCAACCTAGCAGTTTGAAAGTAGGTAAAAAATGCAAGTAGAAAAATAGGGGCCATCTTTGGTGGGAAGGTAACAGCGTTCCGTGTGCCTTTGGCGTTGAGTCATGCCGGCCACAGGACCACAGAGACGTCTTGGGACAGCGCTGGCTCTTCGGCTTTGAAACAGAGATAAACACCTCCCCCTAGAGTCGGGAACAACGACTAGCACATATGTGAGAGGGGAACCTTTACCAATTTTAGCTTATTTGGGGCGGGAGGGGGGGAATCAGTTTTGATGTGGTCATTTGCAGAATTGCTCTTCTTCGATTTTGGCTTCCTCTTTGTGAAACAAATTTGCTCTCTTCCAGTGTGACATTAAATTAGTCCTTTATGATCTCAGAGAATCAAATGGAGGCCTTGAATCTGGCTAATCTAGATTTTATAGGGCTGTACGGGGGTAGTTCTCGACATACGGCCACAATTGAGCTCAAAATTCCTGTTGCTAAGCCAGATGGTTGTTAAGTGAGTTTTGCCTCATTTCGTGACTTTTTTTTTTGCTGCTGTTGTTAAGTGGAACGTTGCAGTTGTTAAGTGAGCGACACGGTTGTAAAGTGAATCTGGCTTCCCCACTGACTTCGCTTGCCAGAAGGTCGCAAAAGGAAATCGCATGATTCCTGGACACTGCAGCCGTCGTAAATAAGAGTCAGTTGCCAAGCGCCTCAATTTTGATCACGGGGATCCGGCAACGGTCGTAAGTGTGAACAACGGTCACAAGTCACTTTTTTCAGTGTCGTTGTAATTTGGAATGACCAGTACGTGCAATGACACCCTTTGGGGGGTCTTCTTGTGTGGGTCGGAGGGGGGCAGGAATTCAGACTTGGGGTCTGCTTCAGCCTCCAGGTGTGGGGCTTTGGGCAAAGGCTGGAGGGAAGCGCCACTGGAGGCGAAGAGCTGGAGGGCCTCGTTCCAGTGGGGCTGCATCATGGCCTGGAACTGGCTGACCATCTCAGCCCGCTGAGCCTCCACATGCCAGTACTGGCCTTGCACTCCCGCAGGTCTTCCCTCTGCTTGGAAAACCTATGCTCGTAGTCCTCAGTGAGGTGCTTCTGCTGAGCCTCCTTAGTCAGATCCAATTTGAACTGAGCTGTTTTGCCAACTCTTTCTCGTGGTGGCTGTTTAGCTCCAACAACTGCTTCCTCTTGGGGTCCTAAGGAGCCCGGGCGGGCAAGCGAGGAGTGGCTGGGAGGGGAGGGGTGAGTAGAGGCTGGTGAGGCGCCCTTTGACATGAGTAACATCGACTTGACCACGCCCATCCAGTCACATGGCCACCTAGCCACGCCCACCCAGCCGGTCATTAGGCAGATCATATTAGTGGTCCGCGGGATTTAAAATTACGAATTGAGTGGTCCCTGAGGTCCGAAAGGTTGGGGACCCCTGGCATAGAGCCTATTCCCGTTACCGGTTCAGGCAAACCGAGCCGAACCGGCTGAATGCCGCTTCTAATGTGGGTACATGCATAATTTTGTATTTATTTTGTTTTAAATTTTGGGCCAAAGTCATGAAATTCTTTTAAAAATTTTAAATTTTGTATTGGTATGTGTTTTAGTTCTGGCTGTGCACTGCCCTGAGTCCACTAGGAGAAGGGCGGTATACAAATTGAATAAAATAAATAAATAAATGAATAAATTTTTAATTTGTTTATTTTGTCATGTTTCTGTAGTGTATATTAGAGGTTGGAGACCCTTTGACAGCTGCATGCAAGGAAATTTCATTTTAATGTATGCCGATTAGCGTACATTCGAAGTGACAATGACATTATTTTCTAAGTTCTGGAAGACAAATTGAATCCGGAAAGTTTTCTCTAGTGGCAAGCTCGTACTGGGGAACCAATGCCTAAAGTTTGTTTGCTAGCCACCCAAAATGGCGCGTCCTTTTTCCTCTTCAGGCTAATTCAAGTTGATTTTTAAACACAGGGTGGAAACCTACCCAGGTGTGTGGTTTTCCCCTCCACCCCCTTCCCTTACGTGCTAATGTTCGCCTGTAACGCTCTTTGTTTATTTGGGCATAATGTCATCTATTCAACGCATCATGTATACAGAATGTCATGTACACAGAATGCTCAGCCTCATTGATGGGAGATCAGACAACTCGGATTCGCTCAATAAGCCACGGTTTTAAAAATTCTGGCTAGAGCAAAATTCACTTACCTGCCGTCTCTCTTAGCAACGACTATTTAGGGGCTCAATTGTGGTCATAAGTCGAGGACTACCTGTAGACGTTAAGTGTTTGTGGACGAAAGCGAGGTTTTGAAACTCCTTTACCCCTTTGTTATTATCTTGATACCTTGCACCGTTTCGATGCAGGGATGGCTTTGCAGGAATTGAATATTGACGTTCTATTATTTGGATAACTTTTGAGGGTCGAAAATAAAGCGCGAGAAAAAAAACCTATTCTATCCATATCAAATACAATTTAGGAAGTCAACATTGCGAGGATAATGTTGCTTTGTCTTCCTCGCTCAAAATTGAGCACAACTTAGGGGGAAAAAAAAGAACCCCTGAAAATTGCATCGAAGTATCTGTTGTATGTATGAAAACTTTCGTTTTCCATCTTAATAAGATGATTATGCATTTATTTAATCCCAATTTCTGTAGCCACCCGTCTCAGTGGACAAACCTGGGTGGCTTAGCCTTCAAGAAATAGGCTACAGTTAAAATAATAGAAACGTGATAAATTTGTTCCTTCCTTCCTTATAAATGTACTCATTTTTTTTACTTGTTTACTTATATTGACTTCAATTAGTTAATTGCATCAATTTTGTTTCTAACGCCTCTAAGCTTAAGACTCTGCTGGGAAATTCCTCTTGGGGAAGGGTGTGAGTGAGGCCCCCGGGGGAAGGTAATGTGAATTTCGGAAAGAGGAAAAACATGTAAGTTTATATAAGATGCAGGAGCTCCGAGTCCTTCCCCCACCCTCCCCAAAAGGGTGGGGTTTGCTTGTTAGTAAAAGTTCAGCTGCACTGGGATTCTTTTCTTTTCTTTTCTTTTCTTTTCTTTTCTTTTCTTTTCTTTTCTTTTCTTTTCTTTTCTTTTCTTTTCTTTTCTTTTCTTTTTTTCTTTTCTTCCTTCCTTCCTTCCTTCTTCCTTCATCTTTCTGCCTGCCTGCCTGCCTGCCTGCCTCTCTCCCTCCCTCCTTCCTTCCTCTCTCTTTTTTTTCTTTTTCTTCCTCCCTCCCTCCCTCCCTCCCTCCTTTCTCTTTTTCTTTCTCTCTCCCTCTAATACTCTCCTTCCTTCCTTCCTTCCTACCTTTCTCCTATCCATCCATCTTTCTTTTTCTTTCTTTCCTTCCTTCTTTCTTTCTTTCTTCCTCCCTCCCTTCTTTCTCACTTTTTCTTTCTCCCTCCCTAACGCTCTCCTTTCTCTTTCTTTCTTTCTTTCTTTCTTTCTTTCTTTCTTTCTTTCTTTCTGCCTCCCTCCTTCCCTGCCTCCCTTCTTTCTCACTTTTTCTTTCTCCCTCCCTCTAATGCTCTCCTTCCTCTTTCTTTCTTTCTTTCTTTCTTTCTTTCTTTCTTTCTTTCTTTCTTTCTTTCTTTCTTTCTGCCTGGCTCCCTCCCTCCCTCCCTCCCTCCCTCCCTCCCTCCCTCCTTCCTTCCACTCTCTTTCTTTTTTCTTTCTTTCTTTTTCTTCCTCCCTCCCTCCCTCTCTTTTTTCTCTTTTTCTTTCTCCCTCTCTCTAATGCTCTCCTTCCTTCCTTCCTTTCTCCTTCTATCCATCCATCCTTCCTTCCTTCCTTCCCTCCCTCCTTCCCTCTTCTCTTTATTCCTCCCTCCCTCTTTCTTTCTTTCTTTCTTTCTTTCTTTCTTTCTTTCTTTTCTTCCTTCCTTCCCTCCCTCCCTCCCTCCCTCCTTCCTTCCTTCCTTCCTTTCCTACGTTCCTCCTTTCACAGATATGTGCTCCAGCAACATTTTTGCCTGTTGATTCCATTTTATCACTCTGCCAGAAAGCAACTAAAAAAAAGTCCCTCCAAGTTCTCTTCCGAAACTCAAATTTTTCCACCGAGTCCAAAGTAGAATAATTAGGTCCCTTCGGATTAGGAGATGAAAAACACAGCAGCTGATTTACAAGACGGGTAGTCCTTGATTTGCAACCGTTCGTTTAGTGGCTATTTGAAGTAACAACAATGCTGAAAAAAGTGAATTCCGACCTTTTTTTTTTTCCCACACTTATGACCGTTGCAGCCTCCCTGTGTCCACGTCATCAAAATTCAGATGCTTGGCAACTGGCTCATATTTATGACAGTTTCAGTGTCCTGGAGCCACGTGATCTGCTTTAGCGGCCTTCTGGACAAGCAAAGTCAAGGGGGAAGCCTGGATTCGCTTAACGACTGTGGCAAGAAAGGTCATAAAATGGGGCAAAACTCACTTGACAACTGTCTCGCTTAGCAACAGAAACATTGGTTTCAATTGTGGCCGTAAACCGAGGACTACCTGTATTATATTTGGTGCCCTTTAGTGGTTTCAGGCTCCCTTCGTGAAAGGAATAACTCTTAAGATGGATTTGCTTGAGAATGTGCAAATTCTTTTTTTGTTTTTAAATAAAAAAAAAGGAAAAGCAGCCGTATGAATCATACTTGTACTGTGGAAATAAGTTACGGCCCCTGTTTTGTTTTCTTTTTTCCTGATTTATTTGGAGGCCAAATCCAGAGAAGGAAAAATGCTAAAAGATTAGGAATTGCCTTCCCCCCGCCCCCAAAGAAAGCAAACACTCCGGTAAAGATTTAAGAGTTACTGGATTAGTACAGGTAATCCTCGATTTACAACAGTTCATTTAGTGACCTGTTCAAAGTCACTGCAGCACTGGAAAATGTGACTTATGACCGTTTTTCACACTTAATGCCCCTTGGGTCACGTGATCCACATTCAGACTTTCTTGGCAACTGACTCGTATTTATGACGGTCGCAATGTCCCCGGGGTGTGTGTGTGTGTGTGTCACGTGATCCCCTTTTGCAACCTTCCGACGAGCAATGTCAAAGGGGAAAGCCTCGATTCGCCTTAACAACTGGGCTACTCGCTTATCAACTGTGGCGATTCACTTAAGGACGGCGAGAAGACATTGTAAAATCGGGCAAAGCCCATGGAACAACGGTCTCCCTTCCTACGACACAAATTTGGGGCCTCCGTGGTAGTCATACGTCGAGGACCACCGCTCTGCCTCACGGCCCAAATGGATGTTACAAATTTTTTTTAAAAAAAAAGGCCAGTCCAATTTTAGCCAGTATCGATAAAATTAACAACGATGGCGAGAAGATGTCGTAAAATGGGGCAAAGCCCATGGAACAAGGGTCTCCCTTCCTATGACACAAATTTGGGGCCTCCGTGGTGGTCATATGTCGAGGACCACCAGTCTGCCTCACGGCCCAAATAGACGTTACAAAAATTAAAAAAAAAAAAAAAAAAAGGCCAGTCCAATTTTAGTCAGTATCGATAAAAGTATTTCTTTTCCCCCCAAAACTCTCAGCAATAAATGATTTTATTTTATTCTGCGTCTCACCAAGCCAGCTGGGTTAGAGTGTCCATTTCTGGGAATTGCATTTTTTTAAAGGGAGGTGTCAGGAAACGGGGATGTTTGGAGAACGGCAACCCGGGGGACGAACGGAGGATTAGAAATCTAATTTTATGAGGGAAATGAACTTTATTTAGGCTTTAAGAAGAGCAAGGGAAATAGGACAGGAGTTTTCCAATCTTGGGAGAAAGTCACATCCAAGGAAGGGAAACAGGTCAGCTAAATATTAAGCAGAACCTAACAGGAAGAAATGTTGGCGACAGGGCAGCTGTGGTGTGTTCTCTCTCTCTCTCTTTTTTTTTTTGCTGAGTGTGGCCAAACACAAACTCACAAAGACGGCGGAGGGTCGACAGCCATCAAATGACGGTGCCACAAATTGGACGGAATTAGGAGGGCTGAACTACGCCTTTCAACGCTCTGATTTCTTTTTCAGGGAGTCCTCGACTTACAGCCATTGCGTTTAGTGACCGTTTGAAGTTACAGGGGCACTGATAAAAGGGAAGGAAGGAAGGAAGGGAGGGAGGAAGGAAGGAAGGAGAGCGTTAGAGGGAGGGAGAAAGAAAAAAGGAAGGAAGGGAAGGAAGGAAGGAGAGCATTGGAGGGAGAAAGAAAAGGAAGGAAGAAAGGAGAGCATTAGAGGGAGGAAGAAAGAAAAAGGGAAGGAAGGAAGGAACGTTAGAGGGAGGGAGAAAGAAAAGGAAGGAAGGAGAGCGTTGGAGGGAGAAAGAAAAAAGGAAGGAAGGAAAGAACGTTGGAGGGAGAAAGAAAAGGAAGGAAGGAGAGCGTTGGAGGGAGAAAGAAAAAAGGAAGGAAGGAAAGAACGTTGGAGGAAGAAAGAAAAGGAAGGAAGGAGAGCGTTGGAGGGAGAAAGAAAAAAAGGAAGGAAGGAGCGTTAGAGGGAGGGAGAAAGAAAAGAAGGACAGTGTTAGGGAGGAAGAAAGAAAGAAGGAAGGGAAGGAAGAAAGGAAGGAGCGTTGGAGGGAGAAAGAAAAGGAAGGAAGGAGAACGTTAGAGGGAGGGAGAAAAAAGGAAGGAAGGGGAGCGTTGGAGGGAGAAAGAAAAGGAAGGAAAGAAGAGCGTTAGGGAGGAAGAAAGAAAAAGAAGGAAGGAAGGGAAGGAAGAAAGGAAGGAGCGTTGGAGGGAGAAAGAAAAGGAAGGAAGAAAGGAAGGAGAAAAAATAGACTTACAACTGAATAATGTGTTTTTTAAAAACCTGGAACCTTGGAAAACTAATCAAGGAGAGAAACAACTTAGAACTAAGGAGAAATTTCCGACAGTTAGAACAATAAATCAGTGGAACTGCTTGCCACCAGAATTTGTGAATGCTCCAACACTGGAAATTTTAAAGAAGAGGTTGGATAACCCTTTGTCTGAAGTGGTGTAGGGTTTCCTGCCTAAGCAGGGGGTTGGACTAGAAGACCTCCGAGGTCCCTTCCAACTCTTGTTATTCTATTCAAAGACCACTTATGAACAATATCCTCTTGTTTAGTTGACCGTGTGTTCCAAATTCTCCAGGGTCCCAAACTGGAAAAGACTAGAAATTATCTAAAAATACAATACCTACAGTGCAGATCTAACTTGGTTTACCTAACCTCATTTTCCTCAAAAGTGACCCACAGCGTGTCATTTTTCTGAGAGCGGAAAAGAGAAATGATTATAAGGGAGCATATCGATTTGAGTGAGCTGTACAGGCGTCCCTCTACTTACAACAGTTCATTTAGTGACCTTTCAAAGTTACAACACTGCTGAAAAAGTGGCTTGTGACCGTTTTTTTCACACTTGCAACCGTAGTCACGTGATCATTCAGATGCCTGGCAACTGGCATGTACTTATGACTGTTGCTGTGTGTCCCGGAGGTCACTTGATCCCCTTCTGACAAGTAAAATCTACGGGAAAGCCAGATTCACTTAACAACCTGGTTGCTTCCTGAACGGCTGCAGGGATTCACTTGACAACAGTGGCATGAAAGGTCATAAAATGGGACGAAACTCACTTCACAAATCTCTCACTTCTCAGCAGCTATGTTGGGCTCAATTGCGGTCGTAAATCAAGGACCAGCTGCATAAAGTTTCTCTTTCCTGTATCATCTGTTTTCTCATTTAACTGAATTAAGATGATAAATAACCAGACGGTTGCATAACCTCGGTAACAGTTAGTACGGAAAACATACGATTATCCCGTAAGCCACAATAAATCACCCAATTGCACAATTTGGGTTCAGCTGCAACCACTTATTACATCCAAAATGTTCTTAATAGGGAACAGTTCAGTGGTCCCATCATCCTGTTAAAAGTAAGAACCGTGGAGGATTTCTTAGACATTGAAAGAGTGAAAAGTCTTATTTTATTTTGTTAATTATAGCACTCTAGCAAACTGATGTGTATATAATTCTAATTTATAAACCCAAAAAAAAAAGGAAGAAATCCTTACAGGTAGTCTTTCAATTTACAACTATTCCAAAGTTACAAAAGCACTCCAAAACCTGATTTGTGACCATTTCTCACAGTTGTGACTGTTGCAACATCCCGGCGGTCTAGTGATCCAAATTCAGACTTTCTTGGCAAGTGACTCATACTTACGTCCAGAAGTCACGCAATCTCCCTTTTGCGACCTTCTGACAAGCACGCTCCATGGGGAAGTCAGGTTCACTTAAAAACCACGTTCCTAACTTAACAACTGCCTCCATCGTGGGCGTAAGTCGAGGACTACCCGTATTTAGACAAAAAAACGTGTTTCAGAAATTTCCACTTCATTCTCAATTGTTTGCCGAGTAGGAAACATTCGTTCTGCCTCTTTCTCCGTTCCTAAAGCCTTAGCAAGAATTAGTATTAATTTTTGGGTTTAGTTTTGGTTATTACACGGAGTCCTCGACTTCACAACCATAATTTGTCCAAGAATTTCCGTCGCTAAGCAAGCAAAGTGGTGGTTAAATGAGTTGCCCCCGATTTTACGACACTTTTTTTGGACACTGTCGTTAACCAAATCACTCCCGTTGTTAAATGAATCAGGCGGTCATTAAGGAAAGTCAGTTTTGCCCATCTCTTGCCCTACGTAAGCTCAGAATAAAATGCGGATTTTTGGACTAGAAGGTGAATTTAGCCCAAGGGTCGGCAACCCGCGGCTCTGGAGCCGCATGTGGCTCTTTCATCCGTTGGCTGCAGCTCCTTGTTGCTGGTCGGCGCCACAGTTTTGAGAGGAGCTTCTGGTTGCGGGGAGGGAAGCATGGCGTGCCAGGAGGAGACTCTATAGCAGTGATGGTTAACCTTTTTGCCATCGTGTGCCAAAAGTGGGGGGAGTGCGGGGATGAGTGCGTATGTGTGCCCATACCCATAATTCTATGTGCCCTGTGCATATGTGTGTGACCCCCCCCCCCCGTGCTTCCCCTGTTTTTGGCATGCGATGGCCTGGTGGGCCCGGTAGGCCCGTTTTTTCGCCCTCCCCAGGCTCCAGAGCCTTTCTAGGAGCCTGGGGAGGGTGAAAACGGCCTTCCCCACCCCCACCCCCTGGAGGCCCTCCGGAGATCGGAAACGGCCTGTTTGCCGACTTCCAGTGGGCCCAGAAGGCCCGAAAAAATCAGCTGGCCGGCGCGCACATGTGCGCCGGAGCTGAGCTCGCGTGCTCATCGATATGGCTCCACGTGCCACAGGTTCGCCATCCCGGCTCTATAGCAAAGGCCAGTTTTTCTGGTCAGCTCCATAATTGATAGGGCTTTCGGTTAGGACAGGTAGAGGAAAAAGGACGCCGCGCTAGGAGGAGACTCTATGGTGGGGGAACCGGACTTCCAGTCGGCAGAGGAAAAAGGACGCCGCGCTAGGAGAAGACTCTATGGTGGGGGAACCGGGCTTCCGGTCAGCTCCAGAATTGAAGGGGGGTGCTTCTGGTTAGGACCTTCTGTGTTTAAGGTTGCCGACTCCTGATTTAACCCAAGAGCTGGTTACAGACTTGGTTTCTCCTGTCTATGCAAGCTGTTCTGAATTTTAGGTGGAGCCCTTCACCCCATTCTGTGAAATATTGCAGCTAATTATTCGTTTTAGGAAACCGAGTCCTGTTAAATGTGTAAGAGAAACTGTAGGGCTGACACCGCCGGGGTGACTTAACAAGCCCGCCTATCCTGGATAATTATACGGCATCTAGAGTCTTTTTCCTGCTTGGAAGTGTATTTATTCATTTCTCTCCACACCCCCACACCCCCCTTGGCACAAGGCAAAGCTTTAAGATTGAATTAAGAAATCCAGGAATGGAGCCATTGCCATCTTCCTTAAGCGCGATTCTGTCCTGGCTTAAAAGGAAACGAAAAAAGGAAAAAAAAAAATCTTTTGTAGAAAAATTAAGGGCTTTAACACCTGGGCCACAGATTTCTTAAAATGTTTCGTCATTTCTCTTGGGAAAAAAAATACAAGTAAAACGGAAAACACTCACTATGGTTGATGTGCAACCAGCAAGCGATTTTCTAATTTTATACTTGACTTATTAAAGGTAAGTCCTAGACTTGTAACAACAACTGAGCCCAAAATTTGTATTGCTAAGCAAAAGAAGAAGAGACTGGACAGCCCCTTGTCTGAAATGATATAGGGCCGTGATACCGAACCTATCTCACGGGTGCCACAGGTGGCAGGTGTAGCCATATCAGTGGGCATGCGAGCTCAGCTCTGGCGGGCGGGCGCGCGCCAGCCAGCTGATTTTCGGGCCTTCTGGGCCCACCTTAAATAGGGAAACAGGCTGTTTCATGCCTCCGGAGGGCCTCGGGGGGTGGTGGGGAAGGCCCGTTTTTCTCTCTCACCTGGCTCTAGAATCTCTCTAGGAGTCTGGGGAGGGTGAAAACAGCCTTCCCCACCCCCTGGAGGTCCTCCAGATGCCAGAAACGGCCCGTTTGCCAGCTTCCGGTGGGACCAGAAGTTAGCAAACAGGCCATTTTCGGCCTCCCCAGACTCCTAGAAAGGCTCTGGAGCCAGGTGAGAGAGAAAAACGGGATTACCGGGCCATCGCGTGCCAGGAGCGGGGTGGTGGTGTCGCGTGTGCAGACATGGAGGTGGGGCGCATAGAATTATGGGTGTGGGCACGGGCACGTGTGACACCCCCTCCCCCCCACCTCCAGGCACGCGATGGCAAAAAGGTTAGCCATCACTGGCATGGGGTCTCCTGCTTGAGCAAGGGGCTGGACTAGAAGACCTCTGAGGTCCCTTCCAATTCTTTTTTTTTTTAATTGATTTGATTCAGCGAAGTTTGCCCCCTTTTTATGACCTTTCTTGCCACCGTTGTTAAGTGAATCACTGCAGTTGTTAAGTAAGTCACACGGTCCTTGAGCGAATCAGGCTTCCCCATGGACTTTGCTTGTCAGAAGGTCGCAAAAGGGGGAATCACATCACCCCCGGGACTGTCATAAATATGAATCAGTGGTCGGAGCATCCGAATGTAAATCACGTCACCACGGGGTGTGTGTGTGTGTGTGTTAGTTGCTGCAATGGTCATAAGTGTGAAAAGCGGTCATAAGTCACTTTTTTCAGTGTCGTCGTAACTTCGAACGGCCACTAAGCAAACTGTCGTAAGTCCAGGACTACCCGTAGTTCTATTAATCCGCGTTTTCTGCCTTTTTAATCTGCTTTTCGTTTGGGACGTACGCATGCGCTGTTTTTAGTATTTCTAGTCCGGGTGGCTGCCTTTGGCGCTAAGAAATTTTGGAGGCAAAAATTGGAATTTTCCCAGGAAGCAAACTTGGAGCCCACCCCCTGCCCCTCTCCCTGTAACTTGTTGAGCCATATAATTAGCTTTTTACACACACACACACACACACACACACACACACACACAGGCTGTGCAAAGTGTGGATTCCAACTGTGATCTGTTCCCTGGTGCCGGATTTGACCTTCTGGGCTAACCCATCTCGTTGCGCTCCTTGAACAAGTGCGTCCGATCGAGCCGAGCTCTTTCCAAGTAAACATGTATTTTCTTTTCTTTTCTTTTTTTTTATTTGCAACATTCCTGGCTTGCAAATGATCTTGGCAACAAAAAAAGGGGGAGAGAGAGAGAGAGAAACTGGAAGCTGGCATCTCTTGGCTGAACGAAACAGCTTCGCGGAGGGGGGGGTGCCAATCAAAAACACCCACAGGTACCTGCGGGCTTTTCCCTAGAACCGTGATGGCGAACCCATGGCACGCGTGCCACAGGTGGCACGCGGAATCATATCTGTAGGCACGCGAGCTGTTGCCCTAGCTCAGCTCTAGCGCGGATGTGCGTGCCGGCCAGCTGATTTTCGGCTGGCCCCACCCATGCCGTCCTCCCCTCCCAGGGGTCTCCATGCAGCCCGTTTTGGATGCCAGGTAAGTACAGGGCTCACGCGGAGGCTCTGGGAAGGTGTTCTCGGCCTCTGGGGAGGGGGGAAGAGGCCGCTTTTGCCCTCCCCAGGCTCCAAGAAAGCCTCTGGAACCTGGGGAGGGCGAAAAAACGGGCGTACCGGGCCCACCTTTTTGCATTTGCATGCCAAAAGCGGGAGGAGCGTGGGGGGGGTCGCGCACGCATACGTGGGGGTGCAGGGGGCATTGAATTACGGCTGTGGGCACGCACAACCTGCCCTGCTCCCCCCATTTTTGGCACGCAACGGCAAAAAGGTTAGCCATCACTACCCTAGAAAGGGGGGTTCCTTCCTGATTCATCTGTGGGGATCATCCATGGGAAGGTGTGGGGGTTTTTTTCCCCACTGCGTCTTTGCTTTCTCTGTAAAACTGACGTCCTGTCAACATCAATAGCCACCTGTACGGGAGGTGTGTACCTGTTTGCTGCAGGTAACTAACAAACACAAGAAGAGATTCTGAAATTGGTGTACAGGTAGTCCTTGATTTACGGCCACAGCTGAGCCCCAGATTTCTGTTGCTAAACTGTTAAACTGAGTTTTGCCTCTTTTTACGGCCTTTCATGCCATGGTTGTTAAGCGAATCACTGCAGTTGTTAAGTTAGTGACATGTAACGCATTGTAAGCCGCCTTGAGTCTCCGGAGAAGGGCGGCATATAAAAATAAATAAAAATAAAATAAATAAAATAAATGTGATTTACTCAGTGAACCGCAGCGATTCGCTTAACAACCATGGCCAAAAAAACCCCCCACGGCTGTAAAATCGGGCGCGACTCACCGAACAACTGCCTCGCTGACCGACAGGAATTCTGGTTTCAGTTATGGTTGTAAGGCGAGGACTACCTACATTGGGCCTTTCCCCGGGAGCAGTGATTGTTCATTTTTGGGTGCTGCTGAAACGATGAATTGCAGAGAATGCACAACACACAACACATAGACACAGACACACCCATTATAAGTTGAGTTACACACTCCTGCGCCAACGAAAACCTGCAGTGAATTTTGCATTTCTTGGAGGTAGATACCACATCCTGTTTTCTGATTGATGTCAAAACTTGATTTGTTTGAGGCTCCAGGAAATAAAATATCCCCAAACTGAGGTGTTGCATTGTAGCTGATTGTGGACTTAAAGCTTTGAGGTTAACCGCATTCGTTTCTTGGGGGGGAAGACCGGTTTTTGTGTCTGTTGGTTCTGTTTTGTGATGTCCTCGGCCATTATGGGCTTGCCGCTCTCCCAGAAACGTTAATCATGGTTATCCTCAAAGCGAGGAAGGTTTGAAATTTTCTACTTCCACTGTGTAACCATAATTCAGCGATTGGTACCACCCGGTTTTCTAAGTAGAAAATTGTAGCTGCGACTTTTGGTGGTCTTTGCGGTTTTGGAAAAGCGCTTGCATTCTCACAACACCACAAAAACAATTTTAAGAACAGCTTTTGGTGTCTTTCTTGGAAAACAGTAGCGAGTACATAAGAATACTTCTTTTTTTAAATTTTTATTTTATTTTATACACAAACAAACACTTAATACATCAGTTAATCTTTTCGTGTGTCATCTCGGTGTTTCTTCAATGGCTTCATCTCCTTGTTGTTTCTTCTTTCTTCATTTTCTCTTAATCTATTACAACCTCTCTTCAACAATACAATATTTTAATTATACCAAACTCTACATAAACCATTGATTTGTTTATCTGTATCTCTTTTCTAACCAATGGTAGAATTGACCCCATATCTTAAAATATTCTGAATCCTCTCTTTCTTTAATTCTCAGAGTTAATCTATTCATTTCTGCACAATCTAAAATTTTCTTAATTACTTCCTCTTCCAGAGATATTTTCTCTGCTTTCCAGTTTTGCGCAAATACAATCCTTGCTACTGTTATTACATGAATAATCAGATATATCTTTTCTTTACTAATTTTTTCTGGAAGGATACCCAATAGGAACAGCTCCGGTTTTAAATCAATACGTTGTTGTATCATTTCTTCTAGTCATATCTTAATCTTACTCCAATAATTTTTAGCTTCTGGGCGTGTCCACCAGGTATGATAATAAGATCCTGGTAACTGGTGACATTGCCAACATTTAGCTAATTTAAGAATACTTTTTAGCAGGGACACAGAACAGCTAGAAAATCATTTTGGGATGGTCAGTGAAATTCTTCATTACATTATCGCGATGATATTGTGTGGAATTATTCTGGAATAATAATAATCCAGAGACTGTTTTTTTCCCCTCTTTTGAGATAACTGGGCCTTTTTTTTTTTTCCTTTTCTTTTCTTTTGGCCTGTTTATCTTGTCTTTGATCACTTCTATTTTTAACATTTATGGTTTTGTTCTCATTTTCCCAGTGACTGAAAAAAAGCATCCTAAGGATTTTCCGAGTGTTCCATTCAATGAAATAACGGAATGAGGGGGCTCTGGATCTCTTTGGGAATCGCTAGATGTTTGGGAAACGGCACCAATCTGTTAAAAAAAACCAGATTGGAAGGCAGAATGTGCTGTTCAATAAAATCCTGAACTAATTTGGGGTGGTGGTGGTAGTGAGAGGACAGGAGAAATGAAGAGGAAGATGAAAGGAAGAGAACAAGTGCAAATTGTTTCCTTTTTTCTTTTCAGATATTTATACTTTTTGCTAAACCTTGATTCCTCTTTGGAAGTTGCTTTCGGAGAAGAAACAGCTGAATTTGTTTGAGGGAGAAGGAAGGAACGAAGGAAGGAAAGAAAGGAAGGAAGAAAAACAAAGCTGAATAAAGAGAGAGATAGGGAAGGAAGGAAAAGAAGAAAAAGAAAAGGAAGGAAGGAAAAAAAGGCAGAGAAACAGAAAGAGAAACAGGAAAGGAAAAGAAGGAAGGAAGGAAAACACAAAGCTGAATAAAGAGAGAGATAGGGAAGAAAGGAAAAGAAGAAAAAGGGAAGGAAGGAAGGAAAAGAAAGGCAGAAAAACAAAGAGAAACAGGAAAAGAAAAGAGGCAGGAAGGAAGGAAAACACAAAGCTGAATAAAGAGCGAGATAGGGAAGGAAGGAAAAGAAGAAAAAGAAAAGGAAGGAAGGAAAAAAAGGCAGAGAAACAGAAAGAGAAACAGGAAAGGAAAAGAAGGAAGGAAGGAAAACACAAAGCTGAATAAAGAGAGAGATAGGGAAGAAAGGAAAAGAAGAAAAAGGGAAGGAAGGAAGGAAAAGAAAGGCAGAAAAACAGAAAGAGAAACAGGAAAGGAAAAGAGGCAGGAAGGAAGGAAAACACAAAGCTGAATAAAGAGCGAGATAGGGAAAAAAGGAAAAGAAAAAAAAGGAAGGAAGGAAAGAAGGAAAAGAGAAAGGCAGAAAAACAGTCAGAAAGAGAAACAGGAAAGGAAAAGAGGAAGGAAGGAAGGAAGAAAGGGAAGGAAGGAAGGAAGGAAGGAAGGAAGGAAGGAAGGAAGGAAGGAAGATACAGTTATAACTGAATAATGTGCTTTTTTAAAATCTGGAACCTTAGAAAGACCATTTTTGAACAATATTTTCTTGTTTAGTTGACCTTGTGTTCCAAATTCTCCAGGGTCCCAAACTGGAAAGTGCTAGAAACTATCTAAAAATATACCTACAGTGCAGATCTAACTTGGTTTACCTAACCTCATTTTCTTCAAAGTGACCTACAGCTTGTCATTTTTCTGAGAGTGGAAAAGAGAAATAATTATAAGGGAGCATATCGATTTGAGTGAGCTGTACAGGCAGTCCTCTACTTACAACAGTTCATTTAGTGACCTTTCAAAGTTACAACACTGCTGAAAAAGTGGCTTGTGACCGTTTTTTTCACGCTTACAAGCATTGCAGCATCCCCATAGTCACATGATCACAATTCAGATGCTTGGCAACTGGCATGTACTTACGACTGTTGCAGGGTCCCGGGGTCATGTGATCCCCATTTGTGACCTTCTGACAAGCAAAGTCAATGGGGAAGCCAGATTCACTTAACAACCGTGTTAGTACCTTAACACCTGCAGTGATTCACTTAGCAACTGTGGCAAGGAAAGTCATAAAAGGAGGCAAAACTCACTTAACAACCGTCTCGCTTAGCAATGGGAAGTTTGGACTGTATTAGATTCACTGCCAGTTCTCTGAAAAATGGTGTCAGCTCTCTTTCCTTTAAATTAGGGATGTCCAACCTTGGAAACCTGAATGCGTATGGACTCCAACTCCCAGAATTCCCTAGCCAGCATCACTGTTTCTCAACCTTGATAGCTTTAAGGCTTGAGGACTTCAACTCCCAGAATTCCATAGCCACCATGACTCAGTGTTTCTCAACCTTGGCAATTGGGGAATTCTGGGAGTTGAAGTCCACACGCCTTCAAGGGATCAAGATTGAGAAATAGGTAGCGCATTAAATTATAAGCCATCCAGGTAGCCACTGTCTTGTTCAACAACAGAAATTTGGCGGCTCAATTGTCATAAGTCAAGGACTACCTCTAGACATATATTTTCACAACTCTGTCTCTCTCCCCCCCCTTTTTGTGTGTGTGTGTGTGTGTTCAGAATTGTGGCATTCAAACAAGGCGCATTGCGTACATTTCAGCGATGGCTCTTCACAACTCAACAGACTGGGAAGGCAGATGGGGTGTGGGAACAGAGAAAAATGGCTGGCTTGATGTCCCATTTGTGCCTTCATGGGTGACACATTTCATCACAAGTCAGCAAGCTTTCCTTCCCCCGCAAATAATGTCTTTCAGTTACTGGCTTGTGGTAAACTGTGTGTGTGTGTGTGTGTAGTGTGTTTCCTTGCTACCTGCTTTTCTTTTTCACCCACAACTTGTTTTTCCTCGCCAATGTGCGCTGTTTTGTCACTGAGGGGCTGATGCACGAATGGGCAGGAGAAAACCACAAGATTTTCCCCTGGTCGTTGTGGCGCTGCCGTTGTAGCACACCCAGACACACACTTAGAGAGAAGTCCATCAAAAAAAGAAAAGAAAAAAGAAAACTTTTTCTTGTTTTTCTTGGCGCTGTTTTCAGAAAGCTTTGAGGCTCAGGTTCGCAGGAGTAATAGGAAATAGGTGTGAGAAGAAATCAGCATTCCTTTATATATTTTATTTATATCCCACCTTTATTATTATTATTATTATTATTATTATTATTATTATTATTATTATTATTATTATCAAGGCAGTGGACCTACTCCTCCCTCCTTCCTATTTTCAGAACAATAACCCTGTGAGGTAGGTTGGTCTGAGAGAGAGAGAGAGAGAGAGCGAGAGAGAGAGAGAGAGAGAGAGAGCGCAAGTCTGGTCCAATAGAACAGATGGCTTTAATGCTTAAGGCGGGACTAGAACTCTCAGTCTCCTAGTGATTGGCCCAAAGTCACTCAGCCAGCTTTAATGCCTAAGGCAGGACTAGAACTCACCATCTCCTGGTGATTGGCTGAAAGTCACCCGGCTGGCTTTTTGGCTAAGGCTGGGACTAGAATTCATAATCTCTTTGTTACTAGTCTGGCGCCTTAACCATTAGACTAGGGGTTCCCAACCGGGGGTGCTTACATCCCCTGGGGTACGAGATGATATTCCAGGGGGTGTGAAAACTTGGGTTTGGAAGTTTCAAAATTATATGTATATGCATAATTATATGCATATAATTATTTATTTTTGTAAGGGGTGCGAGAGCAATGCTTAGCACATTGTAAGCCGCTCTGAGTCTCCAGAGAAGGGCGGCATATAAATCAAATTTTATATGTATGTATGTATGTATGTATGTATGTATGTATGTAGAAGAAGCGATAGACATCACGATCTCCGGAACGTTTAAAAGTTTAAAAATTTTATTTAATTTTTATTTAAAATAAAATTTTTAAACTTTTAAACGTTCCGGAGATCGTGATGTCTTTCGCTTCTTCTACAACTATACCTGGAACTCGCATCTTCAGGACAATTCTTAATATATATATATATATATACCAGACTTCATTTCAGGTCTGCTAAATTTTCCAGTTTTGGGCCTTAAAAAAAGGGCTAGGACTAAAGTGGTATCCAATAGTTCCCAATTTGAATCTCAGTTAGTCTTATAACAAATAAGATATTCTCTCTCTCCCTCCCTCCCTCTTTCCTTCCCTTCCCTTCCCTTCCCTTCCCTTCCCTTCCCTTCCCTTCCCTTCTGGATTTCTATTACCTGGTGTGTGGGGGGGGAACCCTGAAGCAGTTCAAAAGAATACAAAAAAAAATGAATGCATGTTTAAATGGTTTCTTTTCATTCCAAGCCTGCAAAAGTTGAAATTGTCACTCTGCAAGGAGGAAGAAGGTGGGAGCTGGGAGCCTTTTCCATGAGCTGAAATGTAATTTTACTAATTGGGGATGCAGCCAAGGGCCCTGCAGTTCACAGAAAGTTTTGCATCGCGGATGCCGAGCAAAGCTGGCTAGAGAATGCTGGGAGTTGAAGTCCACAAGTCTTAAAGCTGCCGAGTTTGAAGACTTCTGACATAGCTAATGAATTTTTTGTTATAAAAAAGAAACACTTGGTTTTCCTGAGATGTAAATATAGCTTTAGCGAGTCCCACGGGTGAAAGTAGACACCTGCGTGACTGCTCATCATCATCAGTTGTAACTTTGAACGGTTGTTGAGCAAATTGACGGCTACCTCCAAAATACTTTATTTTATAACTAAGGGTTGAAATATAGGAGTCCTTGGTGCTCTTTGAACGTGGTGATGTTACCTAACTGGGTCCTGAAACGTCTACAAGAAAACCGCCAAGCTCAGAGAGCAGCAAGGACCCCACAGTTCAATCCTGAGCTACAAATTTTCTCCTTTATTGATACATCTTCGTTCCCATAAGTCACACCTGCAAGAAAAGATTTAAGTAGAGTGCAATCTATGAATCAAACTATTTACTAAGAGTGTGTTTACTATTCTTCTTCTCATCCTTCCTATTACCTATCTCCTTCTACTTACGACCATAACCTTTACGTCCTAGTATGATTTCGATTGCTTATTTAGCAGGGTGGATAAAAATCAATGATTTTTTTTTAAAAAAATCAAAAAAATCGATTTTTTTTATTTAAATCGGATTTTTTAATTTAAATCAGATTTTTTTTTATTTTTATTGAATTTATTTTAATAAAAAAACTTTTGGGGTAAAAATCTATCATAAGATAGTTTTCTATTTAAGATACATAAATAATTTAGTTTATTCAGCATGAAACGGAGCTTAGTTACGTAGCATGAGGCTGTATATTCTGCAACACTGGGACTATCGGTGAGTCAACAGCGGGTCAAAGGAGTAGCAGAGATGACAGTTGCTCTTTAAAAATTATGATTAAAATCGAGTTGATTTAAATCAATCCTTTTTACTAGTGATTTAAATCACGATTTAAATCGTGATTTAAAACAACTCGATTTAAATCAAATCCACCCTCTTATTTAGTATCCTATGCAGTGGTGGGTTTCAAATTTTTTTACTACCGGTTCTGTGGGTGCGGCTTGGTGGGCGTGGCAAGGGAAGGATACTGTAAAATCTCCATTCCCACCCCACTCCAGGCGAAGGACACTGTAAAATCTCCATTCCATCCCCACTCCTGGGGGAAGGATACTGCAAAATCCCCATTTCCTCCCGATCAACTGGGACTTGGGAGGCAGAGAATAAATGGGGACGGGGCCAGTCAGAACTTTTACTACCGGTTCTCCGAACTACTCAAAATGTCCGCTACCGGTTCTCCAGAACTGGTCAGAACCTGCTGAAACCCACCTCTGATCCTACGACTATCGCTAAGTGTTGTATCTTATGATTCTTGATGAATGTATTTTTTTTTTTTATGCACACTGAGAGCTTATGCACCGAAGACAAATTCCTTGTGTGCCCTAATCAGACTTGGCCAATAAAGAATTCTATTCTATTCTATCCTTTTTAGATACGCAAGTGGCGCTTATGCAAGTGATTAATGTATGACTCTTCATTGGAGAATTTGCAGCTTCCTTCCTTGAGGCTGGCCGTGCAAACCAGCCGAGTTACTTCCCTCTGAATGCCGTTTGGTGTGTGAAATTGCTACCTTTCCTTTCGCTTTGCCTCCTTAATTACGGGCAAAGCTACTATCGAGAGCCATTTTCCCAGCGAAGGAAAACCCAGAGACTTGAGTTGATCGTTTCTCAGCTGATTTTTTTTTTCCTCCCTGCTTCCTAAAAGGAGATGCTGGCTTGCTTGCTTGTTCAACCAAGAAAAATGCACTTCCTTGGAGCAGCGTAGGAAAATCCTGAAGAGTGGCCTCATTTTGGAGACATCGCACACAGCACGTGGGTGTTCATTGAAGGAGAGAGAAAATAACTTTTAAAGAAATTAACACCTTTTAAAAGAGTAGGTCTCTCTCTCTCTCTCTCTCTCGAGGTAAACGGCTGTCAGATCTGAGTGGAGAAATATTTAAAAGTGCAAATGAGTTTTCCAATGGGGGGTGGATTGGGGATATGTACCCTCGCGCCTGACTTTCGAGAAATCAGAATTGGGAAATAGCCCATGGCTGGTAAGTTGGATTTTTATTTTTATTTTTTGCTTTTTAGTTGTGCGTACTTCTCTTTCCTTTTTATTTTTACTTTCAAAATGTCAAGGTAGGATCGCTAGGCTTAATTGTGAGTTTGTTTCCTATTTCGGTTCGTTTCTTGAAATGTAGAAGGCTGCCCCAGCTATCTAGAACGAATCTCCAGGATTCAACAGGCAGATTTCTAATGTTGATTGCCTTTGAATTGCTTTAGTTGGCTCCAGTGGGGTTTTTAACCGCTAGTCCTCGACTTCCGACCTACAAGCGAGCCCAGAATTTAGGTTGCTAAGCGAGAACAGTTTCGAAGTGAGTTTTGCCCCATTTCACGAACTTCCTTGCCAGTTGTTAAGTGAGTCACTGCAGTTGTTACGTTAGGGACACGGTTGTTAAGTGGATCTGGCTTCTCCATTGATTTTGCTCGTCGCAAAAGGGGATCACGGGACCCCGGGACGCTGCAACCCGTCATAAATATGAGTCAGTTGTCAAGCATCCGAATGCCAATCACGTGACCATGGGGGTGCTGCAACGGTCGTAAGTGTGAAAAAAACAGTCATCAGTCACTTTTTTCAGTGCCGTTGTAACGTCGAACGGTCACTAAACGAACTGTTGTAAGTTGAGGACTACCTGTGTTATTTTTCTCCTAGCCTGGTCAGCAATTTTTGTATGCTGTCCAGAGTTACATAAGTATGAGTCGGTTAGCCACATATAGGTAGCCCTTGACTTACGACCACAATTGAGCCCATCGTTTCTTGTTGCTAAGCGAGATAGTTGCTCAGTGAGTTTCGCCCCATTTTACGACCTTGCTTGCCACAGTTGTTTTATTTATTTATTTATTTATTTATTTATTTATTTATTTTATTTTATTTTATTTTATTTTATTTTATTTTATTTTATTTTATTTTATTTTATTTTATTTTATTTTATTTTATTTTATTTTATTTTATTTTAAATTTATATACCGCTCTTCTCCCTGAGGACTCAGGGCGGTGTACAGCCAAGATAAAAAACATAGAATACAAATATTAAAAACAATTAAAATATATATAAATTTGGCCCAAAATTAAAAATACAAACCAATTAAAACATTTAAAATTTCTTCTTAAGCCAGCCCGGCTTGCTGGAAAAAGTGGGTTTTAAGGGCACGGCGGAAGGTGCTAAGGTCTTGGATTCTCCTTATCTCTGGGGGCAACTGATTCCAGAGGGTAGGTGCCCCCACAGAGAAGGCCCTCCCCTTGGGGGTCACCAACCTGCATTGATTGGCTGATGGCACCCTGAGGAGGCCCTCTCTGTGGGAGCGCACGGGTCGATGGGAGGTCGTCGGTAGCAGCAGGCGGTCTCGAAGATAGCTAGGCCCGATGCCATGGAGCGCTTTAAAGGTGGTAACCAAAACCTTGAAGCGCACCCGGAAGACCACCGGGAGCCAGTGCAGCTCGCGCAGGAGCGGTGTTACATGGGAGCACCATGCTGCTCCCATCACTACCCGCGCTGCTGCATTCTGGACCAGTTGGAGCCTCCGGGTGCTCTTCAAGGGGAGCCCCACGTAGAGAGCATTGCAGTAGTCAAGGCGAGAGGTGAAGTGAATCAGTGCAATTGTTACCTTAATAAACATGGTTGTTAAGTGAATCTGGCCTCCCCATCGACTTTGCTTGTCTGATGGCCGCAAAAAGCTGACCTCGTGACCCCTGGGACACTGCAACCGTCATAAATATGAGTCAGTTGCCAAGCCTCTGAATTTTAATTGTGCGACCACAGAGACGCTGGAGCGGTCGTAAGTGTGAAAAACGGTTATAAGTCATTTTTTTTTTTCAGCACCGCTGTAACTTTAAACAGGTCCCTAAACGAATGGATGCAAGTCCAGCTCGGCGTTTAAATGTTTTTTGGGGGGGGCTTATTTTTGGGGAAATGCATGAATAGTGTGATCATACATTTTAATACAAATAAGCATAATATTATTACTCATATTTATTACATTTAATTTTCATTGTTTCATATTGTTTAAACATCCCTCATACTACCTAAACCTCACTCTTACTATTACATATATCTTGTTATATTAATATATATATCAGTGGTGAAATCTAAAATTTGTTACTACCGGTTCTGTGGGCGTGGCTTGGGGGGGGTAATGTGATTGGGTGGGCGTGGCCAATTTTTTTTTTTCTTTTAGTTTTAAAACCATTTTTTCTAAAACCTCTTCGTTGAAGAGGTTGTAAAAAAATGCTTTCAAAAGGCTCTGAGGATCCCGGCTGAGTTGCCTGATCGGCAGAGGTTTTTTTTTTTTTTTTTTACTTTTAAAAGCATTTTTTTGGCCAAAGAAGTTGTAGAAAAAATGCTTTTAAAAGTTAAAAAAAAGCCTCTGATGATTGTGCGGCTCAGCTGGGCAAGGGGGGGGGGCAGGGATTTTTGCTACCGGTTCTCCGAACCACCTGCCTCCATCACTACCGGATTGGTCCGAACCGGGAGCATTTCACCCCATATATATATATATATATATGTGTGTGTGTGTGTGTGTGTATATCCAATTATTTCCCTCTTATTTCTATCTCTATTTTCACTTTTTTTTTATGTCACCGTAATATTCAAAGATGTTCCTTTTCTATCTTCCCCCTTCCCCCTGCTTTATTATTCCTATTTCCCTTATTTAGCTCTTCGCATCTGTTTATATTAAAGTTTCATCCTTCATTCTTTCATCGTTCGGCGTTTCAGTATACACTTCTAGTACCAGTCACAATCCTTTAAACATACAGAGTTAATCTACTTAGGTTTTTTTTCCAATCATCCAATCCGTGTGATTCTACTATTAATCCACTCGCTAACATTAAAACATGTTCTTTCATTATCTAACCAGCCCTCTATTCGATCAACTTCTACAGTTGTGACTTTACATTCAAAGTGTTAAGATCTCTGCAGGCAAGGCAGGAAGTCCGTTGGGTTTGACAGGTGGGCTGCCCTTGGGATTTGTGAACCTCAACAACCACAGCAACAGCGAAACAACTTTCCGCTGCCTCGGTGCATCTGTTAACAAGCAACAGCCCGCCGTTTCATGGGTTTTGGGCAGGCCAACCCCTTCTGAAAACTCACTTAGCTGAGCAAAAGTGCAAATTTTTATGTTCGAAGAGAAGAAAAGCAGGTTTGATTTAAAGGTGTGTGTGTGTGTGTGTATGTTGTGTCCACTTTTTTTTTTTTTACAGCTTAAGTCAATGATGGCTAACCTTTTTGCCGTCGCGTGCCAAAAGCGGGCAGAGTGGGGAAATTGCACATGCATGTGCCAACATCCATAATTCAGTGCGCCCCATCCCCTCACGCATGATCCTCCCGCTCTCCCCCCTGCTTTTGGCCCGTGATGGCCCGGTGGGCCCAGTGGGCCCATTTTTTTGCCCTCCCCAGGCTCCAGAGGCTTTCTAGGAGCCTGGGGAGGGCAAAAACAGCCTTCCCCAGTCCCCCCGGAGGCCCGGAAGCATCCCGTTTCCTGACTTCCGGTGGGCTCAGAAGGCCTGAGGTAGGACAACGCTCGTGTGCCCACAGATATGGCTCCGTGTGCCATCTGTGGCACCCATGCCATAGGTTCGCCATCACGGGCTTAAGTAATTGATCCCAGGTTATCCAATTGCAGCTGAGCCCAAAATTTCCATTGCTAATCGAGACAGTGATTTATTTTATTTATTTATTTATTTATTTATTTATTTATTTATTTATTTATTTATTTATTTATTGCGATTTATATGCCGCCTTTCTCCCTAGGGACTCAAGGCAGCTTACAAAATGACAACTTCAATACAAATCACAATACAATACCAAATTAAAATCAGTAACCCAATTAAAAAACGATTTAAAATTATACCAGTGTACCCCCAAACGGATCAGTTTAATTGGCGGAAGAGCCACGTCTTCACCTCGCGACGGAAGGAAAGAAGGTCGGGGGCTGTCCTGAGCTCAGTGGGCAATCCATTCCAGAGGGTCGGGCTCCCACAGAGAACACCCTCCCCCTGGGGGTCGTCAGCCGACATTGTTTGGCCGACGGCACCCTGAGGAGGCCGACTCTGTGAGAGCGCACAGGACGATGGGAGAACGGCTGGAGATGGTCCTGCAAGTACCCCGGGCCTAGGCAAGTACCCCGGGCCTAAGTGATGAAGTTTTGTCCCATTTTACGACCTTTCCTGCCACAGGGGGGTTCAGGGAATCACTGCCATTGTTAAGTAAGTAACCTGGTTGTTAAGTGAATCTGTCTTCCTTCCTCCTTGAGTTTGCTGAAAAATGGGATCGCACGATCCCGGGACACCGCAACCGTCATAAATATGAGTCAGTTGCCAAGCGTCTGAATTTTGATCGTCTGACCACGGGGATGCCGCAGTGGTCATAAGTGTGAAAAATGGTCATAAGTCACTTTTTCAGTGCCATTGTAACTTCGGAACAGTCACTAAATGTACCTCGATCCTAGTTTCACTCTAAGCACCTTCATGCAGTCCTGTGCAGGGCGCAATCTCTAATCTCTGCAAGTCTGCTGAACAAAACTCTGCATTGGCGACAGGAAGAGCATCCGCCCCTTAAAACACTCTGATAGCTCCATTCAGTTGCCCAGACTTTACCCCGCAACCGATTATGGGGTTGTTAAATGATGATGAGTGAAGGGGGGGAAAAAAAACCCCTTTTCTTTGCAGCTTAGAGTGGCAGAATGGCGGGGGACACCGAGGACCTTAATACAATTCAGAATCAACATTATTTTATTTTCATCCTGAGTTGGCGTTGCTTCATGTTAGCGGTGCCGTTGAGAATTTATTTATTTATTATTTATTTATTCATTTTATTTCTATACCGCCCTTCTCCCGAAGGACTCAGGGCGCTGTACAGCCTGATTAAAAGCACAAAGACAGACAAAATTTAAAAATAATTAAAATTATTAAATAATTGGCTCAATTATAAAACCCCCAAATTTAAAATCCCACATTTAAAACCAATTAAAATCTTTACATTGATAGCCCGGCCTGGCGGAACAACAAGGTTTTGAGGGCACAGCGAAATACCCGGAGATCAGAGATCTTACGCATTTCCGGGGGCAGTTCATTCCAAAGGGCAGGGGCTCCCACAGAGAAGGCCCTCCCCCTGGGTGTCACCAGCCGACATAACTTGGCCGATGGCACCCTGAGGAGACCCTCTCTGTGGGAGCGGACTGGCCGGTGGGAGGCTACTGGTGGCAGAAGACGGTCTCGAAGGTACCCAGGTCCTATGCCATGGAGCGCTTTAAAGGTGGTGACCAACACCTTGAATCGCACCCGGAAGAGAATGGCTTTGTCCGAATTCTATGAGCTTTTAGATAGAGCAATTCTGCAATTCCGCCTTTCTGTTGATCGTGAACCATGGGAAATTAATATTTCTGCTCCTCTTGTACTAGACCAGAGGTCAGCAACTTGCGGCTCTGGAGCCGCATGCGGCTCTTTGGGCCCTCTGCTGTGGCTCCCTGTCAGATGATCCCACCACTGGCTGGCCCCACCCCTCGCCCTCACCTCCCAGTCACTCCTTGCCTGGCCTGAGAAGGTAAGGGCAACGGTGGGGGATGGAGAAGCAGCCAGGGCAGAGACAGAGAGATACAAAGAGAGGGAGAGAGAGAGAGACATAGAGAGATACAGAGAGAGAAGTAGAGAGGAGGAGAGAGAGAGATGTCAAAAGGATTTTGTGGTTCCCGGTGTTTTTTAACAACTGGTTTTCTGTCCTAATGACCGGCTAGCTAGGTGTGGCTGGGTGTATGGGTGTATGTGTGTGTCATGTGACTGGTGGAAGTGAGTGACATCGAGTTGGCCACGCCCACCCAGGTTTTGTGGCTCCCGGTGTTTTCTTTTCTGTGGGACACAGATCCAAAATGGCTCTTTGAGTATTTAAGGTTGCAGTCCCCTATACTAGACCTTTTTCATCATTGTTGGACCGCCTTCTTTGGCTAAACGAAAGGATAAAATCCGGCACGTCTGTAATTTTGTGCTTATTGTGCTGCTCCTTTTCCTCCTCGCTGCTCCGCCACTCCACTTAATGGGTATCCACATCGCCACTTGACAGACTGAGTGCCAATCAAATCTTCCTCCACAGCTTGGTTCCGCCCACTCCATCTGCGCATGCTCAGTCTTTTCACTCAGTCGCTAGTGATCAGACTAGAGTGCCTTTATCTCTTGCCAAATATTTTTTTGTCCGAGTCCATAAATAACGGTAGGGATTTGAGCAGGAAATAACTTCTTTTCGATGGCTGCCTAGTACTGGCATTAATAATGTAAAAATCAGGTTCTTGGCGTTCCGTTTGAGAGAGAACAGGAGTTACACTGGCTAGCAAATGGATTTTTTTTTTTAAATTTGATTTATATGCCACCCTTCTCCGGAGACTCAGGGCGGCTTACAAATTGCAGGCAGCTGTGTTAATAACAGGGTGCATTAAACCACTGTACTACCAAGGCTCCTTGGATTCCAGTCTTATTATTATTTTTTCTTAAACCAGAAAAATGTGAATGAACGTGGGTGATGGATTTGGGGTCAAGAATAAACTGATCATATCAAACTTATATTTGCCAGACACCTGTCAGGAATAAAAGACCAGATGCACCTGTGAAGGTTCGATTTAACTACTTTATTGCTAAAAGCCTACGTACAGGAATCTTCTCAACTAATGGTCAGCACCTGGTTAAAATTAAATCGGAGCCAATGGCACTCAAGGGTGGTTGGACTTCGTGCTTATGATTGCAAGTAGTCCTTTTTTTTTTTTTTTTTTAATTGATTTATATGCCGCCCTTCTCCGGAGACTCAGGGCGGCTTACAATGCGTTAAGCAATAGCCTTCATACTTTTGTATATTTTATACAAAGTCAGCTTATTGCCCCCACAAACTGGGTCCTCAATTTACCTACCTTAGAAAGGATGGAAGGCTGAGTCAACCTTGAGCCTGGTGAGATTCGAACTTACAGTAATTGCAGGCAGCTGGTGTTAATCACAATGCTATCAGTCTGCTGAGCCACCAGGCCCTTGACTTGCAACCATTCACTTACTGACCGTTCCAAGTTACAACGGGCATTGAAAAAAGGGACTTATGACCGTTTTTCATGCTTACGACCGTTGCAGCCTCCCCGTGGTCACGTGATCGAAATTCAAACGCTTGCCAACGGGCTCATATTTATGACAGTTTGCAGTGTCCCGGGGTCACGCGATTCCCTTTTGCGACCTTCCGACAAGCAAAGTCAACGGGGAAATCCAGATTCGCTTAACAGCCGTGTGACTAACTTAACAACTGCAGTGTTCCACTTAACAACTGCAGCAAAAAAAAAAAAAAGTCGCGAAATGGGGCAAAACTCCATTTAACAACCTCAGGGCTTTAACCAGCAGAAATTTGGGGCTCAATTGTGGTCGTAAATCGAGGACGACCTGTATTTAAGGATTCTAGGCTGATTCCTGTTTTCACGCCTCCCTCTGGCTCTGGCAGCCCTTCTCCTGCGACACCTCGTTGTTGGCTTTGGGCAAGCAAATGCCAGCGAATTCTCGTCGTGGTGCTTTCTTGCAGGCACTGCGCTTTGCAAAGTAAGGTTAGCAGGTAGATTTCGGTTTGAGATGGAAAAAAATGAGTTGAGTCAGAACGGTAACCCCATTCTTCTGTCACTCACTTAACTGCTGCCTTACTTAGTAATGAAAATTCCGATCCACTTGTGGTTCTAAGTAGAGGACTACCTGTAGAGCAGGTTTGTCAAACTCGCGGACTGTGGGCCAGATGCTGGCCCCGCCCCTGCCCGGTTTAGCAAAGGGGGGAAATGTACCGATACGTCACGTGACGCCTCCGTGATAACGTGACTTTGACACCCCTACTGTAGAGTATTAGCTAAACACCAGCTTAGCCCTAGAAGAGAAGTGGGACTAGAACTCACCCTCTCCTAGTGGTTGACCCAAGTCACCCATCTTGGCTTTTGTGCCTAAGGTGGGACTGGAACTCACCCTCTCCTAGTGATTGGCCTAAAGACACTCAGCTGGCTCTCATGTCTGAAGTGGAACTAGAACTCATTCTCTCCTAGTGATTGTCACAAAGTCACCCAGCTGGCTTTCGTTCCGAAGGAGGGACTAGAACTCACCATCTCCTGGTGATTGGCCCAAAGTCACCCAGCTGGCTTTCATTCTGAAGGAGGGACTAGAATTCACCGTCTCCTGGTGATTGGCCCAAAGTCACCCAGCTGGCTTTCATTCCGAAGGAGAGACTAGAACTCACCATCTCCTGGTGATTGGCCCAAAGTCACCCAGCTGCCTTTCATAGCTAAGGCGGGACTAGAACTCACTGTCTCCTGGTGATTGGCCCAAAGTCACCCAGCTGGCTTTCATTCTGAAGGAGGGACTAGAATTCACCGTCTCCTGGTGATTGGCCCAAAGTCACCCAGCCGGCTTTCATGCCTAAAGCGGAACTAGAACTCACCGTCTCCTGGTGGTTGTCCTAAAGTAACCCAGCCGGCTTTCATTTCTCAGGAGGGACTAGAACTCACTGTCCCCTTGCGATTGGCCCAAGATCACCCAGCTAACTTTCCTCCATAAAGCGAAACTAGAACTCACACTCTGTTGCTTTCTAGCCTGATGCCTTAACCACTAGATCAAGCTCCCTCCCTCTCTCTAGACAGAATTGACACCTTATAGTGATTCATTTCCAACGTTCGTGGCCTTGCCGTTGGCAACACCCTCTAAACATTGAGTGAAGCGCTAGTTAAACACCTAATGACAAGGGGTGTGTCGGTGTGTGGCACTTCTGCTTATCCTAAAATGACACCCAAACACAAACAACGGGCTTTGCCCATTCTCAACTCCTGTGTAAAATATTCCATCATCTCCTGTGACTTTTTTCCTGGGGCATCTTGTTAATAATGGCAAGGATGGGCGGTTAAATCCTTTTATTGTATTTGTTTCCGTTTCAAGCTTTTCATTTGGTGTCTGTCCACTGTATCGTGTTGTATTTATTTGTCCACGTTTGGGCCTTTTGGGTTTCTCTTTTAATGCGCTAGTTCTGGTTTTCACATATATTCAGCGCCGGATGTCCACAATGTGGATGTAAAAGTAGCTTGCAATGATTTTGGTATGAAATAATCAAATTTTCAATGCTTTAGAAGCCTGGCTTATTTATTTATTTATTGATTTGATTTGATTTGATTTGATTTCTATCCCGCCCTACTCCCGAAGGACTCAGGGCGGTGCACAGCCAAAGAATAAAACACATACATACAAAATTTAAAAGTAGGATAAAATCAAATTAAATAATTTTGGCCCCGACAAATTTAAAACCCCAAACTTTTAAAACCAATTTAAAATTGAATGTATAAAATACTAAAAGATATTTAAAAATTAAAAATCTTTTATAAAAGAGGGAGAAAGTTAGGCCAGGCCCGCTTGGTGAAATAAAAAGGTCTTTAGAGCGCGGCGGAAGGTGCGCAGATCCGGGATCCTCCGTATCTCGGGGGGAGCTCGTTCCAGATAGTAGGTGCCCCCACAGAGAAGGCTCTCCCCCTGGGGGCCGCCAGTCGACACTGTTTGGCTGACGGCACCCGGAGGAGCCCCTCTCTATGAGAGCGTACCGGCCAGTGGGAGGCTATTGGTGGTAGTAGGCGGTCCCACAAGTACCCAGGTCCTAAGCCAGGGAGCGCTTTAAAGGTGGTAACCAAAACCTTGAAGCGCACCCGGAAGACCACCGGGAGCCAGTGCAGCTCGCGCAGGAGGGGTGTTACATGGGAACGCCATGTCGCTCCCATTACCACCCGCGCGGCCGCACTCTGCGCCAGTTGGAGCCTCCGGGTGCTCCTCAAGGGGAGCCCCATGTAGAGAGCGTTGCAATATTCCAGGCGGGAGGTGACGAGGGCATGAGTGACCGTGCGTAATGAGTCCCGATCCAGAAAGGGACGCAACTGGCGAATCAGGCGGACCTGATGAAAAATCCTCCCGGTCACGGCCGTCAAGTGCTCTTCTAAAGACAGCTGTGAATCCAGGAGGACGCCCAAGTTGCGAGCCCTCTGATGAAATAATTGCTTACATCAGTTAGAGCCATGATGGCGAACCTATGGCACGGGTTGCCACAAGTGGCACGCAGAGCCCTCGGTGCGGGCACGTGAACCGTCGCCCCAACTCAGCTCTGCCACGCATGCGCCTCCCACCGGCCAGCTGGTTTTGGGGTCTCTGCCACGCATGCGTGGTGAGTGAGGCGCATGTGGGAGACAGGCACGCATGCGTGGGGTGGGGTGCAAGCAGGGGTCATGCGTGCATGCGCATGGGGACGGAGCGTGCATGGGGGGGTCATGCATGCATGGGTGGGGCTCATGGGGGGGTCACTCATGCATTGCATTATGGGTGTGCATGTGTGCACGCTTTCGGCACTCAGTGCAGAAAAGGTTAGCCATCATTGAATTAGAGTATGTAAGTATTTTGTGTTTTAAAAGTGACATGCGTAGGCTCCGGGGCCTGGAGCAGAATTTCTTAAACTGGAACTTAAGATTGTCCCCAAAAAGAGCCTTGGTAGTACAGTGGTCTAAGGCACCCTGTTATTAAGCTGTTTATTAAGACCAGCTGCCTGCAATTACTGCAGGTTCGAATCTCGCCAAGGCTCAAGGTTGACTCAGCCTTCCATCCTTTCTAAGGTAGGTAAATTGAGGACCCGGTTTGTGGGGGCAATAAGCTGACTTTGTATAAATATACAAAAGGATGAAGGCTATTGCTTAACGCATTGTAAGCCGCCCTGAGTCTCCGGAGAAGGGTGGCATATAAATCAAATTAAAAAAAAAAATGAATGGCCTTGAAAAGCTTGTTAAAAAACGATGGGCTCTGTCTATTTAGATTACATTCTTAACAGAAGAAGAGAATGAGAGAGTTGGAAGGGACCTTGGAGGTCTTCTAATCCAACCCACTACTGAAGCAGGAGAACCTCTACTGTTTCAGACAAATGGCTGTCCAATCTCTTCTTAAAAACCTCCAGTGATGGAGCATTTACAATTTGTGGTGGCAAGCAGTTCCGCTGGTTTATTGTCCTAACTGTCAGGAAATTTCCTCCTTAGTTCTAGGTTGCTTCTCTCCTTGATTCATTTGCATCTGCTGCTTCTTGTCCTGCCTTCAGGTGCTTTGGAAAATAGGCTTACTCCCTCTTCTTTTTGGCAACCCCTTATGATCGGGGTGGGGAACAATGTCCCTTTTATGATTTATGGACTTCAACTCTCATGCTGGCTCAGGAATTCTGGGAGTTGAAATCCACAAGTCATAACTATTTCTTTGGAAATGCAATTTATTTGAGACGACACCGAAACCTGACAGGGCCATCATTCCCTACCTATTGGAACCTATTAGATATTGGAACCTATTACTTACCCTGTTTCCCCGAAAACAAGACCTCCCCTGATAATAAGCCCAATCGGGCTTTTGAGCACATGCGCTTAAAATAAGCCTCCCCCCGAAAATAAGCCCTCCCCGAAAATATTTAAACGCAGAGCGGGAAATCAGGTAAGACAGCAAGAGGAGCCCCATTTTCCTCCCTCGCTGCTCCGATATTCCACCGATTGGGAAGGTTCCACTGTCATTGGACTGACTGAGTGCCATTCAAACTTCCTCTACAGGCTGGTCACGCCCCTTTCTTCTGCGCATGTCCAGTCTTTTCACTCAGTTACAGGTGATCAGACTGGTGTGCCTTTTGTTCTTAGATACAATCTGTCAATTTGCCTTAAACGGTAGAGTTTTTAGCTGTTTTTTTGTTCGGAGAGTTGTGGATTTAAAGGGATACAATAATTTAGCGCTGAGCAGCTTCGGCGTTTCCCGGCTGGGGCACCAGCTGTCTTTGATCGTTTTGAAAGAAATACAGAAAGTAGCGCTACACGGCTTCGGCGTTTCCCGGCTGGGGCGCCAGCCGCTTTTGGGCGTTTTTCTGACGCGCCCCAAAATAATAAGACCTCCCCGAAAATAAGGCCAAGTGTTTATTTTGGGGTTCAAAAACATATAAGACAGGATCTTATTTTTGGGGAAACACGGTATTAGATATTGGAACTAGAGGTTGTATTCAACCGGTTTGGACCGGTTCGGGAGAACCGGTAGTGGAGATTGCGGGTGGGCCCATCCACCTGCCCCGGCTCTATGCCGTCTTATTTAGCCTTTTTTTTTTTTTTTTTTTTTTTTTTGAGGCCATGTGCATGCACGGAAGGCTGGGTGCCTGCGTGGAAGGCACATGTGCGCGCAAAGTGCATGCGCAGAAGGTGCGTGCACAAAGCGAGCGTCCGCGCGGATGGCGAACCAGTGGTAAAAAATAAGTGAAACCCACTGTTGATTGAAACACTTACGTTATGAGGTTGTTTATTTTAGGATTTAATTTAATTTGGTTTTAACGGCAGTGCGGATTTCTTATCATTTTCTTGGCGTACCTAGTCCATCACCCAGAACCACGAGATTGTGGTGGGACGTCTTATCTCTCAATCAATGGAGGTCCATAAAATGGGACTTGCTTAATTCTCTCTCTCAAGGTCTGCCTGGCTTTTGGGGTCGGGATTTTTATGGGATGGGACGAAGTTTCTTCTTTGTTCTCAAAATGCCCGAAACCGTCTTTTGTCTTCTAATTAAGTGCAATTTTTCCTTTGGGAGGAAAAGGTTTGTAGTTGCACATCGTAACTCCTGCATTCAATTAGGCGGAAAGTCCAGCTTGCAACAGGTTTAAAAAAGAGAATTTCTCTTGCGTGAGGTAGATGGATATGAAGAGGAGAAAGGTTGATGGATTAGTAATTTCCCTGTTAGGAGAAGACAAGGCATTTATTAACATTATAGGTAGGCCTCAATTTACAACACTTCATTTAGTGACCATTTGAAGTTAGAATGGCCCTGAAAAAAGGGATCATTTTTCACACTTAAGACCATTGCAACATCCCCGTGGTCACATCATCAAAATTCAGACGCTTGATAATTGACTCACAGTTATGACGGTTGCAGTGTCCCCGGGTCGTGTGATCTTTTGCGATCGTCTGACAAGCAAAGTCAGCGGGGAAACCAGATTCACTCCACAACCGTGTCCCTAATTTAACACCTCTGCAGTGATTCACTTTACAACTCTGGCAAGAAAGTGAGGCAAAACTCACTTAAGAAAAACGTTTTGCTTAGCAACAGCAATTGCGGTCGTAACTTTGAGGAATTACCTGTATTTTGCTGAGCAGCGCACAGCGGCCTTAGGATCTTGTAATATAAAGCTTCTCTTTCCAGCTTTGGGTTTTAAAGTTTAAAAAAAAGGCAACTTTGTTTATGGAATCCCTTCCAAAAAAATGTATAAATTGGTAAGCGGGCATATGCCAGTGATTTGCCATATATATATATATATATATATATATATATATATATATATATATATATATATATATATATATATATATATATATATATATATATTAATGGGAAGCCGGTTTTTTAATTGTGGATGAAATTATGTGCAAATAATACCCAGAACAGCATGTCCCACTTAAGGGAAAGGGAGATTAAAGAGCATATAAATTGAGGTAGTAAGAAAATGAATAAATTATAGCCCAGGCGTCTCTGGATAACGTAATAATTTCCTTAGATTTCCTTTGCATGACAACATCTGCGCTGGCCAGCTGTTGCTGAAGGACTGTAACACAACCTTGTTTATCTGTGTCTCTTCGAAGTTGAAGCCTTTTTTTTTTTTAAATTGCCACAGTGATTTTTCTCAAAATTAAATGCCCTTAACAAATTGAGCTCAATGCGATGTCTCTCAAAGAAACGAGAGTGCTAAATACTTCAAGGTGTTAAATACCTGCCGTTGCCCGTGAAGAATATTAATTAATTGCAGTTTTTGTTCGTTACCAGAAATGTCTAAACAGATTTCATATTAGAGTCCGCTGTTAAAAAAATAAGAGCTTGAGGAAATTTGGGGTGAGGCTTTGTAAAGTCAAAACAAAGTTAGCGTATAAACATTTTTCTCCCTTCCTTCCTTCTGTCCCTCCCTCCCATCGTCCTTCATTTCTTCCTTCCCTCTAGTTCTACTTCCTTCCTCCCTCCCTTCTTTCCACTCCTTCCTTCCTTCCCTCTCTTAAAGAATACAGAATAATAGAATTGGAAGGGACCTTCGAGGTCTTCTAGTCCAGCCCCCTGCTCAAGCACGAGACTCTATACCCGTGATGGTGAACCTATGGCACGCGTGCCACAGGTGGCACACGGAGCCATATCGGTGGGCATGCAAGCGTTGCCCTAGCTTAGCGGGAAACGGTCTGTTTCCGGCCTCCGGGGGGGGTGGGGAAAGCCGTTTTCGCTTCCCCAGGTTCCTAGAAAGGCTCTGGAGCCTGGGGAGGGCGAAACAATGGGCCTACCGAGCCCACCGTGCCATCACATGCGAAAAGCGGGGTGAGTGCGGGGGTCACGCGTGCATGTGTGGGGGGGCGGGGCACAATGAATTATGGGTGTGGGCACGTGCATGCGCGACCCTCCCACACTCCCCCTGCTTTTAGCACGCAACGGCAAAAAGGTTAGCCATCACTGCCCTATACCATCTTAGACAAATGGCTGTCCAGTCTCTTCTTAACCCCCCGTCCCCCAGTAATGTAGCAGTCACAACATCTGGTGGCAAGCTGTTCCACTGGTTAATTGTCCTCACAGTTAGGAAGTTTCTCCTTAATTCCAGGTTGCTTCTCTCCTTGATCAGTTTACATCCTTTGCTGCTTCTCCTGCCTTCAGGTACTTTGGAGAATAATTTGACCCCCCTTCTTTGTGGCAACCGCTCAAATACTGAAACGCTGCTATCATGTCCCCCTTAGTCCTTCTTTTTTCTAGACTAGCCAAACCCAATTCCTGCAACCGTTCTTCATATGTTTTAGTTTCCAGGCCTTTAGTAGTTGCTCTTCTCCGCGCTTTTTCCAAAGTCTCAACATTTTCATAACGGGGTGACCAAAACTGGATGCGGTATTCCAGGTGTGGTCTTACTAAGGTTTTATAAAGCGGTACCAGAGGTGGTGTTCAGCCAGTTCGTACCGGTTCGGGCAAACCGTTAGCGGCAACTGTGCCTGCCCGCCCGCCCGAACGTAATGCCGTCCTATTAAGCCACATTTTCGAGGCTGGGCAAATGCACGGAAGACGCGTGCGTGAGCAAAGCACATGCGAGGAAGGCCGGGTGCATGCACGGAATGCGCTCGTGTGTGCAAAGCGAGCTCGCACGCGGACGGCAAACCAGTAGTAAGCATATGTGGAACCCACCGCTAGAGCGGTACTAATACTTCTCATGATTTTAACTGTATCCCTCTGTTTATGCAACCAAGGATTGCATTCACTTTTTTGGCTGCCACTGCACACCGCTGACTCATGTTTTAAGCAATTGTCCATTAGGGCTCCAAGATCCCTCTCACAGTTAACTGCCTTTGAGCCCAGTTTCGCCTAACCTGCTCCTTGTACATTTTGGGTTTTCCCACCTAAGTGTAAAGCCTTTACTTTTTCTTCTTCTTTTTAATGTGCTTGTTTAAGTGGAACCAGCAAAGTAAAACCTACATTTTGCTCTGTTTGATTTGCAGCCCTACTGATTTGAAGATTCGACTTTCACGCAGTTATCCTCCTCAAGAGACAGATTTTGCCAAGAATACGGGGTAAGCAGATCAGACGCTAAGATAATCAGTCTTCAGAAACAACATGGTGCGACCCTGCGATTCCCAAACCGCGTAAAAGTGTAGTAGCTCAGTAATAAAAGATGGGAAACAAAGCAAGCATGTGAATGTTCGTTGTTACGTTTTGCTTGTTTGTTTTTAAATGGATTTATTTAATTCCGTGTCTATGATCGCCCACCTCACTAAGTGACTCTGGGCAGCAAACAGGTTTTAAAGTACTTTCAATTATTATTATTATAATAAAACTAGTTGATAACCCGGCGTTGCCAGGGTATACCAGAGGGAGCCCCCTTGTGGAGTACTGTGAAGCCGTTACCATGGCAACTCCACTGTGCTGTACAGTAGAAGCCATTTTAAGGCACAACAGGCTGTATCTTAACAGAATTTGAATCCAAAATGCACACTATCGTTGTCAAAAGTACTGGGATTTGACAGAATAGAATAATAATAGAATAGAATAAATAGAATAGAATAGAATAGAATAGAATAGAATAGAATAGAATAGAATAGAATAGAATAGAATAGAATAGAATAGAATAGAATAGAATTTTTTATTGGCCAAGTATGATTGGACACACAAGGAATTTGTCTTGGTGCATACGCTCTCAGTGTACATAAAAGAAAAGATATGTTCATCAAGAATCATAAAGTACAACACTTAATGATAGTCATAGGGTACAAATTAGCAATCAGGAAACTATCACAGTGTCAATTCATTCCTTTTCATTTCAGCAGCTCAGGCATTTCAGAGTTATGCTGGAACATATGCACACAGACAAACAGAGACACCCCCCCCAAGGGGTGTTAGAGGTGTCTTACCCCCACAGTATTTCTTTCCAGAGAGTAAGTCATCAAGTTTGGTTGAAATTGCTCGAGGCATTCCAGAGTTATGCTGGAACATACACACACACAGCCATTTATAGATAGATAGATAGATAGATAGATAGATAGATAGATAGATAGATAGATTATTATTTCATTTTTAAAAAAAGGAATAAAAAGGATAGAGTTTTTTTCTGTCTTCTTCTTCGGCCTGCACTAACAATTCACGATTTTAAACTGTGTTCTCCGAATTATAATGGCCCGATGCTTGTGCTTGGTCAAATGAAATGAAGTCCATTTGAACAGGAAGTCAGTACTGAGATTAATCTGGTGTTTTTCTCTAGGAAATGATCAAGGATGTAATAGAATCCATTAGCGCAGAAACATCTTTTAAGGAAAGGAAATGAGTACGCAGACACGACATTGTGTCCTTGTTTGAGCTCTCCTTAACAAGAAAGGAGGCTGCCAGAGTTTCAGTTTTAAGACCTTATTTTGAAATCTTGAAATAAAAGGGAAGATTTAAGAGTCTGAGCATTTTTTGTTCCTTGTACTAAAAAAAATTCTCCCATTGGAGTTTTTTTGTCGGTTGAGTGTTGAGTATGAATGTGAATTGAAACCCTAAAACAGGGTTTCCTCAATCTCGGCGGCTGGAAGATGGGCGGACTTCAACTCCCAGAATTCCCCAGCCAGCCTTGGCAGGCTGGGGAATTCTGGGAGTTGAAGTCCGCCCATCTTCCAGCTGGCCAAGTTTGAGAAACATTGCCCTAATACAGGGATGTCAAACTCAATTTCATTGAGGGCCGCATCAGGGGGGGGTGTGTGCACCCGGGCGTGGCCGATTGGGTGGGTGTGGCCATCTTTGACGCCACTCACTGGGTGTGGCTGACTGGGTGGGCGTGGCCAGCTTGACGCCACTCCCCAAACTGCTGGCATGTTTCCTCTTCACACTGGGTAGCCGTGCTGGCCCGATGTAGACTCTTCACACTGGGTAGATTACATGCAGTTCAGTAATTGCAGAAGGTTTTTTTTTGTTATTATTATTAATTTTCTTAATGCAAACCTGTTCATAAAAACGCAGCTGCTTTGCATTTCCTCTAAGGGGAAATGAGAGTTTCCTTAAATAAATTGACCGTAATGTAATGTATGATAGATTTCCAACAGGAGTAGTAGCCACGGTTTAAGCCTCATTGCGGGGATTGAAAATTCTCACTACTCTACTTACAGATAGTCCTGGACTTAACAACCATTCGTTTAGCGACCGTTCAGAGTTTAGAATGGCGCTGAAAAAAACCGACATGGCCATTTTTCACACTTATGACTATTTTTCAAACTTACGACCGTCGTTGCAGCATCCCCGTGTTCACGTGATCCAAATTCGGGACATTGGGCAACTGTCTCATATTTATGACGGTCGCAGCTTCCCATGGTCACGTGATTTTCCCCCTTTTGCGACCTTCAGACAAGCAAAAGTCAAGGGGGAAGCCGGATTCACTTAACAACCGGGTGGCTGCCTTAAGAACGGCAGCGATTCACTTAACAACTTTTGCAAGAAAGGTCGGAAAACGGGGCAAAACTCAGCCGTCTCGGTTAGCAGTGGTGGATTTTGGACTTGATTGGGGTCGTAAGTCGAGGACTCCTTATACTTATGGGCCGGACCAAATTGTAGACCAGCTATGGACATGGACCAGGGGTGAAATCTAAAATTTGTTACTACCGGTTCTGTGGGCGTGGCTTGGGGGGGTAATGTGACTGGGTGGGCATGGCCATTTTTTTTTTTTTTACTGAGCTTGGATCGTCAGAGGCTTTTAAAAGAAAAAAAATCTCTGGCGATCAGGCAACTCAGCTGGGATCGTCAGAGGCATTTAAAAGAAAAAAAGGGGTATTTTTTCTTTTAAAAGCCTTTGATGATCCCAGTTGAGCCACACGATCATCAGAGGCTTTTTTTTTTTTACTTTTAAAAGCATTTTTTCAGCCGAAGAGGTTGTAGAAAAAATGCTTTTAAAAGTAAAAAAAAAAAGCCTCTGATGATTGTGCGGCTCAGCTGGGAATGGGGAGGGCAGGGATTTTTGCTACCGGTTCTCCGAACCACCCGCCTCCATCGCTACCGGATCGGGTGATCCGGTCCGAACCGGGAGCATTTCACCCCTGACATGGACACACAGTTATTGTGATTTGGAGTTTTGAGATCAGAAGCATGGGAAGGAGTTGTGTTTGTCATCTTTAAAGGGGGCTGGGGATTTGGAAGGGTTAAAAAAAAAACATATGAAGAACGATTGCGGGATTTGGGTTTGGCCAGTCTAGAGAAAAGAAGGACTAGGGGTGACATGATATCAGAGTTTCAATATTTGAGGGGCTGCCCTAAAGAAGAGGGGATCAGCCTATTCTCCAAAGCCCCTGAAGGCAGGACAAGAAGTAATGGATGGAAACTAATCAAGGAGAGAAGCAACCTGGAATTAAGGAGAAACTTCCTATCTGTGAGGACAATTAACCAGTGGAACAACTTGCCACCAGAAGTTATGGGTGCTCCATCACTGGAGGTTTTTAAGAAGAGATGGGACAGCCATTTGTCTGAACTTATAGAGGGCAGGTTGAAATCCACAAGTCTTAAAGTTGCTGAGGTTGGAGAGCCCTGGTATAGTATCTCCTGCTTGAGCAGGGGGCTGGACTAGAAGACCTCAAAGGTTCCCCCCCCCCAGCTCTATTCTATTTTGATTCTCGTTGACACTGTTTGTCTCCTGAAAATCCACCGCGTTCCGCAGACAATAATCTCTGCCCTCCGTCATCCCGGTGGCTACAGAAAAACCTTGGCAGCCTTTGCGTTGGCTAAATCTGTTGTTCGCTGTTCCAAAATTGTTTTGGAATTGATCCAAAACCAGTATAAGGGAAACAATAGCACCGGCTAGATCTTGTGCATCTATTATGGTTTAAAAAAAACAAGCGAACAGCCATAGCCCCAAATAAATGGTTTTAATGCAGGATTCTCTTAAGAGCATCTTCCTGTTATACAGCACTTAGTCTTTCTGTATGTTACTCTTCTGTGGTTTGTGATAGCAGCTACAAGTTCTGGTACAAGTTACTCTTCTGTGGTTTGTGATAGCAGGTACAAGTTTTGCTACAAGTATTTCAGAAGATTGTTCAAGATCTATGTTGGACCTGATCTTTGGGTGTTAAGTGAATTTCGTTGTATGGGTATACTGTGTATACACGTACAATGACAATAAAATGATTATTATCATCATCATTATTACTATTTAATGATTTTAATTAATTTTAACTATGATATTGTACATTTATGTTTTTAATTGGCTGTACACCGCCCCGAGTCCTTCGGGAGGAGGGCGGTATATAAATATTATTATTATTATTATTATTATTATTATTATTATTATTATTATTATTATTATTATTATCTGTATTCATTAAACATGAAACTCAGTCAACTGAACATTCAAAAATGGGTCACAAATACCATTGACTGGTGCTAATGGTTGATACGGGTTGCTGCCAGCGTCCTAGGGATCAACCAAGTACCTTCTTAAGATGTACGACGTTCCGAGTAGCGCAGTTTTTTGCAGTTCCGCTGGTGTTATTGCAGGAAGCTGCAATTTGCTGATGTATGTTATAAAATTCTTGGACATGGTACTTTTTTTTTTATAACATACATCAGAAAAATTGCAGCTTCCTGCAATAATAATAATAACTGAGTTTCATTTTTAATGAATAAAAGAGAATAATAATAATAATAATTCTCTTGTATTCATTAAAAATGAAACTCAGTCAACTGGACATTTAAAAATGTGTCACAAATACCATTGACTGGTGCTAATGGTTGATATGGGTTGCTGCCAGCGTCCTAGGTATCAACCAAGTACCTTCTTAAGAGGTACGATGTTCCGATTAGCGCAGTTTTTTGCAGTTCCGCTGGTGTTATTGCAGGAAGCTGCAACTTGCTGATGTATCTTATAAAATTCTTGGACATGGTACCAAATGCCCCGATGACAATGGGTATCACTGTGACATGTTTCATCCATAGCCGTGTAATTTCGATGGCCAGGTCGCGATATTTCATGATTTTTTCCAGTTCTTTTTCTTCGACCCTGGCATCTCCTGGCACCGCGATGTCAACAAATTGTATGTTTCGGTTTTCGACAACTGTGATATCTGTTGTGTTGTGTTCCAAGTGACGATCCGTCTGTATTCGAAAGTCCCACAAGATCTTCACCTTCTCATTTTCGATAACTTTTTCCACTTTATGTTCCCATGACTTTTTTTCCCCATGATGATGATGATGATGAGGAGGAGGAGGAGGAGGAGGAGGAGGAGGATTCAGAAATACAGGTATCCACGGACTTAAAACCACAGTTGAGCCCAGATTTGATGTTGTTACTGGTGAGAAATTTGTTAAGTGAGCTTTGCCCCATTTTTACGTCCTTTCTTGCCACAATCGTTAAAGTGAATCCTCGCAGTTCTTAAGTGAGTCACACAGTTGTTAAGTGAATTTGGCTTCCCCATTGCTCGTCAGAAGGTCACTAAAGGGATAACGGGCCCCCTGGGACACTGCGACCATCATAAATAGGAGCCAGTTGCCAAGCGTCTGAATTTTGATCCCCTGATTCTGGGATGCTGCAACGGTCCTTAAGTGTGAAAAACGGTCATAAGTCACCCTTTTCAGTGCTGTTATAATTTTGAACGGTCCCTAAATGAACTCGTTGTAAGTCGAGGACTACCTGTGGTAGGGTCTGCTCAGTTACAGGTAGCCCTCGACTTCTGGCCATTCATTTAGCGACCATTCGAAGGTGCTTCGGCTCAAAAAAAGCGACTTTATTTATTTATTTATTTATTTATTTATTTATTTATTTATTTATTTATTTAATTAATTTGTATACCGCCCTTCTCCAACAGGACTCAGGGCGGTGAACAGCCATGGTAAAAACACAACATATAAAATTTAAAAGCAGTTTAAAAACATTAAATAATTTTGGCCATCAATTTAAAATAACCCAGTTAAAACCAATTACAAATTTAAAACTGAAAGGATGGGGTCAAGCCAGCCCGGCTAGATGAAATAGGTGTGTTTTCAGGACCCGACGAAAAGTCCGGAGGTCTGGTATTGTGCGTATCTCTGGGGGTAGGTCGTTCCAGAGGGCAGGTGCCACCACAGAGAAGGCCCTCCCCCTGGGGGTCGCCAGCCGACATTGTCTAGCGGACGGCACCCTGAGGAGTCCCTCTCTGTGCGAGCGAACTGGCCGGTGGGAGGCTATTGGCGGCAGAAGGCGGTCTTGTAGATAGCCTGGCCCTAAGCCATGGAGCGCTTTAAAGGTGGTCACCAACACCTTGAAGCGCACCCGGAAGTCCACCGGAAGCCAGGGCAGCTCGCGCAGGAGAGGTGTCACATGGGAGCGCCCTGTCGCTCCCATAATCCCCCACGCGGCCACATTCTGGACCAACTGGAGCCTCCGGGTGCACCCCAAGGGGAGCCCCAGGTAGAGAGCATTGCAGTAGTCCAGGCGGGAAGTGACGAGTGCCTGAGTGACCGTGCATAGGGAGTCACTTACAGTCGGGGTCCTCGCACTTACAACCTGAGCAGCATGGTCACAGTCACATCATCAAAATTCGGATGCCTGGCAACTGGCGTACCAGATAGCATCAGAGTTCCAAAAGATGCTATCACGTCGGTATTTTTTGCAAAGGGCTGGGCTGGGCCGCTTCGGAAGAAAATGTGACTCCTTTGACTCATGAAAATATCCGGGTTCTCAAGTGCGTAGGCCTGCAAAGTTAAGTACAGGTTACAGCTTAGTGACTGTTCAAAGTTACAAGCAATAACAGTACTGAAAAATGTGACTTATGACTCCTCCTCCTTTCTCCACTCCGAGAATCCTACTCCCTTTTGGCACTGATGCTGTTACCTAGTTGGGTCATGAAATGTCTGTAAGAAAATAACTAAGTTCAGAGAGTACCAAGGACCCCACAATCCTCTCATCTTCCTCCTCCTCCCCCTCCTCCTCCCTGCGAACCCTCCTCCCTTCTAGCATTGATGCTGTTACCTAGTTGGGTCATGAAATGTCTATAAGAAAATAACCAAGTTTAGAGAGCACGGACCCTACAATCTCCTCCTCCTCCTCCTGCTGTCCCCCCTTCCTCCTCCTCCCTGCGAAGCCTACTCCCTTCTAGCACTGATGATGTTACCTAGTTGGGTCATGAAATGTCTGTAAAAAAATAACCAAGTTCAGAGAGCACCAAGGACCCCACAATACCTCTCATCTTCCTCCTCCTCCCCCTCCTCCTCCCTGCGAACCCTCCTCCCTTCTAGCATTGATGCTGTTACCTAGTTGGGTCATGAAATGTCTGTAAGAAAATAACCAAGTTCAGAGAGCACCAAGGACCCTACAATCTCCTCCTCCTCCTCCTGCTGCCCCCCTTCCTCCTCCTCCCTGCGAACCCTCCTCCCTTCTAGCATTGATGCTGTTACCTAGTTGGGTCATGAAATGTCTGTAAGAAAATAACCAAGTCCAGAGAGCACCAAGGAGCAGAGTTCTCAGTCTCACCAAAAAAAAGGGGGGGGGGAATTCCCATTCCCAAAGAAGACAAGCCAAAGGATCAAACATACAGGAAATCCATTTTCATGAGATTTTCTCCTCCTGATTCTGGTGCCCCAACGGATACAGAGAAACAGTTTGTCAAGGCAGATGGAAATTGGTCATCCTCAGGATTTCCATCTGGTGTGCAAAGTGTCTCATTTTAACCGGGGCGCTAACCGGCTGGAAAAGAATAGTTTTCTTGGTGACACAGAGGCTTTGTCATGGAGCATCAGTCTGAATGTCTGGAATTAGAGCAATGCATTTTTCTTTTTCCCAAAGGGAAAGATTCAGTGGTGAGATGCAATTTTTTTTACTACCGGTTCTGTGGGCGTGGCTTGGTGGGCGTGACAGGGGAAGGATACTGCAAAATCCCCATTCCGTCCCCACTCCTGGGCAAAGGATACTGCAAAATCCCCATTCCATCCCCAGTCCTGGGGGAAGGATACTGCAAAATCCCCATTCCCTCCGCACTCCTGGGGAAAGGATACTGCAAAATCCCCATTCCATCCCCAGTCCTGGGGGAAGGATACTGCAAAATCCCCATTCCATCCCCAGTCCTGGGGGAAGAATACTGCGAAATCCCCATTCCCTCCCCACTCCTGGGGAAAGGATACTGCAAAATCCCCATTCCATCCCCAGTCCTGGGGGAAGGATACTGCAAAATCCCCATTTCCTCCCCACTCCTGGGGGAAGAATACTGCGAAATCCCCATTCCCTCCCCACTCCTGGGCAAAGGATACTGCAAAATCCCCATTCCACCCCCAGTCCTGGGGGAAGGATACTGCAAAATCCCCATTTCCTCCCCACTCCTGGGGGAAGAATACTGCGAAATCCCCATTCCCTCCCCACTCCTGGGGGAAGGATACTGCAAAATCCCCATTCCCACCCCACTCCTGGAGAAAGGATACTGCAAAATTTCCATTCCCTCCTCACTCCTGGGGGAAGGATACTGCAAAATCCCCGTTTCCACCCCACTCCTGGGGGAAGGATACTGCAAAATCTCCATTCCCTCCCCATTCCTGGGGAAAGGATATTGCAAAATCCCCATTCCCTCCCCACTCCTGGGCAAAGGATACTGCAAAATCCCCATTCCGTCCCCACTCCTGGGGAAAGGATACTGCAAAATCCCCATTGCATCCCCACTCCTGGAGAAAGGATACTGCAAAATCTCCATTCCCTCCGCACTCCTGGGGGAAGGATACTGCAAAATCTCCATTCCCTCCTCACTCCTGGAGGAAGGATACTGCAAAATCTCCATTCCCTCCTCACTCCTGGAGAAAGGATACTGCAAAATCTCCATTCCTTCCCCACTCCTGGGGGAAGGATACTGCAAAATCCCCATTACCTCCCCATTCCTGGGGAAAGGATATTGCACAATCTCCCTTCCCACTCCACTCTGGGGCCAGCCAGAGGTGGTATTTGCCTGTTCTCCAAAGTACTCAAAATCTCCGCTACCGGTTCTCCAGAACCTGCGGGATTTCACCCCTGGCAAGATTTATTCAAAGATTCTAATCAGACAAACATTGAATAAATAGGTTTTGCAGGATTGGAATACAAAAATTGCCCTATAAAAGAGGACGCTTTCTGTAATACAGGAAGTCCTCCACTTACAACAGTTTGTTTAGTGGCCGTTCATAGTTAACGGCACTGAAGAAAGGGATTTATGACCATTTTTCACACTTACGACCGTTGCAGCATTCCCATGGTCAGGTGATCAAAATTTAGACGCTGACTCGTATTTATGACGGTTGCAGTGTCCTGGGGTCAAGTGATCCCCTTTTGCGATCTTTTGACGAGCAGAATCCATGGGGAAGCCAGATTCACTTAGCAACTGGGTGACTCACTTAACAACTGCAGTGATTCACTTAACAACGGTGGGAAGAAAGGTGGTAAAATGGGGCAAAATTCACTTAACAACTGCTCGCTTAGCGATGGAAATGTGGGGCTCAATGGCAGACATAAGTCAAGGACTACCTGTATATATTTTTAAAGCAAGTCCAAGATTGCATTGATTTTCAAAGAAGGCAAATATATTATGAGTAGCTTTATTTGTTTCTGTATGCTTGTATGGAGGAAATATCAAGATAACCATTGTGGATTTATCCGGTAGAGATATTTAGTTAATGTTACTGTATGTATGTATTGGGGGGGAAAAAAGTGCTTTGAAGTTTATTTTTATTTTTTTATTTATTTTATATCCAATTTATATACCGCCCTTCTCCCTGAGGACTCAGGGCGGTGTACAGCTGAATAAAAACATAAATTACAAACATTAAAATAGTATTAAAAGAATATATATAAATTTGGCCCCATAATTTAAGAACAGTAACAAACCCATTTAAAAATTTAAAAAATTAAGAAAAAAGTTAAGCCAAAAAAGTTAAGTTAACTTTATTGGACCAAAAACTTGGAAGAATCTTTTGGGGATTAATGTATATCTATTAAGCGAATGATGTTGCAGTGTTAACAAAGAAAAAAATTCATTAAGACAGTTCAAATGGTTTTTGTTGGGGCCGTACAGATCTCTGTTTCTTTTTTCTTTCTTTTTTTAATATAATTTTTATTAAAAGAAAATTTTAGCGGGCATTACTACAGAAACTTAAAAGGAAAAGTAGAAAAAAAAGGAAAGATGAAAGAATTTAAAAAAAGAGAGAGAGATCTAACAAAGTAACTTCCAATCTCTGCCGCAATTACAAACATAGCCATTCCCATATGCAGTTCTTAAGTGAATTTGGGTTCTCCAATGACTTTTTTTGCTTGTCGGAAGGGGATCATGTGACCCCGGGACGCTCAACTGTCATAAGTACCTGCCAGTTGCCAAGCGTCTGAATTTTGATCATGTGACATGGGGATGCTGCAACGGTCCTAAGTGTGGAAAACAGTCATAAGTCCTTGTTTTCAGTGCCTGTAGCTTCGAACGGTCATTAAACAAATGGTTGCAAGCCGAGAACTCCCTGTAGTTGAGGTTCCGGAAACTAGCTTGGATGGCAAATCGGTGATTGGTTTTGGAAATAATTGGGTCACCAAACTTCTGCAGGCCCAGTAGAAAAGTTCACTTAGCTGGCCTTGACTGATCTCAAGGGTTAACCAGGGTTGGCTGTGATTAAGACTTGGATCATTGCAACCTGGGAATTCCCAAGATTGTTGGCTAGACAAGTTGTTTTTTTTTTTTAAAGAAAATCTCTGGGAATAAGTATTGGCAAAACCACTTTCATAACTCAGCCAAGAAAAAAACCGCACGGATGATTCACCCACCTTTTTTGTGTTTTTAATTGAAAATTGTGCTTGCGATACATGCATAGATAAAGAGTTTCCCTTCTGGCCGATTGAGGGACTTTGTCGAAACGGGTTCTTGCCCGTTCTCTTTGCCTCTGTTTAGTTTGGGGGGGCGGGAATTGATCTGGGTAATATTTTATAGAGATGAATCAATCGGTGTATCAGTCAGTCAATGATATTTATTGAGGTTGTCCTGTTTCTAAATTCTAAAATCATGACTTTTAAACGGCATTCAAACATGCAACTCCTTCTCATTATAAGGGAGCCAGTATGGCCTAGTGGTTAAGGGGCTGGCTGAGAAACCAGGAGATGGTGAGTTCTAGTCCTGCCTTAAGCAGGAAAGGTGATTGGGGGACTTCGGGCCAATCACCAAGAAACTGTGAGTCCTAGTGCCATCTTAAGTAGAAAAACCGATTGGGGGTCTTTGGGACAATCACCAGGAGGTGGTGAATTCTAGTCCCACGCAGGAAAGCCAGCTAGGTGACTTTGGACCTATCACCAGGAAATGGTGAGTTCTAGTCTTATCAAGCAAAAAAACCGATTGGGGGACTTTGGGACAATCACCAGGAGATGGTGAGTTCTAGTCCCGCCTTAAGCAGGAAAGGTGATTGGGGGACTTTGGGCCAATCACCAAGAAACCATGAGTTCTAGTGCCATCTTGAGCAGGAAAGCTGGCTGGGGGACTTTTTGGGATAATCACCAGGAGGTGGTGAATTCTAGTCCCACGCAGGAAAGCCAGCTAGGTGACTTTGAGCCTATCCACCAGGAGATGGTGAATTCTAGTCCCGCCTTAGGCATGAAAGCTGCCTGGGTGACTTTGGGCCAGTCACCAGGAGACAGTGAGTTCTAGTTCCATCTTAAGCAGGAAAGCTGGTTGGGGGACTTTGGGTCAGTCACCAGGAGACGGTGAGTTCTACTCCTGCCTTAGAGACGGTGAGTTCTATTCCTGCCTTAGGCATGAAAGGCGGCTGGGTGTCTTTGGGCCAATTTTATGACATTCATGTTCATTTCGCCAATTATTGCAACCAGCAAGAACTGCTCAGAGTTGGTTTACATTGCTTTCCTTTAGGCTGTTGATTGTGGCTACAACCAACTTAACTTGCATCTGTACAGGGAATGTTACAGCAAACAGTAGTCCGTCTCCATTCACGCACAAGATATAATAAAAATAGGATTCCAGTAATAATATTTAATAATTATCAAGTGTTCTAAAGGGTAGGCTGGTGATGCTGAGATTGACAATCTGTTCTGTCCCCAACCACACGCACACACACCAACAGACGTTAAAGAGTTAAAGACCAAACCAGCGGGCAAAATCCTTTTCCTTATGATAACGGAACTTGGCAACAACCTAGTGGCTACCTGCCTAGTGGCTACCTATTATTTACGAAGAGGAGAGATAACTTCTCCCCACTTCTGATACATCAAAAGAAACAACTCAATAATTACGGAGTCAATCAAGTCCAGAGATAATCCAGCTAAGTCTATAGCAAAAAGTCCGGCAACGCAGAATGGCGTGGAAGCTTTCAGCTTTGTTCATCACAAGGTTTGATTGGCCACCACGCTCCCTTTTATATCCTGTGGGGTGTGGTCCAGTGACTCAGCCTAATCTTGGGCATGCCTTTTCTTCTGTTGCGCGCGCTTATCTCTGCGACGCTGGCGTGGATCCAGCCAAGACTCATTACCCTCATCACTGTCCATCTGTGGCTGCGTGGACGTGCTTGGCCCCGGCCCTATCTCTTGCCCTTCGGCGGACCCCGAAGGCATTGCCAGAGAGGAGGGTCCTGGAGAGGGAGGCCTTGCCAACTCCTCTCCTTCACTCTTGGAGTCTTCTCCTGCCGATGACACAGGCTCAGGTAACGGAGCCACAACACAATCGTGTCTGACAAGCTTTTTGAAATAGGATGAAATTTTCATGATTCTGAGCTGTGCTTATATAGTTCAGGGGGTAGCAAATAACAACCAGAAGCTAAATATATGCCTAATAAAAGATTTTTTTAAAAAAACATGTGGCATGTGTTCCTAAATCCAACCTAGTCCACATGGATGCTTTTCAGATGAACAAGAGGTATGAATTTGAGCTGATTCATCGTAGTATCATCTTAACGGGCAAATGGTTCATCCATCCATTCATTCATTCATTCATTCATTCATTCATTCATTCATTCATTCATTCATTCATGGCTTTATACCATCAGCCTGGTTTCATGGTAGTGATTACCATATCCCGGTAATTGTTATGAATCCAGCATAATCTAGGATCTTCTGGGATTTTGGATGTCAGCACCCATACATCTTAAAACTCTATGTGGGTTTGTCCACAGAGATTCTCAATCAACCAGATCATGGTTGTCCCAAAAGTTTGCTTTTTTTCAAAAGGCAAACTAGACTTTTTTTGGGGGGGGGTTGTTGTTGTTCTTTTCTTCTTTGAAAACGTTTTGCTTCTCATCCAAGAAGCATTTTCAGTTCTCTTAAGTGCAAGGAAGGGGAAAAAAAAAAACCCAGAGAAAGTCCAATTGCCTTTTTGGGGAAAAAAGCACTTTTGTCTCTGTAGGGTTTTATTTCCCATAAAAGTACAGAATTTTATCATTCAGCTGTAATCTTGGAGGCCATTATTCGAAAGACGCCCCCTGCTTAGTACATGAATTTTCTCGCTAGAGAGCATTCTTTATGTTTCCCTTTAAATGTCTCCACAAAGGAGCACTTAACCCACCACCTCCAAATTAAATCTGTCACACTGTTGAACAGCTTGTAAGTGTTGGAGAACTTTCCGTATATTTAACCAAAATCTGCTTGGGAGTATTATTTTAAATGTTAAATAATTGATATTTTATCAGTGCTCCGCAATCTGTTTCCTTGCAAAGTCAAACTCTTAGTTCTAGTCTTCAAAAAAAAAAAAATAATAATGGAGATCAAGTCACCTCCATGTTCTTTCTGTGCTCTTCAGATACCGTGTTTACCCTCTTTATTTTTTATTTTTTTATTTTTATTATTCATATTTCTATGCTGCCCACTCTCCGAGGGCTCTGGGCGGCTTACACCAAAGACAGTATACTAAATAGCACATTGCCCCCCAACAATCTGGGTCCTCATTTTACCCACCTCGGAAGGATGGAAGGCTGAGTCAACCTTGAGCCGGTGAGATTTGATCCGCTGATCTGCTGAACTAGCAGTCAGCTGAAGTAGCTGCAGTACTGCACTCTAACCACTGCGCCACCTCGGCTCCTTTTCTTTTCCCACATGCCTTGTGGGGTGCTACAAGACCCAACGCTTTCTCCTCTTTGTTTAGCATAGGGGGTATCCTATTTTGGCAACTTTTAAGACTTGTGGACTTCCACTCCCAGAATTCTCCAGCCAGCATGACATCCCAGTCACCCAGCCAGCTTTCATGCCTAAAACGGGACTACAATTCACCGTTTCCTGGTGATTGGCTCAAAGTCACTTAGCTGGTTTTTATGCTTAAAATGAGACTAGAACTCACTGTCTCCTGGTGATTGGCTCAAAGTCACCCAGCCGGCTTTCACGCCTAAGATGGGACTAGAACTCGCTGTCTCCTGGTTATTGGCCCAAAGTCACCCAGCCGGCTTTCACGCCTAAGATGGGACTAGAACTCACCGTCTCCTGGTGATTGGCTCAAAGTCACTTAGCTGGTTTTTATGCTTAAGATGGGACTAGAACTCACCGTCTCCTGGTGATTGGCTCAAAGTCACTTAGCTGGTTTTTATGCTTAAGATGAGACTAGAACTCACCGTCTCCTGGTGATTGGCTCAAAGTCACTTAGCTGGTTTTTATGCTTAAGATGAGACTAGAACTCACCGTCTCCTGGTGATTGGCTCAAAGTTACCCAGCCGGCTTTCACGCCTAAGACGGGACTAGAACTCACCATCTCCAGCTTCCTAGCCTGATGCCTTAACCACTGGACCAAACCGACTCTCTTACTAGCACACACTCAGATTTGCAAATAGATCCAATTACTCTGAAAACTTAGAGCCTCTTGGTGGAAATCTTCCTTAATGACTGGACAAGCTCAAACGTCTTGAGGTGGACCATGCCATTCCCCATTTAAATTCCCTCTGAAGTGTAATTTTGGATTAAAGACAAGTGTTTCTTGGGATTGCTTCTGGCACCCGGTCATTGGCATGCAAACCTTGTCAAACGCTCCTTGGTTTTCCCAAGTATTTAACTTGGGAGCTTTTGGACCCGTTTAAAAACTGCCTTCCAATTTAGATGACACATTCAATATTGGTAAATAGCAACTGGTTTGGGGCATTGATGCCACCAAATCTTTAAAAGGAAAGTTAAGATTAAGAGTTAAGTTAAGAGCCTGGATAGCTCAACAGACAGAAGCACTGTAATTTAACACCAGCTGTCTGCAATTAAAGTAGGATCGAATCTCGCCAGGCTCAAGGTTGACTCAGCCTTCCATCCTTTCTAAGGTAGGTAAAGTGAGGACCCAGTTTGTGGGGGCAATAAGCTGACTTTGTATTAAAATATACAAAAGGATGAAGGCTATCGCTTAATGCACTGTAAGCCGCCCTGAGTCTCCGGAGAAGGGCGGCATATAAATCAATTTTTTAAAAAAAAAAAAAAAAGGTTACATGAAAATCTGGGGGTTTCAAGACTTTTCAGGACACAAAAGTGGTTTGCCAAAAGGGGGAAAAATATCTTGGAAACCTTGATCAAGAGGTAAAGCTTTAGTGATAGAAAATTGGCTATGCTTGAGAGGGTTTTTTCCCCCCATTTTAATCTCTTGGGATCTAATTAACTTCTTATGGAATTGCAGGGATCTGCAGGACTTTTTAGAAAATCCTGCAGTAGGAAACCCTGTAAATCTTAACGATTGTTGGAATATTATTTTCTACATCAGGCTGGCTGGGGAATTCTGTTAGCGCAGCAGACTAAAAACACTGTTATTAACATCAGCTGCCTGCAATTACTGCAAGTTCGAATCTCACCAGGCTCAAGGTTGACTCAGCCTTCCATCCTTTCTAAGGTAGGTAAATTGAGGACCCAGTTGTGGGGGCAATAAGATGACTTTGTATAAATATACAAAAAGAATGAAGGCTATTGCTTAGCGCATTGTAAGCCGCCCTGAGTCTCCGGAGAAGGGCGGCATATAAATGAAAGAAAAAAGAAAAATTCTGGGAGTTGAAAGCCGCACATCTTAAAACTTGCCAAGGTTGAGAATCTGGGCTTTATATTATCATAAATAAATATCTGGCTAATTCAAATGCTTACTGCATATTAGGTTCCTCCAAGGCTGTTATGAAACACCTCTTAAATAATATATTTTGCTCTTACCCGGATTGCTTTTGATGCAGAAGTCTAATATATAATATAAAATACAGCCAGCCAGTTAAATCTAGTGGTTAAGGCAGGGATGGCTAACCTTTTTGCCATCGCGTGCCAAAAGCGGGCGGAGCACGGGGGGTTCACGCGCATGCGTGCCCACACCCATAATTCAATGCACCCCCGCCCAACCCCCCACGCATGTGCGCGTGGCCCCCCCGCACTACCCCCCCCCCTCCGCTTTGGCACGTGATGGCAAAAAGGTTACCGGTGGGCCCAGTAGGCCTGTTTTTTGCCCTTCCCAGGCTCCAGAGGCTTTCTTGGAGCCTGGGAAGGGTGAAAACTGCCTCCCCCATCCCCCCGAGGCCCTCCGGAGGCCAGAAATGGCCCATTTCCTGACTTCCAGTGGGCCCAGAAGGCCCGAAAATCAGCTGGCCGATGTGTGCTGGAGCTGACCCAGGGGAACACTTGCTTGCCCACAGATATGGCTCCATGTGCCACCTGTGGCACGCGTGCCATAGGTTTGCCATCATGGGGTTAAGGCATTAGGCTAGAAAGCCCGAGATTGTGAGTTCAAGTCATGCCTTAGCCATGAAAGCCGACTGGGTGACTTTGAGCCAATCACCAGGAGACAGTGAGTTCTAGTCCCACCTTAAGCACAGAAGTCTGGGTGAACTTTTGGCCAATCACCAGGAGACAGTGAGTTCTAGTCCAGCCTTAGGCCTGAAAGACAGATGCGTGACATTTGGCCAATCACCAGGAGCCTGGGAGTTCTAGTTCCAGGCTAGGCATAAAAGCCATCTGGGTGACTTTGGGATATTCTCTCTCAGCTCAACCCATCTCACCTCACCGGGTTGTTATTACGGGGAAAAGGGGAGGATGGTTATTAGGAATATTCTTCGCCTTGAGTTACGTATAAAAACAATACAGGTGGGTTAAAAAAACTCGTAATACAGATTTTTTTCAAAATGTGTTTTTCTGCTACATTGCAAGCTTGCAGCATATTTTCGAATAAACTTAGCTATGTTCCCGACATCCGTAGACTCCCACACACACAGTGATACATGCACACTGTTCAGCACAGCAGATTTCACAGAAATTCAAGAGTTACCAACCAGGAACTTTAGTATTCATGGCAAAAGTATTTGCTGGGTATTTATAATTATAGATGTGCATCCTATTTTCATTCACAAGGAGGGTCGCAAAAACCGATGTTTTCTGATTGTGCCGTGTCATCTTATCCTAGGACTTTTAAGAGCAGTTAGCAATAAAAGGATGATAAAAGCTTGCCCATTGATTTCCCTCCAAAATGTGCGATCGGGCAGGCGACACAGATAGTCCTCGACTTACAACAGGGGGGCAACGTGTGAGTGGCAGGCTCACCCACAGCTCCATTTATGCCACGTGGCCCCCGTGGACGGGTCCTCCGCTTGCACGAACGGGAGCGTCATGTGCCAGTGGAGGGAGGTTACACCCGCGGGTGAAGCTCCACTCGTGCGCCTGCAACTCGCACACAAAGCTCCCCTCGCGCAAGCGGAAGGCACTTGAACGGAGGGCGCTTGTGCTCAACGCACCTAGCTCCATTTCTCCTGCGGCCAGGTAGTGGACCGCACGGGCCTGGGATTGAGGACCCCGTGCTAGAATAGGATGAGTCCAAGCTGCTTGACGACAGTCTCGCTTTTGCGACAAAAATGGGCTCAGTTGCCATCGTAAGTCGAGGACTACCCGTAATGTAAGACATAAAGACATGGTACACCAGGGGTGTCAAACTCAAGGCCTTGGGGGGGGGTGGATCCGCCCCATGGGATGGTTAGATCTGGCCCGCCCTGGAAACAGCGAAGAACCGACCCGCGGTGCTTCTGCCAGCGAAAACGAAGCTCCGTAGGCGGCCCTCCCAGGCTCCGTATTTGCTGGCAGAGGGTTGCAGGAAACTGTCACAGCCGAAAATGGAGCTCGGGAGCCCGTTTTCACTGGCAAGAATGCTCAGGCCATTACCCTGTTTCCCCCCAAATAAGACATCCCCTGATAATAAGCCCAATCGGGCTTTTGAGTGCATGGCAATAAGGCCAAGCGCTTATTTCAGGGTTCAAAAAAAAAAAAAAAATAAGACAGGGTCTTATTTTCAGGGAAACACGGTAGGTAGGTAGGTAGGTAGGTAGGTAGGTAGATAGGTAGATAGAGAGATAGATGATATATATGTATGTATGTATAGATGATAGATCAATAGATGATAGATCGATCGATCGATCGATAGATAGAGATAGAGAGATAGTAGGTAGGTAAGTAGATAGAGATAGAGAGAGATAGTAGGTAGGTAAGTAGATAGATAGAGATAGAGAGAGATAGTAGGTAGGTAAGTAGATAGATATAGAGATAGATAGTAGGTAGGTAAGTAGATAGATATAGAGATAGATAGGTAGGTAAGTAGATAGATATAGAGATAGATAGTAGGTAGGGAAGTAGATAGAGATAGTAGGGAGGTAAGTAGATAGATAGATATAGAGATAGATGGTAGGTAGGTAAGTAGATAGATAGATATAGAGATAGATAGTAGGTAGGTAAGTAGATAGATATAGAGAGAGAGATAGAGAGATAGATATAGAGATAGATGGTAGGGAGGGAGAGAGAGAGAGAGAGAGATGGTAGGTAGGTAGGTAAATAGATAGATATAGAGATAGATAGTAGGTAGGGAAGTAGATAGAGATAGTAGGTAGGTAAGTAGATAGATAGATATAGAGATAGATGGTAGGTAGGTAAGTAGATAGATAGATATAGAGATAGATAGTAGGTAGGTAAGTAGATAGATATATAGAGAGAGATAGAGAGATAGATATAGAGATAGATGGTAGGGAGGGAGAGAGAGAGAGAGAGATGGTAGGTAGGTAGGTAAATAGATAGATAGATATAGAGATAGATAGTAGGTAGGTAAGTAGATAGATATAGAGAGATAGATAGAGAGATAGAGAGATAGATATAGAGATAGATGGTAGGTAGGGAGAGAGAGAGAGAGAGAGATGATAGAAGATAGTGAGCGATATAAATAGATGATATAGATGACAGATACCCTGTTTCTCCCAAAATAAGACATACCCTGATAATAAGCCCAGTTGGGCTTATTATTTTTTCGAACCCTTTATTTCAGGGTTCAAAAAAATCTAAGACAGGGTCTTATTGCAGAGAAACACAGTATCTGCGCCCCCGACACAACTGATGTCAAGCTAGCCCTGCTCACCATGCCCCCCCCTCCCGAGGTCAAACACAACCCTGATGTGACCCTCAAGGAAATCGACTTTGACACCCCTGCTGTACACTATTAACCCTATTGATAGAATGGCAACTTAACAAAACAACAGCCTTACAAAACAACGAAAATTAATTCATTTTTTGGGCATGAAAACAAACTTCAGTATCGATCAAGGCAGTTCGATCAAGCTTGCAAAAGAGTTAAAATTTTTCCAGTTCCATTTGTTCACCTCTTTTAATAAAGTCCTTGGATTGGACCCTTATATGAATTTTTAATGCTCTCCGGCATTAAATTGTGAAATTTAGAGGCGACTCGTTTTAGATGTTATAAATTTGGAAGAAATGTAGCTTCCTTTACTCGCAATCTTTTTAAATATCTGGTGAGGGGGTTTTTTTGCTCCGTATTTTATTTATTGTTCTTTAACCCACCTAATAACTGAAGTTAACCTGCCTGAACTGAACCGTAACAAAAGCAGAAATTTATTTGTTCAGTGCCTTACCCTTCAATTAAATCATAGGTATGCGGTTTAATTTAAAGGTATTAAAAAAAATACATAAACATTGAAGACACATGCAGAGAACGAACAAAATATAAAGAGCTGTTTTATTAAACTTTCTGAAGTATAACAAAAAAAAAGAGAGAGAGGATATTGGCAGTTTTTCAAATTACAGCAGACCATCGGAACCAATTTGCAAAAGTTTTCTTATTAGCAATCATTTTTTTGCAGGAAATACCTTCAACTGAAGAATGGATTCCCTTGTATGCCACTCGCATGACTTCAGTCTGAGATTATTTCTTTTTTAAAAAGGCTAGCTGAGTTCTCAGCCGGAGAGGGGAATTTAGAGTCATAATAAACAGTTTTGGCTCCCCTTCACATTGCTATTGTCAAATATACATTTGGCTGCCAAGGCAGAGTTCATAAGGCCTCCGAGGGCTTTGTTGTTGCAGGTGCAACACTTAATTGTTGGGGGGATCGTGTTAAAAGACGATCCTAGGGGCCACAACCTTTCCAGCGATTGTTCGGTCTTCTTTTTTGTGCAACCTGGAGAAAAATGGAAAGAGTCGCGGGAAACGAAGGAACGGAATTGGCCCGTCCTTCAAACTTGGCTCCTTTCCTTCGTAAGGTCATTTTATCCACACAGTTCCAGAATCTGGTCCATGAAATAGTTTGGTTGTCTTGTCATCCTCTTGGACCGGATCTTTTCTTTTCTTTTCTTTTCTTTTTATCTTTCTTTCCTGTCTTCTTTCTCCTTCCTTCGTTCCATTCTTTCTTTCTTTCTTTTTTCCTTCCTTTCTTCCCTCCTTCCTTCTTTCTTTTCTTTCTATCTTTCCTTCCTTTTCTTTCTTTCCTGTCTTCCTTTTTCCCCTCCCTCCCCCTTGTCTTCTTTCTTTCTTTCTTTCTTTCTTTCTTTCTTTCTTTCTTTCTTTCTTTCTTTCTTTCTTTCTTTCTTTCTTCCTTTCTTTCTTCCTTCCTTCCTTCCTTCCTTCCTTCCTTCCTTTTTTTCTTTCCTGTCTTTCTTTCCTTCCTTTTCTTTCTTTCCTCTTTCCTTCCTTCCTTCTTCCTTCTTTTTTTCCTTTCCTGTCTTCCTTCCTTCTTCCTTCCTTTTCTTTCTTTCCTGTCTTTCTTCCTTTTCCTTCCTTCCTTCTTTCTTTCTTTCTTCCTCCTTCCTTTTTTTGTTTCTTCCTCCTTCCTTTCCTTTCTTTCCTTCCTTCTTTTCTTCCTTTTCTTTCTTTCCTGTCTTCCTTCCTTCCTTCCTTCCTTCCTTCCTTCCTTCCTTCCTTCCTTCCTTCCTTCCTTCCTTCCTTCCTGATGTCGCTCAAATCTTCGTCTTCAGCCCTTTAAAGACCTCCAGGTTTTGCAATGTAAAATTTTCCACGCAGGGAAGATGTCCATATTTTTGGGTTATGTCCCATCGAGTTGTTTTGAGATTCCTAGCAACCACATTGATAGATGTTGCGCCCTGAGCTACCGATGTCCTCTTCTATAATAATAGAGCTAGTCCTCAACTTACAATCATTCATTTACTGACAGTTCAAACTTACAAACGGCATTGAAAAGGATTTAATGACCGTTTTTCATAGTTACGACCTTTGCGGCATCCCCGTGGGCACATGATCAAAATTCAGGCACTCGGCAACTGGTTCGTGTTTAGGATGCTTGCAGTGCCCTGGGATCATGTGATCACTTCCTGAACTAGCCAATGGGGAAGCCAGATTCTCTATACAGCTGTCTTACTAACTGAATGACTGCAGTGATAAATCACTTAACAACCCTGGGAAGAAGGGTCGTAAAATGGGGGCAAAACTCACTTAACGACTGTTTCGCTTAGCAGCAGAAATTTTGGGCGCCATTAGGGTCGTACGTTGAGGACTTAGCTGTAAATTTAAATCAGAAGGAGGCAACTTCTGGTATTGCTAAGAAAAAAAAACTTATAATGGTAAAAAGCAGTTGAACAGAGGAATCTCAAAAAAAAAAAAGTGATGGCCTCCTATTTGTGGGACGTGGCCATTGGCCAAGCAGTGTCTACATGTTTCTGGGATGCCTTAATTCGGATTTTCATATGGGTAGTCCTTGACCTACGACCACAATTGAGCCCAAAATTGATGTTGCTAAGTGAGACTCTTGTTAAGTGAGTTTTCCCCGATTTTACAGCCCTTCTTTCCACAGTTGTTATATGAATCCCTGCCACTGACATGTAACCCGGTTGTTAAATGAATGCAGCTTCCCCGGTTGATTGTTTGCTTGTTAGAAGGTCGCAAAAGTGGATCGCCTGACTGTGGGACACAGCGATGGTCATAAGTATGAACCAGTTGCCAAGTGTCTGAATTTATCGTGTGACCATTGGCTGCAAAAGTTGTAAGTGTGAACAATGGTCACAAAGTGGGACCCTGCAACCGTCATAAATATGAACCCGTTGCAGAGTTTCTTAATTTCGACCACGTGACCATGGGGAGGCTACAACGGTCGTAAGTGTGAAAAATGGTCGTCGGTTATTTTTTCCTATGCCGTTGTAACTTCGAATGGTCCCTAAACGAATGTAAGTTAAGTTGTAAGTGGAGGACTACCTGCGTTCATTTGAACTGCCTGGATTTTCGGATTTTCTGCATGACCCTCGGGACACTGCAACCGTCGTAAGTGTGAAAAACGGTCATAAGTCGCTTTTTCCAGGCCCGTTGTAACTTTGGAACAGTCACTAAAGGAGCTGTCGTAAGTCGAGGACTGCCTGTATTGGCAGAAAACGTGTAGGAGCTTCAGTCAAGAAAGGAGAAGGAAGGCAAGAGAAAATGAATTCTTGGAAAGATTTTTGAAAGAGAAAAAAAAAATGAATGCCAGGGTCCTTTTTCAGAGCCATCGGAGTTTTTACCCAAGTCCTTCCATTCAATGTCCCAATTCTGTTTTTTTTTTATTTTTAAGGGACAAAACGTGGGATCCGCCCTCTTGGGAAAGGAGCCAATCCCTGTCCAGAAGAATTGTGTGAACCAATCAGTTATGCAGTCCTGCCATTCTGCGCTCTGCTCACGCTAAACTGGAATTAAGTCTTTGTTCAGCTTCAGCCCATTCATAGTTTCACCTCCTGGCAAGTCAACTATTCTTTCAATCCACCCCGCTGGAGACAGCAACGAGAACGACATAATTTAGACGTTTCTGTTTTAAAAAAAAAAAAAGGGACATTCCATTGGATAAAGGAGGATAACGGATGTTTGTCCATAAAGCAAACAAGCTCTTAAAAAGAAGCTTTGAAACTTCCTTGTCCAGATGATAAAAATTAACATCCTTTTGTAGTTTGCATCCTTCGTGGTATAATAAGGAGAACACTTCATTCTTTTGCGTTCCGGCTTCGTTTGCTGATTTTAGCAAATCTAAATGCAGCCCTTAATTTGGAATTTATCCAAAAAGGGACTATATACTATATATACTATACATATTCTTTCTAGCCAGGTTTTACCTACGTAAGCTAAGATGTTCTACAGCCCTGGTTCTGTGAAATCTCATTCACAAGTTTCTGGGCTTTCGGTTTCTTGCTGACAAACAGCAACTCTGTGCTGCTCTTTGGGAGAGTCTATATATACTATAGACTATAGACTGTATAGACTATAAACAGTCTATATACCAGTGGTGAAATGTAAAATTTGTCACTACCGGTTCTGTGGGCGTGGCTTGGTGGTGTGGGGGGTAATGTGACTGGGTGGGGGTGGCCAACTCTTTTTTTAAAAAAACTTTTAAAAGCATTTTTTCTACAATCTCTTCGGCCGGAGAGGTTGTAAAAAAAAATGCTTTTAAAAGCCTCTGACGATCAGGCAACTCAGCTGGGATCGTCAGAGGCTTTTAAAAGCATTTTTTCTACAACTTCTTCGGCCGAAGAGGTTGCAGAAGAAAATGCTTTTAAAAGCCTCTGACGATCCCAGCTGAGCCCCGCGATCATCAGATGCTTTTTTTTTCTTTTAAAAACAAAGAGGTTGCCCTAAGAGGTTGTAGAAAAAATGGTTTTAAATTTTTTTTTTTAAAAAAGCCTCTGATGATTGCGCGACTCAGCTGGGCATGTGGGGGAGGCAGGGATGTTCGCTACTGGTTCTCTGAACCACCTGCCGCCATCGCTACCGGATTGGGTGATCCGGTCCGAACCGGGAGCATTTCACCCCTGGTATATACCCCTGGTATATACCGGTACTTCATTTTCTTCCCTGTAAAGTTTGACGAATGTTCTTGCTACAACCCTAAATCAGTTCTCTACTTTACATGTTTGAAAGACTCTCACTTTTAAATAATAGTACAGATATGGACTCAATGCACAACGGCTGCATTGTGCGTCTCATAGTCACATAATTGCGCTCGATGACAAAAATAGTCCCATAAGCAAACCACGGGTTTAGCAATAGCCCTTAGACTTATCTACCCACCGAGGCCTGGCTAACCCGGCTGTCAGAAATATTGAACCGATATGGCGTAGGGTTCCCGTTGTGTGACACACTGAACCAAGTTAAACAACGGATTAAAGATATACATGGGCAAATGGACATGGCAACCCTTTCAACTAATCATTCCCTTAAACTGCTGACAGCAGTTAAAACAACTTTCACTCTGGAAAAGTATTTACATTTAGAAATGCCATCAGTGGAGAGACAGTTATTTGTTATAAGTTTAGATTCGAACTTCTAGATACCAACGTTAGATTCGGCCGCTATCGGAAAATCCCGTATGACAAAAGAATATGCATATGTGGGGTAAACGTCGTGGAGGACACGGCGCATATAATATTCGAATGTAGTCTCTATCAAGAAGTAAGAAAACAATATCTGTCCCCAATTATAAATAAATTTCCCCACTGGAATATAAGCCAAAAATTAGCATTTCTGTTGAGGGCTGACTCTCCTCCCCTGGTAAGAGCGATCACTCGATACCTTAAAAGAATGACGGCAATACGAGCCAGTTATATCAAAAAACATTTTATCGATTGTAAGGAAGATGAGCTCAGTTAGAGAGGAGCTATCCTATTTGGGTTATCTAGTCTTGGCAACTTAGCTATTGAAATTTGATATTGTAAAATTTTAATGTCATCTATCATATATTTTTAGATTGCTATTTTTATAACTGTTTTATCTTTTTCCCTTTTTCTTTTCTGTTTTGTTTGAAAAGGCCTTCAGGCTATTCAATAAACTATACTATACTATCTACCGCTTTTTTTTTTTTTTTTAAATTTCAAATTTATATACCGCCCCTTCTCCCGAGGGACTCAGGGCGGTGTACAGCCAGATAAAAACATACAATACAAACATTAAGAACAATTAAAAGAATATATATTAATTTGGCCCCAGTTTAAAATGACAAACCAATTAAAAATTTAAAATTTAAAAATATGTTAAGCCAGCCCGGCTTGATGAAAAAAGAAAGTTTTAAGGGCACGGCGGAAGGCACGGAGGTCTTGGATTCTCCTTATCTCAGGGGGCAGCTGGTTCCAGAGGGTAGGTGCCCCCACAGAGAACTAGAACACACAGTCTCCTGGCAATTAGCCAAAAGTCCTCATTCCCTCCCTCCCTCCCTTCTTTCCTTCCTCCCTCCCGTGAGGATGTGTGTACTTGGCTAACCTTTGACCTCACTTGCCCCCCCACAACCCCCAGTCATTCTTTCTATGTTTTGAAACGGTGAGGTTTTTTATTAAAAAAGAGGAAAACAATCTATCATGACAGAAATTAGGCTTATGCCAGTTAGATCTTCTCCTCCTACATAGAAATCTTTCTTTCTTTCTTTCTTTCTTTCTTTCTTTCTTTCTTTCTTTCTTTCTTTCTTTCTTTCTTTCTTTCTTTCTTTCTTTCTTTCTTTCTTTCTTTCTTTCTTTCTTTCTTTCTTTCTTTCTTTCTTTCTTTCTTTCTTTCTTTCTTTCTTTCTTTCTTTCCTTCCTTCCTTCCTTCCTTCCTTCCTTTCTTCCTTCCTTCCTTCCTTTCTTTCTTTCCTTCCTTCCTTCCTTCCTTCCTTCCTTCCTCCCTCCCTCCCTCCCTCCCTCCATTCCTTCCTCCCTTCCTCTCTGTCTCTATCCTTCTCTCCCTTTCTCTCCATCTTTCTTTCTTTCCTTCCCTTCCCTCCCCTCCCTCCCTCTAACTCTGCATTACTTCAGAGTTCGCTCCCTCCTCCCTCCCTCTGTCTCTATCCTTCTCTCTCTCTCTCCCTCTTTCTTTCCTTCCTTCCCTCCCTGCCTCTAACTCTGCATTACTTCAGAGTTCCCTCCCTCCCTCTCTGTCTCTATCCTTCTCTCTCTCTCTCTCTCTCTCTCCCTCTTTCTTTCTTTCTTTCCTTCCTTCTCTCCCTCCCTCCCTCCAACTCTGCATTACTTCAGTGTTGCCTCCCTCCCTCCCTCCCTCCCTCCCTGATCTTTTCCCTTGATGTCCTCAAATGCCCACGGAAAACCCAGAAAAGAAAACTCAGAGCCATCGCCCTGGCTGTGTGTGTTCTCACAACATCAAGAACGGAGGAGGGTAGGTTGCTCTTGATCCCAAAGGGGTAAGGAAGACCCTCATCTTTCCACGAAACCCCTGCCAGTCGCTTAAGGCTTCATAATCCCCTCGCCATCTTCCGGCTGAACATTTTCTCCTGCCTGCTCCATCCTTCACAACGTTCAAAGGGCCTAGCAGACATTTTTTCCACTTTCCAACTGCTGGTAGAGGAGCCAAGGACTTTTGCTTATACCAGCAGTGTTGGCGAACCTTTTCAGCACCGAGTGCCGAAACGGGAGTGCGCGCGCACATGGGAGCGCCTGAAACCGGAAGAGCAGTTCCCCGGCCCGCATGCGTGCACCGTAAAGCTGAGCTTCCGGTTTCCGACGTGTGCATGTGTGTTGGTCACCTGGTCTTCCTGTTTCTGGCATGCATTTATTTATTTTATTTATTTAATATAATTTGTATGCCGCCCTATCTCCATAGAACTCAGGGCGGCTCACAACAAATAAAAACAAGCCCAATAAAACATAAAATACCTAAATATGCATAAAATACATAAATGTATAAATGTATAATTTAAACATATATTAAAACCCATTAAAATAATCAAAAATCCCCTCAGTCCAGGCTGGGCGATGTGAACAGCCATGTTTTTAATTCGCGGCGGAAGGTGCGAAGGTCAGGAGCCAACCGAAGCCCCAGCGGGAGTTGATTCCAAAGAGTGGGCGCGCCCACAGAGAAAGCTCTACCCCTGGGGGCCGCCAGCCGACATTGTCTAGCCAACGGCACCCGGAGAAGGCCCTCCCTGTGAGAACGCACCGGGCGATGGGATATCGTTGCTGGTTGTAAGTGGTCCGCCAAATATCCTGGTCCTAAGCCATGTAGGGCTTTATAGGTCATCACCAGCACCTTGAACCTCACCCGGAGGGCAACCGGTAACCAATGCAAGTCGCGCAGGAGAGGTGTAACATGGGAGTATCGGGACCCTCCCATCACAACCCGCGCGGCCACATTCTGCACCAGCTGAAGCCTCCAAATGGTCCTCAAGGGCAGCCCCAGGTAGAGAGCATTACAGTGCTTTGTGCATGCATGCAGAAAGACCAGATGGCTGGCGCACACATACGGGAGCGCCTGAAACCGGAAGCTCAACTTCCTAGCGCACGCGTGCACGCCAGGGAGCTTTGCTCTTCCGGTTTCCTACCCTCCCACACATTCGAAGACCAGCTGGCTGGTGTGCATTTGCACACCGGAATCCAGAAGTGCAACGGGCGACAGCTGCCATGCCCGGAGAGATGGTTCAGCATGTCACTTCCGGCACGCGTGCCATAGGTTCACCATCACGGTTACAGAGTGTCGTGAGAATTTTAAAACCGTGTCGAGATTTACCCGGTGATGGACCCCTTGTCCTAAACGACAAGGCTGAATTGGAAACAAACCTCACATTTTATATCTCACGGTGGCAGATACAGCTTTTGAATTCCGAGTCCCATCTTAATCTTCAAAGCGATTCCCTGCAGGAAAATCCATCTCTTGTCTTAAGGTTGACACGCCTGAGGGAAATCTCCCGCCGTCTTCCCTCTGATGCTGCATTCTCTGCTTCAAATAAGGCCTTTCTTCTTTTTTTCTTCTTCTTAGAACACGTCCATTTTTGTACAACGGAGTCTTGGCCTCTAACAAAAAAAAAATTCCCTTTTTTTTCTCTCCCTTTGAAGGAGAAATCTATTCTTGTGGCAGAAACAGGGTTTTTGTTTTTAAGCAGTGCCTGTTCATGTAGTTTTTAAATATTCGTATTTAAAACACGAAGCAAGACCAAAAAAGGTAGATTATTTATTTATTTATTACAATTCTATGCCGCCCTTCTCCCTTACAAGGTGACGAACCTCGTCGGTATGATGCAGAATGATTTTGAAGACTATTCTTCCTTACGTCTGAAGGGTTGTAAATCCTAGATAAGAAGACCTAATTTGTTTCATCTATTTATTGATATCTTGGTTTTTTTGTTTTGTTTTTTTAATTAAAAAAAACCCCTGAAGTTGGCAAACATATCTAATACTCCAAACTCTTTTTCTTTTCTTCACAACAACCAATCCTGTAAGGAGGGGCTGAAAGAGAAGGACTGGCCCAAACTTACCCAGCTGGCTAAAATGCCTGAGGTGGGACTAGAACTCACCATCTGGTGATTGGCCCAAAGTCACCCAGCTGGCTATAATGTCTAAAGTGGGACTAGAACTCACCATCTCCTGGTGATTGGCCCAAAGTCACCCAGCTGGCTATAATGCCTAAGGTGGGACTAGAACTCACCATCTCCTGGTGATTGGCCCAAAATCACCCAGCTGGTTATAATGCCTAAGATGGGACTAGAACTCACCGTCTCCTGGTGATTGGCCCAAAATCACACAGCTGGCTATAATATCTAAAGTGGGACTAGAACTCACTGTCTCCTGGTGATTGGCCCAAAATCACACAGCTGGCTATAATGCCTAATGTGGGACTAGAACTCACCGTCTCCTGGTGAATGGCCCAAAGTCACCCAGCTGGCTATAATGTCTAAAGTGGGACTAGAACTCACTGTCTCCTGGTGAATGGCCCAAAGTCACCCAGCTGGCTATAATGTCTAAAGTGGGACTAGAACTCACCATCTCCTGGTGATTGGCCCAAAGTCACCCAGCTGGCTATAATGCCTAAGGTGGGACTAGAACTCACTGTCTCCTGGTGATTGGCCCAAAATCACACAGCTGGCTATAATGCCTAAGGTGGGACTAGAACTCTCCATCTCCTTGTGATTGGCCCAAAATCACACAGCTGGCTATAATATCTAAAGTGGGACTAGAACTCATTGTCTCCTGGTGAATGGCCCAAAGTCACCCAGCTGGCTATAATGCCTAAGATGGGACTAGAACTCTCCATCTCCTTGTGATTGGCCCAAAGTCACACAGCTGGCTATAATATCTAAAGTGGTACTAGAACTCACTGTCTCCTAGCTTCTAACCTCTGGTGCCTTAACCATTAGTCCTCAACTTACAACAATTTGTTTAGTGACCATTAAAATTTACAGCACCGAAAAAAAATGACTTCTGGCCATTTTTCACTCTTACGACTGTTGCAACATCCTCATCATCACGTGATCAAAATTCAGGAGCTTGTTGATTGACATATATTTACGACGGTCTGCACTGCCCCGTCACCTTTTGCGACCTTCTGAGAAGCCAAGTCATTGCGAAGCTGGATTCACTCAACAGCCTTGTTGCCAACTTAACAACTGCAGTGATTCACTTAACATGTGGATCGTGGTACATTAACATTTACTATGGCAGTAAAAAGGAGCAAAATTCAGTTCACCAATATCTCCCTTAGCAACTGCAACTTTGGGCTCAATTGTGGTTGTAAGTCGAGGACTTTTGTGTTCTCTCAATTCGAATTCTTAATTTTTTTTTTTTTTTGGTATTGTTGTCTCTGGTGGGAAGTATCTCTTCAACATCTTAGATAAAGAAGAGATATTTCATTTAGCTGCTCCCCATTTCTTTCGCTCCCTCCCCACCCAAATATTGTGAGAAGCTGTGCAAAGCAGCCTCATTTTCCTGCCGGTTAAATCGAGCAGGCCTGCCGATTGCTCATCTTAAGTGTCTCATTAAATTTTAAATTAGATTATCTTTTTATCTAATTAAAAAGATCCATTTGAAGACAGCGGGTCAACCTTGAACCAGATTATCCAGCAGGAGAGATGGATTAGCCGAGTCGTTAATTTTAAGGCATGCGTATGTGGATGGATGGATGGATGGACGGACGGACGATTTCATTGAGGGCTGCACCTGGGTTGTATTTGACCGCCGTGTGTGTGTGCGTGCGTGTGTGTGTGTGTGTGTGTGTGGCCAGCTTGACATCACTCGTGTGTGTGGTGGCCTGAGCGCTCTGCCAGCAAAAACGGTCTCCCGAGCTCCGTTTTAGGCTGCGACAGCCTCCTGCCGCCCTCTGCCCTCTGCCACATGCGCCCCCCCCCGAGCTCTGTTTTCACTGGCAGAGGACAGCAGTAGGCCGTTGCAGCCAAAAATGGAGCCTGGGAGCCCATTTTCGCTGGCAGAGGCACCAGGGGCCGGTCCTTTGCTGTTTGTAGGACAGCCCCGCAGGCCAGATCTAAGCACCCCGTGAGCCGGCTCCGGCTCCCAGGATACCCCTCTTGTGCATGTTTCCAAAAGGGAGGGAGGAGAGGGAGAGAGAGAAAGAGAGAGAGATGATACATAGAGCGAGAGATGAGAGATAAATAGGTAATAGATTGATAGAGACAGAGATGAGAGACATAGGCAGTGAAGAGATAAGAGAGGTGCAGAGGTGGTATTCAGCCGGTTCGGACTGGTTTCGGCGAACAGGTAGCGGAATTCGCGGGTGGGCCCTGGCTCTATGCCATCCTATTTAGGGATGTTTTTGAGGCAGGGCGCATGTGCGGAACTGGTGGTAACAAAAAGTGAAACCCACCTCTGAAAGGTGGATGGATGGATGGATGGATGGATGGATGGATGGATGGATGGATGGATGGAAAGAAATATGGCTTCTCCTTACAGTTCCAGAGAACGTTAGTAAACAAGACATTGATTTCCACTCGTAGCACCTGGAATCAGATAACGGCATTTCCTGATCAGACTCCGGGAAAAGCCCCCCCCTTCAGCTGGAAAACCCCAAGACTTCTTGCTGGAATAGATTCATTCATTGCAACAGAATCGGGCAGGAATGTCTTTTCTTCCTCCCTCCCTTTCCCTCCTGCAACGAGGAGGCATGAGGTCAGTTACGTGCCGGGACCGTTTGCAAGACGCAACCGTCGCCCCCACAGCTGTGTGCGATGTTAACATCGGAAACGTTTCCTCTCTTGAGTTGCGTTTTGGTCATTGGATGCTTCTAGCACTTCTTGCAAATTCTGACGGCGTAAAAACTATTGGTAGGCTTTTTGCTTGATCCATGCAGGACGTCCTCAATTTACAACCATCCGTTTTTAATGAGCAAAGTTACAACGGCGCCGGGAAAAAAGGACTTACGACCGTTTTTTCGCACTTACGGCCGTTGCAGCATTCCCCAGGGTCACGTGATCAAAATTAAGGCAATGTCGAAGTACAAATTATAAAAACAGAACATCTATGCTGATACGGAAAGCTGTAAAACGACTCTACATTGTTATGTTTGGCTTGTTTTCTCTTGGTTATTTTTGTTTTTGTTTTTAAAGGTGAAAAATGTTTAATAAAAACTATTTAAAAAAATAAATAAAATTAAGATGCTTAGCAACTCATATTTATGACAGTTACAGTGTCTCGGAGTTGCAACTGTCTGACGAGCAAACTCAAGGGGGAAGCCAGATTCACTTAACAACGGTGTTACTAACTGAACAACTGCAGTGATTCACTTAACAACGATGGCAAGAAAGGTTCTAAAATGAGGCAAAACTCACCTAACTTGCATAGCAATGGAAATTTTAGGCTCAGTTGCGGTCGTAACTCAAGGACTGCCTACATTGTCGTTATGATTTATCTTTATATTGTGCTTAACTTTGATTATTATGGGGGGGTTGTTTTGATTTCTTTATTGTGGATGCCTTACCAATTAAAGATTTTTTATTTATTGGATTAGGTGCTTTGTGATCTCTACTGATCTAGCAATGCATACAATAAGTATCGCAAAGAACTGTAATATTTATTTTTTGGGGCTTTTGTTAGGAAAAAATCCCTTTAGCTCAAGACACTTTGAGAATTTTATACTCCATTTTTTTCTTGCTCATAAAGGGGACGTAGATTTTGACTATACATCCAACACAGGGGTGAAATGCTCCCGGTTCGGACCAGATCACTTGATCCGGTAGCGATGGCAGCAGGTGGTTCGGAGAACCGGTAGCAAAAATCCCTGCCCCCCCCCTCCATGCCCAGGTGAGACGTGCGATCATCAGAGGCTGTTTTTTTTACTTTTAAAAGTATTTTTTCTACAACCTCTTGGTTGGTTCTGTGGGTGTGGCTTGGTGGGCGTGGCAGGGGAAGAATCCCCAAGAAATCCCCATTCCCTCCCCACTCCAGAGGAAGGATACTGCAAAATCCCCATTCCCACCCCACTCCAGGGGAAGGATTCTGCAAAATCCCCATTCCCACCCCACTCTGCGGCCAGCCAGAGTTGGTATTTGCCGGTTCTCTGAGCTACTCAAAATTTCTGCTGCCGGTTCTCCAGAACTTGTCAGAACCTGCTGGATTTCACCCCCCCAGTCATAAGTCATTTTTTTCAGAGACATTGTAACTTTGAACAGTCACTAAATGGACTGTCGTAAGTCGAGGACTTCCCGTATCGGCATAAAGTTCCTATTTTTAATGTAACATCTTTGCCTTCGTTCTCCACCTATAATCATGGGTTGGTTTGTTTTTTTTGTTTTTAGTGAGTAGATTGTTGGAGTGAAAATAATTTTGGCACCTGATGACAGAAATTGGGAAATAGTTTAGCTACTTATGTAAAGATTGGGAAACAGCCGCCTCTAGGCGATGAATTTTGGAGAATAAATGTTACCAAATAAGAACATGTGTTTATACTCCGATGAAGAGCTCTGGGTTCTCTCGGTTATCCACTTGGACAACTATTAAGAAATATTCTTATGAATGCATAGTAATACTATTTATTAATATGAAATTAATATTATTTAACCGAAGAAAAACATTCATTTGCAAAGGTGGTGTGCATCGGACAAAATACATTGCTTAATGCAAGCACGGATCGCTAACCAAAGATTGTGTTTTTGTTTTTCAGGCCAATATGGGTATATGCTTCCTTGTTATCCTATTCAGCAGCTGCTTAACATATCTTGGTGTTGCCAATATAACTTCAGGTGAGTTACCTGTCAGTTTTTCAGGAGACTGGCTCAATGCAGACATGACAAAATCTCTTTAGACATATATGTCTATTCTTGACCGTTGATACGCTTTTATTTAATGCCAGTATCTCTGCCTTTCTACTGCTGGTAGTCCTCCACATACAACCTCAACTGAGCCCAAAATGTAGGTTGTTGAGCGAGAAATTTCTTAAGTGAGTTTGCTCCATTTGACGACTTCTTTCTCGCTGCGTTTGTTAAGTGAATCCAGGGGTGAAATGTTCCCGGTTTGGACTGGATCGCCCGAACCGGTAGGGATGGAAGCGGGTGGTTCGAAGAACCGGTAGCAAAAATCCCTGCCCCCCCCCCCCCATTGCCCAGCTGAGCCTCACAATCATCAGAGGCTTTTTTAAATTATTTTTAAAAGCATTTTTTCTACAACCTCTTTGGCCAAAAAAATGCTTTTAAAAGTTAAAAAAAAAAAAAGCCTTTGATGATCCGCGCGGCTGGGATCTTCAGAGGTTTTTAAAAGCATTTTTTTCTACAACCTCTTCGGCCGAAGAGGTTATAGAAAACCGATCAGGCAAGTCAGCTGGGATCGTCGGAGGCTTTAAAAAAAGAAAAAGCTTCTGCCGATCAGGCAAGTCAGCTGGGATCGTCAGAGGTTTTTTTTAAAAAAAAGAAAGCCTCTGCCGATCAGGCAAGTCAGCTGGGATCGTCAGAGGCTTTTAAAAGCATTTTTTTACAACCTCTTCAGCCGAAGAGGTTGTAGAAAAAATGGTTTTAAAAGTCTAAAAAAAAAAAAAAAAGTTGGCTACGCCCACTCAGTCATATTATACCCCCCTCCCCCCACGCCACGCCCACAGAACCGGTAGTAACAAATTTTACATATCACCACTGAGTGAACCCCTGCGGTTCTTAAATTAGTAACACGGTTGTTAAGTGAACCTGGCTTCCCCGTGGACTTCGCTGGTCAGAAGGTCGCCAAAGGGCATGACGCCACCGATCTCCCGGGGACACTGCAACCGTCATAAATGCGAGTCAGTTGTTGTCGAGCATCCGAATGTAAATCGTGTGACCGCGGGGGATGCCGCAACGGCCGTCAGTGTATGAAAAATGCCGTTCAGTGCCGTTGTAACTTTGGACAGTCGCTAAACGAACTGCTGTAAGTCGAGGACTCTCTGTCTGTCCTGATGTCTGCACCTTTAAAACAGTACGCGAAGTGCCAGATGGTTTTTTTAAAAAGTTGTGCTTGTCCTGTATATTCTGCTTTTCAACTTTAGCCGTTTTAAGATGTGTGGACTTCAACTCCCAGAATTCCCCAGCCAGCTGTGTTCTATCCCAGAGGTGTCAAACTTGATTTCGTTGAGGGCCACATCAGGGTTGGGTTTGATCTCGGGGGGTGGGGCGGCAGATGGGCGTGACTGGGGGGGCGTGGCTAGCTCGAGGTCACTCGTGCCAGGGGCGCCCGGCTGCACTTACCCTCCTCATCACGGCTCCTGTGCTCGCTCTCCTGGTCCAGGTTGCTCATGGTGTGTGCGGGGAGGGCAAAGTGTGTGGGTCAGAGGGAGACCCACTCTCTCTCCACGCAAGGAGACCCAGCTTTGTAACCAAAGCAACCTCAGTGATAGGATGGGAGACCACCAGGAGAGGTCAGGAGGAGGAAGAAACAAGAGAATGGCGAAAGGGCAGCAGGGCTGCTGGTGGCCAAGGCAGGACTTCTCTCAGACCCTCCCTCCCTCTCATTATAATCTTCCTTCCTTCCTTCCTTCCTTCCTTCCTTCCTTCCTTCCTTCCTTCCTTCCTTCCTTCCTTCCTTCCTCCCTCCCTCCCTCCCTCCCTCCCTCCCTTCTCTTCCCTTTTCCCTTTTCTTCTTTTTCTTAAAACCCATCTTTTCCAGCAAGCCGGGCTGGCTTAAGAAGAAATTTTTAAATTCTTTTAATCAGTTTGTGATTTCTTATCTTTTGGGCCAAATTTATATATATTTTTAACTGTTTTTAATATTTGTATTCTATGTTCTTATCTTGGCTGTCCACCGCCCTGAGTCCTCAGGGAGAAGGGCGGTATATAAATTGGAAATTAAATTAAATTAAATTAAATTCTTTCCCCCTTCATTTTCCTTTCTTTCTTCTTCCTTCCCCTCTTTCCTTCTTTTTCCTTCCTTGCTCTCTTCCCATCTTCCCTTCCTTTTCTTTGTCTTTCCTCTTTCCTTTGCTCCTTTCCCATCCCTTCTCGAATGCAAAAGGGGAAACATTTCTCAATGCCTCCTTGCCTTGCGATCAAATGCCACTTCAGCTAGTGGCTTGTTTTGCTAGCGTGCTGCCAGCAAAAACGGTTCTCGGTACGGCCGCGTGCGGCTCTCCCGAGCTCCGTTTTTGGCTTCCACAGCCTCCTCCAGCACTCTTGACAGCCACAACGGAGCTCGGGAGGGCACATGTGCCCCCCTCCCCAAGCTCCGTTTTCAGCTGCCACAGCCTCCTCCAGCACGCTGCTGTTGTGACTCCGACCCCCGAGCCCGTCTTATCGGAAGGAGAAGACTCCGAAGATGAAGGAGGGGAGTTGGCCAGGCCTCCCTCTCCAGGACCCTCCTCTCTGGCAATGCCTCAGGTGTCTCCCGAGGGAGAAGAGATTGGCCAGGAGCCAGGTATCTCCGAACAGTCGCAGTCAGACAGTGATGGAGATAAGTCTTGGCTGGATCCACGCCAGCGTCAGAGGAACAAGCGCACGCAGTAGAAAAGGAGGCGTGCCAGAGATTAAGCTGAGTGACTGGACCACACCCCACAGGGGATAAAAGGGGGTGTGGTGGCCATTCAGGCTCTGTGACGGACAAAACTAAACAACTAGCGAGTTGCATTGTATCTCTGAAACTACGTTATCTTCCTGCCTCGGATTTAATACGGACTGGACTTGACAATTCTTTGTGTATTGTTTTGGTTTATCTGACGGAGGAGGAACACCTCCCTCTGTGAGTAAAGTTCTTGGCAAGCAGCTACTGGGTTGCTGCCAATTCTGTTATCGAAGGAATTTGTTGTCTGCAAGTTTTATTTAACCCCTGGCTGACTGTTTGTGTGCGTGTGTGAGATGGGGACAGAACAGCTGCCAGCCGCCACCAGGTTGTAGATCAGCACCTGGTGGGCCCAGCCGAGGCGTCATGGGCCAGTCCTTCACAGTTTCCAGGGTGGCCACATCTAAGCACCCCGCGGTCCGGATCCAGCCTGCAGGCCTTGAGTTTATTTATTTTATTTATTTTATTTCTTAGATTTCTATGCCGCCCTTCTCCTGTAGGACTCGGGGCGGCTCACAGAATAAAAGACATATAACAATAAATAGAACTAAAAACATCCAAATGTAAAAACCCCCAACAACTAAAATCTCATAACAGATCAGGGAATTTGCTGAAAAAGCCATGTCTTCAGTTCGGCACGGAAAGCGCGGAGGTCGGGGGCCGTCCGAAGCCCCCGACCTCCTTTGACACCCTTGTTCTATCTAAAGACAAATTCCATGGCTTACTATTTTGGCCTAGTGCAGGGGTCAGCAACCTGCGGCTCTGGAGCCGCATGTGGCTCTTTCACCCCTCTGCTGCGGCTCCTTGTCACTCAAAATATGCATCACAACCGCCAATGTGTGACACCCAACAGCACGCGATTTATTGAGCTTTTCAACCCCGGGTAGGCCAACCATGGATAAATCCAAGAAAAGAAAAGTTTCAGAAGAAAACAATGTTTAATTCAACTACATATGCTAGTTTTTTGGCCGCTCAAGAAATAGTCAGGCACGGGAAGGGTTTTGTGGCTCCCGGTGTTTTCTTTTCTGTGGGAAACAGGTCCAAAAGGCTCTTTGAGTGTTTAAGGTTGCAGAGCCCTGGCCTAGTGACTGTTGATTTCCTGATAATACATTTACTTCAGTTCCTTAAAAGAAATCTTTATGCGCTGCAGGAGAGAATAAGATTCTCTTCGGAAAAGCAGCATAGCTTGAAAATATCTTTTTTTGTTTGTTTGTTCCGTTCTTCCTAGTGCATCCGTCGACGGAGAGTCCCTTGCCCACCACCAGTTTAGCGAAAACTGCCACCACGCAGGCGACTAGTGCAAAGCCCACCACTTCGATGAAGAGGCCAACCACGTCACCGGGCGTGGCACCGACCGTGGCACAAAGCCACCCACCTCCGAAAGTGCCGGAAGTCACAACCACCAACGCCACTGTCACGGTGCCCAGCGTGGGCGTGGCCACGACTTCACACAAGACTCTGCAGCCCACATCTGGGCCCACCGCCCTTCCACCGAATGCCACAGAATCTCCTCCCAATGTCACCGCGACGGATAAAACGTTGACGACGGTGGAGGCCAACTTCACAAGTGCACTAGCGACTTCGCAAGCCTTCAACACCGCAAGTATGGAATCACTTATTTACTAAGTTTATTATATTTAATATCTATCTCTATCTTATCTATCTGTTTGTCTGTCTATCTTTATATGGCTGTCTATCTGTCAGTCTTACTATCTCTCTCTCTCTCTCTCTCTCCATCTATATCTGTCTGTTTGTCTGTCTGTCTCTATCTATCTATCTCTATCTATCTACCTATCTACCTACCTATCTATCTATCTATCTATCTATCTATCTATCTATCTATCTCTATCTCTGTATCCATCTATGTCTGTCTATCTCTCTGTCTGTCTATCTCTATCTCCCCCCATCTATGTCTGTCTATTTGTCTGTCTGTCTGTCTCTGTCTCTGTCTCTATCTACCTATCTATATTTCATCTATCTCTATCCATCTATGTCTGTCTATTTGTCTGTTGGTCTGTCTATCTAGCTATCTAGCTATCTAGCTATCATCTATCTTATCTAGCTATCATCTATCTCTATCCATCTCTATCTGTCTATTTGTCTGTCGGTCTGTCTACCTACCTACCCACCCACCCACTTATCCATCCATCCATCCATCCATCCATCTACCTATCTATCTCTATCTCTCTATCCGTCTATGTCTGTCTATCTCTCTATCTGTCTCTCTCTCTCTCTCCCTAACTATGTCTGTCTATTTGTCTGTCTCTATCTATGTATCATCTATCTATCATCTACCTACCTACCTACCTACCTACCTACCTACCTACCTACCTATCTAAGGCGGGACTAGAACTCACCGTCTCCCGGTGATTGGCCCAAAGTCACCCAGTGGGCTTTTCTGCCTAAGGCGGGACTAGAACTCACTGTCTCCCAGTGATTGGCCCAAAGTCACCCAGTGAGCTTTTCTGCCTAAGGCGGGACTAGAACTCACTGTCTCCCAGTGATTGGCCCAAAGTCACCCAGTGGGCTTTTGCGCCTAAGGCAGGACTAGAACTCAGAGTCACAGTGTTAAAGTCATGGAAAGAACTGCAACATTCATCAATGAAAGAAAGTGCTGCATCAACAAGGGAGTATCTGAAGACAGTTTATAGAGAGCTGTAAAAGACTGGAGAAATGATGTTGAATTTTGGAGATCATTTATAAATGCTCTATTTGTGTGCTTTCTATTTATAGCTGAGATCACAGGACATACCGGTAAGCACATTTTGCTATTTTTTAAAAAAAATTCCCTTACTGTTTGATTGAGAAATTCTTGTCCTTTTAAAACTTTGTCCTTCTAAAACCAATATTATATCTTTTGATCTTGGGGGCATTTTGATTGCCACAAGCAAGGCCAGGGCAAACTCCCAGGAATGGCTACAGAAGGAGGGGGGGGGGAATGAGATTTCATAACGTCTATAAAGTTTCTTTTGTAATCATAAATGTTTGCTAGAAATCACAGAAAGGCCTGTACATTTAGTCCTCGACTTACAACAGTTCACTTAGTGATCGTCCAAAGTTACGACGGCACTGAAAAAAAGTGAATCATGACTGTTTCCCCCACTTATGACCATTGCAGCATCCTCCATGGTCACATGATAAAAATTCAAATAGTTGGCAACTGACTCATACTTATGACGGTTGCAGTGTCCTGGGGTTACGTGATTCCCCTTTGGCGACTATCTGACAAGCAAAGTCAAGGGGGAAACCGGGTTCACTTAACTGTCTTACTAAATTAAGAAGTTGTTAAGTTTCAGTTAACAACGGTGGCAAGAAAGGTCGTAAAATAGGGCAAAAACTCACTTAACAAACATCTCGCTGAGCAACGCAATTTTGGGCCTCCGTTGTCATAAGTTGAGGACTCTCCGTACCGATTTTTTTAATTGGAATTCCAACAGGAATTCTATTGTCACGTCCTTAATTTGATATGTTAAATTTCCTTCGTTCTTCCAGTTTCAAGTAATAAGCCCAGGAGATACAGTAGTGGGCAAAATTGTGGAAACCTTTTGGGAAAAGTGTATTTTTGAGGTTTGATGGCTAATAACACCACTTTTTTTTTTTTTTTTTTTTTTTTGGAGTTTCAAGATAATCCTATTCCACTGCTGGAATGAATGGCCTGGGAATAGCCCAGTGAAAAATCTATGGAGCCAACTAAAGAAACTTGTTAGTCAGAAGCGACCCAGCAATAAAACCCAGTTAATAGAAGCCATCATTCAATCTTGGTTTCACATTATAACAGCTGCAGAACTAAAAGACTTGGTTCACTCCATGGGAAGACGTTGTAAGGCTGTCATTCATGCTAAAGGTTACCCAACGAAGTATTAACGGACAGGGTGATCATTTTTGTATATCTCATTTTTTTCTAGGGTGATCATTTTTGTATATCTTGTTTTTTCTATGTGTTTCAACCGTCTTCTGCCACCAATAGCCTCCCACCGACCAGTCCGTTCCCACAGAGAGGGTCTCCTCCGGGTGCCATCGGCCAAGTTATGTCGGCTGGCGACACCCAGGGGGAGGGCCTTCTCTGTGGGAGCCCCAGCCCTGTGGAATGAACTGCCCCCGGAAATACGTAAGATCTCCGACCTCCGGGTGTTTTGCTGCGCACTGAAGACCCTGTTGTTCCGCCAGGCAGGGCTATCAACATAATAATTTTAAATTGAGGTATTTTAATTTTGGGGTTTTAAATCGGCCAAATCTATTTAATTATTTTAATTTTTAATCATTGTTGTGTTCTGTGTTTTTAAATTGGCTGTACACCGCCCTGAGTCCTTTGGGAGAAGGGCGGTATAGAAATAAAATTATTATTATTATTATTATTATTATTATTATTATTATTATTATTATTATTATTATTATTATTATTATTTATACCATAACTGCTCTTCTAACAGCAAATCCTTCCTAAAAATTACTGCATTACATTCTTGATTAAATTATCTTTCCATTGATCTATAATTTTACGGTACTACTCCAAAAAAAAAGTGTATTTCGGAAATACACTTTTCCCAAAAGGTTTCCACAATTTTGGCCACTACTGTACATGGACAGGTGTAAAACTAATGAAGATATTTCAAAGATTGGGATTGTTGTATTTTTCTTAGTAGATAAATGTGCTTGAGTTAGATAAGTAACACACATTTGCTGAGTTGTGGCAACTATTTATGCTAGTGAAGAAACCGCAAGAGGTTTCAAAAGAATTTCCAGATAATATTTTCCGGCAGATAATCCTGTTCCATTTAACCTGGGGGCAGAGAAGTGTTAATTTCATATCTACTGCGGTTTTGAGATAGCGGTGGGGACTTACTAGGAGAAAGATCTTAAAGAGTTACTGCTGGCGGTTAACACAACGGATTATGTAGCCCTTGCAAAAAAAAAAGACGTGCAAATCTGAGAAAGAAGATCAGCCAGAAAAAGGCATCTAAAAACAGTGGCCAATATTTTAATTTCAAGGAGAGCGTGACCGTTTAAAAAGGAGAAATTGAATTGATTGACACATTTTATTTTTATTTTATTTTATTTTATTTCAAATTTATATACCGCCCTTCTCACATTAACATCTGGTTTGCTGCCTTTCAAGGAAGATCGAAATCGGGAGGGAAAAATTGCAAAAAGGAAGAGTTGAATCAAGCCATCCTTGACTTATGACCACCATTGAGCCAAAAAAAATTTTGGTTGTTGTTAAGCGAGACATTGGTTAAGTAAAATTTTCCCAGTTTTACGACCTTTTCTTGCTGCACTTGTTAAGTGAATGACTCCCGTTGTTCAGTTAGCGACATGGTTGTTAAGTAAACCCGGCTTCCCCATTGACTTTGCTTGTCAAAAGGTCGCAAAGGGGGGAATCACGTGACACACACACACCCCCGGGACACTGCAACTGTCGTAAATACGAGTCAGCTGCCGAGTGTCTGAATTTCGGGACCGTGGAGATGGTGCAATGGTTGTAGATGTGAAAAATGGTCCTAAGACACTTTTTTCAGTGCCGTTGTAACTTCTGTCGGTCACTAAATGAACTGCCGTAAATCGAGTAGTACCTGTAACGAATGGGCTGGTTTTACTCCTCATGAGTTGTTTTTCACATGGGGCAAAAGAGATACCTGGGGTTCATGATAAAAATGAATTAAATTTTCTCAGTGCCAGAAAGGACTAGATTAAGCCTGATGAAGGAGTCAAACTGTTGTGGCTCCGTTACCTGAGCCTGTGTCATCGGCAGGAGAGGACTCCGAGAGTGAAGGAGAGGAGTTGGCAAGGCCTCCCTCTCCAGGACCCTCCTCTCTGGCAATGCCTTCGGGGTCTGCCGAAGGGCAAGAGATAGGGCCGGGGCCAAGCACGTTCACGCAGCCACAGATGGACAGTGATGAGGGTAATGAGTCTTGGCTGGATCCACACCAGCGTCGCAGAGATAAGCGCGCGCAACAGAAGAAAAGGCGTGCCCGAGATTAGGCTGAGTCACTGGACCACATCCCACAGGATATAAAAGGGAGCGTGGTGGCCAGTCAAACCTTGTGACAAACAAAGCTGAAAGCTTCCACGCCATTCTGCATTGCCGGACTTTTGCTATAGACTTTGCTGGATTATCTCTGGACTTGATTGACTCTGTAATTATTGAGCTGTTTCTTTTGATGTACCAGAAGCGGGGAGAAGTTATCTCTCCTCTTCGTAAATAATAAACTCTTGGCAGGCAGCCACTAGGTTGTTGCCAAGTTCCGTTATCTTAAGGAAAAGGATTTTGCCGGCTGGTTTGGTCTTTAACTCTTGAACGTCTGTTGGTGTGTGTGCGTGTGTGGGACGGGGACAGAACACAAACATGTCATCAGCCTTGAATCCTTTAGTGCCCACAAGAGATCTTAAAGTCCAGCCCACCTTGAATTCCATTGACTCTTATCTACCGCCAATTTGCTTTAGCCGTTAATAGTTCAGATTCTTGTAGAGAGCATAAGCTTCCAATAAACCTTTACGTAGGTAATCCTCACCTTACGACCACAATCGAACCCAAAACGTATGATGCGAAGCGAGACAGTTGTTAAGTGAGTTTTGCCCCATTTTACGACCTTTCTGGCCACCGTTGTTAAGTGAATTGCTGCAGTTGTTAAGTTAGTCACATGGTTGTTAAGGGAATCTGGCTTCCCCGTTGATTTTGCTTGTCAGAAGGTCGCAAAAGGGGATCGCCTGACCCTGGGACACAGCGATGGTCATAAGTATGAACCAGTTGCCAAGTGTCTGAATTTTTATCCTGTGACCGCGGGGAGGCTGCAAAAGTTGTAAGTGTCCAAAGTGGTCACAAAGTGGGACACTGCAACCGTCATAAATAGGAACCTGTTGCGAAGCATCTGAATTTCGATCACGTGGCCATGGGGATGCTACAACGGTCATAAGTCTGAAAAACGGTCGTCAGTCAGTTTTCCCTATGCTGTTGTAACTTCGAATGGTCACTAAACGAATGTAAGTAAGGTGTAAGTGGAGGACTACCTGTGTTCATTAGAAAACTGCCTGGATTTTCTGATTTCTCGCACTCGCCATCCAGACTGATTAAAGCAAATATGGAGATTTTATTCTTTGGAGTAATTTCAAATAATTATCTTCTTTAATTGTTGTGCATTTGGCTGATAATATAATACCTAGATATCGTAATTTATTGACAATTTGGAATCCCAAATTCGCTTCTAATTCCTTCCCCTGCTTTATTGTCAAATTTTTAATAATAACCTTAGTTTTTTCCTTGTTTACTTTTAAACCCGCTACATTTCCATATTTTCCTAATTCATGAATCAAATTCGGACCCGATAAAATGGGGTCTTCCAATATAAATACTAGGTCATCAGCGTATGCTTGTACCTTATATTGTTGGTTTTTAATATGCAATCCTTTTATCCCTGAATTACGCCTAATTTCCCTCAATAAAGGTTCTAATGTTAAAATTAATAGCAACGGAGAAAGTGGGCACCCCTGTCTAGTTCCTTTCTCAATGGAGATTTGTTCAGAAACATCTCCATTAATTAGAATCTTAGCAGACTGCTTCGAATAAATTGAACGAATTGCCTGAATAAACCTTTCCCCAAATTGCATATGTTGTAATAAACCCACTAAAAAACTCCAACTCACTTGATCAAAGATTTTATTCTCCGTTGCCAATGGCGATGAGAAATGGCAGGAAGAACAAACGGGGAACATGTCCTCCACAGCTGCTCTTGAGGTTCTTCTCACTTTCAGATGTTCAGATGACGTTAAAAGGGGATTTGGGAAAAATACAGGGGACAAAAAACCAGCAATGAGAGGCTACAAATTAAGATCTCGCTAGAACAGGGGTGTCAAACTCGATTTCATTGAGTGCCGCATCAGGGTTGTGTTTGACCTGGGAGGGGCATGGCCAGCTCGATGTCACTCATGTCGGGGGCACCTGTGGTGCAGTGATGGGTTCCACTTCCTTTCGCTACTGGTTCAGAACTCTGACCTCATGCGCACACGCGCAGGGTCCTTCAGCTCATGTGCAGAACTTTCTGCGCATGCGCAGAGCGTCTGTGGTGACGTCCGGGCAGGTGGGCGGAGCCTCCCGCCACTGCCACTACCAGTTTGCCCGAACTGGTAGAAACCCACCACTATTGTGATGGCCAAGTGCTAAGTCAGGACTCTCCCTCACTCTCATTATAATCTCCTTCCTTCCTTCCTTCCTTCCTTCCTTCCTTCCTTCCTTCCTTCCTTCCTTCCTTCCTCTTCTTTTGCCTTCCCTCTCCATTCTCCTTTCTTCTTTCTTCTCCCTCTTTCCTTCTTTTTCCTCCCTTGCTCTCTTCCCATCTTCCTTTCTTTTTCTTTGCTGTTCCTCTTTTCCCTTTCTCCTTTCCTGTCCCTCCTTGGATGCTCAAATGCAAAAGGGGAAACGTTTCTCCTTTGGTTTTGTTTCCAGTTGGTTTTGCGAGCCCTCTGCTAGCGAAAACGGAGCTCGGGAAGGTCGCACATATTCCCCCCCCCCCCCAGGCTCCGTTTTCAACTGTGACAGCCTCCTGCAGCCCTCTGCTAGTGAAAATGGAGGCCGGGAGGACCTCACATGCCCCTCCTGAGTTCCATTTTTGCTGGCACCACGAGGGCAGCCCTACGGGCAGGTAGCCACTACCGGTTTGCCCGAACCGGCTGAATACCACCTCTGATTGTGGTGCAATTGTAAAAACATACAGTAAGCAAGGTCTAATGCAGGGGTCTGCAACCTTAAACACTCAAAGAGCCATTTGGACCCGTTTCCCACAGAAAAGAAAACACCGGGAGCCACAAAACTCTTCCCGTGTCTGACTATTTCCTGAGCTGCCACAAAACTAGCATATGTAGTTGAATTAAATGTTCTGTTTTCTTCTGAAACTTTTCTTTTCTTGGATTTATCCATGCTTGGCCTACTGGGGGTTAAAAAGCTCAATAAATCACGTGCCGGCGGATGTCGCGCATTGGCGGTTGTGACACATATTTTGAGCGACAGGGAGCCGCAGCAGAGGGATGAAAGAGCCACATGTGGCTCCAGAGCCACAGGTTACCGATCCCTGGGCTAGACTAAGTTCCCCCCCCCCCCCCCCGGTGGGCTTGAGTTTGAGTCTCCGCGCTAGAAGAATCTCATCCTTCAGCTCTACAAATAAGAGAAAAGCTGAATACCAAATTGCTGATTTTTTAGGCCTTCCCCTCAAGTTAATCCTGGTTTGATTAGCCACCATGGGAAAATTATTCTAATTATTTTTTTTTTCTTTTTGAATTTATTCAGGTGACTCAGACCCTCGGCGAGGTAAGCTCTCAAAGCACCACTTTGGCAAATATATTGTAAATCTTTCGGTCAAAGGTCCTATTTTTTTTTAATCCCTTGTGTTGCCCTCAATTTACGACTGCAATTGAGCCCAAAATGTAGGTTGCTAATTGAGACATTTGTCAAGTGAGTTTTGCCCCACTTTACGACCTTTCCTGCCGCGTTCGTTAAGCGAATCGCCGCAGGTGTTAAATTAGTAACACGGTTGTTAAGTGAATCTGGCTTCCCGCATTGACTTTGCTTTATCGGAAGGTCGCCTAAGGGAATCACGTGACTCTGAGACACTGCGACCGTCATAAATGGGAGTCAGTTGTCAAGCATCCAAATGTAAATCACGTAACTGAGGGGTCATAAATGTGGAAAAATGGCCCAAAGTGCCATTGTAACTTTGAATGTTCACTAAGCGAATTGTCGTAAGTGGAGGACTGCTGTATTATATGTGACTGAAACCACAAGGTTCTTTGGAGGTTTCCTTTCCTGAGGGGAGTAGAAAGCCATTTTATCAGTGTCTTAAGTGTAATAGTCTTCATTTGTTTCAATTGATATGGCCGCCCACCTCACGTTCATGGCAGTGGGGGAAAGGAGAAAAATAGAAGGTAGCAACAATGGGGACCAGGATTTATGTTGCTAAGCAAGGCCGTTGTTAAAGTGAGTCACGCCCAAGGTTATGGCTATGTTTGCCGTTTCGTTAAGCGAATCACAGCAGTTGTTAAGTGAATGATTCGATTCTTAAGTGAATTTGGGTTCCATGATTGACATTGTTTCTCAGAAGCTAGCTCTCTTCCTTTCCTTTCCTTTCCTTTCCTTTCCTTTCCTTTCCTTTCCTTTCCTTTCCTTTCCTTTCCTTTCCTTTCCTTCCCCTTCCCTTCCCTTCCCTTTCCTTTCCTTTCCTTTCCTTTCCTTTCCTTCCTCCTTCCCTTCCCTTCCCTTCCCTTCCCTTCCCTTCCCTTCCCTTCCCTTCCCTTCCCTTCTCTCTTCCTTTCCTTTCCTTTCTCCTTTCCTTTCCTTTCATTCCTTTCCTTCCTCTTTTCTCCTTTCCTTTCCTTTCCTTTCCTTTCCTTTCCTTTCCTTTCCTTTCCTTTCCTTTCCTTTCCTTTCCTTTCCTTTCCTTTCCTTTCCTTTCCTTTCCTTTCCTTCCCTTCCTTCCCCTCCCTTCCCTTCCCTTCCCTTCCCTTCTTTCTTCCTTTCCTTTCCTTTCCTTTCTCCTTTCCTTCTTCCTTCTCTCTTCCTTTCCTTTCCTTTCTCCTTTCCTTTCTTTCTTCTTCCTTCTCTCTTCCTTTCCTTTCCTTTCCTTTCCTTTCCTTTCCTTTCCTTTCCTTTCCTTTCCTTTCCTTTCTCCTCTTCTTCTTCCTTCTCTCTTCCTTTCCTTTCCTCTCCTTTTCTTTCCTTCTTCCTTCTCTCTTCCTTCCCTTCCCTTCCCTTCCCTTCCCTTTTCTTTTCTTCCTGTCCTTTCCCCATCCCCTCCCTTCCTTTCTCCTTTCCTTCTTTCCTCCCTTTCTCTTTTCCTTTCCTTTCCTCCCCTGGTCCCTTCCCTTCCTTCATTCTTCCCTTTCTCTTTCTCTTTCCTCCCCTCCCCTCCTCCCCCTTTCCTTTCCTTTCCTTTCTTTCTTTCTTCCCTTTCTCTTTCCTTTCCCCTTTCCTCCCCTCCCCTCCCCCCTCTTCTTCTTTTCCTTCCCTTTCTTCCCTTTTATTTTCTTCTTTCTTCTCTTCTTTTGCAGTTGCCCGTTAACCACAGGCAGGGAGCAGAAAGCAGGGGTTTCCAACTGGTTTATTTTGTGTAGGTTTCCGCCTGCTGCCATGTCCTTTCCCCTCCTCTCCCCTCCCCTCCCCTCCCCTCCCCTTGCCCTGTGACCGAGGACACAGGGCAAGGTCCAAAGCCCTCCGCTTTCCAAGCCAGCCAGCAGTTCATTTGTAAACCTGTTGCCTCTTTCAAAGGGCACTGCCCTTTGTGGTGCCAATCCTTTAGCACCCGTTTCTTTCTTTTGGGGGGAAAAGGGAGGGGTGTCTTTTTGCAAAAACACAAAACCCACCCACCCACACACACATAGAAAAGCCTGATCTCAGCTGCTCAAAACACGCTCAGAACAATTTTATTGTAGGGTGTCAGCATGTTAAGTATCGGCTGGCCTTGAATCTAAATGTTCTGTTAAAACAGAGGTCTTCAAACTTGGCAGCTTTAAGACTTGTGGACTTCAACTCCCAGAATTATCCAGCAAGCTGGCTTCCGAGAAACAATGGAGGAGAGGAAAGAGAAAGGGAGGAAAAAAGGGAAGGGAAGGAAAGGGAAGGAAGAAGGGAAGGAGAGGAGAGGAAAGGAAAGGAAAGGAAAGGAAAGGAAAGGAAAGGAAAGGAAAGGAAAGGAAAGGAAAGGAAGAGAGAAGGAAGAAGAAAAGGAAAGGAAATGAAGAGAGAAGGAAGAAGGAAAGGAGAAAGGAAGGAAAGGAAAGGAAAGGAAAGGAAGAGAGAAGGAAGAAGGAAAGGAAAGGAAGAGAGAAGAAAGGAAAGGAAAGCAAAGGAAAGGAAAGGAAAGGAAAGGAAAGGAAAGGAAAGGAAAGGAAAGGAAGAGAGCTGGCTTCTGAGAAACAATGTCAATCATGGAACCCAAATTCACTTAAGAATCGAATCATTCACTTAACAACTGCTGTGATTCGCTTAACGAAACGGCAAACGTAGCCGTAACCTTGGGCGTGACTCACTTTAACAACGGCCTTGCTTAGCAACATAAATCCTGGTCCCCATTGTCGCTACCTTCTATTTTTCTCCTTTCCCCACTGCCAGCTACCCAGAGTCATGAACGTGAGGTGGGCGGCCATTTCAATTGAAACAAATGAAGAATATCACACTTAAGACACTGATAAAATGGCTTTCTACTCCCCTCAGGAAAGGAAACCTCCAAAGAACCTTGGAGAACTCCCCGTCTCCTAGTGATTGACCCAAAGTCACCCAGCCTTTACAGGTGGGAGTAAAAATTGGCTTTTCATTTCAAATCCACCTCAGAGTTCTTCTGTTCACCTCCCAACGTTCAGCTACCTTTTGGGGACTGAATGGAGAAGCTTTGAAATGCTTACTGTCGCCCTTTGCCGAGCCAAAACCCATCACCTGAAATCTCTCGTGTTTTCTCTCTCCCTTCCAGATGAGACACCTATCATCGCTGTAATGGTGGCCCTCTCCTCCTTGCTCATCATAGTATTTATTATTATTGTCCTCTACATGTTAAGGTGAGTGACTTTCTCCTCTTCACCTTCCCGTTTGCATTGCATTAGCATGCCTTCCCCGTAGGGCTGCGAGAGACGATTGAAAAAATACACAAGAATCAATCTAAAATGTGCTTCTGCCTGCCCAGTATATTTATTTAATTATTTCTTATGGGTAAAGGTAAAAGTTCCCCTCTCACATATGTGCTAGTCGTTCCCGACTCTAGGGGGCGGTGCTCATCTCCAGTTCAAAGCCAAAGAGAGATGAATGGCGTATAAATTTAATAATAATAATAATAATAATAATAATAATAATAATAATAATAATAATAATAATAATAATGTAATTGAGCAGCGAGCTGAAAATTGGAAACACAAAGCTCTGCATGGCCAATACTTGAAAAGTATTGAAGGCAAAGCTGACCAGAAACTAACTTGGAACTGGTTAAGATCAGGAGTACTGAAAAAAGAAACAGAAAGCTTTATTTTGGCAACTCAAGAACAAGCCCTAGCCACAAACTGCATGAAGGCAAAAATTCAACATGTTACCACCAACAGCAAATGCCGCCTCTGCAATGAGAAAGATGAGACAGTCGACCACCTGATCAGTGGGTACAGCAAAATTTCACAAACTGACTACCTACAACACCATGACCGCGTTGCTAAGACCATTCACTGGAAATTGTGCCAGAAGTTTGGATTTGAGTACAGCAAAAACCACCGGGAACATCAGGTTGAGAAAGTGTTAGAGAATGAGAAACTCAAGATCTTGTGGGACTTCAGGATTCAGACTGACAGGCACTTGGTCCACAACACACCTGACATAACAATAGTTGAAAAGAAAAAAGGATGGTTCATTGACATTGCAATACCTGGTGATGCACAGATTGAAGATAAGCAGCAAGAAAAAATCACAAAGTACCGGGATTTGCAAATTGAAGTTGAGCGACTGTGGAAAAAGAAATCGTGTGTTGTCCCGATTGTAATTGGAGCCCTTGGAGCAATACCCAAAGGGCTACCCCGCTATTTAGAAATTCTAAATTTGCCGGACTTGAACATTTTGACTCTACAAAAAACCACCTTACTCGGAACAGCTTACATCCTCCGATGATACCTTAACAGTTCCTAGGTCCTTGGTTAGGACTCGAGCTGCTGAGCTATTAACCAGCCTCAAAGGCTGTGAATCTCACTAAAGATTAACCAAATAATAATAATAAAAAATAGGTACCTTGGATGCAATCCCTAAACAACCGAAACATCACTTGAATACCGTCGGCGTTGACAAAACCCTCATCGGTCAATTGCAAAAGGCAGCTTTACTCGGCATAGCTTACATCCTGCCATGCTACTTTTAACACCATCAAACAGTAACATCTGCCTATCCCAGGTTATTAAGAAGGACTCGATAGATGGATAAAAATGCCAATTCCGGCCTGAACATCTAGCTGACTGCAATGAAGCAATATGAGAAGAAAGAACCGGAGAAGATAACCAAATACAAAGACTTGGAAAATAGAAGTGAAACGACTACGGCAAAAAGAAAGCAAAGGTAGCACCGATAGTCATAGGCACCTTGGGTGCAATCCCAAAACATCTGGAGCACCACTGGAACACCATCGACATTGACAAAAACCAGTCAGTTGCAAAAGGCAGCTTTGCTCGGAACAGCTTCCAGCATCATCCCCTTTTAACAACCCCATAATCCCTTGCAAAGTGGCGTCTGGCCAACTGAGTGTTAACTGGCCGGATGCCCTTCCTGTCACCAGTGCGGAGTTACATTCAGCAGATACATTCTCAACGTGCCCAGAGAGCTCGGAACAGCTTCCATCGTGCGACGAAATTTGTAACGCCATCAAACATCCACATCTGTCTATCTCAGGTTCCTTGGGAAGGATTTCCACAGAGGTGGCTAGCGATGCCGAATCCAGCCTAAACATCTCCCTAACACGTCCTTTTCCTCCCAGGTGCAATTGCAAAAAAGGGCAACTTTGCTTGGGAAAACCTTATAGTCCGCAACGATATTTCTTAACACCGCCAAACATCAACATCTGTTCATCCCACGTCCTCGGGAGGGACTCCAGAGGTAGACAAAAAATGCCAAATCCAGTCTGAACAGCTGGTTGACTCTGCAACGAACCGTAATAATAACAATTTGGGTTTTTCCTACCAACAAGCCTTGGCTTGTCTGTGAGTGTACAGATTCAGGTTTCCGTGTTTTTTTTTAACACAAGGCTACACTCCCAAGAAATGCAGAAAAGGTTATTTTTAAGAGATGAAGTCTAACTTCCCTCTCCCTCCCTCCCTCCCTCCCTCTCTCTCTCTCTCCCTCTCCCTCCCTCCCTCCCTCCCTCCCTCCCTCTCGCATTCTTCAGCTCCAAAAATAATGTTGACGTCATCAGGGGACAAAAGTCCCTGGCCATCTTGTAGGTGTAAAGCAATAGGCGCGTGAAAAGAAGTGTGTGACGGGAGGGGAGGAAGAGATTGAAAATAGACTTGAACATTGGGCGCTATCTAACAAAATGAAATTCAATGGTGAAAAAAGTAAAGTTCTCCATTTAGGCAAGAAAAGCAAAATGCACAGGTACAGTCTAGGTGGTACCTTGCTCAATAGTGATGACTGCGAGAGGGATCTTGGAGTCCAACCATTTAAATAGGAGCCAGCCATGTGCAGCAGCTGCCAAAAAAGCCAACACAGTTCTGGGCTGCATAAACAGAGGGATAGAATCAAGATCACGTGAAGGGTTAATACCACTTTATAAGGCCTTGGTAAGGCCACACTTGGAATCCGGCATCCAGTTTTGGTCACCACAATGTAAAAAAAGATATTGAGACTCTAGAAAGAGTGCAGAGAAGAGCAACAAAGATGATTAGGGGACTGGAGGCTAAAACATATGAAGAACGGTTGCAGGAATTGGGTATGTCTAGTTTAATGAAAAGAAGGACTAGGGGAGACATGATAGCAGCCTTCCGATATCTCAGGGGCTGCCCCAAAGAAGAGGAAGTCAAGCTATTCTCCAAAGCACCTGAACAAGAACAAGAACAAGAAGCAACGGGTGGAAACTAACCAAGGAGAGAAGCAATTAAGAACTAAGGAGAGATTTCCTGACAATGAGAACAATTAATCAGTGGAACAACTTGCCACAAGAAGTCATGATGAGATTGGATAACCATTTTGTCTGAAGTGGTATAGGATTTCCTGCTAAGCAGGGGGTTAGACTAGAAGACCTCCAAGGTCCCTTCTGACTCCTATTCTATTCTATTCTATTCTATTCTATTCTATTCTATTCTATTCTATTCTATTCTATTCTATTCTATTCTATTCTATTCTATTCTATTCTATTCTATTCTATTCTATTCTATTCTATTCTATAACTTGCACATTACGCAAGAATCCAGGAATAAAAAGGTTCCCACCCGCAAATGGATTGCGAGAAGCACGTGAAATGGATGATTTTGCTGTCATCTGAAATGATCCACCCACCGAAACCTGGATTTTTTTAAAAAAAAAAAATGGGCTGCAGAACAAAACCACCCACTGACAGGAAGGGTGGAGACACTTTTTTTGTGTGTGTGTAAAATCGGCACAGGCAGGTTTGATTCGAGGCCTCGTTTGTTTTGAGGAACAAAACCTACCGCATGGGGACCATTTCCTCCACGGGCTGTCAAACGTGACCGCAGCCACTGCAGCGTTATCTTGCCAGGGTGCACCCTAACGCAAATAAAATAAAATGAAATGCATCTCCTTGCAACTTTTGCAAAACAAAAGCTACCGGGAACAACGACCGCAACTGAGCCCAGAATTCCTGTGGTTGAGCGAGACGTTGGCTCAGTACGTTTTGCCCCCGTTTTACGACTTTCCCTGCCACCGTTGTTAAAGTGAATCACCACAGTTGGTAAATTAGTAACCCCGGTTGTTAAGTGAATCCGGCTTCCCCTGTTGTGGCCCGTCAGCGGCCTGTGCAGATTGTAGCTGATTCCGACGACGAGGAGGCTGGTGTGGTGCTGCACCAGCAGCCTGTGCAGCTGGTGCTCGAGTCGGACAGTGAGGAGGCTGGAGAAGATGTGGTGCCAGAGGCGGGGATTCAGCCAGGGCCTTCAGAACCTCCTTTAAGTGAAGAGGAAGAAGAGGAGGAGCTTCTTCTCGATGCATGAGCACGCAGAGTTTCCAAAAGGCAGGAGTGGCTCCTCAGGAGGAGGTCTCCTCGAGAGTAAGGCTTGGGGCTAATTGGCCACTCCCTTAGCCTATTTAAGGAGGAACGCCACTTGCAGCAAGCTGTAGGGAACAACTTTAGTTCAATCTCCTTCGCATCTGGATTCTCTGCAAAATTGTTTCTGGGCTTTCTGCCAACTCTAGTAAGACTGTGATTATCTTATCTTAGAATTCTGTTAGGCTGTTAAAGCAGTTTATTAACAGCTTTTGGTTGATAAAGACTGAGTTATTTGAGTAAAATAAGCTTTGTATAGATTTTGTGTGTGCTGCGTTCTTTGGGATCCATAGCTGGGGCAGAACATCCCCGTTGATTTGGTTCATCAGAAGGTCGCAAAAGGGGATCGTGACACACACACACACACACACACACACACACACACACACACACACACACACACACACACCAGGATGCTGCAACCCGTCATAAATATGAACCGCTTGCCAAGCATCCAAATGTTGATCACATGATTCATGGGGATGCTGCAAAGGTCGTAACTCTGAAAAAAACCGGCCATAAGTTACATTTTCCGGTGCCATTGTAACTTTGGACAGCCAGTCATTAAACAAGGACTACCTGTATTTTTAAGTATTGCATTTTCGTCGATCTCTTGCAGCGTTTTCCGAGGAGCGGATACCCTGGTTTTTAGAATTAACTGTTGGGCCTGGAAATGGTGCCATTTCAAAGTTATACAAACTTAACGGGTTCATGAATATTTAAATGAGGATGTGCCGGTTGCTGCATTTTGATAACGCGCAATTATGTGAGGTCACGCTTCATCGAGAACCTCTTGCTTTGAAGACCGGCTTATGAGGAAATTATTGAGCCTGACTCTTAAATATTCAGAAAGTTGCCTTGTTTTATTCGTATAATTTTAATTTCTCTCTGTCCCTTTGCAACCCTTCTTTTGATCTAGGTTTGTTCTTATGCCAGGCATTGCCTCGTGTTGCTGGCATGAATGTGTGCAGAATCCAACTGTAGCATATTACTCTTTCGTGTCTGTTAAGGAATTCGCAGAGCAACCCTTGAGTAGCAAGGGTGTGCACATGAGAGCAGTTGGGAATAATCTCAGCCAACACACAGATACACTGAGTTGTGTTTACTTTTAGGAAATAGGAATAAGGCACAGTCCAATAAACAGTCCAGGTCATACACAGATAAAGCAGTAGATAGTAAAACAATAGTCCAGGGATAATCCAATATACAAAGTCTTCTTACCAGTCGTCGTAGTCATACACAATAAACAGTTGCAAACAGTAGCAAACACAGCAAAGAGCAATAATGATCAGCAAAGAGAAACGAACCATGTTTCAAGCTCCCTCTTAAGGACATTGGCTACAGAGCTAACCAATCAGGACACAGTATGATGCAATACAGCAATCCAGTCTTAAAGCTATATTGAGAGTTTATATATTGCCAACCCAACAAGTTAGGTAATTATCATTTCCTAACAGTGTCCAGTAATTTTATTACATTTTGCAAAGCGTATACCTTAAAAGAACAACATAAGCCAACAGAGAAAAGATAAAGAATAAATAGAGAATAGGGATAAAAGTGTGAAAAGGTATAAAGAAAGGAAAACACACACATACACGTATGTATGTATGTATGTATGTATGTATGTATGTATGTACATAGTCCTTGACTTATAATAGTTCATTTAGTGACTTTTCAAAGTTGCAACAGCGCTAAAAAAAGCAATTTATGATCGTTTCTCACACTTATGACCGTTGCAGCATTGCCGTGATCAAAGTTCAGATGCTGGCAGCTGACTCATATTTATGACGGTTGCAACGTCCTGGGGTCATGTGGTCAACGTCTGTGACATGACCAGCAAAGTCAACAGGGAAGCCGGATTCATTTAACAACCACAAGGAATCACCTAACGGCTGTGGCTAGAAAGGTCGCAAAATGGGTCAAAATTCACTTAACAAACGTCTCACTTAGCAACAGAGATTTTGGCCTCAATTATGGTCGTAAGGCGATGACAATTGTCTTACAATTTTGTTTGTCACAAAGTCCCCAAAAAAGGGGATCACGTGATCCTAGGGACACTGCAGCCGTCATAAATACGAGTCAGTTGCCAAGCGTCTCAATTTCAGTCACATGACCATCTGGTTGCTCTGAAGGTCGTAAGTGTGGGAAACGGTTATAAGTCACTTTTTTTTCCCCAGTGTTGTTGTAACGTCACTAAAACCAATGGTTGTAAGTCAAGGACTACCTTCGTTAAATTTTGTCGGGATGTCGAGTCTACTGCTGATTTCCCAATTATTATTATTTTTTTGTTGTTGTTCATAGGTTCAAAAAACACAAACAGGCCGGGAGCCACTCCAATTCCTTTCATTTGTCCAATGGCCGGACGGATGACATTGGTGAGTCTTAACCGTTTCTTCTCTCCGGTGTCGGGAACTCGAAAATCCTAAATCTGACTTTCCGCCAAGTTAGACCTCTTCCAACATGGCATTCTAATATTGTGTCGGGGTCCCCAAACCAGAAAAGACCTGTTGAGTTTCATCTATCTAATCCAGAGTTTCTGGTCCGTGAGAAAATTTTGGTGGTCCGCAGAAAAATTATTTGCATTTTTTATATTGCACTAAATCAGGGGTCCTCAAACTACGGCCCCTGGGCCGGATACGTGCAATGAACGTTTGTGTTGCTGCAGAGAGTCTCCCCCTTCGGGGTCTTTTTGTGTGGGTCGGAGGGGGGCAGGAATTCAGACTCGGGGTCTGCTTCGGCCTCCTGGTGTGGGGCTTTGGGTGAAGGCTGGAGGGAAGTGCCGCTGGTGGCGAAAAGCCGGAAAGCCTCGTTCCAGTGGGACTGCATCAATGGCCTGGAACTGGCTGACCATCTCATCCCGCTGAGCCTCCAGGCGCCTCAACCGAACCACTTTTCTCCCATCTGTCCGTCCTGCAGAACCGCAGAGCATGCCGCTGCTGGCCAGATCTCCCAGCACCAACCGGAAGTACCCGCCGTTGCCTGTGGATAAACTGGAGGAGGACATTAACCGGCGAATGGCAGACGACAACAAGCTCTTCCGCGAGGAATTCAGTGTGGGTACTTGGCTGACCTTTGACCTCACCTCTCCTCCCCCCCCCTTCCAACCGCTCGGTCATTCTTTCTGGGTTTTGCAATGGGGAGGTTTTTTTATTTTAAAAGAAAAAAAAATTCTATCATGGTGGAAATTAATTTTATGCCAGTTAGATCTTCTTCTTCTACATAGAATTCTTTCTCTTTCTTTCTTTCTTTCTTTCTTTCTTTCTTTCTTTCTTTCTTTCTTTCTTTCTTTCTTTCTTTCTTTCTTTCTTCTTCCTTCCTTCCTTCCTTCCTTCCTTCCTTCCTTCCTTCCTTTTCTTTCTTTTTTTTTCTTTCTCTTCTTTCTCTTTCCTTCCTTCCTCCTTCCCTTCCTTCTTTCCTCCCTCCCTCCCTCCCAGGGTGGATAAAAATCAATGATTTTTTTAAAAAAATCAAAAAAATCAGATTTTTTTTTTATTTAAATTGGATTTTTTTGATTTAAATCGGATTTTTTTTTATTTTTATCGAATTTATTTTAATAAAAAACTTTTGGGGTAAAAATCTATCGTAAGATAGTTTTCTATTTAAGATACATAAATAATTTAGTTTATTCAGCATGAAATGGAGCTTAGTTATGTAGCACGAGGCTGTATATTCTGCAACACTGGGACTATCGGTGAGTCAACAGCGGGTCAAAGGAGTAGCAGAGATGACAGCTGCTCTTTAAAAATTAGGATTTAAATCGAGTTGATTTAAATCAAGCCTTTTTACTAGTGATTTAAATCGTGATTTAAATTGTGATTTAAATCAACTCGATTTAAATCAAATCCACCCTGCTCCCTCCTTTCTTTTTTCTTTCTCTTTCTTTTCCTTTCCTTTCTTCCTCCCATTTCCTTCCTTCCTTCCCCAGTTGTGGCTGTACGTACATATACAGAGTTTCTCAACTACAGAAGCTTGTCGATGGGCAGACTTCAACTTCCTGAACTGAAGGTTGAATTCTGGGAGTTGAAGTCCACCCGGGTCGTCACACACTGAGGACTACCTGTGTTTTCAAGTTCTGCTCCTAAAGTTGAATGTTGGCCAGAGGGAAGCTTTGCTGCCCCCTTGAGGAGCACGTTAGCACCAAAACCCTTCCTTCACTGAAATCTGTTTGCAAGAATAATAGAATCACAGCGTTGAATTTGTGATTGGGCCAAAGTCACCCAGCTGGCTTTCATGCCTAAGGCGGGACTAGAACTCACCATCTCCTGGTGATTGGCCCAAAGTCACCCAGCTGGCTTTTAGGCCTAAGGCAGAACTAGAACTCACTGTCTCCTGGTGATTGGTCCAAAGTCATACAGCCAGATTTCATGCCTAAAACAGGGCTAGAACTAGTCTAGACACTAGTCTCCTGGTGATTGAACTAGAACTCACTGTCTCCTGGTGATTGACCCAAAATTATCCAGGTGGCTTTCATGTCTAAAATAGAACTAGAACTCACCGTCACCTGGTGATTGGCTCAAAATTACCCAGTTGGCTTTCAGGCCAAAGGCAGGACTAGAACTCACAATCTCCTGGTGATTGGCCCAAAATCACCCATTTGGTGTTCGTACCTAAGGCAGAACTAGAACTTACAGCCTCCTGGTTGATTGGTCCAAAGTCACGCAACCGGCTTTCAATGCCTACCGCAGGACTAGAACTCACAGTCTCCACTATAATTTTATTACAATTTATTTATAGACTTATAACTTATTTAAAACAACGTATAATTTACCGTCCACCCTAGCTTTTGACGTGCCAAGATTGCAGGATTGGCAACTCAATGTCCTCCCTAGGCAGAGGTGAAATCTACTTCCCTTCCCTACTGGTTCGGAAGTGTGCCTGTGCACATGGAGCAAGCGTGCATGCCATCGTCACCTCTGATTTTGGACCCTTTGCGCATGCTTGGTTAAATGCAGGAAGTAATGGAGTCCAGGTGGGTGGGCGGAACCTTGTGCTGCCGCCGCTGCTATTTCACCAAACCACGCGCCACCGCCGCTACCAGTTTGCCTGAATTGGAGCAAACCGGTAGCATTTCACCCCTGTCCCTAGGGCAGTGTTTCTCAACCTTGGTAGCTTGAAGATGGGTGGACTTCAACTCCCAGAATCCCCCAGCCGCTGGCTTTCTGGCCAGGAAGTGCAGTGATCTTTTAGCTTTTGGATTGTCTCTTTTGAATGGTGTGTAAATGTGGTCCATCTCTATGTGCCTGTTGATGGCCGTTTTGTCTGAGTGCCGCTGGCTGGGGGATTCTGGGGGTTGAAGTCCACCCATCTTCAAGCTTCCAAGGTTGAGAAACACTGTGTTAATCTCTGCTCTTGTGGGTATTTTATTTCTGGCCAGGAAGTGCAGTGATCTTTTAGCTTTTGGATTGTCTCTTTTGAATGGTGTGTAAATGTGGTCCATCTCTATGTGCCCGTTGATGGCCGTTTTGCCTGAGTGCTGCTGGCTGGGGGATTCTGGGAGTTGAAGTCCACCCATCTTCAAGCTACCAAGGTTGAGAAACACTGCCCTAAGGTTTCCTATCCATGCCTTTGGAAGCAGAGTTTACCGTGAATTTGGCTGCTGCCACAGAAGCGATGTCAAACAGCAATAAAAGTGGTTGGTTGGTTGGTTAGTTAATAATCTTCTCAGCCATCCAGGTCATGGCTGTCTCAAAAGTGCCTTTTCAGGAGACAAGTGGACTTCCTTGTTTTTTTTTTCATTTGAAGATTGGTTTAATGAAGTTGGATTGGTTAATGTTTGTCGTGGTTAGCAGAGGGGTAGAAGCCAAGTTATTTATATCCGCTCTGTCCTTCCAGGCCCTCCCAGCATGTCCGATCCAAGCCACCTGTGAAGCCGCCTCTAAAGAAGAAAACAAGGAGAAGAACAGATACGTCAACATTTTGCCTTGTATGTATTGATATGCCACAGTTTCTGCCAATTGCTTTCTAGAGATTGTGGTCAGAGGTGGGATTCCATTCTGTAGCAACCGGTTTGACCAGCGCATGCGTTCGACGTCACAAAACACGGCAATTCGCTTGTACATGCCGTCCACACATGCGTGTGGCATCAAAAACACAGTGATATAGGACGGGGTTGCGCCCGGGCGGTTGGGCAGGCCCTCCCCACCTGCAGGTAGCCACTACCGGTTTGCCCGAACCGGCTGAAACCACCTCTGATTGTGGTGCAATTGTAAAAAGATACAGTAAGCAAGGTCTAAGGCAGGGGTCTGCAACCTTAAACACTCAAAGAGCCACTTGGACCCGTTTCCCACAGAAAAGAAAACACCGGGAGCCACAAAACCCATCCCGTGCCTGACTATTTCCTGAGCGGCCACAAAACTAGCATATGTAGTTGAATTAAACATTGTTTTCTTCTGAAACTTTTCTTTTCTTGGATTTATCCATGGTTGGCCTACCGAGGGGTTGAAAAGCTCAATAAATCACGTGCCGGCAGGTGTCACACATTGGCAGTTGTGATGCATATTTTGAGTGACAGAGAGCCGCAGCAGAAGGGTGAAAGAGCCACATGCGGCTCCAGAGCCACAGGTTCCTGACCCCTGATCTAATGGGTGGGAATCCTGGCCCATCGAGTCCAGCAATCTGTTCTCAGCAAAGGCCATGCCATCTAGGGAATTACGGGAGTTAAAGTCCCCGTGTCTGGAAATTGCCATGGATATGATACACGTGAATTTATAGCAAGCGAGGTGGGTGATGTATATATATATATAATTTTTAATCCACCCAGAATCACCTTGTAGGGGAGCTGCTTCTCTGTGTCATAGAATATATGTGGGTATGTGCATCATTTTGTATTTGTTTGTTTGTTTATTTTGTCACGTTTATGTTGTGTATATTGAAGGTGGTGACCCTTTGAGAGCTGTATGCAACGAAATTTCATTTTAATGTATGCCGAATAGTGTACATTCAAAGTGACAATTACGTTATTTTATCTATCTATCTATCTATCTATCTATCTATCTATCTATCTATCTATGTATCTATCTATCTATCTATCTATCCATCTATCCATTCACCCACCCACCCACCCACCCATCCATCTATCTATCTATCTATCTATCTATCTATCTATCTATCTATCTATCTCTCCATATCTATATCTATCTGTTTTTCTGTCTGTCTGTCTATCTATCTATCCATCCATCCACCCATCCATCCATCCACCCACCCATCCATCTATCTATCTATCCCATCCATCCATCTATCTATCTATCTCTCCATATCTATATCTGTCTGTCTGTCTGTCTGTCTGTCTGTCTGTCTGTCTATCCATCCATTCATCCATCCACCCATCCATCTATCTATCTGTCCATATCTATATCTATCTGTCTGTCTGTCTATCTATCTATCTATCCATCCATCCATCCACCCATCCATCTATCTATCTCTTCATATCTATATCTATCTGTCTGTCTATCTATCTATCTATCTATCTATCTATCTATCTATCTATCTATCCATCCATCAATCCACCCACCCATCCATCTATCTATCTCTCCATATCTATATCTATATCTATCTGTCTTTCTGTCTGTCTGTCTGTCTGTCTATCTATTTATCCACCCACCCATCCATCTATCTATCTCTCTATATCTATATCTATATATCTATATCTATATCTATATCTATATCTATATCTATATCTATCTGTCTTTCTGTCTGTCTGTCTGTCTGTCTGTCTATCTATCTATCTATCTATCCATCTATCTATCTATCTATCTATCTATCTATCTATCTATCTATCAGCAGCATAGAGATGTAATAAATAAAACAGAATAAAGAATAACAGAAGGGACCTTGAAGGTTTTCTAGTCCACTCTCCTGCTCAGACAAATAGTTGTCCAATCTCTTCTTTAAAACCCCCCGGTACCCACAACTAATAAATAAATGATGTCAGGAAGAGCCGAAAAGTAGAGATTTGGGTACCAACAGAGTTAAGAGACATCAAGGAGAACCTGTGGATCATTCCAGACAGATCATCCTCCTTGAAGTCAGATCAAGACCAGAGAAGTGGACGATCTAATAGGACTCAATCCCTTTTATATATTTCACTGCTAAGTAAAGTGGGACGCTGTGGCTCAGTGGCTAAGATGCTGAGCTTGTCGATCGAAAGGTCAGCAGTTCGAATCCCTAGTGCTGCGTAACGGGGTGAGCTCCCGTGACTTGTCCCAGCTTCTGCCAACCTAGCAATTCGAAAGCACGTAAAAAAAATGCAAGTAGAAAAATAGGGACCACCTTTGGTGGGAACGTAAGAGCATCCCGTGCGCTTTTGGCGTTGAGTCATGCCGGCCACATGACCACGGAGACGTCTTCAGACAGCGCTGGTTCTTCGGCTTTGAAACGGAGATGAGCACCGCCACCTAGAGTCAGGAACGACTAGCACGTATGTGCGAGGGGAACCTTTACCTTTACTAAGTAAAGTGGATCACAGTTACAGAGACTGTGGTCGGGGGTGACGGCTTTAAATCCTAGTTAGTGTCGACCAAGAGAAATCCTTGCATCCAGTCGACCCACAATCTTCTCTGCTGTCCTTCGAAAGAACATTTACAATTCTCTGCCCCTTCTTCAAAACTACTCTTTGCTTAAATAGCTCAACCTCCAAATATGAATCTCCTTTAAAAAAGAGAGAGGGAGAGAGACCCTTCTCAACCAGTCAGGAACTGCTATTATTGTGAAGGTGGAGAACGACTGATTTTTGGCCATCCCTTCTTTTGTGGTGCACAAAAACCAAGATGCAGCGAGGCATAGGAGGTTGCCTAGGAGACGTGTCCTTCGGGAGTAGCTCAAGAAAACAAATCTCACAAAAATAACGCCAGTAAATTCCAATTCTTGGTAAAATGGCTTCTTTTAGATTAGATTAGATTAGATTAGATTAGATTAGATTAGATTAGATTAGATTAGATTAGAATTCTTTATTGGCCAAGTGTGATTGGACACGCAAGGAATTTGTCTTTGGTGCATAGGCTCTCAATGTACATAAAAAGACAAGATATGCTCGTCAAGAATCATAAGGTACAACTCTTAATGATAGTCATAGGGTACAACTAAGCAATCAGGAAACAATATCAATATAAATCTTAAAGATACCAGCAACAAGTTACAGTCATACAGTCATAAGTGGGAGGAGATGGGTGGTGGGAACGATGAGAAGATTAATAGTAGTGCAGACTTAGTAAATAGCTTGACCGTGTTGAGGGAATTATTTGTTTAGCAAAGTGATGGCGTTCGGGATGAAGAATACCAAAAAAAAATCATTTAGGTTGGGTTGAAATAAAACAGTGATCACAAAGGAGTGGAGAGTTGAAGAAAAAAGATGAGAGATTGGGCATAAATTTCTGTGGAGATTCTCATAATCATCCAGATTCTAGTTGTCCCAAAGGAGCTTTTTTTTTTTCCAAGGAGCAACTGGACTTTCTGATTTTTTTCTTTGAGGACGTTTCACTTCTCATCCAAGAAGCTTCTTCAGCTCAGACTGGATGGTGGGGAACGGAAGGATTGATACTCCTTGCTGACAGCTGGTCATTTGCATCCTTTTAGGGAGTCGTTGAGACCCCCTGGAGGTTTATCTGTGTCCTCAGTTTTATTTTATTTATTTTATTTTATTTTTAAATTTATATACCGCCCTTCTCCCTGAGGACTCAGGGCGGTGTACAGCCAGAATTAAAAAACATGAAATACAAATATTAAAAACAATTAATATATATATAAATTTGGCCCAAAATTAAAAATACAAACCAATTAAAACATTTAAAATTTCTTCTTAAGCCAGCCCAGCTTGCTGGAAAAAGTGGGTTTTAAGGGCACGACGGAAGGCACTAAGGTCTTGGATTCTCCTTATCTCTGGGGGCAGCTGATTCCAGAGGGTAGGTGCCCCCACAGAGAAGGCCCTCCCCCAGGAGGTGCTTTTTCAAGAGGCAACTGGACTTCCTTGCTTTTTCTTTGAAGACGTTTCGCTTCTCATTCAAGAAGCTTCTTCAGCTCTGACTGGTTGGTGCGGAACGGAAGGAGATATATTCCTTGCAGACAACTGGTCATTTGCATCCTTTTAGGGAGTCGTTGAGGCCCCTTGGAGGTTTGTCTGTGTCCTCAGGGTCACCTGAGTGGTGCCAATGGATGTGGAGCCCTCTTGGAAGTGCTGAAAGGAGCTGTGTTGTAGACTGGAGCTAGATGATGTAGAGCAACTGCTAATAGTTTCAACTGAGAGCCGTTGAGGCCCCTTGGAGTTTTACCCGTGCCTGCAGGGTCACCTGAATAGTGCAAATGGGCGTGAAACCTTTTTACAGCACAGTCCTATCAGCAGTTCCAAGTCGGTTTCACACCGATTTACACTATTCAGGTGACCCTAGGGACACAAATAAGCCTCCAAGTGGCCTCAATGACTCCCAGAGAGAGCACTAACGACCAGAGGACTGCAAAGAACAGAAATTCTTCCATCCTTCACTATTCAGTCATGTTCTGCCCCAGCTATGGATCCCAAAGAACGCAGCACACACAAACTCTATACAAAGCTTAATTACTCAAATAACTCAGTCTTTATCAACCAAAAGCTGTTAATAAACTGTTTTAACAGCCTACCAGAATTCTAAGATAAGGTAATCATAGTCTTACTAGAGTTGGCAGAAAGCCCAGAAACAATTTTGCAGAGAATCCAGACGCGAAGGAGATTGAACTAAAGTTGTTCCCTACAGCTTGCTGCAATTGGTGTTCCTCCTTAAATAGGCTAAGGGTGGCCAATTAGCCCCAAGCCTTACTCTCGAGGAGACCTCCTCCTGAGGAGCCACTCCTGCCTTTTGGCAGCTCTGCGCGCCCGTGCATTGAGAAGAGGCTCCTCCTCTTCGTCCTCCTCACTTATGGGAGCTTCTGGAGGTTCTGAAGGCCCTGGCTGAATCCCCGCCTCTGGCACCACATCTTCTCCAGCCTCCTCACTGTCCGACTCGAGCGCCAGCTGCACAGGCTGCTGGCGCAGCACCACACCAGCCTCCTCGTCGTCGGAATCAGCTACAATCTGCACAGGCCGCTGACAGGCCATAACAAGTCAGAACTGAAGAAGCTTCTTGGATGAGAAGCGAAACGTCTTCAAGAAAAAAAACCAAGGAAGTCAGTTGCCTTTTGAAAAAGCACCTTCGGGACAACCATGACCTGGATGTCTTATGAGAATCTCCGTAGACAAGACAATAATATCGCTTATGAATATATGTGTCGCAGGATAATGTTGTTGCAGGGTCCAATTTGGGATCAGTCACCAGGACCAGAGGTTTTGTCTTCCGAGCTTTCGGACTCGTACTCGATTTTCAGGGAACTTCTCTCTAGCAGAATATGAGCTGTTCTTTGCGTGGTGTTTATAGTGCCTGTTGTATGTGGCTTTTCAGATGTTGATTGGGGTGTGTTGACTTTTAAGTCATCGGCTCTCGACTTCTAAGCACTTGATAGGCTGGTGATAAATCAACATTCCTGTAGACCATGCGTGCCAGAGGTGGCACGCAGCGCCCTCTCTGATGGCACATGAGCCGTCACCCCAGTTCAGCTCCAACACACATGCACGCACACGTCCCTCCAGCAAGCTGGCCTTCAGGTCAGGGGGGGCTCACATGCGCAGGGGTGGGGCACGTGCAGGGGGTCGCTCGGGGTATGCCCGGGAGCGGGGCACATGCGCAGGAGGGCACATTGAATTTTATTTATTTTATTTATTTATTATTTTATTAATTTAATTTGTATACCGCCCTTCTCCCAGAGGGGACTCAGGGCGGTGAACAGCCAAAATTAAAAAACATACAAATACAAAAGTTAAGATAATTAAAAAAGAATTAAATCATTCAATCATAAACCCAATTTTGGGGTGCTTGCACGCACTTTGGGCACTTGGTCCAGAAAAGGTTAGCCATCACTGCTGTAGAAGGACGAGCATCCTGTTTCCCACACTTCCAATTACTTCCCCGGCTGTTTTTGAGCCTGCTCATCCAACAATCTTAGTAGCTGAAGATGGGCTCCTGCACAAGTCCGAAAACTCGGAAGACAAACCTCTGGTTTTGTCCCGGTGACCGACCCAGATTGACTCCTGCAAGACAATGATAGGTTATAATGAGCGGTCACTTCTCTAGTTTTTCCTCTGCACTGAAAACCAGACCTTGTGAAGGTTGACCTTCTTGGAGATTCGTTTGACTTTCACTGAAGGTCCTCCATCGTCCTGATGCTTTTGCCATTCATGGCCGTCTTCTCTCTCCTAGATGACCATTCCAGGGTTCACCTGACACCTATTGAAGGGGTTCCAGACTCCGATTATATCAACGCCTCGTTCATTAATGTAAGTATCTGCTAAAGGCTTAGGAACGTTCCCCAGGTTCAGATAGTCCTCGATTTACAACAGTTCACTTAGAAATCAGAGATTTGGGCAGATCCTCTGGAGACCTGGCAGCAAAAGATAGTAGAGAGGGAAGAAATACATAAGCTAACCAGGAAAGAAATAGATGGAGATGAGGACCCAAGGGAGGAATTTAGGAGCCAAGTTAAAAAACGAATAAGAATTGAAATATTAAAACGGGCAAGAGATGACGGATAGAGGCAATGTTATGTACCGTATTATTCGGAGTATAAGACGCACTGTAATATAAGACGCACCTACCTTTTTTGGTGAGGAAAAGAAGAAAAAGAAATGTCCCTCTGCCTCTGCCCAACTTTGCCTCGTTACAGCAAACAGCCTGCTTTACTTTCAGTTTCGTTTTCAGCATAGCTTGATTAGCACAAGGGGGAAAAAAATCTGCTCCAGCGATTTACCTCTTTGCAGCAAGCAGAGAGCCCTGTCCAAAACAGCTGAGAGCAAATCAGCTGAGAGTCAGGAGGCTGATCCAATCAACTTGTGCTAATTAGCCTGTGCTGAAGCTGAAAGGAGCTGTTTTTTCTTGCTGTTCGCTTGCAAGGAGGTAACTGCTGCGAGGCAGAGGCCAAAGGGTGGGGTCCACTGAGTGGGCGGGGCTACATTCGGTATATAAAACGCACCTAAATTTTCACCCCCTTTTAGGGGGGAAAAAGGTGCGTCTTATAGTCCGAAAAATACGGTAATACAAGATTGGCTTTATTAGGAACTAGAACAGAGGCAGAAACAAGAAATAAGGGGAATATTATTATGTATATTTTTATATAATATGCTAAAAGTAATAACTAAATATAAAGATTAGATGGTGAAAGATGGTGACACTGTATGTTTTAATGATATTGTTATTGTCATTGGAATGGGGGACTAAAATGTTGAACGACTAAATAATGAAGGCCTATACCCAGATTGAGGACCCAAATTGTTGGGGGCAATATGCTATTTAGTATACTGTCGATTGTTGTAAACCGCCTAGAGTCCTCAGAGAGTGGGCGGCATAGAAATATGATTAATAAATAAATAAATATACTTTATCACAAATACGTATAATAACATAATTATTTAAGTATGATCTAAATAACAAATAATATTAATACTATTAGTACTACTTGTATTTAAAGGAATGATACCCAGATGCCTCGCTGTTCATGTATTGACATTGATATATATTCAAAAAATTATACACACACACAAACACAGAGAGAGAGAGTTCATTTAGTGGCCGTTCGAAATCACAACGCCACTGGAAAAAAAATTTTTGTTCAGAGACTTGGCAACTGACTCATATTTATGACAGTTGAAATGTCCCCGGGGCCACGTGATCCTTTTTTACGACCTTCTGACAAGCAAAGTCAACGGGAAGCCGGATTCACTTAACAAATGTGTTGCTCACTTAACAACTGCGGGTCGTAAAACGGGGCAAAATTCACTCGACCAATGTGTCGCTTAGCAATGGGAATTTTGGGTTCATAAGTTGAGGACTCCCTGCAGTCTAGGAGATTTAGGGGTTTTAGGAAGGAAGAGAAGTAGCTGTCGATTCTTGTGGCCATCATCATCTCTTCTAACCCATATAGCCAGATCATCCACAGATAAATCTTATTTTTACTGGTTGCAAGATAGTTTGTATGCAGTGACAATATTTGCAAAGTAAAGAATTAAACCCCATGGGAGAAGATGCCAAATTTTTTGGCCTTTGACCAACACCAGAAATAAAACCATTGCTTTTTTTTTTTTTTCATTCCTGTCTCGCTTCTGTTCTTGCAGGGGTATCAGGAGAAGAACAGGTTCATTGCAGCACAAGGTAAATAATATGTATTTCCTTTGAATTTCTACACTACAAGGATTAGCAATGTGTATTTTCGAATGTCTCCTCCTCCAGAGTTTCCTCAATCTTGCTGCATTTTGCTGCAGTGGCTCCTAATCTAAAGGAAGGAAATGGTTAAAATAAATATGGCTCATTTCTTTGTGATTTTGGGGGGGAAATGCAAAGCTGACCAACTTCTTCCACCTCCCTGAAAGTTTTTGCTTTTCAAGTTGGACAGCTTTCATATCGGATCAACATTTACTGTGTTTTTCGGAGTATAAAAAGAGCCTCGGTGGTGCAGCGGACTAAAGTGCTGTTAAGTGCTAGCACTTAGCTGCCAGCTGCCTGCAATTAGTGCAAGTTCGAATCTCACCAGGCTCAAGGTTGACTCAGCCTTCCATCCTTTCGAGGTAGGTAAATTGAGGACCCGGATTGTAGGGGCAATAAGCCAGCTTTGTATAGAACAACACCGCTTAGGGGGGGCCGAAAGCCCTAATAAGCAGGTATATATATAAAAAAGTATGCAGGCTATTCCTATAATGCATTGTAAGCCGCCCTGAGTCTACGGAGAAGGGCGGCATATAAATTGGACTAATAAATAAATAAATAAATAATAAAATGCAACTTTTTTAGCCCCTCAAATTGGGTGAAAATTTAAGTGCATCTTATAGACCGAATAGGGGTGTTTTTGGCCTCCTGAAACTTTTGTGCGTTGCATTTTCGCCCTCCGAGGCCCCCAGAAGCACTCTGCAGGGCTCCGCATGGCCCATTTTCGCCAAAAAAACAGGCCTGTTTTTGGGCTCCCAAGCAAGTCACATTTTTGTCCTCCCCGGCACTCTGCAAGCCAAAAATGGCACGTTTTTGGCAAAAACAGGCACGTTTTTGGCAAAAACAGGCACGTTTTTGGCAAAAACTACCTGTAGGGAGCGGGAATCCGGTCTGCAGACAATCTCAAACGTAGAAAAAGCTATGGTGGTTTGCGGCGGCTATATCTGAGCTGAAAGTTTAGATGGCCAACGTGGGGAGAAGCGATTCAGCTCATCTTGTTCCTTCTTGATAACGGATTTTTCTCTGCTTCTCACATCTGACGTCTCGGCAGGGCCCAAAGAAGAAACGGTGAACGACTTCTGGAGAATGATTTGGGAGCAAAACACAGCCACAATTGTCATGGTGACCAATCTGAAGGAGAGGAAAGAGGTAAGGCTGTAGTGACTGCCTTGGATATGAAAGCCGGCTGGGTGTCTTTGGGCCAATCACCAGGAGACAGGGAATTCTAGCCTCGCCTTAGCTATGAAAGTTGCTGGGGTGACTTTGAGCCAATCACCAGGAGATGGGGAGTTCTAGTCTTGCTTTAGGCATGAAAGCCAGCTGGGTGACTTTGGGGCAATCACCAGGAGACAGTGAGTTCTAGTCCCATTTTAGGCATGAAAGGTGGCTGGATAACTTTGGGCCAATCACCAGGAGACTGTAAATTATAGTCCCGCCTTAGCTATGAAACTTGGTAGGGTGACTTTGTGTCAATCACCAGGAGACCGGGAGTTCTAGTGCTGCCTTAGCCACAAAAGCCATCTGGGTGACTGGGACAATCACCAGGAGACTGTAAGTTCTAGTGCCGCCATAGTTATGAAAGTTGGTGGGGTGACTTTGGGCCAGTCACCAGGAGACCGGGAGTTCTAGTGCTGCCTTAGCCACAAAAGCCATCTGGGCGACTTTGAGGACATTCCCTGTCTCTCAGCTCAACCTGTCTCATCAGTTTGTTATGGTGAGGAAACCAGGAGAAGGAAGAAGTATTTGATATGTTCACTACCTTGAGTTTATAAAAAAAAAGCAAGAAAGGCGGATATAAATAATAAACAAACAAACAAAACATTTATTTTTGTGTCCCCAGTTGAGCTTTCTTGTAGTAAGGGTGCCTGGAGGAAAATCTTCCCAGCTCTCTGGTGCCGTCTTCAGCTCTTCGTGACTACGCAGTAGCCACAATCACTAATTCAGTACAATCTTGGCATTTTCAACAGTGTGTAACTTGGCAGAAAAATGAAGGCAAAACTCTTCGGTGCTTGCCAGATATTTGGGCTGCTTAGAGAGAGAGAATTTCCACATTATTTCAATGTATTGTCTACCCTCGACCAGCTTGCATTGTCGGATCACTGAGTGGTCTCTTTTCTCCTGGCATTCCATTCCCTGGAAAGTTACACATCACGTCCGGTCCACAGCGCGGCTGCCCCAGCCAAATTTGGACAGGCGTTTAACCAGTGGTGAAATGCAAACATTTTTTGCTACCAGTTCTGTGGCCCTGGCTTGGTGGGCGTGGCTTGGTGGGGGGATCATGTGACTGAGTGGGCGTGGGCAACTTTTTTTTTTTAACTTTTTAAAGCATTTTTTACTACCTATTCGCCCGAACTGGTTGTTCTGCCCCCCTTCCTCACACGGACAAACATAATACCAAGCACGCCTGCCAATATTTTATTAGGTAAACAGATTAGAATTCCTGGCAGACCAAGGTTTTGGCAGCAAACTGCCGAATGCCTGCCAAGACCGTTTTCACTCCCATAAAGCAGAAGAGGACTTATCTTTAGTCTGTTCCAGGAGCAACAAATTATCCATGAGACAAGAGTTTAGTCAATGTTCAGTCCAAAATATATCCAAGCCGAATTTCAGAGATCACGATGTGACTTTCAGGGTTTAACTTTGTCCGTCACAAAGCCTGAAGAGCAATCCCCCCCACTTTTATTCCTGGTGGGGTGTGGCTCCATGCCTCAGCTCAATCTCTGGCCCTCCCACGCCTCTTCCGTTGCTGCGTAAGCTCCTCCCTCCGACGCTGCCTGGGATCAAGCCAGGATTCATCATCCTCGCTCCCTATCAATTGGTGCTCCGATATGCCTTCCTCCTGGCACATCCCAGGCTGTTCCTCCTGGCCTTCTGATGGAACCTGAGGCATTGCCAGAGAGGAGGGTCCTGGAGAGGGAGGCCTTGTCAGTTCCTCCCCATCACCTTCTGAGTCCTCTTCCTCTGTTAGGACAGGCTCAGGAGTCGGGGTCACAACACTGGTAGTAAAATAATGCTTTAAAAAAGTTTTTTAAAAAGGTTCCTATGATCGTGCGGCACAGCTGTGATCGTCGGAACCTTTTTTTAACTTTTTAAAGCATTTTTTAAACTGCCGGTTTGCTCGAACCGGAATGAACTGGTAGCATTTCATCCCTGTTTTTAACCTACAACAGATGCTGATCTCCACCGGGAGAAAACTGACCCTGAGGAGATCATGGGTTAGATCATCTCCTCTTCTCTTCTGCCCTGAATCTTGATCTGTTTTGTGGTCTCTCCTCAGTGTAAATGTGCCCAGTATTGGCCAGATCAGGGTTGCTGGACGTACGGGAATATCCGGGTTTCCGTGGAAGATGTGACCATCCTTGTTGACTACACAGTACGGAAATTCTGCATTCAACAGGTAGGCCTCGCTAGTGTTCGGGGTGCCTGGCCTTCAGAGAGGCAGGCTTATTTACCCCCCATAGGCTGCTTGTTTGATTGCTGGTTTATCTGTTAGGTAAATGGGTGCAAAAATTTCTGGTGCTATATAATGCATGCTGTCATTAAGCTTATCGTAGCCTGTTGTGGCCCGTCAGCGGCCTGTGCAGCTAGGAGCTGATTCGGACAGCGAGGAGGCTGGTGTGGTGCTGTGCCAGCAGTCTGTGCAGCTGGCACTCGAGTCGGACAGTGAGGAGGCTGGAGAAGATGTGGTGCCAGAGGCGGGGATTCAGCCAGGGCCTTCAGAACCTCCAGAAGCTCCCATAAGTAAAGAGGAAGAAGAGGAGGAGCCTCTTCTCGATGCACAAGCACGCAGATCTGCCAAAAGGCAGGAGTGGCTCCTCAGGAGGAGGTCTCCTCGAGAGTAAAGCTTGGGGCTAATTGGCCACTCCCTTAGCCTATTTAAGGAAGGACGATGACTGAGGCAATTTGCAGGAAACAACTTCGTTCACATTCCTTCGCGTCTTGATCTTGTTTCTCTTATCAGTTTCCTGCAAATTGCTTCTGGGCATTCTGACAACCACAGTAAGATTACAGTTATTATTCTTTGGGTTCTTGTCAGCTGTTAATGAAGTTAATTTAACAGTTTGGAAAAGACTGGTTTAAATTAGTAAACTAAGGTTTGTACGGACTTTGTGTGTGCTGCGTTCTTTGGGGTCCGTAGCTGGGGCAGAACATAGCCAGATCAGAACCTGGGAAGTAGGGGAAGGGAGAATGAGAAAAGGAGAAAGAGAAAGAAAGGAGGAGAAATGGAGAGGGGGGGAAGGAAGGAAGGAGGGAGGGAAGGAAGGAAGGGAAAGAAACAGAAAAAGAAAAGGAAGAAAGAAGGAGGGAAGGAACGAGATAAAAAGGGAAAGAAAAGGAAAAAAGAAAGGAAGGAGAGGGAGAGAAAAAGAAAGAAGAAGGGGAAGGAAGGAGACAAAAAGGGAAAAGGAAAAAAGGAAGGAAGGAGAGAGAGAAAAGGAAAGAAGAAAAGGACGGTGACAAAAAGAAAGAAAAGGAAAAATGAAGGAGAAAAGGGGAGAGAAACAAAAAGAGAAGAAAAGAAAAAAGAAAGAAGAAAGAAAAAGAAAGAAAGAGTAAAGCAGACAGAAAATAAAGAGGGAGAAAGAAAAGAAAAGAAAGTGAGAGAGAGAAAAAAGAAAGAGAGTGCTGCTTTGTCTCTCTTCCTCCCATCTATGCAAAGGTATCACCTAGCTTAGCAGGAGATGGGGCTATTGAGAAACCAAGCCAAAATGTGATTTATTAATTTATTTTTTTTAAAAAAAACACAAAGTCATGGTGAGAAAAATAAGGCGAGAAGCACCTCTTCCCATCCCAAATTTCTCTTCTCCTTCTCTCCAGCTTCCCTCTTCCTCCCTTCCTTCCTTCCTTCCCTCCCTCCCTCCCTTCTTCAATCTTCCGGTCTATCCCTCCGCAACAACACGGGGGGGGCGAAGCCAAGGAGGTCCTCGGGGGGCGGGTGGGGGGGCTTCCAGATGTTCTCAGGGAGTAACCCTGGGTAATCTTTGCCACCTTTTCCAACCCAGGTTGGCGACGTCACCAATAAAAAACCTCAGCGCCTGGTGACGCAGTTCCACTTCACCAGCTGGCCGGATTTTGGGGTGCCTTTCACGCCCATCGGGATGCTGAAGTTCCTGAAGAAGGTGAAGACTTGCAACCCCCAATATGCGGGGGCCATCGTGGTCCACTGCAGGTCAGTGCGTCCTTCGTAGAGGAAAAGGGTCATTCCGGGTCGTGCCAGGCGCCATTTTTTAACTGGTGGCCAACTGTGACAACTTCACGAGCAGTGGATGTCAACTCCCAGAATTCCTGATTATAAAATTAAAAGACATTTTTTTCCCCTTCTCCCTCCTCACCACCCTGTCCTTTAGTGCCGGTGTGGGACGGACGGGAACGTTCATTGTGATCGATGCCATGCTGGACATGATGCACGCCGAGAAGAAGGTGGATGTTTATGGGTTTGTGAGCCGAATCCGGGCCCAACGCTGCCAGATGGTACAGACTGACGTAAGTCAAAAGCCCGTCTCTGATGGGATCCATTTCCCCCCACTCCACCTCCCAGATTCTATCATTAGCCTGGCACTTCTCCACTCGTAATCCTCATAATCCTGGGACTGAGATTATGGGATTGGGAATCTTGAGATGATGGGGTTGGGATTGGGAAGCTTGAGGTGGGGATTATGGGGGTGGGGATTGGGATTATGGGAGTGGGAATCTTGGGATGGGAATCCTGGGATTGGGATTATGGGTTGGGATTGGGAATCCTGGGATTGGCATTAACTGTTGGGGATTTTAATTGGATTATTTTAGCATTAATTTATTGTTTTGTTGTTTTATTGTTGTGAGCTGCCCTGAGTCCTTCGGGAGAAGGGCGGCATATAAATATGAATTAAAGAAATAAAGAAATAAATTATGGGAGCGGGAATCCTGGGGTTGGGATTATGTGTTGGTATTAAGAATCCTGGGATTGGGATTATGGGTGGGATTAGGAATCCTGGGATTGGGATTTTGGGATTAGGATTATGAGAGTGGGGTTGAGTTAGGATCCTTTTCCTCCTCCTCCTCCTCCTCCACTCTACAAACCCCATTCCCTTCTAGCACTGATGCCGTGACCTAGTTAGGTCATGAAACGTCACAGAGAGTAGCCCACAGTCCTCCTCCTCTTCCTCCCCTCCTCCTCTCCACAAACCCCATTCCCTTCAGCACTGATAACGTGACCTAGTTGGGTCATGAAACATCTGCAAGGAAACCGCCGAGCTCTCAGAGCACCAAGAATTCCACAGAATTCCAACCCTGAGCTCCAAATATCCTCTTCTGTTGGGAGACCGGAAATGCCAAAGAGTTTTTGGATTGCAAACAGGGCCAAAAAAAGAGAAACGAATAAAATAAAACTCCAGAGCCAAACAAGAATCCTCTCTCCTCTTAGATGCAGTACGTATTCATCTACCAGGCGCTTCTGGAGCATTACTTATATGGAGACACAGAACTGGAGGTGACTTCGCTGGAGGTCCATCTCCAGAAGATTTACAACAAAATTTTGGGGAGCAGCAGCAACGGATTGGAGGAAGAGTTTAAGGTAGGGAGCAATTTGGATCCGTGGAAGCCACTTGCTCAGGGAAGCCTGAGATCTCCAGATCAAGGTCTGGTGACTGAACCGATCAATTCAGCCAAAGAATTTCTCTTTCGCCACGAACAAAAACAGATTCGGGCTGTTCACAATCATAACATTGATGGTATTAAATGCAAGGCCATCCTTTCAACTCGTAGAAGACTAGGGAGCAAAGAGATGGCTGGAATAATATTAATGGGTCTGGGGTTATATGTTTGTTTGAGTGTGTGTGTGTCTCTTGACTGTATTATTTTAAAATATAAAAATGGCTGTTTGTGTATGTTCCAGCATAACTCTGGAATGCCTCGAGCAATTTCAACCAAACTTGGTACACAGATGACTTACTCTCTGGAAACAAATACTGTGGGGGTAAGACACCCCTAACACTCCTCGGAGTGTGGGTGTGTCTGGGTGTGTGTTCCAGCATAACTCTGGAACGTCTGAGCTGCTGAAATGAAAAGGAATGAATTATATCTATAGTGTCAAATCACTTTTGACAGTGATAGTGTGCCTTTTGGATTCAAGTTCTGTTAAGATACAGCCTGTTGTGCCTTAAAATAGCTTCTACTGTACAGCACAGTGGAGTTGCCATGGTAAGTTCCCTCTGGTAAGGGGGATTGGTTCTTTAAAAAAATAAAAAAAACCGGGCAACTCCGGGTTATTAGCTACTTTTAAATAAAACATAATTCAAGCTGGCAAACACATCCAACACACCTTCCTTCCCCTACTGTTCCACAACAACAACTCTGTGAGGTGGGTTGGGCTGAGAGGGAGAGAGTGCACTGTCTCCCGGTGATTGGCGCAAGATGACTCAGTCTAAGGTGGGACTAGAACTCACCGTCTCCTGGTGATTGGTAGAAAGTCACCCAGCAGGTTTTCATGTCTAAGGTGGGACTAGAACTCACCATCTCTTGGTGATTGGGCCAGAGTCACCCAACCGTCTAGCATGCCTAAGGTGGGACTAGAACTCACCGTCTCCTGGTGATTGGTACAATCCCAGCTGTCTAGTATTTCTAAGGCAGGACCGGAACTCACCGTCTCCTGGTGACTGGTACAAAGTCACCCAGCCATCTAGTATGCCTAAAATAGGACTAGAACTCACTATCTCCTGGTGATTGGTAGAAAGTCACCCAGCTGGTTTTCATGTCTAAGGTGGGACTAGAACTCACCATCTCCTGGTGATTAGTACAAAGTCACCCAGCTGTCTAGTATTCCTAAGGCAGGACCAGAACTCACCGTCTCCTGGTGATTGGTACAACGTCACCCAGCTGGTTTTCATGTCTAAGGTGGGACTAGAACTCATCATCTCTTGGTGATTGGGCCAGAGTCACCCAGCCATCTAGTATGCCTAAAATAGGACTAGAACTCACCATCTCCTGGTGATTGACCCAAATTCACCCAGCTGTCTAGTATGCCTAAAGTGGGACTAGAACTCACCATCTAGTGCTTGGTACAAAGTCACCCAGCTGTCTAGGTGGGTATGCCTAAGGTGGGACTAGAACTTACCGTCTCCTGGTGATTGGCACAAAGTCATCCAGCTGTCTAGTATGCCTAAGACAGGACTAGAACTCACCGTCTCCTGGTGATTGACCCAAATCCACCCAGTTCTTTGGCCCTTCGATGCTTATGCCCCTCTTCTCTGTTTCTGCAGAAACTCACCTCCATCAAAATCCAGAACGACAAAATGCGAACAGGCAATTTGCCGGCCAACATGAAGAAGAACAGGGTGCTCCAGATAATCCCATGTAAGGAATTACGTGCTTAGCTGGGGGGAAAAAAACCTTGAAATTCACATTTTAAGGCATGAGAAATCATTGAAGGATCTAACTTTTGTATGTCAGCTTCACAAGATCTGGGATGGAAGGGAGAGGGAAATGTAGAGCTTCATCGGATTAAACCATGAATCGTGGCTTGATGTTCCAGAAAGCAACCGGGGGTTTTTTATATTTTATCAGCTGGGGTTTTTTTCAAAGTACAGGTGGTCCTCAATTTACAACCATTCATTTAATGACTGTTCAAAGTGACCATGGCACTGAAAACAGTGACTTATGACCAGTTTTCACACTTAACGACCATTGCAAGCATCCTCACAACCACCTGATCAAAATTCGGACGCTTGGCGACTTGACTCGTATTTACGACGGTTGCAGTGTCCCGGGGTGTATGTGTGTATGTCACGTAATCCCCTTTTGCGACCTTTGGACAAAGTTGGTGGGGGAAGCCAGATCCGCTTAGTGACCGTATCCCTAACTTAGCAACTGCAGCGATTCACTGACCAAACGGCGGCAAGAAAGGCTGTAAAAAAAGGGGCGAAACTCACAAGTGTCTCGCTTAGCGACGGGAATTGGGGGCTCCGTTGCGGTCGCACGTCGAGGGCTACCTGTGTTTTCTGCAGTTTAGCTTTGCAAAGTGGGCATCGCTGCTGCGTCAGAATGGCCGATGAGAGTGCTTGCAGGGAGACGTCGCCGTTTTTGGGGGGTTGCTATGGAAACCCATCATTTCTGAGCCACATCATGCCAGTCCAGAATCCTTCCTTAAATGCCTCTTACCAAACATTTCTAAAATGGTTTGTCTCTTTTTTTTCCACCCCCCCCCTGCAGATGAGTTCAACCGAGTAATCATTCCAGTGAAGAGAGGCGAGGAAAATACAGATTATGTAAATGCTTCTTTTATTGACGTGAGTGTTACTTTAATGAAGTTTTATAATGCATCATCTTTGTTAAGGATATTCTAGCTCATAACCGATGTTGTGGGTTATTGAGCAGAGTACCCTTTGAGTATACGCATGAAAGCGGCTGGGAGTAGTTGTGAACAATCACAGTTAATACACAAACACACTGAGTTGTGGTAGTCTTTTACTTTTATGAAAAAGTAAAGCAAAGTCCAAAAACAATCCAAGTCATACACAGATAAAAGAGTTAAAAGATCAATATTTCAAGTACAAAGTCTTCTTACCAGTTGTAGTCATACACATTAAAAAAGTTCTTCTTGAGTTTCAAAACAGGAACAAGTTCAATATCAAAACATTCAATAAATAGTAGAAAGCAACATGTAGCTATGATCAAACAATGATCATGCCGAGAGATCAGATAGAGAGTTACAGCAAATAAGCAGGTAAAATGGTGTAGTGTCTACACAAGCCATGATCCTGACTTCCCTTAAGTACATTTGCTATAGAGTTTAGCCAATTAGGATACAGGATGATGCAATACAGTCTTAAAGCAATATAATACCTTTTGACTGCAAACATACATTGTTAGTTTATATATTGCCTGACCAACTAGTTAGACAAATAGCCATTTCCTAACAATCTTCTTTTAACGACACCATAATCCCTTGCGGGATCAAATCTGGGCAACTGAATGGAGCTGAGTTGTTTACTGGCCAGATGCCCTTCCTGTCACCAATGAGTTTTGTTCAGTAGATATATTTTCATCGTGCCCAGAGAGAGAAATATCTGCCTCTACCTAGGATTGAACTCACAGCCTCCTGATTGTGAGGCGAGAGCTCCACCTCTAGGCCACCGCACCACTCATGAGTTTTCTAATGCGAGCTGAGAATATTCAGTCCCTGGTATGAAAGCCTTGAATAGGGTTGGTTTTTTTTAAAAAAAATCTAACAGTAACAGAGTTGGAAGGGACCTTGGAGGTCATCTAGTCCAACCCCCTGCTCACGCAGGAGGCCTGTACTAGGGATTCGAACCGACGAACTGCCAACCTTTCTGACCCACAAGCTCAGTGTTTTAGCCACTGAGCCACCTAGTCAGATTTCTGTGTACAATATTTAGTTTTATTCAAGAAAAGTTCAAATACAAAACGCCAAAATGTTGACCAAAAATAAAACAACCCACGACAAAAAAAGACATTTTAAAAAGTGTCTTTTAAAAAAAAGAAAGCTGAATGTATATACACGTAACTTACTCCCTAGTTGAATGCTGATTAATATGCTACAACAATGTTAACCTCCCACCCCTTACAAAACAGGCCAAAAGAATTTTATACCAGTAACAAAATCGTTAACAGGAAAGACAAGAGGTGATAAGAATAAATCTCTTGGTGCAGTGGTTAGAATGCAGGATTGCAGGCTAATTCTGCTAACTGCCAATTGCCAGCAGGTTGGCAGTTCGAATCTCACCAGGCTCAAGGTTGACTCAGCCTTCCGTCCTTCCAAGGTGGGTAAAATGAGGACCCAGATTGCTGGGGGCAAGAGGCTGACTCTGGAAACCGCTTAGAGAGGGCTGTAAAGAACTGTAAAGTGGCATATAAGTCTAAGGGCTATTACTATTTTCTTTCCTTCCTCCCTCCCTCCCTCCCTCCCTCCCTCCCTCCCTCCCTCCCTTCCTTCCTTCCTTCCTTCCTCTCTTAATTCCCTTTCTCATTCTCTTTCCTGGTGGCTCAGTGGTTAGACTGCAGGATTGCAGGCTAATTCTGCCGACTGCCAGGAGTTCGATCTTGACCGGCTCAAGGTTGACTCCGCCTTCCATCCTTCTGAAGTCGGTAAAAACAAGGACCCAAATTGTTGAGAGGAAATATGCTGACTCTGTAAACTGCTTAGAGAGGGCTGTAAAGCACTGTAAAGTAGCATATAAGTCTAAGGGCTATTGCTATTTTCCTCCCTTCCTTCCTCCCTCCCTCCCTCCCTCCCTCCCTTCCTTCCTTCCTTCCTTCCTTCCTTCCTTCCTTCCTTCCTTCCTTCCTTCCTTCCTCTCTCTCTTAATTCCCTTTCTCATTCTCTTTCCTGGTGGCTCAGTGGTTAGACTGCAGGATTGCAGGCTAATTCTGCCGACTGCCAGGAGTTCGATCTTGACCGGCTCAAGGTTGACTCCGCCTTCCATCCTTCGGAGGTCGGTAAAAACAAGGACCCAAAATTGTTGAGGGGAAATATGCTGACTCTGTAAACCGCTTAGAGAGGGCTGTAAAGCACTGTAAAGTAGCATATAAGTCTAAGGGCTATTGCTATTTTCCTCCCTTCCTTCCTTCCTTCCTCCCTCCCTCCCTCCCTCCCTCCCTCCCTCCTTCCCTTCCTTCCTTCCTTCCTTCCTTCCTTCCTTCCTTCCTCTCTTAATTCCCTTTCTCATTCTCTTTCCTGGTGGCTCAGTGGTTAGACTGCAGTATTGCAGGCTAATTCTGCCGACTGCCAGGAGTTCGATCTTGACCGGCTCAAGGTTGACTCCGCCTTCCATCCTTCTGAGGTCGGTAAAAACGAGGACCCAAATTGTTGAGGGGAAATATGCTGACTCTGTAAACCGCTTAAGGGAACACTGTAAAGCACTGTGAAGCGGTATATAAGTCTGCTATTGCTATTTAGGAAGGAAAGAAGGAAGGAGATGTGGTGGCGCAGTGGTTAGAAGGCAGTATTGCAGGCTAATTCTGCCAACTGCCAGCAGTTCGATCCTGACCGGCTCAAGGTTGACTCAGCCTTCCATCCTTCCAAGGTGGGTAAAATGAGGACCCAGATTGTTGGGGGCAAGAGGCTGACTCTGTAAACGGCTGAGAGAGGGCTATACAGCGGTATATAAGTCTTAAGTGCTATTGTTATCCTGCTTCTTTGTGACGCCCTGTTTTGACGTTCCCAGGGTTACCGTCAAAAGGATTCCTACATCGCCAGCCAAGGACCGCTCCAGCACACCATTGAGGACTTCTGGCGGATGATCTGGGAGTGGAAGTCCTGCTCCATCGTGATGTTGACAGAGCTGGAAGAGAGGGGCCAGGTGAGCCGCTATGGAGAAGAACATCCAGAGCTGAGGTCTTCAAACTTGGTCGCTTTTAAGACTTGTGGACTTCAACTCCCAGAATTCTCCAGCTGGTAGTGATGATGACTGACGATCAGGCAACTCAGCTGGGATCGTCAGAGGCTTTTAAAAGCATTTCTTCTACAACCTCTTCGGCCAAAAAAATGCTTTTAAAAGTAAAAAAAAAAAGCCTCTGACGATCAGGCAACTCAGCTGGGATCGTCAGAGGCTTTTAAAAGCATTTTTCCTACAACCTCTTCGGCCAAAAAAATGCTTTTAAAAGTAAAAAAAAAAGCCTCTGACGATCAGGCAACTCAGCTGGGATCGTCAGAGGCTTTTAAAAGCATTTCTTCTACAACCTCTTCGGCCAAAAAAATGCTTTTAAAAGTAAAAAAAAAAAGCCTCTGACGATCAGGCAACTCAGCTGGGATCGTCAGAGGCTTTTAAAAGCATTTCTTCTACAACCTCTTCGGCCAAAATAATGCTTTTAAAAGTTAAAAAAAAAAAGCCTCTGACGATCAGGCAACTCAGCTGGGATCATCAGAGGCTTTTAAAAGCATTTCTTCTATAACCTTTTTGGCCGAAGAGGTTGTAGAAAAAAAAATGCCTCTAAAAGCCTCTGGCGATCCCAGCTGAGTTGCCTGATCGTCAGAGGCTTTTTTTTTTTACTTTTAAAAGCATTTTAAAAAAAAAGTTGGCCATACCCACCGAGTCACATTACCCACCACCAAGCCACGCCCACAGAACCGGTAGTAACAAATTTTAGATTTCACCCCTGGTCTGAGGGGAATGTAATTAAGAAACTATTAGAATGTGCAGAAATGGATAGATTAACGTCTACTATTAAGGACAAAGAAGAAACTGAATATTTTTTGATATGGGACATAGTCTATCAGTGGAATAGACAATAGAAACAGAAGTTAGAAAGGAGATATAAAAAGAGGAAATGTTAATGTGGAGAGTTGTTAAAAAATATGATAAGTATTATTATATTAATATAGTGTTAATATTATGGTGATGAATACTAGAACAAATGTTGGTTATGATTGTTTAAAAATAACTGTACACAGATCACACACTGTTTGATGGAAGTTGAATGTTATATAAATATAACAAATCAAACACGAAGGAGAGGACATGAGAGGACTTCTTCTCGATGAACTTTCTGATGGCCCTGTCTTTCCTGTTTCCTGACTCGCTAGGAGAAGTGTGCTCAGTATTGGCCTTCGGACAGCTCTGTATCTTACGGAGACATCGCCATAGAACTGAAGAAGGAGGAAGAGTGTGAGAGCTACACAGTCCGCGATCTGCTGGTGACCAACAACAGGGTACGTGTTGAGAAACCCAGCCGTAGCTCTGCAGGGACCCACCAGTCATAACCGGTTTCACGGTGTCTGGAAAAGGATGCAGAGCTCTGATGATACACTATCTAGGTAGCCCTCGACTTACGACCACAGTTATATGTTAAATGGCCAAAGTTACGACGGTGCCGAGTGAATAGTGCTTATGACCGATCCTTTTGAGTTTTTGGCATCCCAGCATTCCCACACTCATCTGGTAGCTCGGCAATCAGCTCACATTTTTGATTGGTTGCAGTGTGATCGTGTGATCTCCATTTGCAACCTTTCCCGCTGGCTTCCCCAGAAAGTCAATGGGGAAGCCAGCAGAGAAGGTTGCAAGTTGCTAGAGTCAGTCTCTTCCATCCTTCCCAGCCCCTCTGCATCTGCACTTGCGGCCCTCCAGCCCGCGCACCTTCCCTGAACCTTACTACACCGCCCTTGCCCATCCTCCCCGAGCCACATCATGCCTCTGGGACACCCTTGCAAACCTTCCCTGAGCCTTGCTGCACCTCCCTCGCACCTCCATGCACCTTTCTCACCACGCCTTCTTGCACCCTCATGCCCCACCCCTCTCCACACCCACCAGCAGCCACCTACTTCCTACCGGCCTGCTTTCAAGCCACTTTGAAGACTTACCACTTCCTGCTGGCTTCCCCAATGACTTAGCTGGGGAAGCCAGCAGGAAATTCCCTGGCGTAACAATCGTGTGGTTCGCTGAACGATGGCAACCGAGACCACAGAGATTGCCATCCTTAAGCAATGCAGTCATGTTTTACAACTGCATTGCTAACTATTGGAAAATCTGGCCCCAGTTGTCACCATAAGTCAAGGATTACCAGCAAATTATTTTCCGCTGTTTACAGCCTGCAAACAGTGTGTCTTTTAAGGAAGAAAGCTCTGTTGAAGCAAAGGATCGGTGGGGTGGGGTGGGGTGGAGGGAAGCTGCAGTGTTAGCAGGCTGTTTCAATCCTTTCGTGGTCAGGCAAGCTCCTTGGATCACTCTGGATTGAGGGATCACGTGAAGATCACATGAAGTATTAGTACCACTTTACAAACCCTTAGTAGGGCCACATTTGGAATATTGCATCCAGTTTTGGTCGCCACAATGTAAAAAAGATGTGGAGACTCTAGAAAGTGCAGAGAAGAGCAACAAAGAGGATTAGGGGACTGGAGGCTAAAACATATGAAGAACGGTTGCAGGAACTGGGTATGTCCAGTTTAATGAAAAGAAGGACTAGGGGAGACACGATAGCAATGTTCCAGTATCTCAGGGGCTGCCACAAAGAAGAGGGAGTCAAGCTATTCTCCAAAGCTCCTGAGGGCAGGACAAGAAACAGCGGGTGGAAACTAATCAAGGAGAGAAGCAACTTAGAACTAAGGAGAAATTTCCTGACAGTTAGAACAATGAATCAGTGGAACTACTTGCCACCAGAAGTTGTGAATGCTCTAACACTGGAAATTTTTAAGAAGATGCTGGATGACGATTTGTCTGAAGTGGTGTAGGGTTTCCTGCCTGGGCAGGGGGTTGGACTAGAAGACCTCCAAGGTCCCTTCCAACTCTGTTATTCTATTCTATTATCATTATTCTATTATTATATTAATATAGTATTAGTATTATGGTGATGAATACTACAACAAACACGTGGGCTATGATTGTTTAAAAATAACTACAACTTAGAAGCAATTTAGAACTGAGGAGGAATTTCTTGACCAAACAATGAATCAGTGGAACAGCTTGCCACAGGAAGTCACGAATGCTCCAACGCTGGAAGTTTTTAAGGAGAGATTGGGCAACTCTTTGTCTGCAATTGTATACGGTCTCCTGCTCGAGCAGGGGGCTGGACTAGAAGACCTCCAAGGCCCCTTCCAACTCTTTATGATTCTATATCCTCTGGGGATCAAGCTTGCTTCAGCGTCTCTCCTCCCCTTTTCCCCCCACACAGGAAAACAAAAGCCGGCAAATCCGACAGTTCCACTTCCACGGGTGGCCAGAGGTGGGGATCCCCAGCGACGGGAAAGGCATGATCAATATCATAGCAGCCGTGCAGAAGCAACAACAGCAGTCCGGCAATCACCCCATCACTGTGCATTGCAGGTAACCGGGGGGTGGGGGTGGGGGGGTTTCTAGGGGCTCCCCCTTTGCGATGATCGACTCGCATCCCTGAGGTGTTTGAACAGCACCATGGACCGGTTCCATTGGTCCCCCAAGAAATTATTTTATTTCTTTGTATCTTGCCTTTACTATTTTTTTTTACAAATAACTCAAGGGGACGAACATGTCCAGTGTTCGTTTCTTCCTCTCTTTCCCACAACAACAATCCTGTGAGGTAGGTTGGGATGAGAGAAAAAGACTGGCCCAAAGTCACCCAGTTGGTTTTCCTGCCTGTCGGGACTAGAACTCACTGTCGCCTGGTGATTGGCCCAAAGTCACCCTGCTGACTTTCATGCCTAAGGCAGGACTAGAACTCACCATCTCCTGGTCATTGGCCCAAAGTCACCCAGTTGGCTTTCATGCCTAAGGCAGGACTAGAACTCACCATCTCCTGGTCATTGGCCCAAAGTCACCCAGTTATCTTTCATGCCTAAGGCAGGACTAGAACTCACCATCTCCTGGTCATTGATCCAAAGTCACCCAGCCGGCTTTCATGCCTAAGGCAGGACTAGAACTCACCATCTCCTGATGGTTGACCCAAAGTCACCCAGCCGGCTTTCATGCCTAAGGCGGGACTAGAACTCACAGTTTCCCGGTTTCTAAGCTGGCACCTTAACCACTACACCAAACTACCTCTCTTCCTTGAAGAAACTTTGCTTCACGATCTCCATGACTCTTCGATCCTGGAGTAGATGGTACTTTCAGAATAGCCTTGGCCCCAACCCTTCTTCCTTCAACAGAAGCTCATTTTCTCCACCACGCTCAGGGAACCTTCCTCTTCCTCCCACAACCATTGAGTAGACCACTACTCAGCCACTGAGTAGACCTTCCTAGCTCTTACCTCCTCTAAATTGGATCCAGAGGTGGGCTTCAAAAATTTTAGCAAGGGGTTCTCTGCCGGGTGGGTGTGGCTATGGTGAACGTAGCTTAGTTGGCCTTCTGCACCATGGCGGGCGGGAGCGTTTTTGCCCTCCCTAGGCTCCGGAGGCTTTTTTTGAGCCTCCGGGAGGGTGAAAACGGCCTCTTCAGGCTCTGGAGGCTGGAAACGGGCCCATTTCCAGCCTTCCTGAACTTCCGGTAGGCCCGTCTTTCGCCCTCCCCAAGCCTCCGCATGTGACCTGCACTTACCTGCATCCAAAACAGGCCGTGTGGGGACACCTGGGAGGGGTGGGGTGGGCGGGGCCAGCCAGGAATGGGATTTGGGGGTTTTCCGAACTGCACAGAATTTTAGCTAGAGATTCTCACGAACCCCCAGCAGCCCATCCTTGGTTGGGTATCTGGAGAAGGAAGAAACCCCATTCATCTCCTCTTCGTCTTCTTCACAGCGCTGGAGCTGGCAGGACGGGGACCTTCTGCGCGTTGGGCACCGTCCTGGAAAGGGTCAAGGCGGAAGGAATTCTGGACGTCTTTCAGACGGTGAAGAGTTTGAGGTTACAGAGGCCGCACATGGTGCAAACACTGGTAAGCTTCCACCATCCCTGCAGGCGTGGGATTCACTTAACCTTCGCTACCAGTTCGCAAATGTGAACGCACGTGGCACCTCTGCGCATACGCAGGACCTTTGGCGCATGCGTAGAATGTCCAAGACAGGACGTGATGATGTCCGGGCGGGTCGGCAGAGCCTCCCGCAGCCGCTGCTACCAGTTTGCCCGAACCGGATATAACCGGCTGAATACCACCACTGCATCACGGGTGCAGTCCATAACAGAAGATACAAAATAGTATTAATAGTATAGTACAGTGATGGCTAACCTTTTTGCCATCGCGTGCCAGGAGAGGGAGGGCGGGGGAGGGTCACGTGTGCATGTGTCCACGCGCATGCATGCGCAACCCTCCCTCCTCCCCCCCCTCCGATCCTGGCACATGATGGCCTGGTAGACCCATTTTTCTTTCTTACCTGGTTCCAGATCCTCTCTATTTATCTGGGAAGGGCGAAAACAGCCTTTCCCACTCCCTTGTGGAGGCCCTACGGAGGCTGAAAGGGCCCATTGCCCAACTCCCGGTGGGACAGGAAGTGACATTTTTTGCCTCCAGAGCCTCTCTAGGAGTCTCGAGGAGCCTCTCGAGGAGTCTCTGGAGACAGGGGACAGCAAAAAAGTCACTTCCTGTCCCACTGGGAGTCGGGAAATGGGCCCTTTCAGCCTCCGTAGGGGCCTCCAAGGGAGTGGGGAAGGCTGTTTTCGCCCTTCCCAGATAAATAGAGAGGATCTGGAGCCAGGTAAGAAAGAAAAACGGGCCTCCCCCTCCCCCCCAGAGGCAGGAAACAGCCTGTTTACCTACTTCTGGTGGGCCCAGAAGGCCCGAAAATCAGTTGGCCAGCACGTGCATGCGCCCCAGAGCTGAGCTGGCGTGCCCACTAATATAGCTCCGTGTGCCACCTGTGGCACACGTGCCATAGGTTCGCCATCACGGGTATAGTATATAAATAGTATAGAGAAGAATCCCTATATAAGGAATAGAAATAGAACTTCACTGTCACTTTAAATGTACACCAATCAGCATAGATTAAAATGAATTTCGTTGCATTCAGCTCTCAAAAGATAAGCATTATGCCTATACCACACACACACATACACACACATATAGTGACACAGAGAAGGATCACAGTCTATTTTGAATGTATACCAGTGGTGGGTTGCCCCCGGTTCGCACCGGTCCTATAGAACCGGTAGTAAAACCGGCGGGAGGCTCTGCCCACCGACTCGCAACGTCATCAAAATGCTTCTGTGCTTGCGCAGAAGAGTGCGCGAGCTAAGTGAGCGCACCCGCGGCCCCGTTGCGAACCGGTAGTAAAGGTAAGTAGAACCCCCCCCCCCCGATGTATACATGGTGGGGGAGAGGGGGGAACAAATCCTGCAAGTTTCCAAGACGGATGGCCTAAGGAACGAAAGCTGTTACACAATCTAGTAGTCCTACTATAGATACTTCAAAACAGAAACAGACCATGGCGTGGGGGGTGGGGGGTCTCTAGCAATGCTCTGAGCTGGGGCAAAATGTAAAATCTGTTACTACCAGTTCAGTGGGCGTGGCCTGGTGGGGGTGGGGGTAATGTGACTGGGTGGGCGTGGCCAACTTTTTTTTTTTTTTTTTAACTTTTCATAGCATTTTTTCTAATGCTTTGAAAAGCCTCTCTGCCGATCAGGCAACTCAGCTGGGATCGTCAGAGACTTTTCAAAGCATTTTTTTTTAACCACCTCTTCGGCCAAGAGGTTGCAGAAAAAAATGCTTTGAAAGATCCCAGCTGAGCCGCGCGATCATCAGAGGCTTTTTTTTTTTTTTTTTACTTTTAAAAGCATTTTTTCATCGGAAGAGGTTGTAGTTTAGTTTAGTTTAGTTTAGTTTAGTTTAGTTGATTTATATACCGCCCTACTCCCGAAGGACTCAGGGCGGTGAACAGCCACAAGATAAAAACACATAAATGCAAAATTTAAAAACAGAATAAAACCGAATTAAACAATTTGGCCGAAGACAAATTTAAAATACCCCAATAAATTAAAAACAAATTAAAATGTGTGTTTTAAAAGGGAAAAAGGCCAGCCTGATGGAATAAAAAGGTTTTAAGAGCACAGCGGAAGGTTGTAGAAAAAATGCTTTTAAAAGTTAAAAAAAAAAAAAAAGCCTCTGATGATTGTGCGGTTCAGCTGGGCATGGTGGGGGGAAGGGGGGGCAGGGATTTTTGCGACTGGTTCTCCGAACCACCCGCCGCCATCACTACCGGATTGGGCGATCCAGTCTGAACCAGGAATATTTCACCCCTGGCTCTGAGCTCTAAGCACATAGTCACTTAAGTAGGTGACTTCTCTGTGCGTGAATTTCCCCCAAATTCTTAGGAATTCTGGGAAGTTCCCAAGTTTCTCCGAAGATCTTTTTTTGGGGAGGGGGGTTCCACTTATCTTTACCACCAGTTCGTCCGTGCCTGCGCCCGGCCTCCCACATGTGCTTTGCTTGCTCATGCACCTTCTGCACACGCGCCCAGCCTCGAAAACGTGCCTAAATAGCACGACTTAAAGCCAGGGCTGATGGGCGGGCCCATCCGCGATCGGCGCTACCAGTTTGCCAGAACCGGCTGAATACTACCTCTGGGGGAAAAATCCCTGATTTGTTCCGTCACTCACCTCCCATTTCTCTTCTGTTTAATCCCTTAGGAACAGTACGAATTCTGCTACAAGGTAGTCCAGGAATATATAGATGCCTTTTCAGATTACGCCAACTTCAAGTGAAGCCGATACCGCCGGAAGACAGAAAAAGCCTTGCCTTCTTTAATACTTTGTAATATTCTGTTTGTTAATATCCCTATCGCCCCGCACCCTCCCCCCCCCCTCAAACGTGTATATAATCTTAACTGTTCTAGAAGGGTTGGTACCATAAGATTGCTATTAATTAGCTTGAGATTTTATATGTAGCAAAAAAAAAAAAAGTGTTAGATAAAAGAAGATTGTAGGCACTTTCTTTTTCCAATGTTTTATTGGGGAATTAAATAGTGTGATATTTGGATTAATATTGTCAAAAAAAAAAAAGAAAACCACATCTCTGTCGTGGAGAATTTATGCAGGCTGGTTTTGTTTCGTTTTTTTTGTTTTGTTTTGTTTTGTAAATCTCTTTTTTTCCCCCCCCCCTTCTTGAGGGAGTAAAGCTTTTTAAAAACCAAAATGACATTTCTTCCTATCAGCGGTTTCTTCAAAAAGAAAAGGAGTGGCACAACCAATAATGTTTTTTTTTTAAAGTTTTTTCTTTCTCCTCCGTTCCCTGCGAAATCCCTTGGAGTTTTGTTATTTTACAGCAGGGGTCTTCAAACTTGGCAACTTTTAAGACTTGTGGACTTCAACTCCCAGAGTTCCTCAGCCAGCTGCCTGAGGAACTCTGGGAGTTGAAGTCCACAGGTCTTAAAATTGGCTGAGGAACTCTGGGAGTTGAAGTCCACAAGTCTTCAAGTTGGCTGAGGAATTCTGGGAGTTGAAGTCCACAAGTCTTAAAAGTTGCCAAGTTTGGAGACCCCTGTTTTACAGGGTTTTTTTTTTCTTTAAAAAAGAATATTTAGCAGAGATTTTGGTGGACGAGAAAGAATGTTCTCCTTCTTTTGCATCCCTTCCCAAAACCTCTTCACCATAAGTAGTTAAAAGCGAGGAAACCTTCCTTGCTCTTTGGAATTCAGACTGGATGTTCCTGAACTGATATTAGAAAACCTAGAATAATAGGGAATTCTTGCAGTTAAAAATCCCCATATCTGGAAATTGCCATACATATGAATTTATAATACAGTAGTGGCCAAAATTGTGGAAACCTTTTGGGAAAAGTGTATTTTTCTAAAACTAGCTAATAACACCACTTTTTTTTTTTTTTGGAGTAGTACCATAAAATTATATATCAATGGAAAGATAATTTAATCAAGAATGTAACGCAATCACTTTTAGGAAGGATTTTGCTATTAGAAGAGCAGTTACAGTATAAAGAAAAGGGAAAAATGAGATACACAAAGATGATCACCGTAAAAAAAAAATGAGATATACAAAAATTATCCCCGTGTCAATTAATGCTGCATGAATTACGGCCTTACACCATCTTCCCATGGAGTGACCCAAGTCTTTTAGTTCTGCAGCTGTTTATAATGTGAAACCAAGATTGAATGATTGCTTCTATTTATTGCTGGGTCGCTTCTGACTAACAAGTTTCTTGAGTCAGCTCCATAGATTTTCAATTGGGTTATTGGCCTGGGCCAGGGGTCAGCAACCTGCGGCTCTGGAGCCGCATGTGGCTCTTTCATCCCTCTGCTGCGGCTCCCTGTTGCTGGTCGGCTTCACAATTGAGAGGGCTTTCGGTTTGGTTGGTGGCATTTAGTCCCATTCCGCTTTGGGTAATTGCACCTAATTAGAGACGGACTGTGGCTTTTCCTTGGAGTATACATTTAAAGAAAATAAAACCCGAGATACATTCTAATAAAACACATTTTATTATAAAGAAGTAAAAAAAAAAAAGGATCTTACTAGCTATTAATTACATCTTGGCAGCGTTCCTGCCTTGCCGGCAGAAGTTCTGGCAGACGAACAAAGAAAGAGAGAATAGTGAAGGAATGTGGACATGCGCAGTAGTTCAGAGATAAGAGTCAGATCAGTCTACCGTAAGTCTCAGAATGGGAGCCCAGCTGACAAATGCAAGAACACAAGGACAGGTAGAGGAAAAAGGATGCTGCGCTAGGAGGAGACTCTATGGTGGGGGAACTGGTCTTCTGGTCAGCAAAGGACGTCGCGCTAGGAGGAGACGACGATGTGGGAACTGGACTTCCAGTTGGCTCCAGAATTGAACGGGGGCTTTGTGGCTCTTTGAGTGTTTAAGGTTGCCGACTCCTAGTCTGGGCTCTTCCCAGGCCATTCCAGCAGTGGAATAAGATTACCTTGAAACTCCAAAAAAAAAAAAAAAAAAAGTGGTGTTATTAGCCATCAAACCTCATCTCCGTGCTTTCCGCCGTGCCCTCAAGACCCTGATGTTCCAACAGGCGGGGCTAAACATATGAACATGTGAATGATTTTTTAAATGTTATCTAATTCTGGGTTTTATTTAATTGACCAAACTAAGTAATAATTTTAATTAGCAATTTTATGATGTTTATGTGTCTATATTTTTCCTGACTGTACACCGCCTTGAGTCCTACGGGAGAAAGGCGGTATAGAAATATAATAAATAAATAAATAAATAAATAAATAAATAAATAAATAAATAAATAAATAAATAAATAAATCTCAAAAATACACTTTTCCCAAAAGGTTTCCACAATTTTGGCCACTACTGTAAGCGGGGTGAATGATATACATATAGTTTGTAATACGCCAGCATCACCTTGTAGGAGAGATCAGCGGCATGAGAATGTAATGAATGAAATATAATAACAGAAGAAAAGAGCCAGAAGGGACCTTGGAGGTCTTCTAGTCCAACCCCCTGCTTAGGCAGGAGACCCATTACCCATTTCAGACAAATCGTTGCCCAGTCTCTTGTTAAAAATCTCCGGTGTTGAAACATCCACGACTTCTGGAGATAAGCCAGAATCCACTGGTTGATTGTCCTCCCTGTCAGGAAATTTCTCCTTAGTTCCAGATTAGACCGATGTATCCTGGTTGACGCGGTGGCTCAGTGGCTAAGACGCTGAGCTTGTTGATCGAAAGGTCGGCAGTTCAGCGGTTCGAGTCCCTGGTGCCGCGTAACGGAGTGAGCTCCCGTTACTTGTCCCAGCTTTGGCCAAGCATACACTTACCAGAGACCTAAGGGACGTGATGGCTCAGTGGCTAAGACGCTGAGCTTGTCGATCGAAAGGTCGGCAGTTCGTGAGTTCGAATCCCTAGGGCCGCGGAACCGGGTGAGCTCCCGTGACTTGTCTCAGCTTCTACCAACCTAGCAGTTTGAAAGCACGTAAAAAAAAATGCAAGTAGAAAAATAGGGACCATCTTTGGTGGGAAGGTAAACAGCGTTCCGTGTGCCTTTAGAGTTGAGTCATCCCGGCCACATGGCCACGGAGACGTCCTCGGACAGCGCTGGCTCTTCGGCTTTGAAACGGAGATGAGCACCGCCCCCTAGAGTCAGGAACGACTAGCACATATGTGCAAGGGGAACCTTTACCTTTATCCTGGTTGACTTCCATCTCCTTATCCTTCCCATCGGGAGCAGAAACATCCCCCAAAGTTGCAGCTATTTAAACTTCACCGAAAGAGTTTTGATGATGATGATGATGATGATGATTTTTCTCTTCTATTTGGGCTCGCAGCTCCTTCTCTCTTTTTTAGAAAGATCCCGGTTTCCAGAAGTTTAGCTAAAATTCTTCTAGAGTTAACCGCCTTAACGTAGATTGTTCCAAATATCCTGGGATTGCAGCTTCCCAAAATTTCTGGATTCCGTTTTGGAAACCTGTTTTTGCTTTTCTCTTCACTTTCTTCTCTTAGACGGCTGGGGTCAGCAGGCCTCTCTCTCTCTCTTTACTTTGCACAAGTGAGTCATGCTGTAAAAATTGGGTTTGTTTTCACTAAAAATGGAAAAGCAAGCAGAGTCCTGTTGGAGTGGAAAAATGAGGGAGAGATGGAAGTCAAACACAGGAATGTTTTAAAAAAAACATTCCCCCCCCCCATCTTCCTATCTCTTCATTCGCCCCGTTTCTTACTTTGGGACCACAGCTTTCTGCGTTTACAAGGGTACGCTCGTATTTTTTAAAAACTTCACTGAAGATAACTCATCAAAAAAGAAAAGTCTTTAAAAGTGGCATAATAGGAATATTAAGTAAAACAGCCAGCCAAACACTGCAGTGTCGCACTGAAATCTGTCAAAAGAGGCGAGACGAAGTCCTCGAAATATAATCTCACCAAAAATCCACCGTCACCCCTGCCCAAAAATGATTTTTTAAAAAAATTTGATTTATATGCCGCCCTTCTCCGGAGACTCAGGGTGGCTTACAATGCGTTAAGCAATAGCCTTCATCCTTTTGTATATTTATACAAAGTCAGCTTATTGCCCCCACAAACTGGGTCCTCAATTTACCTACCTTAGAAAGGATGGAAGGCTGAGTCAACCATGAGCCTTGGCGAGATTCAAACCTGCAGTAATTGCAGGCAGCTGGTCTTAATAACCAGCTTAATAACAGGGTGCCTTAGACCACTGTACTACCAAGGCTTTGAAACGGTCCTTTGCCCCCCCCCCTTGATCCAAAATAAATAAATTTATTGGAACACCGGCAGAGCGCATTAGGCCAACCACCACTTTTGAGGTCAACAATGGACCTCAAAATTCTCTTTTTACGGGGATAGATGTGCGTTCGGGAAGTCCTTGCCTTGTGGGCTCCATCTCTGGATGGAGAGAAGGGGGAGGCGATCCCTTGTTCTTCTCGTTGACCCACCTTAGGATGTCTTCTCCCATGGACCTATGTGCCTGGAAAAGATCTTCGGGTGCTGAAGGAACGTGCAGCCCAACTTTGTGTCTTCTCATGATCTACATAGGGTTAGGTCTTCCATCTACTGAGAGATGAAACCCGAAATCAACATACCAAGGTCATACCACTTGCATGATAACAAAGTAGGAAGCAGAGGCCTCAACCTTACCTGAAGACCAAAAGTATCTTCATTGGTGGACCTCAACGATCATGATTTGTTCCTTCACGCAAGTGGTGGCTCAGAACGTACATTTCCCAATGGATTTTGGAGTTGGTCCTTCCTACCCATCCCAACCTAGAGTTGAAATTCCCCCTTTTTCCCCCTCTCCTTTTTCCTTTCTCCCTCTCTTGTTAGAAGCATACTATCCGTTGCAACTCCTCCTAGGATTTGTCCAAGGACCGTTAACTTAGGAGGAAATAAATTTTGGGAGGCTACGGACAGGTAATGAGGAAGTTCCCGCCCAAAGAACTCTTTCCTCCCATGATTTCGTTCATCCTTTTATTGTCCCCCCCCCCATGCGTTCCATTCATTCTCTCATCATCTAACCAGCATCCGTTCAGGAATGAGTCATCTCGGTTTTCTGCGTTCCTTCATCTGCCTTCTCGTCATTCTCTTTCAAGAACAGCCCCCAACACAATGGGGAAAAAAAATAGTTAAGTTTCTATCACTTTACCCATAATTCCTCTTTTTTTCTCTCCTCACCCCTCTGTCAAAAAAATATATCAAAATCCTCTTTTTTTAGTCTTCTTGTCCCCTCAAACACAGGCGCACACTGCTCAGCATATCCTCAACTCATTTTCTTCATTGTCTTAATTTTGCTCTCGCCCAACTCCAGCTGCATCCCCGTTCTTCCTCTGATGCCTCCGTGCACGACATGCAGCTTGCATTCGGTGAAGTTAGTAGACAGTCAAAATTGGGCATGTCTGTGCTTGCAATGATCCAGAGTGACCAGCAGGGGCACCAAAGAGTAAATTGGCTTGAATCTCTACATCGCCCTCTAGTGGCGATTTATATTTCAACGAGTCCAGCTGGGTTCTAAGTATTTCTCAACCCTGGCAACTTTGAAGATGGGTGAACTTCAACTCCCAGAATTCCCGAGCCGGAAGGGCTGATCCTAACGGATCACAAAAGTACTGTGTGTCAGGTTTCGAGGTCGTCTCAAATAAATTGCATTTCAAACAAAGTCTTTGAAGAAAACCTCCCATTTATTAAGCACGACATTCTAACTCCGACTTCATTGCAGCCAACACTGACTTCCAGACCCAAAACCCTCCCTTTCCGTTCCCCACTCCCCTGCGCTCATTGGCCATCTTCCAAGTCACTCTACCCCTAATCTACTGCTCCAGCTCAAAGGAATTTCCCCCCTCCCATCCCATCTCCTAGGGGATATTATCTCCAGGGAAAATAAGTAGGTGAAAAGTCAAACGTCCCTTTCCAGACGCCTCCGCTTCTCTTTCTTATGTCAGCACTAGAGTAAATGCAGCTTGAAGTGCTGACATTGTGTTTCCCCAAAAATAAGACCGGGTCTTATATTAATTTTTGCTCCAAAAGACGCATTAAGGCTTATTTTCTGGTTAGGTCTTATTTTGGGGAAAATACAGTACTAAATGCATCCATCTGACTGACAATCTTAACTGGGGCTTATTTTGGAAGTAGGGCTTATATTACGAGCATTCTGAAAAATCATGCTAGGATTTATTTTCCAGTTAGGTCTTATTTTCTGGGAAACAGGGTAGTTAAGTATAAGGAATCCCCCTTGTGGGCTGGTACATCTCAAATGACACTGTCGGGGGAATTCTGGGAGTTGAAGTCTACACATGCTGGCTGGGGAATTCTGGGAGTTGAAGTCAGAATATGAAGAGTGGGAAGGATCCTTGAAGGTCTTCCCTGCTCAAGCAGGAAACGCACAGATACTGGTTGGAGAATTCTGGGAGTTGAAGTCCACCCATCTGAAAGTTGCTTTCAGGATTACGACACTCAAGCTTGAGGAAAACGCCCATCAGCCTTGAGGGACATCAAGATGGAAGATTTTGGCTTCCTTCTTTTTTCCTTCTTCCACCCACCTAGTCTCTTCATGGCAGGAAAAGGAAGATCATCCAAAAGAAGGACGCTAAAGAGACATCTAAGACCCCCCTTAAGGGCTACACATGGCTGGGAGTTCCGCTGCCCCATGTGACTCTTCCAGCCATCACATTCGTGACGTGGGCTGGGTGCCTTTCAAGCAGAGGTCTTTAGGTGCTCCCATGGGTGATCGGGACACCTATCATCCTTCCTGGGTTTTGTGCCTTCCAGATGTGGCCCATCTCAACGGTGAGATGCCAGCTGGAGAGGAGGTTCTGAATCTGAGACGTTGAAGAACCCCTTCAGGAGATGATCAAGTTTGGGAGATCCTAGACCCGTGATGGCGAACCTATGGCACACGTGCCACAGGTGGCACGTTGAGCCATATCTGCGGGCACGTGAGCATTGCCCTAGCTCAGCTCCAGCTGATTTTTGGGCCTTGTGGGCCTACCGGAAGTCAGGAAATGGGCCGTTTCCGGCCTCCGGAGGGCTTCCGGGCAGGGGTGAGGGAGGCCCTTTTCGCCCTCCCCAGGCTCCAAGAAAGTCCCTGGAGCCTGGGGAGGGTGAAAAACAGGCCTACCAGGCTCACCGGTAATCTTTTTGCCATCACATGCCAAAAGTGTGGGGGGGGCACAGGGGGGCATTGAATTATGGGTGTGGACACACGCACGCATGACCCCCCCATACCGCCCCCGCTTTTGGCACACGGCGGCAAAAAGGTTAGTCATCACTGTCCTAGACCTTCTCGCTCTTCACTAGCCGAAGCATCTGGAAGTTCATGCCAGTCTAGAGAACCAGGGTTGATCTTACTAGACCACGGAAACGGCTCCTTAAAAAAATAAGATTCTCATGGTCCATCAGGTGTGGGACGTGGCTGGGAAGATCCTGCTACAGGAAGGTCCCCCCCCCTTACGTTCTTGCTGAAAGCTAGAGCAAATTAGGAGTCCTTGCTGGTCTCTGAAGTGGATAGTTTTCTTGTAGGCCTTTCGTGACCCCACTAGATAACATCATCCGGGCTAGTGAGGGATGTGGTTTGCTGCTAGTTTATATAGAAGTGGCTTCCTCTATCAGTGTCGATGGGAGTGTTGTTTCCTTCTTGGTAGATCCTTGATTAAGCTGTTGTTTACTGTTTGCCTGAGTTGGTAGTTCCACCTACCAAGTTCCATTAACCCTATCAAGGAGCAAATCTCACTCCTTTTTAGCCTTGATGATGTTACCTAGTTGGGTCACAAAACGTCTGCAAGAATGCAACCAAGCTTAGACAGCACCAAGGAACCCACAGTCAGCCACCTCCTCCTCCTCTTCCTCCTCCTCTCCACAAACCCCACTCCCTTCTAGCACTGATGATGCTACCTAGCTGGGTCATAAAACGTCTCCAAAGAAGGCAGCCAAGCTCGGAGAGCCCCAAGGACTCCTCGTTTTCAACCCTGAGCTACAAATATTTGTCGGAGCAACTTACTAGTGGAATCCCGGCTACCCTATATACACACACGCATCTCTCCATCCTAAAGCTACACATTATAAACAAGATTGTGGTGTCGGTAGGCTCATAGATAGCCACTTTTGTCTCGCTTTCGTTCTCTCTCGTTGGGCTTGCAGTCCGAGGGGCATCATACCTGCCTTAACCAGAGGGGGGGTCAAGCTTTGTGCCAAAACCAAGTCTCTTGTGTCCCCCCCCCACCTCCCCAGGATTACGCCAAGGCAGTCCGCGCCAACTGTCTCTCCCTCCCTTCCGTTTCTCTCCGTAATTGTAATTCTTCGCTGCCTCATTCCGAATGTCTTAATATCTTGTATTTATTTTTGTTGACCAAGTAAATGCTTTTCTTTTTATTTTTTAACTGGGCTGGTTCTTTTCTTCCACCACCGTGCAAAATAAGGCCAGGCGCCTAATCCTCGCTCGACTTCACGACCCACCATCGAGTCCAAACTGTCCGTCGCTAAGCGAGACGATGGCGAGCTTTGCCCCATTTCTGGCCACCGTTGTTAAGCGAACGCCGCGGTTGTCCGTTAGCAAGGAGTTCTTCAGTGAATCGGGCTTCCCCGTAGTCCGAAGGTCTCAAAAGGGGATCACGTGACACCCCCACCACTCCCCCGGGACCGTCATAAATATGAAGCAGTTGCCCAGAGTCCAAATTTGGATGACGTGACCCTGGGGATGCGGCAACGGTCGTAAGTGTGAAAAACGATCCTAAGTCGACTTTTGTCTGTGCCGTCGTAACTTTGAACGGTCACTAAACGAACGGTTGTAAGTCCAGGACTACCTGTGTTAGTGTTCTGCCCCAGCAACGGACTCTAAAGAATGCAGCACACACAAAAGTCCGTACAAACCTTAGTTTACTAATTAAGGACTACTAATGAGCTTTCTTAGTAGTTGTTCGAACACAAGTACAGTTTAAATAGGTCTTTTCTGAACAAGGGCTGTTAATTTAACTTCATTAACAGCCGACAAGAATCCAAAGAATCATAACTCAGTTCTGAGGCACAGTATTTCAGATAACCGTAATCTTACTGTGCTTGGCAGAATGCCCAGAAGCAATTTGCAGGAAAACTGATAACAGAGAAACGAGCCAAATCAAACATTTTCTGTAATCAAGACGCGAAGGAATTTGAATGAAGTTGTTCCCTGCAAATTGCCTCAGTCATCATCCTTCCTTAAATAGGCTAGGGGAGTGGCCAATTAGCCCCAAGCCTTACTCTCGAGGAGACCTCCTCCTGAGGAGCCACTCCTGCCTTTTAACAGCTCTGAGCCCTCGTGCATCGAGAAGAGGCTCCTCCTCTTCGTCCCCTTCACTTATGGGAGCTTCTGGAGGTTCTGAAGGCCCTGGCTGAATCCCTGCCTCTGGCACCACATCTTCTCCAGCCTCCGCACTGTCCGACTCGAGCGCCAGCTGCACAGGCTGCTGGCACAGCACCACACCAGCCTCCTCGCTGTCGGAATCAGCTACTAACTGCACAGGCCGCTGACGGGCCACAACAGTTAGATGGAAGAGTCAAACACATCCGTGGGGGGAGGGAACAAACCCTAGATTACGCCTGGATCCTCTTAACGGCCATATTTTCGTTTCCGTCTTCAAATCAAGACATCCCTTTAATAGTTGGATGATGGATTCATTTGAATTTGGAAGCCCTGCGGATGTTTCATTCCCCATATGTGGTTTCCAACGGAAGCTGGTTTGATCATTGCTAGATAAGGAACATTTGCCCTGTTTCCTGGACAGAGGGGTGACAAAACAGCCCATTCTAATTAGCACATCTTGGCTTATTTGAAGACACACACACAAAGTCCTAGATACGTTTTAGACATAACTGGGGACCAAGCTAATGGGTGACTACTGGCTTCACGGGCACAATTGAGCCAGTTTGGTCTACTGGTGAAGGCACCAGGCTAGAAACCAGGCGACGGTGAGTTCTAGTCCCACCTCAGGCATGTAAGCCAGCTGGGTGACTTTGGGCCAATCACCAGAAGACAATGAGTTCTAGTCCCATGAAAGATTCCTGGATAACTTTAGGCCAATCACCAGGCGACTCTGAGTTCTAGTGCCACCTTAGGCATGAAAGCCAGCTGGGTGACTTTGGACCAATCACCAGGAGATAGTGAGTTCTAGTCCCGCCTTAGGCATGTAAGCCAGCTGGATGACTTTGGACCAATCACCAGGAGATAGTGAGTTCTAGTGCCACCTTAGGCATGAAAGCCAGCTGGGTGACTTTGGACCAATCACCAGGAGATAGTGAGTTCTAGTCCCGCCTTAGGCATGTAAGCCAGCTGGATGACTTTGGACCAATCACCAGGAGATAGTGAGTTCTAGTGCCACCTTAGGCATGAAAGCCAGCTGGGTGACTTTGGACCAATCACCAGGAGATAGTGAGTTCTAGTCCCGCCTTAGGCATGTAAGCCAGCTGGATGACTTTGGACCAATCACCAGGAGATAGTGAGTTCTAGTCCCGCCTTAGGCATGAAAGCCAGCTGGATGACTTTGGACCAATCACCAGGAGACAATGAGTTCTAGACACATGAAAGGTTCCTGGCTGACTTTGGGCCAATCACCAGGTGACTGTGAGTTCTAGTCCCACCTTAGGCATGAAAGCCAGCTGGATGACTTTGGACCAATCACCAGGTGACTGTGAGTTCTAGTCCCACCTTAGGCATGAAAGCCAGCTAGGTGACTTTGGACCAATCACCAGGAGACAATGAGTTCTAGACACATGAAAGGTTCCTGGATAACTTTGGGCCAATCACCAGGTGACTCTGAGTTCTAGTCCCACCTTATGCATAAAAGCCAGCTGGGTGAACCAAGAGCCAGGTGATGGTGAGTTCTAGTCCTGCCTTAGGCATGAAAGCCAGCTGGGTGACTTTGGGCCAATGACCGGGAGACGGTGAGTTCTAGTCCCACTTTAGGCATGAAAGCTGGCTGGAGGACTTTGGCCCAATACAAGCACTTGGACCGGACATTCACAGCATCACTATCGCAGTTGAGATACAGAGCTCTTAACAGAAGGCTAAAACGATGGGAGGCCTGCCAAACTTCATGAGGCAAAGAGTTCCATAGGACAGGAGCTGCCACACTTCCTAACTCCTAACTGATGGCAATATTTAGAAGGAATCAGGATTGTGCCCATCCTATCTGATCTAGTAGGACAGGTGGGTGTCCTTAGGGGAAAGACAGTCCTGCAGATTACCTGGCTCTGTGCCATACAGGGCTTTAAAGGTGAGGACTAGCACCTTGAACGTCACTCAAAAAGAAACTGGAAGCTAGCGCAGCTCACACCACAGAGGTGTGAGATGGATAAACCTAGAGACGCCCATTACAGGTAAGACCTGGCTTAGTACCACAATCCAGCCCAATGTTTCTGCTGGAGTTTTGCTCCATTTTATGACTTTCCTTGCCACAGTTGTTAAGTGAATCCCCGCAGTTTTAGTAATATGGTTGCTAAGTGAATCAGGCTTCCCCCTTGACTTTGCTTGTGCAGCAGGTTGCATATTTATGACCGCTGCAACCAAGTCATAAATACGAGTCAATTGCCATGCGCCTGAATTTCGATCGTGTGACCACAGGAATGCCTCCACGGTCGTAAGTGTGAAAAAAGGTCATAACGTCACTTTTTCAGTGCCGGTGTAACTTCGAATGCTCACTAAGTGAACTGACTGAACCCTCCAGACAGTCTTCAAGGGTAGCCCCATGTAGACCACATGGCAGTAATCAAGACAGGAGGTGACCAAGGTGTTAAATAGGAGGGGAAAGAGAACTGAGCCATGAGGCACCCCACAAAGTGGAGGCTTTGGCCTGGGCCTCTCTTCCCTATCAACCCCCGACTGGAACCCACCCCAGAAGATGGAGAACCTACAGAATACTGCCACCCACCCACAACTCCCCAAACTGGTCCAGAAGGATGCCACATCCGATGCTCCTGAAGATCTCTGAGAGGTCAAGAAGACCAAGGATGGATGCTCCACCCCATCCGATGCTCCCAAAGACCTCCAAGGATGGATGCACCATCCCATCCGATGCTCCCAAAGACCTCCAAGGATGGATGCACCACCCTGTCCCATGCTCCTGAAGACCCCTGGGAGGTCATGAAGACCAAGGATGGATGCTCCACCCCATCTGATGCTCCCGAAGACCCCTGAGAGGACAAGAAGACCAAGGATGGATGCACCACCCCATCTGATGCTCCCAAAGATCCCAAAGACCCCCAAGTATGGGTGCGCCACCCTGTCCCATGCTCCTGAAGACCCATGGGAGGTCAAGAAGACCAAGGATGGATGCTCCACCTCATCCGATGCTCCTAAAGACCTCCAAGGATGGATGCACCACCCTGTCCCATTCTCCTGAAGACCCATGGGAGGTCAAGAAGACTAAGGATGGATCTCTCACCCCTCCTATGCTCCTGAAGACCCCTGATAGGACAAGAAGACCAAGGATGGATGCTCCACCCCATCCAATGCTTCCAAAGACCCCAAAGACCTCCAAGGATGGATGTGCCACCCTGTCCCATGCCCCTGAAGACCTCTGGGAGGTCAAGAAGATCAAAGATGGATGTGCCACCCTGTCCCATTCTCCTGAAGACCCCTGGGAGGTCAAGAAGACCAATGATGGATCTCTCACCCCCTCCAATGTTCCCGAAGACCCCTGATAAGACAAGAAGACCAAGGATGGATGCTCCACCCCATCCAATGCTTCCAAAGACCCCAAAGACCTCCAAGGATGGATGTGCCACCCTGTCCCATTCTCCCGAAGACCCCTGGGAGGTCAAGAAGATCAAGGATGGATGTGCCACTCTGTCCCATTCTCCCGAAGACCCCTGATAAGACAAGAAGACCAAGGATGGATGCTTCAACCCATCCAATACTTCTGAAGACCCCCCCTGAGAGGTCAAGAAGACCAAGGATGGATGCTCAGCCCTACCCCGTTCCCACCAGAGGTCATCCATCAGCGCCATCAAGGCCATCCCAGCTCCAATGTTGTGTATTTTTGTGTGCGCGTGTGTGTGCGACAAAAACTTCAGCGACAGATTTCACAAAACATGTTTCTTAAATTAGCTCTAGCCCGCTACGGCTCCCTTTGCAAGATGAAACGGCTCCTTGTCCGCCTGGCTGATGTTTGTTTATCCTCTCCATCCAGTCCTCGGCTGATGGGCTGATGAGACCGTGGACCGTGAGGCAGGAGAAATGACGCGCTTCTTGGCATCCGACCTCCCGACACACCGTTTGTTTGGGTTAAGCTGTGTTTGCTTTTTTCTTTCTTTCTTTTTTTTTTTTAAGTACACAATTTCAGAAGAAACTGGACGGGATAAAATTAGTCCGTGGCCTTGCTTAAAATTAGATTTGCAAGGTTTCCATGCGGAGGGAGGCAAAGGGTGACTAGTAGATGATGCTTCCTGTTTTTGTAAACTTTATTTTTCCCCCTCTCTTTTGATCGTCATTAAAACAGGAAGAAGTTCAAATCTGTTGCTGTTACCAGAGGTGGTATTCAGCCGGTTCGCACCGGTTTGGGAGAGCCGGTAGTAGAAATCATAGGGGACCTGCTCCGGCTCTATGCTGTTCTATTTAGGCACGTTTTTGAGGCTGGGCGCATGCGCGGAAAGCATACGCACAAGCAAAACACTCACACAGGGGTGAAATCCAGAAGGTTCTGGCAGGTTCTGGAGAACCGGTAGCGGAAATTTTGAGCAGTTCGGAGAATCGGCAAATACCACCTCTGGCTCACCCCAGAGTGGAGTGGGAATGGAGATTTTGCAATATCCTTCGCCCAGGAGTGGGGAGAGAATGGGGATGTCAGGTTTCGAGCTCGTCTCAAATAAATTGCATTTCAAACAAAGTCTTTGAAGAAAAACTCCCATTTATTAAGCACGACATTCTAACTCCGACTTCATCGCAGCCAACACTGACTTCCAGACCCAAAACCCTCCCTTTCCGTTCCCCACTCCCCTGCACTCATTGGCCATCTTCCAAGTCACTCTACTGCTAATCTACTGCTCCAGCTCAAAGGAATTTCCCCCCTCCCATCCCATCTCCTAGGGGATATTATCTCCAGGGAAAATAAGTAGGTGAAAAGTCAAACGTCCCTTTCCAGACACCTCCACTCCTCCTTCTTATGTCAGCACTAGAGTAAATGCAGCTTGAAGTACTGACAGGGGATTTTGTAGTATCCTTCCACTGGAGTGAGAAGGGAATGGGGATTTTGCAGTATCCTTCCCCCAGGAGTGGGAGGGAATGGGGATTTTGCAGTATCGTTCACCTGGAGTGGGGTGAGAATGGGGATTTTGCAATATCCTTCCCCCAGGAGTGGGGAGAAATGGGGATTTTGCAGTATCCTTCCCCTGCCATGCCCACCAAGCCACGCCCACCAAGCCACACCAGACCACGCCCACAGAACTGGTAGTAAAAAAATTTGTACTCCACCACCACGCTCACATTTTTGGTGCTGGGAGAACCGGTAGGTTCAATTATATGAATCCCACCTCTGGCTGTTACCCGAAACTAGCTTCAGAAATACACCTGATCACTTTGGATTCTTGGGAGATCTCCGTCCGCACTTTCCAATGGTCAACTAATGGCTCTGTTCGTGTTTGTAAAGAGATTTTGTGGCGTCGGACTGAACAAAGATACAAGCAGTTCTGAGGCTGATGTGTGAATTTCAGTTCACCAAAGTTCCTTCTCTTCCAGGGGCTTTTCTAGCACTAACGACAGACAATCCAGATGTTGCTGGGTTCCAGATGCTGTCCAACTTGGAGGTTGGCTGCAGCTGAAGGGAGTTAGAATCACAGCGTTGAAAGAGAATCAGTTGCCCCGACCTCTATTAGATTAACATTTTAGCTTTCCTGGATGATGATTACTAGAGCTTGAATCTTAACTAAAACAGCCTTATGTGGCATGCCCACTTGCTGAGCCCGAATGCATTTGTATATGTATTTTAAAAACAGCTGGAATCTTAAAAGAACACCCAATCTCTGTGTTTTCAGAAGAAATGTTGCAAGTTACTCTATCTATCTATCTATCTATCTATCTATCTATCTATCTATCTATCATCTATCTATCTATCTATCTATTTATCTATCTATTCTCTCTATTCCCTTTATCTATCATCCTATCTACCTACCTATCTATCATCTAGCTATCTAGAATGGAATGGAATGGAATGGAATGGAATGGAATGGAAAGGAAAGGAAAGGAAAGGAAAAGAAAAAAAGAAAAAGAAAAAGAAAAGAGAAGAAAAGAAAAGAAAACTTTATTGTCACTTTGAAATGTACATTAATTGGCATACATTAAAATGAAATTTCATTACATACAGCTCTCAAAGGGTCACTACCTCCAATATACACAACATAAACATGACAAATAAATACAAAATTATGTATATACCCACATATACTGTATTATATCTATCTATCTATCTATCTATCTATCTATCTATCTATCTATCATCTATCAATCTGTCTGTCTCATTTGGCTATCTATATTTCTCTGTCTATATCTATCTGTCTGTCTGTCTGTTTCTATCATTATCATCTCTCTCTCTCTCTCTCTCATTAACTCTATCTATCTATCATTATATCTTTCTATCGATATCTCTCTATCATCTACCAGTATCTGTCTTTCCATCCATCCATCCATCCATCCATCCATCCATCCATCCATCCATCCATCCATCCCTGTATCCATATCCATATCCATAATCTCTCTATCTCTCTATCATCTATCTCTCTATCTCTCTATCTCTCTATCTATCTATCTATCTATCTATATCTCTCTTTCTTTCTTTCTCTCTCTCTCTCTCTATGTATCTATGTATCTATATCATTCATCTATCTACCTATTATTTATCTATCTATCTATCTATCTATCTATCTATCTATCTATCTATCTATATCTCTCTTTCTCTCTATGTATCTATGTATCTATATCATTCATCTATCTATCTACCTATTATCTATCTATCTATCTATCTATCTATCTATCTATCTATCTATCTTATCTATCTATGTATCTAATCTAACATCTCCATCTTCATCTATTTATCATCTATCTCTGTCTTATCTAGAATTTCTGTTGCTAAGTGAGACATTGGTTAAGTGAATTCTGCCTCATTTTACAACCTATCTTCCCCCAGTTGTTAAGTGAATCACTGCCGTTGTTACGTTAGTCACATGGTTGTTAAGTGAATCTGGGTTCCCCACTGACTTTGCTTGACAGAAGGTTGCAAAAGGGGAATCACATGATCGCGGGACACTGCAACCGTCGTAAGCCTGAATCAATTGCCAAGTGTCCTAATTTTGATCTGGGAATGCCAGAACGGTCGTGAGGTATGAAAAACGACAGTAAGTCAACTTTTTCCAGTGCCATTGTAACTTTGAACGGTCACTAAACGAAGTGTTGTAAGTCGAGGACTACCTATATGGTAGAATTCCCTAACAAGAGCCATGGTGGCACAGTGGTTAGAGTGGAGCATTGCAGCTTAAGTCTGCTGCCTGCCAGCAGTTCGATCCTCACTGCCTCAAGGTTTGACTCAGCCTTCCATCCTTCCGAGGTGGGTAAAATGAGGACCCAGATTGTTGGAAGGGCAAGAGGCTGACTCTGTAAACCGCTTAGAGAGGTCTGGAAAGCACCGTGAAGCGGTATATAAGTCTAAGAGCTATTTGCTATTGTCCCATCCAAATTTTCCCCTTGCTTAGCTTGCAAAGCTTAATCTAGGCCACATGCCGGCTGAGACCAACTGATGCTAAATATTTTATAAGGCTTTTTCATTAAGTCTTTGCAAGATCCAGAGAAGTCAAAAGACAGACTGCCGAAAAAGTCCCGGCATTGCACAACCTCAGCAAAGCATCCTAGAGACTCAAAAGATCTTCCACGGAGTTTTAAGATGCAGCTAACGTCAAATTGGGTGACCAATGACTTGCCCGGCACACGGGAAGGGACTATAAGTATCCACAGCGGAGGGTGTGAGCATCGGTCAGATCTCCGGGACGAAGGAGGAGGACTTAAGAATCCATCGGAGGTGAGCAGATTTTGTTTTTTTTTTTTGCTAAGCTTCTCTTAACAAGTTTGCGTCTTCTGAGCAATTTAAGGGAGGGATACGAAACTGCATGTTCAGATGGGCAGATATATTTATTGCAATTGCAGGCAATGTCAGATGGCAAAGATGCAAAGTTCCTTGGGTTGTATTACGATGCTTTTTTTCCCCTTTTTTTGCACACCCCAATCAGTGAGCCGTGGGTGGCTGCCGAACCTGGTTGCACAGGTGAAATGGACAGCCAGTGCAGTAGCCTTGCCAAATTGGGTCATGGATGATTGAAACAAGCAAGGTATTTGACATCTGCTGTTAAACCAGGATTGGGTTGCAGGCAGTAATGTGCCTGTTTTCTTTTATCATTCTTTGCTCAATTTCGGGAGTCGTTCTTTGCTTTGCGTTGTTTAAAGTTTCCTCTCTGGTGCCCAGCTCTAGGAAAACAATCAAAGCGTGTGGCAAACGGTTTTTTTGAAGGAAAAAAAAAGAGAGTTCCTTCTTAGGGGCAGCTAGGCTCTAGAAACAACTAGTGAGCAGTAAACTTTCTTATTTCATCAAGCTGGCCTGGCCTAAATCTTTCCCCCTTTTAAATGTAAATTTTAATTTGTTTTTAAATTATTGGGTATTTTAAATTTGTCTCAGCCAAATTATTTAATTTGTTTTTATTCTGTTTTAAATTTTTGTATTTATGTGTTTTATTCTGTGGCTGTTCACCGCCCTGAGTCCTTCGGGAGTAGGGCGGTATATAAATCCAATAAAAACAAAAGAAAAACAAAAACAGATGCTGTAAAAGAGAAGGAAGGAAGGAAGGAAGGAAGGAAGGAAGGAAGGAAGGAAGGAAGGAAGGAAGGGAGGGAGGGAGGAGAGAGGGAGGGAGGGAGGGAGGAAGAAAGGAAGAAGGAAGGAAGGAAGAAGAGGAAGAAAGGAAGAAAGAAGAGGGAGGAGAGGGAGGGAGGAAGAAAGGAAGAAAGAAGGAAGAAGGAAGGAAGGAGAAGGAGAAAGGAAGGAAGAAGAGAAGGAAGGAAGAGAAAGAAAGGAGGAAGAAAAAGAAAGAAAGAAGAAAGAAGAAAGAAGAAAGAAGAAAGAAAGAAAAAGACAGGGAGGAAGGGAGAGAGCAGAAGAAAGGAAGGAAAAGAAAGGAAGGAAGAATCGCAGAACCTGAGGGAAAATTTTTATAAAATGTTTTATAGATGGCATTTAGATCCCAAAAAGTTGTCATGTATGTACCCTAATGTTCAGCCAAAATGTTGGAGATGTGAATGTTTGGATGCTACGTATTATCATGTTTGGTGGACCTGTAGGAAAGTTAAGGCTTTTTGGATAAAAATTTGGTGGGTCATGCAGAATGTTTTGAAGAAAAAAATTCAATTTTCTCCACAACTGTTTTTATTGGGTATAGTTAAGGGTTTTACATTGAGTGAAACAAAATTGATATTGTATATGATAACAGCAGCAAGATTGTTGATAGGCAAATATTGGAAGAATGAAGTTATGCCCACTATTGAGGAATGGACTTTGAAGATGGCCAGTTTTGCAGAGATGGCGAAGATTTCAGCATATTTAAAAGATTGCTCACAAGAGACTTATGAATGGGAATGGAAAAGGTGGATAGAATATGTTCAGAACAAATATCAAACTAGAAAGTATCAAATAGCTTTTATTTGAAAATAATGTATTAGAAATATTTTAATGTAATGAGGTAAAGAGAAAAATTATACAGGGGAGGGAGGGGTTCAAGTTTACATATAAGTGTTATATTAAGGGTTCTTTATGAGTATGAGTATATTATAGGGAAGTCTGGGGGGAGGGGAGGGTTAGGGAGGTTGGGGAGGTTGGGGAGTTTGGGGGGGGAGGTGGGGGGGGAAAGGGGTGAAAATGTAATTGTAAAACTTTTGCAATAAAAAAAAAAAGAAAGGAAGGAAGAAAAAGAAGAAAGAGAAGAAAGAAAGAGGGAGGGAGAGAGGAAGGAAAGAAAGAAAGAAAGAAAGAAAGAAAGAAAGAAAGAAAGAAAGAAAGAAAGAAAGAAAGAAAGAAAGAAAGAAAGAAAGAAAGAAAGAGGGTTGTGGAGCCAGCAGTATAGATTACTACCAATAAGGGAGAATATTTGTAGCTCAGGGTTGAAATGAGGGCTCCTTGGTGCTCTGAGCTTGGTTGTTTTCTTGTAGACATATCATGACCCAACTAGGTAACGTCATCAATGCTACAAGGGATTGGAGGAAGAGGAGGAGGAGGACTATGGGGTCCTTGGTGCTCTCTGAGCTTAGTTGTTTTCTTGCAGAAGTTTCATCACCCAAACTTATAAATGCTGGTGCAAGAAAACAACCAGAAAGCAGCATTAAAGGTGCTTTTTTTCAGGAGACAATGGGACTTCCTTGGTTTTTCTTTGAAGACATTTCGCTTCTCCTCCAAGAAGCTTCTTCAGCTCTGATAGGATGGTGGGGAATGGAAGGATTGATATTCCTTGCAGACAGCTGGTCATTTGCATCCTTTTAGAGAGTCATTGAGGCCCCCTGGAGGCTTATCTGTGTCCTCAGGGTCACCTGAGTGGTGCAAATGGTTCCTGTAGTCTGCAATTTTTTTCCTCTGGAAATCCATTCCTACTCCCACACCATTCCAAGGGTGCTCATCCCAAATTTGGAATGGATTTCCAGAGGAAAAATGGCAGACTACAAAAACCATTTGCACCACTCACTTTGTGACTCTGAGGACACAAAGAAACCTCCAAGGACTTCAACAATAAACTATTTTATATATTTATTGTATATAAACCTCCCTTCCTTCTAGCACTGATGATGTTCCCTAGTTGGGTAATGAAACGTTTGCAAGAAAGCAGCCAAGCTCAGAGAGCACCAAGGACAATACCTACTGAGGTGGATCCCTTATAAATATGCCCCTCTGGTTGTTTTTTTGCTTGCTTGTTTTAGTTATATTTTTATGGATTTTAATGCTGTTTAGTAATAATTGTGTAAATAGTTATGTAAATAAATAAATTCCAAGACAAATTTATTTATTTATTTATTTATTAGTTCGATTTATATGCCGTCCTTCTCCGGAGACTCAGGGCGGCTTACAATGCATTAAGCAATAGCCTTCATACTTTTATATACCTGCTTAGTAGGGCTTTCGGCCCCCCCCCAAGAGGTGTTCTTTTTTATACAAAGTCCGCTTATTGCCCCCACAATCTGGGTCCTCATTTTACCGACCTCGAAAGGATGGAAGGCTGAGTCAACCTTGAGCCTGGTGAGATTTGAACTCGCCGTAATTGCAGGCAGCTGGCAGCTAAGCTGGCAGCTGTTAAGTGCTACTTAACAGCACTTTAGTCCGCTGTGCCACCAAGGCTCTTTCGGAATTGTTAGTGGTAACCAATGTTTAGATTTTATTTTATTTTTTACGTTTTATTTTCATTTATCAAATGTATATGGCTGCCTATCTTATGGACTCTGAGTAGCGTATAACAATCTAGTAAAACACTAAAAATATACAATAGTCATCATCTAAAACTGTAGAATTCTTTATTGGCCAAGTGTGATTGGACACACAAGGAATTTGTGTGCTTGGTGGCGCAGTGGACTAAACTGCTGTTAAAGTAGCATTTAGCTGCCAGCTGCCTGCAATTACTGCGAGTTCAAATCTCACCAGGCTCAAGGTTGACTCAGCCTTCCATCCTTTCGAGGTCGGTAAAATGAGGACCCGGATTGTGGGGGCAATAAGCTGACTTTGTATAAAATAGAACACCTCTTGGGGGGGGGGGCAAAAGCCCTACTAAGCAGGTATATACAAAAGTATGAAGGCTATTGCTTAACGCATTGTAAGACGCCCTGAGTCTCCGGAGAAGGGCGGCATATAAATCGAACCAATAAATAAATAAATAAATAAAGCGGGAGGGCTTTTATGGCCTCCAATCTGCCATAGTTGCTGTAAAATTTAAAAACTCTAATCTCATGACATAGATTTATGTGAGCAAAATACTTCTTCTTGGTAGTCTTTATTTGAGCATGTCCATTTTCAACCTCAAACCACACAACTATGTTTGGGGTTTAAATCATAGTTTTAAACCCCAAACATAGATTTAAAACATAGCTTGAAAACAGATTTAAAACTATGAACATCTACCAGCTAACCCAAGAAACAGGCATTAGAAATATAAATCAAAATTAATTTTTTTCCCAAAGTGTTTTGAACACCGGAAGAACCCGAAATAAATGCTAGAATTTGGTGGCCGTTGGGTAGAAGACATTGCCATGCCTACCCTTAAAATTGCATCTCAAAGAATGCCGCTGTGGGGAGCACAACATCTTGAGATGATCTTGAGAGACAGAAGAAAAACTTGGCCGTTATCTCCATCATTGTGGTTGTCTTAACAGGACTGGGTTGAGACTTGAATGCTTACGGTAACCCGGCCAAGAAATATTTCCACATTTCCATTCTTCTCCCGTCCTTCCAGATTCCGCAGAGATAGCGGGGTTGAAGACCACATCATGGTGTACGAAAGATCCCTCTTGGTCTTCCTCTGCATCGTTTTTTCTATCGGCGTGCAACTGACAAGAACTCAGCACTGGTCCCACGGCTGGTATCCTGGAGGGAAGCGAGACGTTGCGTTCCCTGGAAACCTTGAGGTACATCAACGCTAGCCTAGATCCCCTGTCCATATTGCTCATTCCAGATGCATTAAACTGATGATCTTCGCCCCAGGGAGCCAGCTAGTCAAAGAGGATGGATCAATACTTTGGGTGGCTGCCAGCTCAGGGAAGACAGGCCTAAAATCTATTCTATTCTATTTAATTTTGGTCACCACACTATTAAAAAAAGATGTGGACACTCTAGAAAGAGTGCAGAGAAGAGCAACAAAGATGATTAAGGGACTGGAGGCTAAAACATATAAAGAACGGTTGCAGGAACTGGGTATGTCTAGTTTGATGAAAAGAAGGACCAGGGGAGACATGATAGCAGTCTTCCAATATCTCAGGGGCTGCCCCAAAGAAGAGGAAGTCAAGCTATTTCCAAAGCACCTGAGGGCAGGACAAGAAGCAATGGGAGGAAACTAATCAAGGAGAGAAGCAACTTAGAACTAAGGAGGAATTTCTTGACAGTGAGAACAATTAATCAGTGAAACAAGTTGCCTCCAGAAGTTGTGAATTCTCCAACACTGGAGGTTTTTAAGAAGATGTTGGATAATCATTTGTCTGAAGTGGTGTAGGGTTTCCTGCCTAAGCAGGGGGGTGGACTAGAAGACCTCCAAGGTCCCTTCCAACTCTGTTATTCTATTCTATTCTAAGAACGGTTGCAGGAACTGGGCATGGCTAGCCTAGTGAAGAGAAGGACCAGGGGAGACATGATAGCATCTTCCAATATTTGGGGGGCTGCCACAGAGAGGAGGGGGTCAAGCTGACACCTGAAGGCCAGACAAGGAATAAAGAATGGAAACAGATCAAGGAGAGATTCAACCTGGAAATAAGGAGAAATTTTCTGACAGTGAGAACAATCCACCGATGGAACAGAAGTTGCCTTCAGAAGTTGTGGGAGCTTCATCCCTGGAGGCTTTCCAAGAAGAGACTGGACTGCCATCTGTCAGAAATGGCGTAGGGTCTCCTGCTTGGGTGAAGGGTGGGGTTGGACTAGATGACCCACAAGATCTCTTCCAACTCCGTCAATCTGCAATTTTCTCTTTCCTCGTCTCATTTCCAGGACTCTGAAGAGGGCAAACTTTGTGATGGAGGAGGCTGCCCATATCCAGAAGTCCCAAGCGATAAAGTGATGAAGCACTTACTGGTAAGCAGTTGAGATTTTGTCTATGGAGATCCTCAATCATCCAGGTCATGGATGATTGAACCAAAAGTGCTTTTCCAAAAGGCAGCTGGACTTTCCATTTCCCCTTGGAAAACGTTTTGCTTCTCATCCAAGTTCTGAAGAAGCTTCTTGGATGAGAAGCGAAATGTTTTCCAAGAAGGAAAAAAAAAAAAAAAACCCAAGTAAATTGGAAAAGCAGCTTTGGGACAAAAACATTGAATTCTTCTTCTGGAGAAGTTCATGCCACTTGATGAAAAGATCCAGTGTAGGAAAGCTTCTCGGCACCTTGTTGGGGAGAAGTAAGAGGAGTTGTATGTGGGACGCGGTGGCTCAGTGGCTTAAGACGCTGGGGTTGTCGATCGAAAAGTTGGCAGTTCAGCGGTTCGAGTCCCTAGTGCCGCGTAATGGGGTGAGCTCCCGTGACTTGTCCCAGCTTCTGCCAACCTAGCAGTTCGAAAGCAGGTAAAAAATGCAAGTAGACAAAATAGGGACCCCCTTTGGTGGGAAGGTAACCACGTTCCATGCGCCTTTGGCGTTGAGTCATGCCGGCCACATGACCACGGAGACGTCTTCGGACAGCGCTGGCTCTTCGGCTTTGAAACGGAGATGAGCACCGCCCCCTAGAGTCGGGAACGACGACTAGCACGTATATGCGAGGGGTACCTTTACCTTTACCTTTAAGATAACTTGTAGGATGAGCTTCAATGAGATTGAGTAACACCTTCTTTTGAGTCCTTACATTGTTTGAGGAAATAGGTTGTCCAAGGAGCAAAGCACGAAGGCTAAACAATATTCCAAAAAAGGAATCACAAATAGAAATATAATTGTGGTGACGTTTAGAGACAATTCAAGATTTCTGCAGAGTAAACCAAGAGCAACTCTGATCTTCCTAAATAGAGTAAACCGAGGCATGATAACCAGATTACGGAATACAGGCTGATAAAGAGAAGAATGTGAAGAGTAGGTGATATAAGGAGTAGCACAGGGAGTCCTCAACTTACGATCACAATTGAGCCCAACATGTCTGTTGTTAAGCGAGACATTTCTTAAGTACGTTTTGCCCCGTTTTACTACCTTTCCTGCCATGTTGTTAAATGAATTGCTGTTGCTGTTAAGTTAGGAATGTGGCTTCCCCATGAATTTTGCTTGTCAGCTTGCAACCGTCATGTGGATGCCGGCGTCCCGGTATAGCCAGCTGGTGCCATCGCTGGCTATTGGGGGCGAGTCACTGACCCCCACAGAGGAGGCTCGCAACTTGGGCGTCCTCCTGGACACATGGCTGTCTTTAGAAGAGCATATGACGGCCGTGGCCAGGGGGGCTTTTTATCAGGTTCGCCTGATACGCCAGTTGCGCCCCTTTCTGGATCGGGACTCCTTGTGCATGGTCACTCATGCCTTGGTCACGTCACGCCTGGACTACTGCAACGCTCTCTACATGGGGCTCCCCCTGAGGAGCACCCGGAGGCTCCAGCTGGTGCAGAATGCGGCTGCGCGGGTGATTATGGGAGCGACGTGGGGCTCCCACGTAACACCTCTCCTGCGCGAGCTGCATTGGCTCCCGGTGGTCTTCCGGGTGCGCTTTAAGGTGTTGGTTCTCATCTTTAAAGCGCTCCATGGCTTAGGGCCAGGGTATTTGCGAGACCGCCTGCTGCTACCGATAACCTCCCACCGGCCAATACGCTCCCACAGAGAGGGCCTCCTCGGGGTGCCGTCGGTCAGGCAATGTCGGCTGGCGGCCCCCAGGGGGCGAGCTTTCTCTGTGGGGGCACCCGCCCTCTGGAACGAGCTACTCCCAGGGATATGACTGATCCCGGACCTCCATACTTTCCGCCAGGCGCTGAAGACTTTCTTATTTCAGCAAGCCAGGCTGGCTTAAAATTTTGGTTAATTTTATGGGTAAGGGGTTTTAAATTGGGAAGCTAGTGATTTAATTCTTTTTAATTATCTTCAACTTTTGTATTTGTATGTTTTTTTAATTTTGGCTGTTCACCGCCCTGAGTCCCTTCTGGGAGAAGGGCGGTATACAAAATAAATAAATAAATAAATAAAATAAATAAAATAAATAAATAAATAAATAAATAAATAAATAAATAAATCTGTGTTGGTTGCCACGCACCTGAATTTTGCAATGGTTGTTAAGTGTGAAAAATATTTCTAAGTCACTTTTTTCAGTGCCGTTGTAAGTTTGGTTACTAAAAGAATCGTCGGAAGTCAAGGGCTGTTTGTATATGAATATTCCAGTTCAGGTGATGTCATTTTTATATTGTGACTTTGGATTCTTCCTGAGGCTATTCTAATTAATCCAAAGGAGATCCTCAAGACAGGTGTATAATTTACATTATTCAGTCCACGTTACTGTGATTTGCTTTTATATTTTGTTTCCAAACCAGTTTTTATGCTTCTTTTAAAGTTAAAACTGCAACAATACAATAAGTTCTGTTGATGACGAGACCGTATTTTCAATTTTATCAGGCTGGCATCCTGACTGGACAATTTCAGAAAAAGAAATGAAGGAAAAAAAGAAAGGAAAAGAAAAAAAGAACCCCTTTCTTGAGGAAGACGGGCAGCCTAGAAACATGAAATATATATATATAAATGAAATATAAATAAACAAACAAATAATGGTTTGTGTGCTTTTGGAAATGATTCACTCCTCAACATGAGATTTTTCTCCCTCCGACATCTTGTTGACGGAATTCATCCTTTGTGAATTTGAGAACTTCTGAACCACGAAGCCGACATTACATTCCCTACATCATCGTCTTCTTTTAACGACCGCATAATCCCTTGCGAGGTGGAGTCTGGGCAACCGAATGGAGCTGAGTTGTTTACTGGCCGGATGCCCTTCCTGTCACCAATGCAGAGTTTTGTTCAGCAGATATATACTCAGTGTGCCCAGAGAGAGAAATATCTGCCTCTACCTAGGATCGAACTCACAGCCTCCTGATTGTGAGGCGAGAGCGACACCTCTAAGCCACCACACCATTCGATTAGATTCCCTACATACAAACAGGCCGAAGAGGTTGTAGAAAAAATAGTTTAAAAAGTTAAAAAAAAAAAGTTGGCCACGCCCAGTTATATTACCCCCCCACACACACACACACCAAGCCACGCCCACAGAATCGATAGTAACAAATTTTACATTTCACCACTGGGCACAAGCTAGGAATTAACCATCCAAGAACTCAGTCTGTGCTGGTGGGGGAAAAAAAAGACAAATAAACAGCTCGGAGCCAGAAAATAAAATATTGTATTTAATTACAGAGCAATCCAGAGAACCTAAAGAATAGATCAAATTATTTTTCAAAGAAAAAGACTTCCCTAAGCACCTTTTCCTTTTTCTGAAGAAACCAACCTGTGAAAAAGGAAGGAGCAAATCGGTTTTGCACACCTGCAGAGACAGGATCACTTTTTTCAAAAATTGAAATCTAAAAACGCAGGAACAACTGAGGATGAGATGCCAAAATAAGACACATACACGCACCCCAAATCTCTGAAGAAGATGGATTTCGTCCTGAACAAAGAGCCAGAGCGGTCGTCAAACCAGCCTTGGAAACAGTTTGGAAAGCATGAATTATCCGCCGCTCCCCGCTTTGAGGGCAGTGATACTGATGGGGTGGAGCCATACGCGGATCCCTCGATGCGCTCACCGCAAACCTCGGATCTGGATGGAAGGCGGCTCCTTTCCTTGTGTGAGAGGTGGCTTACGATACGGCCGTCCTCTTAACTATTCTCCCGTCTTTATTGATGGCAAAATTGTAATTCTGGGTCTTGTTCAGGCACTCCTCGATCCGCTGATCCAAGTTTTCGAGAGTGATGAAATTCTGGGATTCTTCCTGGAAAGGAGGAAGGCAAGAATGAGATCGAAGCTGAGCGACACCGGATTGTAGCGTTAAAAAGATTGTGCTTGAGGCTCGGCGTCACGAGAAATTACGAGAGAGCCTCATAAAATCGATTTAGTTACAGAATTGCAGCTCTTCTTCAATTCCTGGGCGGCTTACCAAAAAATAAATAAAAAAAAAAATACAAACCCAATACACAAATTTGTAAAAGCAATCTTCTAACCCTCTTTCTAATCTGAAACCATCGTTTGCAAAACGGCGGTTAACAAACTCAGATTAAGTCATGCTGCAGTGCTCCCCCCCCGAAATCTCTCCATTATTGTGTGATCAACCCAACTGAACGCAGCAGGCCACCTCTGGTGGATCTTGAAAAAGCTACACAGGGTTTTGGAACTGTTTTGCATGGGGATAGGAGACCACTGGGAAATCCCACAATTACCGGTAAAGGAGAATCCTTCAATTATAGGTTAGACCGGGAAGCAGAGGGAAAAGAGAACCAGTGGTCGGTTTTCATTTACCTTGGCTACCGTTTTGGTCGCTCGCGCATCACTTCTGCCCATGCGCAGATTGTATTTGATGATGTCTGGGCGGAGCCTCCCGCCGCTACCGGTTTGCCCGAACCGGGACGAACCGGTAGCAACCCACCACTGGAAAGAACGCACGTGGGAACTCGGCAAGGAAAAGCCACAAGAAAGCTACACAAGTGCGACCATGAAATCACCGTGAGTTGTGTGTGGTTTGAAAAAGCCTTGACAGATTAGATATACAATAGAGAGAATGTACAACGTTCCGGTGAAGGTGAGTGATTGGAGCTTTGGGGCTGCTTTACCTGTAACTGAAGCACCTCCTCCTCTTTCTTCTTGAGAAATTCCTCCTGAAAAACTTCCCTGTGTTGGTCACTTTCTAGCTTGCGGGACTTCTCCAGTAATTCCTCCTTCCGGAGACGCTCCAACCTAGTGTGGGGAATAGAGAATAGGGAAGAAAGAGACGACCTACTGTTCAAAATGTGACAAATACAGATATACCGTATTTTTCGGAGTATAAGACGTTCCAGAGTATAAGACGCACCTTAAGTTTTTGGGGAGGAAAATAAGAAAAAAAAAATTCTGCCTCTGCCTACCAGCATCCGTCGGTATTCATCTGGCTACCGTCCTGTCAGTGTGTGACAGAGTTGAGGGCTGTTTGGAAACGGAAACAGTATTTGCTGTGTGAGCAACAAGGAAGGAGACAGCAAGGAGCCTGAGCGTGGCTTAGGTCTGCAGCTCTGAGTCTGTGCTGAACTAGTCTAAACTAGTCTGCTGCTCAAAACTGAAACTGAAACTCCTCTCCTCTGCTTGTGTTTTGTTTTGGAAAACCTGCTTTTGGTATTGTATATTTACTTCATGTGTTATATTATATAGAAAGAGAAGTTATTGAATCTTGCTGAATCAAGTTACTTGTGTGTGCTTTCTGGATGTGATTGCTGCTGCAAACTCTTGAGTCCTTGTAGCAAATAGCAAACAGCCAGGTCAGCTTCAACACATTATTGCCTCCTGATTCAGCACGAGCAGCAGATTGGCGGGTGGACTGGCCTCCTGCTGTCTTCAAGAGAGTGGCCTGTGCCTTTTTAAATACAGATGGACTCCTCAACCTAGTCCTGATGGATTTGTTCTATTTTATGCCATACATGATTTATCTCCAGCCTACAACACGGTCCTTTCGGCAGTTCCGAGAAGGCTCCACACCCATTTGCACTATTCAGGTGACCTTGAGGGCACTGCTAAACCTCCAAGTAGCCTCAATGACCCTCTAAAAGGATGCAAATGACCAGCTGTCTGCAAGGAGTACCAATCCTTCTGTTCCCCACTATGTCGGAGCTGAAGAAGCTTCTCAGATGAGAAGCGAAACGTCTTCAAAGACAAACCAGAACATTCAATTGCCTGTGGGGAAAAAAGCACTGAGAATCTCCGTAGACATTCCTCACTGTTAGGAAATTTCTCCTTAATTCCAGGTTGCTTCTCTCCTTGATAAGTTTCCACCTGTTGCTTCTTGTCCTGCCCTCAGGTGCTTTGGAGAATAGCTTGACTCCCTCTTCTTTGGGGCAGCCCCTGAGATATTGGAAGACTGCTATCATGTCTCCCCTAGTCCTTCTTTGCATTAAATTAGACACACCTAGTTCCTGCAACCGTTCTTCCTATGTTTTATCCTTCAGTCCCCTAATCCTCTTTCCTGCTCTTCTCTGCACTCTTTCTAGAGCCTCAACATTATTTCTGTAGCATGGCAACCAGAATTAAAACGCATTAATCCAAGCATGGTATCAACCAGTGCAATATAGTTAAATAGTCTCACTTCTCCTGATCTTGATGCTGTCTAATGTGTGGAATGAGGCAGGCGCACACTGATTTTTACCTGCGCTCGAGTAAACGCTTATTTTCTGCATCGTTCAAGGCCATGAGACGTTGATGTTCGTCGTCCTCAGCTTTCTTCCTCAGCTTCGCCGTTTCCCCGTACTTGAGATCGTAGCTTTTAAATTGTACTTCTTCTTTCATCTCAAATCTAGCAGGGAGCCCAGGACAGAATGTTAAAAAGATTTCATTCCCCCTGCTACAAGAGTGTCTTTTGGCACCCCCTAAGCCCGGGACAGCGAACCTATGGCACGCGTGCCACAGGTGGCACACAGAGCCATATCAGTGGGCATGCGAGCATTGCTCTAGCTCAGCTCCAGCATGCAATCGTGCACCGGCCAGCTGATTTTCGGGCCTTCCGGGCCCACCAGAAGTCAGGAAACAGGTTGTTTCTGGCCTCCGGAGGGCCTCCAGGGGGGTGGGGAAGGCCCGTTTTTCGCTCTCCCCAGGCTCCAGAGTCTTTCTAGGAGTCTGGGATGTCACTGAGTTTTTGTATTTACCAGATGAGCTCATATTTTTGGACTTTAAGACTTTCCGTAGCTTGCCAAGTTTCTTATCAGTAAGCTAACTATGCATGTCCGCATTCTTTCTTTCTCACTTTCTTTGTTCTCCTGCCAGGAGAGGTCTGGCTGCAGAGGGGTGGCCGGCAGGAACGTTGCCAAAATGTAATTATTTTGATAGGAAGGAGAGAGAGAGAGAGAGAGAGAGAGAGAGAGGAAGAAAGGAAGGAAGGAAAAAAAGGAAGGAAGGAGAGAGAGAGAGGAAGAAAGGAAGGAAGGAAAAAAAGGAAGGAAGGAAGGAGGCAGGGAGGGAGAGAGGAAGAAAGGAAGGAAAAAAAGGAAGGAAGGAAGGAAAAAAGGAAGGAAGGAGGCAGGGAGGGAGAGAGGAAGAAAGGAAGGAAAAAAGAAGGAAGGAAGGAAAAAAGGAAGGAAGGAAGGAAGGAGAGAGAGAGGAAGAAAGGAAGGAAGGAAAAAAGGAAGGAAGGAAGGAGGCAGGGAGGGAGAGAGGAAGAAAGGAAGGAAAAAAGGAAGGAAGGAAGGAGAGAGAGAGAGAGAGGAAGGAAGGAAGGAAGGAAAAGAAAGAATAGACATAGATAGACCATAGAGATAGATAAGATGATAGCCAGACAGACCTAGAGAGAGATCATAGAGAAATGAGAGAGAGAGCGGTTCTTCGTCAGCAGGCCGGAGACCCTCACAGGCCCGCAAGACCCTTTCCTGCCCTCCCAAGGACCTTCCCTGCTGGGGATGATGGGCTCAGCAGTCCCGGAGGGCCTCACCTGAGGGCGCTCACCACCCGCCGGTACTGCTCGTAGCGGTCGAGGATGACCAGCAGCTCGGCCGGGTCGACGGGCGGCGGCACCTTGATCCGGTCCGCCTTGGACTTGGCCGGAGGGTCGAAGCGGGTCTTGCGGCCTCGCGAGGGGACCAGGCTCGGGACGCCGCGGCCCAGCAGGGCGGCCCGGCCGGGAAGGCCCCTCAGCCCCGCCGCCAGCATCGGACGGGAAGCGCGGGCACAGGACGACCGGAAAACGAACCGGATCCGGAAGTGGCGCCAGGGACGCCGGGAAATGCAGTCCCGCCGACCGCAAGAGGAAGAACGAACAGAAATACCGTCCGCTCTCCTTTTTCGAGTCCGCAGACCGGAAGTTACGCCAGGGATGATGGGACAAGCGGGGAGCTTCTGGCCGAGCGGCGGAAAAACGTCATCTCATTCCCGGAAGCAGCGTGAACGTGTTTGGGAGTGGAGTGTCCTTCTAGGAATTCTGTCCAATACACCTAGTCCTCGACATACGACCACAATGGAGCCCTACGTTTCTGTTGCTAAGCGAGACGTTCAGTCAATATTATCCCACTTTAGGACATTTGGTGCCACCGCTGTTAAGCGAATCACTGTAGTTGTTAAATTAGTGACTCAGTCATTAAGCGAATCTGTCTTCCCCATTGACTTTGCTTGTCAGAAGGTCGCACAAGGGGATCAATCACGTGACCCCCTTCCCCCTCCCCCACTGCAACCATCATAAATATGAGCCAGTTTGCCAAATTTTGATCACGTGACCATGGGGATGCTGCAACAGTCGCAAGTGTGAAAAACAGTCATAAGTGACTTTTTCCACTGCCGCTGTAACTTCGAATGGTCACTATATGGTGGGACAGGTAACAAATAAAATAAAATAAAATAAATAAAAACACGGATCCAGTTAGATAGTCACTGAAGGGCCCCTCTTTGTTCTTAATATTGTAAGATATTCAGAACACAGGGAGGGATATTTCTTTGCAAGGATGCTTACTTCAAGGCCTCTCAGTTGTCACAGATAAGAACAGTCTACGTGATTTACACCTTGAGGTTAAAGTGACAGAGATGTCCACTTTGTTGTTTCAACAAAAGATAAAAGATATGCTTCAGTAATCTACAAAAAAGAATTATGACTGTTTTGCAAAGAAACTCTGTAATTAGGAAATGTCAACTAAAAATTGATAAATGTATAGGACCATATGAACTGCTGACTTCAAAGAATCCTTTGTCTAGAAGGTTATAAAACCATTGTACCTAATTCCTGTCTTTGTTCAACGCTTCATGTACAGAGCCTTGAACCTATTGCGCAATATATAAAATCTGTCTCTGATTAACCCAAAAGTTGTGTTTGTCTTATTAAATCCACAACAACTAAACGAACTGCTATAAGTCGAGGACTATCTGTATACGCCTGTGATTGTTCCTGAGGCTCGCATTCTCACGTTGGTTCACTGATCTTCTCCGGGATGTTCTGCAGCCCAGCGTGGGAAGCTCTCTCCCCACTCCCCACCCCCAGAAAATGAAATATTTGGGGGACTATTAAAAGAGACAGAATATTATATTTCCCACAAAGGAAAAATGGAGAAACAGATTCTTAAGAGGCAGAAAACCTATTCCAGAGGTGAAATGCTCCCGGTTCGGACCAGATTGCCCGATCCGGTAGTGATGGAGGCGGATGGTTCGGAGAACCGGTAGCAAAAAATCCCTGTCCCCCCCCCCCATGCCCAGCTGAGCCACATGATCATCAGAGACTTTTTAAAAAAACTTTTAAAAGCATTTTTTCTACAACCTCTTTGGCCGAAGAGATTGTAGGGAAAAAAAATACTTTTAAAAGCCTCTGACGATCCCAGCTGAGCTGCGTGATCATCAGAGGCTTTTAAGGTTGTAGAAAAAATGTTTTTAAAAGTAAAAAAAAAAAAAAAAAGTTGGCCATGCCTACCCAGTCACATTACCCGCCACCACCAAGCCACGCCCACAGAACCAGTAGTAACAAATTTTACATTTCACCACTGGCCTATTCACAAACAAAACACCTTCTCCTCCAGCGAAGGGATTAAAATTTCTCCACCCAAATTCTAAGAACAAGACATGACCCTTTAAGGACGTAATAGGATTAACCCACCAACTTTGGAACAGCCAAAGACACGCTAAAAAGACAAAAGCTCACTCCATTGCAGAACCCCCTATAGGCATGGTAGGATATGAGAAAAATCAAAAATATAATAGTATGTAGGTATATAGGTTAGAAATGCATATAAATGAAGATTCGATTTTGCTCAGGCAAGGGGGTTGGACTGGATGACCTGCAGGTGTCCCTTCCAACTCTGCTACTCTGTTAAATTTGTTAGATGTTATTCTGCTTTAAGATAGTTGGAGAACACAGCTAAAAGCATACCAATAGGTAACAATGTTGTATTAGAATAGATATTCTTTTGTTTGAGGCCCATTAGAAAGAGGCCCATTCTTTAATGCCAAGGCAATAGAGATAAGGAAAAGCCATGTTCGCAAAATATTTTATGGGTAATTATAGGGAGGTGTTGATGAACTTGTAATTAGAGAAAGAGATGATATTCTCTCTAAAAGGCACTTCGGATTAGCCGTGATCGGTCCCTGGATGCGATGTAGGAGGGGCATGGGGAGGGGGCATCGGGATAGGGAACTATAAAATGTAATGCTTTTGAAACTTTAGGTGTGACTTCCTGGCTAAAACTCCTTGTTGAGATCTGCTGGGATACCACCCTATTTTGCAAAATTGTTTCTATTATTTTCTTTTAATAAAGTCTCTTTGTTTTCATCGACCCATGCTTGTTGGCTGAATTCATTTCCAACAGCATTTTCAGAAATGGCACGATCTCCAGCAGCAGCAGCAGCATCACAGTGAAAGGATTAGAGCATGTACAGAGTGTAACTAACTCAATTTACGATATTCCTTGCTGAGCTGAAGCTCTGTTGTAACCTAATGTGCCAATTGAGGAGATTAAAGCCTTCAGGCTAATTGCCCAGTTTAGCCTTGCTTGTAACTTAAAATGTGTGTTCTCAGCAACCTAATGGGAGATGACTCTTAACAAACTCTGGGTTATATGCCAGAAAATGTATTTGTTTTTCCCCTTTCTGAGGTCCGTTATTTCAGAGCGCTGAGAAAATCATGAGCTTTGCATAAAACCGTGGAAACCTATAAAGATCCATCCATCATTCAACCAATTGGTCAGCTGCCCCAGAACTATATGCTGTTGGTTCCGTTCATCAATGAACGGAATCCTTCTTTCCAATCAGCCCCCGTTTTATTTCTAGCGCTTTTCTCCCGGCTTGAAACCGGATCTGGATTTTTCTTCCTATACCAGCCTGTGTGATTCTTTTATTTCCAATGCCCCAACCTAGAAAGTGGCCATATTAAGCCTTATGTAGCTATAGATACGGCACCAGATGAGCCCCTTTTTGCTTGTCCTATGGAGGAGGCACCTATCTTGTCTTTATCCGATCCTTCAGCTAGATCAGGGGTCAGCAACCTGTGACTCTGGAGCCGCATGTGGCTCTTTCACCCTTCTGCTGCGGCTCCCTATCACTCAAAATATGTCACAACTGCCAATGTGCAACACCCGCCGGTATGTGATTTATTGAGCTTTTTAACCCCCAGTAGGCCAACCATGGATAATTTTTTTTTTTTAATTTGATTTATATGCCACCCTTCTCCGGAGACTCAGGGCGGCTTACAGTGCGTTAAGCAATAGCCTTCATACTTTTGTATATTTATACAAAATCAGCTTATTGCCCCCACAAACTGGGTCCTCAATTTACCTACCTTAGAAAGGATGGAAGGCTGAGTCAACCTTGAGCCTTGGCGAGATTCGATCTTACTTTAATTGCAGACAGCTGGTGTTAAATTACAGTGCTCTGTCTGTTGAGCTATCCAAGAAAAGAAAAGTTTCAGAAGAAAACAGAACGTTTAATTCAACTACATATGCTAGTTTTGTGGCTGCTCAAGAAATAGTCAGGCATGGGAAAGATTTTGTGGCTCCCGGTGTTTTTTTTTCTGGGGGTCCAAATGGCTCTTTGAGTGTTTAAGGTTGCAGACCCCTGGGCTAGATGATAGCTATCAGATATGACGTTGGATTACATCTCCCACAATCCCATGCCTGCTTTTGAGTTATTCCCACAATCCCTTGCTTGCCTTTCCCATAATCCCCATGTGTTTATGACAGTTGCACTCTCCAGTCCTGGGGTCATGTGATCAACATTTCTAACATTCCCCGCTGGCTCCCGACAAGCTGAGTGAATGGAAGGAGCCAGATTTGCTTAACAACTGCACGGTTCACTTAACAGTTTCAATGGTTTTCTTAACCTCTGTGACAGAAAAAGGTAAAATGAAGCACAATTCACTTAGCAACTGCTTCCCTTAGCAAGGGAAATTTCATAGTGGTCATTAATCAAGGACTACCCGTATTCAAAAGGTAGCTCTTGCAAGCTTAAGGTATGGAATACTTTCTTCTTGCGATCAAATAAGCAACTTCCAATTTAGCTTTTGAAATATTCGTTAAAGAACCCTCGACGACATCCAACGATGGCTACGTGTGAAAGATTAAAATTTTACTATTTTTTCATTGCTTGATCTGAATTTTTAACACGTTTCTGATTTGCTTGGGTTGTTTGGAGCAAACCCAGCCAGTAAAAAAAAATACATTTCATTTTCTCACTCCTTACCAGCCTAATTGGCCCTTAACAGAGGTGGGTTTCAGCAGGTTCTGACCAATTCTGGAGAACCGGTAGTGGAAATTTTGAGTAGTTCGGAGAACCAGTAAATACCACCTCTGGCTGGACCCAGAGTGGGGTGGGAATGGGATTTTGCAGTATCCTTCCCCTGGAGTGGGGAGGGAATGGAGATTTTACAGTATCCTTCCCCTGCCACACCCACCAAGCCACACCCACAGAACCGGTAGTAAAAAAAATTGAAACCCACCACTGGCCCTTAAATATACATCTATAAATTCATTCATTCATTCATTCATTCATTCATTCATTCATTCATTCATTCGTTCATCCATCCATTCATTCATTCATTCATGGGCTAGCTTAAATAACGAATTTTAATGGGTGTTTAGTTTTTTAGTTTTTTAATATAAGGGCCAAATTGTTTAATATGTTTTAAACTGTTTTAAAATTTTATGGATATATGTTTATTGTGGCTGTGCACCGCCCTGAGTCCCTCGGGAGAAGGGCGGTATAAAAATTTAAATAATAAAATAAATAAATAAATCATTCATTCATTCATTCATTCATTCATTCATTCATTCATTCAACCCATGTCCCTCAAGAAGGGGTTCTATTGATTATTGGAAAGCTAAGAAAACACACTGGATTTTAATGGCTGTTCAACTTTTATTTTGCACAAATGTATGAATTGCAGGCTTCTAGCAAACATTTCAGAACCATCTGTCGCATCAGTTTGGCATTATCTACCAGTTCATAAGCTAAAAATTGTTTTTGCGGTGTCCTTCCGTGAGTCTTCTCATTCTTGATCACATATGGAGTCAACCAGGCAACCCTCTGGAAAAGCAAAAACAAAAGCAATGGTAAAGAAGCAAATACCAACAACAGAGTTCAAGCTGTATCTTTGGGACCTGTAGAATTTCAGGTTAGGTTCAGAGGTGGGTTTCAGCAGGTTATGACCAGTTCTGGCGAACCGGTAGCGGAAATTTTGAGTAGTTCGGAGAACCGGTAAATACCATCTCTGACTGGCCCTGCCCCCATCTATTCTCTGCCTCCCGAGTCCCAGCTGATCGGGAGGGAATGGGGATTTTGCAGTAACCTTCCCTTGCCACGCCCACCAAGCCACACCCACCAAGCCACACTCACAGAACTGGTAGTAAAAATTCTGACTGGCCCCGCCCCCATCTATTCTCTGCCTCCCAAGTCCCAGCTGATCGGGAGGAAATGGGGATTTTGCAGTAACCTTCCCCTGGAATGGAGATTTTACAGGATCCTTCCCCTGCCACGCCCACCAAGCCCTGCCGTGCCCACCAAGCTACGCCCACAGAACTGGTAGTAAAACAAATTGAATCCCACCACTGGATAGATTAGATATTAGACCACAGCGAATATAATTTTCTCTGCCCAATAGGTAAACCAGGTAAGGAAATCGACTTCACAGGAGGATTAAAATCACTTTTATTGAAGTTGGCTATCATCACAAACTCTTGCAAATTGGATGCGGACTTTTCTCACACTCCTTACACTCTAAGTACACCAGGGAGGAAGCCTGGCTAGGCTGCTCCCAAATATCTGATGATCTTATTTTAGACATGAGAATATATATTTTCCCCTTTTGCTTATCTGTATCAACGTCATCTTCCTTGCTCTCTACAAGATTTGATATTAGGCCAGAGAAGAGGTAGGTAAGATACTGGATCAAGGGATAATAATAATAATTATAAAATCAAATATAGTAAAAGCAAGAACGATTGCAGGAATTGGGTAGGTCTAGTCTAGTGAAAAGAAAGACTAGGGGGGACATGATAGCAGTCTTCCAATATCTCAGGGGCTTCCACAAAGAAGAGGGGGTCAAAGCACCAGAAAGCAGGACGAGAAGCAATGGATGGAAACTAATCAAGGAGACATTCAACCTAGAACTAAGGAGAAATTTCCTAACAGTGAGGACAATTAACCAGTGGAACAGCTTATTACCAGAAGTTGTGGCTGCTCCATCACTGGAGTTTTTTTAAGGAGAGACTGGACAGTCACTAGTCTGAAATGATAGAGGGTCTCCTGCTTAAGCAGGGGGTTGGACTAGAAGACCTCTGAGGTCCCTTCCAACTGTTATTCTGTTCAGGTTAAGAAGCACTGATTTGACATGTGTTTAAAACAGATTAAATTTACTGTCGATTCCTCATTTTGACTATAGCCAAATGCAACTTGAGTGGAATGGAATGGAGTGGAGTGGAGTGGAGTGGAGTGGAATGGAATGGAATGGAATGGAATAGAATAGAATAGAATAGAATAGAATAGAATAGAATAGAATAGAATAGAATAGAATAGAATAGAATAGAATAGAATAGAATAACAGAGTTGGAAAGTACCTTGGGGGTCTTGTAGTCCAACCCCCTGCTCAGGCAGGAAACCCTCTACCATTTCAGACAAATGGTTGTCCAATCACTTCTTAAAAACCTCCAGTGATGGAGGAGCACCCACTTCTAGTGGCAGGCTGTTCCACTGATTCATTGTTCTAACTGTCAGGAAATTGAGGGCAAAAGAAGAAGGGGACAGCAGAGAACGAGGTGGCTGGATGGAGTCACTGAAGCAGTCGGCGGGAGCTTAAATGGACTCCGGAGGATGGTAGAGGACAGGAAGTCCTGGAGGAACGTAATTCATGGGGTCGCAATAGGTCGGACACGACTTTACAACTAACAACAGTCCTCGATTTACAGATACAATTGTCCAAACTTGCTAAGCGAGATAGTTGTTAAATGAGGTTTGCCCCATTTTATGACCTTCCTTGCCCCAATTGTTAAAGAAATCACTGCCCCCCCCCCCCCATTTACAGCCATTCTTGCAGTCACACAACCGCGATTGACATTTGAAACCGACATTTGCTTCTGGTTTCCTGTGAAAACTACCAATAGCAACGAGGGTCGCTTTACGCCTGCTGGGTTCACTTAATGACTGCGGCAAAACAGATCATAAAATCAGACGCCCTGTTTGCTTAATGGTCCACTTCAAAACCGTCATGACGTACAATCAAAATTCCGGGCTCGGCGACGGACATAAGTCAAGGACTACCTGTATTTGGTTTTGTTCCGGAAGAGGGTTAGGGTGTGCTCACCGTGATTGCAGCAGATGCCGGAGGCAGCACACGTCCCTCCGTTGTTCCCGCACGGTTTCCTTCCAGATTCGCAAGGGGTTGGGAGAAAATTTTCTTCTTGGCATCGCAACGTTTCTGCTGTGCCAAAGAAACAACCGAGCTCTTCCCCGCAACAGATGCTGGGCCCGAAGCAGTGGCCTCTGTTCCTAGGTCCGCAGGAAATGCACTAGTGAGAAACACCAACATCCGAATGTTTAGTAAATATAATGTAGTTGTCAGGTTTCGATGTCATCTCAAATAAATTGCACTCCCAAACAATTAATCTTTGCTGAAATATTCCATTTATTGAGTACGACAGATCTGGCCCCGACTTCATCGTAGCTGATACTAACCCTCTGACCCCCAAACCCTTCCCTTTCCGTTCCCCAATTTCCATCTTCTCATTGGCCATCTTCCAAGTCAGTCTCCCCAGCTTCTGACCTCAGCCCACAGGAATGTCCCCCCTCCCATCCCATCTCCTAGGGCCGTGATGGCGAACCTATCAATGGGCACGCGAGCTCAGCTCCGGGGTGCATGCGTGCACTGGCCAACTGATTTTTGGACCTTCTGGCCCCACTGGAAATCAGCAAATGGGCCATTTCCGGCCTCCAGAGGGCCTCCGGGGGTGGGGAAGGCTGTTTTTGCCCTCCCCAGACTCCTAGAAAGACTCTGGAGGCTGGAGAGGGCAAAAAGAGGACCTACTGGGCCCACCGGGCCATCACATGCCAGAAATGGGGGGAGTGCAGAGGTATCACACACGCATGCGCAGGGGGTGGGGCACATAGAATTACGGGTGTGGGCACATGCGTGCCTGACTCCCCCGCGCTACCCCCCGCTTTTGGCACGCGATGGCAAAAAGGTTAGCCATCCCTGTCCTAGGGGATATTATCTACAGAGAAAATAAGTAGGTGAAAAGTCAAGCCTTGTCTCCTCCTTTTTATGGCAGCATCAGAATGCTGACAGTAGTAAATATTTAGTGTATGTCCTCATCATCATCTTGCAGGCAGCAGCCTACAGAAAACCATCACGATAGGATTAAAATAGAACTTAAATAATGTAGCCTAGTGTCAATTTTTCGGCTGACGAACCCAACCAAAGCAAGCACGGTCGAGACGATCCAATCTCTGAACGCAAAACTTTATTGAGTACATCATTTTGGCACCAAGACAGAGATGAATCCATCGATTTGGAAGTGTGGCCACCAGAGGTGGGTTTCAGCAGGTTCTGACCAGTTCTGGAGAACCGGTAGCGGAAATTTTGAGTAGTTCGGAGAATCGGTAGTAAAAATTCTGACTGGCCCCATCCCCATCTATTCTCTGCCTCCCGAGTCCCAGCTGATTGGGAGGAAATGGGGATTTTGAGTAATCTTCCCCTGGAGTGGGGAGGGAATGGAGATGTTACGGTATCCTTCCCTTGCCATGCCCACCAAGCCACACCCACAGAACCGGTAGTAAAAAAATTTGAAACCCACCACTGGTGGCTACCTCTGTCCCTATAATTCTGCGTCAAATTTCCCAGGCAGGTACCTACCTTTCTGACTTCCATGTCCAGAATAGACCGCTTCCCTCCAATGGGACAGTTCTGGATGTAGCAAGCGGAAGAAAAAGCCAGCAACGAAAATAAGCAGAAAGTCAACATGGTGTAAGACATTTTGGCAACCACCGCCAGTTGCCTAGTTTATAGAATTGCCCCGAAAAATCTCGTCTGGATTTCTTCTTGGTAGCTACCGGCATTTATACTGCTGAGAGGTCTGCGTAGGCAGGGCACCGGCTGCGTGGTCCGTGTCTCTTAAAAAGCATAAGTCATTGCTGTCCATGCCGGAGGTCTCATCTAATATGCCAAGGTCACAGGCGTGAGGCCAGTCAAATATGGACAATTTGCAGTTGTGCGTTTTGCCTCCAAAGTGGGAGAAAAAGAGGGCGAGGACCGAGACTCCAGAAGTCATGGTCGAGCAACTGAATATTTTTCTTCGTAACTTTCAAAAGTCCTCAATGGAGGAAACCAGTTACAGGTAACCCTCAGCCCAAAATAATTCAGCCCAAAATGTCTGTTGCTAAGCAAGACAGTCGCTAAGTGAGTTTTGCTCCATTTTACGGCCTTAATTGTCACAGTGGTTATGAGCGACTTGGATAGTTTTCTTCGTGCTTTCAAGAGTTCTCAATGGAGGAAACCGCTTAGCGCAGGAGTGGGCAAATGTGCCCCTTTTACAACCTGTGTGGACTTCAACTCCCAGAATTCCTGAGACCTTCACCTTCACCATGGTCTTGTTGTGACGGAGGCCCAAGTAGTGATTACCAAACACAATTCAGTCCTCAACAAACTTCTTTTATTAAAACGGAAGTTGTGAGTGCTTCATCACTGGAGGTTTTCAAGAAAAGATTGGACAACCATTTATCCAGAATGGCATAGGGCCGTGATGGCGAACCTATGGCACGCGTGCCAGAGGTGGCATGTGTAGCCATATCGGTGGGCACGTGAGCTCAGGGGATTATCGGGCTTTCTGGGCCCATCAGAAATAGGGAAACAGGCTGTTTCCTGCCTCCGGAGGGCCTCGGGGAGTGGAGGGGAAGGCCCCTTTTTTTGCTCTCCCCAGCCTCCAGAGCCTTTCTAGGAGCCTTTCCGGTCCCACTGGAAGTTGGCAAACAGGCTGTTTCCGCCCTTCGAAGGGCCTCTGGAGGGGGGGGAAGGCCATTTTCGCCCTCCCCAGACTCCGAGAAAGGCTCTGGAGGCTGGGGAGAGCAAACAACGCGGCCTACCGTATCATCGTGTGCCAGGAGCAGGGGGAGTGTAGGGGGTTTGCACACGCATGCGCAGGGGTGGGGCACATAGAATTATGGGTGTGGGCACGCATGTGCGTGACCCACCCTGCTCCTGGCACGTGACGCAAAAAGGTTAGCCATCACTGGCATAGGGTCTCCTTGTTCTGCCCCAGCTACGGAGCCCAAAGAACGCAGCACACACGAAGTCTGTACAAACCTTAGTTTACTAAATTAAATCAGTCTTTTTCAAACAAAAGCTGTTAATTAACTTTCTTAACAGCCTACAAGAATCCAAAGAATAAATAATCGTAATCTTACTATGGTTGGCAGAAAGCCCAGAAGTAATTTGCAGGAAACTGATAAGAGAGTGAACGAAGTTGTTCCCTGCAAATTGCCTCAGTCGTCGTCCTTCCTTAAATAAGCTAAGGGAATGGCCAGTTAGCCCCAGGCCTTACTCTTGAGGAGACCTCCTCCTGAGGAGCCACTCCTGCCTTTTGGCAGCTCTGCACGCCCGTGCACTGAGAAGAGGCTCCTCCTCTTCTTCCTCTTCACTTAAGGGAGCTTCTGGAGGTTCTGAAGGCCCTGGCTGAATCCCCGCTTCTGGCACCACATCTTCTCCAGCCTCCTCACTGTCCGACTCGAGCGCCAGCTGCACAGGCTGCTGGCGCGGCACCACACCAGCCTCCTCGCTGTCGGAAGCAGCTACTAACTGCACAGGCCGCTGACGGGCCACAACATGCGGAGGGTTGGACTAGAAGACCTCCAAGCTCCCTTCTAACCCGATGATCCCATTTCTAAATCCCTTCCTCCAAGCCAGTGTTGAGAGCCAGGAGTGAATATCAGTGAGTAATACCAACTATTAACCGGGGTCATCATATATATGGGGTAGAATCTGTTTTGTTTCTTTCCTTGTTCGACCTTCATCAAAGCCAATCAACCTGTTTGCAATTTTCTCAGCCCTGGACAAGATCTGGAAACACTTAATAATATTTGCAGGGTTGGATTAATAATCTGTCCACTTCTGTTTCGGATCAGCTAATTGTGTGGGAAGTCACCTCTGGACCTCGCTGTCTCTGGTTTTAATATTGGGCACTTAAGCAAGAGCAAGGTTGATAATTGCACATGTCAGCGGCATACAAGGAAAACCGGTTCAAGATATTTTTTAGATGTTCCTAAACTCATCACCGATCTGTTAGGAAATGCAAGAAATCGCACGGGGCATATTATCATCTATGGTGGACTTGTTTGACAGCAAAAAAGTATTGGACTAAAAATTAAAAAGTGACTTGAAGAAATAACAGAACAACATATGGAACAACCTGCCTGCAGAAGTTGTTAATACTCCAACACTGGAAGTTTTTAAGAAGATGTTGGATAACCATTTGTCTGAAGTGGCGTAGGGTTTCCTGCCTGGGCAGGGGGTTGGACTAGAAGACCTCCAAGGTCCCTTCCAACTCGGAAATCGGAACTATTTTTTTATTGGGTATACTTACAAGAAATTATAATAAAGAAATACAATATCTAATTCTACATATTATAACTGCAGCTAGGAGAACCTATGCACAAAATTTTGAAAAATAACGTTATACCAAAAGACGAAGAGGTGATAGGGAAAATTTTGGACTGTGCGGAGATGGACAAATTGACGAAAGAAACAAAAGGAAAAGATGAAACGGAATAATAATAATAATAATAATAATAATAATAATAATAATAATAATTATTATTATTATTATTATTATTATTATTATTATTATTAAAGTATTATTAATATTATTAAGTATGGGAAATGGTACAGGAATAACAAACAAGAAAATATATAATAGGGATGATCTAGAAATCAGGAAGCGTTAATAAAATGATATTAAGTATATAATATGTGTAAAGTAACATATGGATATAATAGTTTGTATAATAAGTAAGGTAGGGGTCAGCAACCTGCGGCTCTGGAGCCGCATGTGGCTCTTTCACCCTTCTGCTGCGGCTCCCTGTCACTCAAAATATGCATCACAACCGCCAATGTGTGATATCCGCTGGCACGCAATTTATTGAGCTTTTCAACCCCCCGGTAGGCCAACCATGGATAAATCCAAGAAAAGAAAAGTTTCAGAAGAAAACAGAATGTTTAATTCAACTACAGATGCTAGTTTTGTGGCCGCTCAAGAAATAGTCAGGCACAGGAAGGGTTTTGTGGCTCCCGGAGTTTTCTTTTCTGTGGGAAGCGGATCCAAATGGCTCTTTGAGTGTTTAAGGTTGCCGACCCCTGAAGTAAGGAATACTATTTATAATATATATGAAATAAGGGAACCACAAAAATAAGTATGTGAATACGTAGGGGGGGGAAAACATAAACTGTGGATATATATACCAATACGGAACTGTTGTAAAATGGAAATTTTTCTGTGTTTTTGTTTTTAAACAAAAAAATAATAAAAAATTATTTAAAAAACAAAACCAAGAGCCAGGTTGATAATTGCAAAGTCAAAGAATATTTTCAGCTCAGCCCTGGATTGCAAGATTGCAGGTATAAGGCAGAGAGCAAGGGATGGAGAGAGATGGAGAGAGAGGGCGAGAGGGAGAAGGGAGAGAAGGGAAGCAGGGCCTACCGGCTCACCTGGCCTCCAGCCCACCGAGGGAGGGAAGGTGGAGAAAAGGAGTGTGAGAGAAAGTGGAGAAAAGAAGTGTGAGAGAAAGTGGAGAAAAGAAGTGTGAGGGAAGGTGGAGAAAGAGAGTGTGAGAGAAGTTGTGGGAGAAGGTGGAGAAAGGGAGTGTGAGAGAAGGTGGAGAAAGGGAGTGAGAGAAAATGGAGGAAAGGAGTGTGAGAGAAGGTGGAGAAAAGAAGTATAAGGGAAGGTGGAGAAAGAGAGTGTGAGAGAAGTTGTGGGAGAAGGTGGAGAAAGGGAGTGTGAGAGAAGGTGGAGAAAGGGAGTGAGAGAAAATGGAGGAAAGGAGTGTGAGAGAAGGTGGAGAAAAGAAGTATAAGGGAAGGTGGAGAAAGGGAGTGTGAGAGAAGGTGGAGAAAGGGAGTGTGAGAGAAAATGGAGGAAAGGAGTGTGAGAGAAGGTGGAGAAAAGAAGTATAAGGGAAGGTGGAGAAAGGGAGTGTGAGAGAAGGTGGAGAAAGGGAGTGTGAGAGAAAATGGAGGAAAGGAGTGTGAGAGAAGGTGGAGAAAAGAAGTATGAGGGAAGGTGGAGAAGGGGAGTGTGAGAGAAGTTGTGAGAGAAGGTGGAGAAAGGGAGTGTGAGAGAAGGTGGAGAAAGGGAGTGAGAGAAGGTGGAGAAAAGAAGTGTGAGGGAAGGTGGAGAAAAGGAGTGTGAGAGAAGTTGTGAGCGAAGGTGGAGAAAGGGAGTGTGAGAGAAGGTGGAGAAAAGAAGTGTGAGGGAAGGTGTAGAAAGGGAGTGTGAGAGAAGTTGTGAGAGAAGGTGGAGAAAGGGAGTGTGAGAGAAGGTGGAGAAAGGGAGTGTGAGAGAAAATGGAGGAAAGGAGTGTGAGGGAAGGTGGAGAAAGGAGTGTCCTTAAACATTTATTTATTTATTTATTTATTTATTTATTTATTTATTTGTTTATTTATTTATTTATTTATTTATTTATTTATTTATTTATTATATTTCTATACCGCCTTTCTCCCGTAGGACTCAAGGCGGTGTACAGTTAGGAAAAATATAGACACACAAACATCATAAAATTGCTAATTAAAATTATTACTTAGTTTGGTCAATTAAATAAAACCCAGAATTAGATAACATTTGATGAGAAACTACAAAAGATAGTAACTTGTGAGTTCCAGGTACCCTCTTTGTATGAGAGAATGCTTTTGAACTGGAACGTTCCCAATAAATCCTCATGAAATGATCTTCCTGTCCTAGGCTGCTTAATAGTGTGTGCCGGGGCACAAGCTGAGACCCAGATTTGGGCAACAATTTGTCCTCGCTAGCCCCTTGCCTTCCCTGCCCCATTAGCTTTGCTACTAGCCCCCTGTCTTCCCTGAACCCCATTAGCTCCGCTCGGTTTCCCTGGCTGGTACCCTTCCTTCCCTGATCCCATTTGCTCTGCTAGATTTCTTCTGACACAAACGAACAGACACAAAGGAACAGAATAACAGAGTTGGAAGGCACCTTGGAGGTCCTCTAGTCCAGCCTTCTAGTTCCCCACTTTCTACCAACTAGGAAGTCTGTGTAGTATGACACATTAACTGGGAAGTATTTATAATATGACACATCTTGCAATACATTAATAGGAACTGTTTCATATCGAATTGTCCACATTCCACACTCAATCCTTAGAGTTTTAACTGGAGGGCAGCTGTCTGGGTTCACACAACCCAGGCCTAATTAAGTCAAAGAACAAGCAGTTGCATTCACACAGCAACCAACCTTGGTTAGTTTTAACCTGGGTTAGGGTTTTTTTTTGTGTGTGTGTCTCATTGGCTTAGGGGGTTGTGACCTTTTTACTTACCTGTGATGAGTTAAACTAGAAAATATTGTAACTTTTGACTTCCAGGTTCCCTCTTTGTAGGACTAAATGCTTTTGAACTGGAACGTTCCCAATAAATCTTAATTAAATGATCTTCCTGTCCCGGGTTGCTTAATAGTGCATGTGGGGCACGAGCCAAGACCCAGATTTGGTCAATATTTTCTCCTCGCTAGCCCCTTGCCTTCCCTGCCCCATTAGCTTTGCTACTAGCCCCCTGTCTTCCCTGACCCCCATCAGCTCCGCTCGATTTCCCTGGCTGGTCCTTTGCCTTCTATGTCCCCCCATTAACCCCTTTTCGGTTTCTCCTGGCTGGTACCCTTCCTTCCCCGATCCCATTAGCTCTACTAGATCTCTTCTGACACAAACGAACGGACACAAAGAAAGAGAATAACAGAGTTGGACCTTGGAGGTCTTCTAAGAGCCAGGAGACCCTATACCAGGGCTGCCATCCGACTCACAATTTTGATGATGCCCTGATTAAAAAAATAATGGGCTGCCAATAAAGTGGCAGCTTTGGGAGAAATGAACAGCTCTTGGCACTGAATGGCTCAGTTACGGGTGTCGGTCGGAGGCTGAGGAGGGAGGGGGCAGAGGCAGAGCCCCCACCCACCTGTGACATTATTGGGGGCACAGCGTTACAGGGCTCCAAACCAATTGATGCGAACAATATAAATACGCAGGGGATGCAGCCAGGACTCAGATACAAAGAGCCAGAAGGCAAGACCGTTTGCCAACCTTCCTAAGATGCCTGCCGGGATCCTTTCGGTGTTTCTCATCGGCCTTCTCACCTTGTCTTCGGCCTGCTACATCCAGAACTGCCCCCGAGGAGGAAAGAGGTCCCTGTCTGATGCAGAAGTCCGACAGGTAAGGCAAAACTTCCCATTTATCCTTCCAGCCTTCTCCCTTAAGGAAGAATTCCATAGTCTTCTCTTCCTTCTCATTGCCCCATCCCTCCATGCAATGGTGATAGAGCAATAATAGAGTTGGAAGGGACCTCAAGAGGTCTTCTAGTCCAACTCATCCGGGAAGCTTCTTCTTCAGTTCTGCAACTAACGGAGCTGAAGAAGCTTTTTGGTTGAGAATAACAGAGTTGAAGCAGAAGGCACAGAATCTCACAGGGCTGGAAGAGATCTCCAAAGTCTTCTAGTCCAACCCATAGGAGACTTTAGATCATTTCAGACAAAGGGTTGTCCAAGAAGGGAAGGGTTTCCAAGAAAAAAAAAAACTAAGAAAATCCAGTTGGTATTTAATAAAATTTTTCATAAAATTGGTTCGTCAGAAACGTTATTGCCAGACTTCTCCTGAGTTTCTGCTACCATCCGCGAACACACGGTCTACAGGCAGAATCGGGGAGATCCCGTCTTGGCAACAGCTGCCTGAAATGTTTTTATTTATTTATGTATTTACATCTCTTTATGATTTGACAGCTGGAGGCCACTAGGGAAGGATGTCCTCAGCATCAAGTTAAACAAATGAGATCCAAACTCTCCCAACGTGGTTTTTCCTGGGACCTGCGTTGCCTTCACGTTTTAGTTTATTTGTTTGTTGATTTCTATCCCGTCTTTTTACAAAGAACTCAAGGCGGTGAAAAAGATCCTTTAACAGAATCACAAAGTTGAAAGGGACCCTGGAGGTCGTCTAGTCCAACCCTCTGCTCAAGCAGGAGAACCTATACCATTCCAAGAAATGGTTGTCCCATCTCTTCTTTAAAACCTCCAGTGATGGAGCACCCACAATTTTGGGTGGCAAGCTGTTCCACTGGTTAATTGTCCTCGCTGTTGGGAAATTTCTCCTTAATTCCAGGTTGCTTCTCTCCTTGATTAGTTTCCATCCGTTGCTTCTTGTCCTGCCTTCTGATGCTTTGGAAAATAAGTTGACCCCCCTCCCCTTTGTGGCAACTCCATGGGTTGGGCACCATCCTAACCCCACCCAGAGTGAGTTCCTGCTAGAACCTTACAAACAAAAGCTAGGAAAATCTTTGGCTGTCTTCCTTACCTGTCTGGGACTGACTTACGTCGCATCGTGGTCAGTGCCAAAACTCAACGGGTTCTTCTCCATCGCATTCTTTTACAGAGAGTTGCGCCTCTGACGCTGCTTGCAAAACTGAGAATGGCGAGAGAGGATGGACGTCTCCAGAAAGGAATTTGACCAGGCTGGACAGCTCAACCAAAGATCTCTTTCTACAACTGATGCACCTGGAGAACAAGCAACAAGGAAAACCACAATTTTATTAAGGTGTCGGAGAGGTGGCGTTCCGTGGGCATCATGGGCTTAAAACCCAAGGCAGCCCTGAGTGATCTAAAGCCTATAATTGTTTAAGAATAAAATGCAAATACTCTACCCTCAAAACCGGTTCTAAATTAATAAAAGTCTTCTTGCATCGTGTGACAAATTAGTTTAAGCGTCATTTATGACGAGAAGATCCAAGCGATGTGAAACTTTATCACAAAACCCTTTGAAGGCCACAAAACTCCTAACCTTTCTGTAAGGTAGAGAAAGGGATGTCAGCACTTCAACCTGCATTTACTCTAGTGCTGACATAAGAAGGAGAAGAGGGGGCAGCTGGCAAGAGGACGCTTGACTTCTCACCTACTTATTTTCCCTGAAGATAATATCCCCTAGGAGATGAGATGGGAGGGGGGGACCTTCCTGGGAGCTGAAGTAGTAGATATGGGGAGAGAGATTTGGGAAGAGGGCCAATGAGACGCAGAGAATTGGGGAACGGAAAGGGAAGGTTTTGGGGTCAGGAAGTCAGTGTTGGCTACGCCACAATCGGGGACAGGTTGTCGTGCTTAATAAAATGAAAGATTTCTTCAAAGACTATTTGTTTGGAAATGCAATTTATTTTATTTGAGACGACATCGAAACCTGACAAGGAAATTCTTTTGTAGATAGACGGGTAGTCCTCATCTTACAACCGGTCACCAAGTGACCATTCAAATTTACGACAGATCGTCCAATACTTACGACTCCGTTCCAAAGTTCTGACATGACCGCATTTTGGGTGTTCTGCAACTGAACCACATTCCTGTGACCACAATTTATGAGATCAGGACCTTGGAGGTCTTCTAGTCCAGCCCCCTGCTCAAACAGGAGACCCTGTACCATTTCAGACAAGTGACTGTCCATTTTCTTCTTAAAAGCCTCCAGTGATGGAGCACCCACAACTTCTGGTGGCAAGCTGTTCCACTGGTTAATTGTCCTGTCAGGAGGTTTCTCCTTAATTCCAGGATGCTTCTCTCCTTGGTTAGTTTCCATCTGTTGCTTCTTGTCTGGCCTTCTGGTGCTTTGGAAAATAAGTTGACCCCCCTCCTCTTTGTGGCAGCCCCTCAAATGAGTAGTCCTTAATGGATCTAAGTCTACATGGAGGGAAGTAAGCAGTGGGGTACCACAAGGTTCCATCTTAGGCCCAGTACTATCTTCATAAATGACTTAGATGAGGGGCTAGAAGGGGAACGTACTAAATTTGCAGATGATGCTAAACTGGCGGGAATAGCTAACGCCCTAGAACAATGGTTCTCAACCTGTGGGTCGGGACCCCTTTGGGGGTCAAATGACCCTTTCACAGGGGTCGCCTAAGACCATCGGAAAACACATATTTTCAATGGTCTTAGGAATAATTTTATTGTTGGGGGTTACCACAACATGGGTGTCAGGGTGCTAATTAATCCCATTCTGCTTTTGAGTAATCGCACCTTGATTTAGAGACGTGGATCGAGGCTTTTCCCTTGAAGCATACTTTTGCAAGAAAATAAACCCCGAAGATATATCTTCTAAGAATAAACTCATTTATTTGTTATAAAGAAAATAAAACATCTTACTAATCTAAATAATTACATTTTGGCAATGTTCCTGCCGGCCACCTCTCTGTGGTCAGACTTCTTGGCAAGAGAACAAAAAAAAGTGTGAAGTAGAAAGAAAAGAATGCGGACATGCGTAGTTAGCTTACTGATAACAAACTTGGCAAGCTACGGAAAGTCTGACAGTCCAGAAATATGAGCTCAGCTGGTAAATACAAAAACGCAGTGACAATGAGGAACCGTATTAAAGGGTCGCAGCATTAGGAAGGTTGAGAGCCACTGCCCTAGAAGATAGGCTCAGGATCCAGATGGATCTTGACAGACGTGAACACTGGGCCCTATCTAACAAAATGAAATTCAACGTAGAGAAAAGTAAAGTCTTACACGTAGGTAAGAAAAATCAAAAGCACACATATAAATTGGGGTAAACCAGGCTTAATAGCCATGACTGTGAGAGGGATCTTGGAGGCTTAGTGGACAACCAGCTGAATGGGAGCTAGCTGTGTGCAGCGGCAGCCAAAAAAGCCAATGCAATCCTAAATTGCATTAACAGAGGGATACAATCAAGATCAAGTGAGATACTAATACCACTCTCGGCCTGTCTGAGCCAGGCCCGTGCGGCTATACATAAAGCCAGATTCCAAAAGTGGTTTGATGAGCTTTTATTTGCGGCTACAAAGCCCAGAGAGCAGCACACGACGAGTGATAAGTTGAAAGTCAGCGCTGAGAGCTTCCGCCTTTCAGCGCCCTTTAAATCATCTGCTCCGTTTCCCAGCTAGCTACCATCTGGCGGCCGAAACTACCACCACCCTCAGCTGTTTGGCGGTTTCTTGAATTGCCCAGCCGATGCAGCTCTCTGGCTTGCCATGATGTCATCCGTCCCTGCTTTGTCATGCGCTGGAAGCCTCGCTGTGATCACTGGCCTGCTGTCAGCCGCCCAAATCGTCCTCCCATCACCTTCCTGCTGGTTGCTTTGGCTGCTGTGTTGCCCACTTTCCCCCCAGTTATGTCGAGCCCTGGACTTGGGCTTGACAGGCGGCTCCCCTCTACCAGGGGTCCACCTACAAGGACAAAAGCATAGGGGTTACTTTCATCAACACGGTCGCTGGTCCCCCCTGGTTTTTGTGGGTGCTTGTGATAGAATCACCATACTAGCCACGTGGCATGGACGTCATGTGCCGTCACCCAGGTTGCCTTGGTGAAGGGGTACCCCTTCCACTGCACTAAGTATTGGATCTTTCATCTAAAAAGTCTGGAATCCGGTATCTTGTCTATTTTGTAGTGGTCCATGTTCACAGGCCCTGGGGGGGGGGGGTGTCAGGGAGTGGCCTGGTTCTAATGGCTTCCACAGGTTTTAGCAGGCTACTGTGGAAGACAGGATGGATTTTGCCTAGCAGTGATGGTAGCTTCAAGGAGACTGTTACAGGGTTGATCGCTCGGATCACAGTGAACGGCCCTAAATACTTAGGACCCAGTTTTTTACTGGGTGTCCAGAGTTTTAAATACTTAGTGGATAGATACATCTGGTCCCCCACCTGGGAAAATTTGTGGTCCACCCGTCTCTTATCGGCCTACTGTTTATACTCCTCTGCAGCTTTCTGTAAAGCCAGTGTTACCTTAAGCCAGACTCCCCATATCTTATCTGCCCATTCTCTCGGGGTCCCTGGGGTTTGGGGGTTAGGGAACTCCATACCATTCACCACCTGGAAGGGGGTGAGGCCAGTACTGTGATGTACCATGTTAATGTAGGTCACTTCTGCAAATGGTAGGAGGCCTGACCAGTCCGATTACTGGTATGACACATAACACCGCAGGTAGCATTCCACCATGGCATTGGTCCGTTCAACCGCTCCATTGGTGATAGGGTGGAATGTCGAGCTTAATCCCTGTGAAGATCCTATCAACCATATGAAGTCCTGCCAGAATCTGCTGGTAAACTGCACCCCCCATCCGAGACAATGTGATGTGGTACCCCATTCAGGCGGTAGATGTGTTGGAGAAACAGATTCGCTAGCCACCGTGCTGATGGTATACCGCTGCAAAGTGTGCCTTTTTTGAGAACAGATCTACCACCGTCCGTATCACTGTGTAACCGCTGCTCTTCGGGAGGTTGATGATGAAATCAATGGCGTTTTCATCCCATGGTTGGCCAGGATCAGCCACTGGTTGTAAGAGGCCGAGTGGTTTTCCCAGCCGTGGTTTGGTTAACGTGCACATTGGACAGCTCTTTACATAGTTCTTGATCTCCGCCTGCATTCGGGGCTACCAGAACTGCTGCCTCGCAAGATGCAACGTCTTAAGGAAGCTGAAGTGATCAGCCTGCTTGACATCATGGCATCGTTTCATCACCGTAGTCTGAAGGACTGTGGGGATGTACATTTTGTCCCCCTTCCAGGCCAGGCCTCCCCTGTGGGTTAATAGAGCCCTATTATCTGCCGACCAAGGGTCATTGAGCAATGCACTGCGCAGTTCATCACGTAATGGGTTTACTGGCTGGCTAGATGGTATAAGGGCCTGTACTATCTCTACCTTAGACACCGCATGCACCCCGAATCAACCAGGGCACCATGTCTGATCCCTTAGTAGGTGTGAGGGTTCTGAATGGTCACAGGTATCATGAAGGGACGAACAGGATCGCTCATCATCAGATCCTCCTGGTCCTCACCATCATCGTCACTGGACACCACCAGGAACTGCCCTGTTCCTGGCGAAACTCCAACCTCCCTGGTGGGTGTCTGTGCGTCTGCTGGCTGCATCTGTGTTGCTACCCGGGATTGTTCAGGTGTCGTTCGGGGCCGTTCTCTGTCCTTGCCCCCAGTTGGAGGTGGTTTTAGGGCTGGCGTTCATGGTGTTTGTGTTGGACACTCTGCTGCCCTATGGCCCACCTAGTTACACCTGAAACAGTGGAATAGCGACCTCCTGGCCTGGTCAGAAGCATTTGGGATCGCTACAGCGGGTCTTGCCTCCCTTGGAGGTAGTGGCCTATCCACAAACCTTCTTGGCCATCCTGGGCATCCGTCCCCCCGCACCTGGAACTCTCTCAGCCCAATGTCTACGTCTACAGCTGCCCGGAACCAATCAGCCAGATGTGGGGGAGGGGTACACACAGGCTTGCCGAAGGTCTCTCCATGCAGAATTGATGAACCAGGAGGCACTCTGGCCACGCTTGTACCCTCCCGGCGATCTTAGGGAATTTGCGCACATACTCTTTTGCCGATCGACTCTTCTGCTTTTTTTTTTTTTTTTTTAATTTGATTTATATGCCGCCCTTCTCTGGAGACTCAGGGCGGCTTACAATGCGTTAAGCAATAGCCTTCATTCTTTTGTATATTTTATACAAAGTCAGCTTATTGCCCCCACAAACTGGGTCCTCATTTCACCTACCTTAGAAAGGATGGAATGCTGAGTCAACCTTGAGCCTGGCGAGATTCGAACCAGCAGAAATTGCAGGCAGCTGTTTTAATGACAGGGTGCACTAAACCACTGTACTATCAAGGCTGCTTAAGTGTCACGAGCTCCCCTTCCGCCAATTGTGCACCGGACTCGTCTTTGAACCTTGATCGCAACGCCTCCAAGAAAAGTCCCATATTCGCCAGTTCCCTGGGGTGGTCACTATGGAGATCAGCTACCCAATCTGTGGGCTCCCCCGTCAAGACTGTTGTAACAGCCACCACCATCGCCCACTGGGATGGTTAAAAGCGTCCGTAAAAGTCCATATGGCTGATGATCTGATTGAGGAAGTGGGCCACCCGTTCAGGGCTGCCATCAAAGGTGGCCTGTATTGGTGGTGGACCCCAGACTGCTTGTTGAAGCCATATCCCTAGGCCCCACAGCGGAGCCTGGTCAGGTGCTCTGTCCACGCCTATTGCCCATCTATCGTCCATTTTTTTTTTTAATTTGATTTATATGCCGCCCTTCTCCGGAGACTCAGGGCGGCTTACAATGCGTTAAGCAATAGCCTTCATACTTTTGTATATTTTATACAAAGTCAGCTTATTGCCCCCACAAACTGGGTCCTCATTTCACCTACCTTAGAAAGGATGGAAGGCTGAGTCGACCTTGAGCCTGGTGAGATTTGAACTTGCAGTAATTGCAAGCAGCAGATGTTAATAACAAGGTGCTTAGACCACTGTACTATCAAGGCTCTTGAGGCCCCGGGTGCCCTCTCTGAGTCTGCTGACCAACCTCCTCATCCGCAGGGGTCCTCGCATGACCTCCACCAAAGAGGAGCCCTCGTCCCAAGGCGTCCGATGCCTCTAGCTTGGCTGGGCGCCTGATCTAAGGGTAACTTTGGACTTTAAGAAGAGATTGGAGAACCTCTCTTCTGAAATGGTATAAGGTTCTCTGCTTGAGCAGGGGGTTGGACTAGGAGACCTCTAAGGTCCCTTCCGACTCTGTTATTCTGCTATTTAGCTTATATAACTGACTGTCTTTATAAAGGGGGCAGGATGTTTTGTCCTGTCCAGGTAAACTTTCCTTTGTACTTACCTTTGATGAGTTAAACTACAAAAGATTGTAACTTTTGAGTTCCAGGTTCCCTCTTTGTAGGGCCAAATGCTTTTGAACTGGAACGTTCCCAATAAATCCTCATGAAATGATCTTCCTGTCCCGGGTTGCTTAATAGGGCATGCGGGGCACGAGCCAAGACCCAGATTTGGTCATCAATTTCTCCTCGCTAGCTCCTTGCCTTCCCTGCCCCATTAGCTTTGCTACTAGCCCCCTGTCTTCCCTGCCCCATTAGCTTTGCTACTAGCCCCCTGTCTTACCTGACCCCCATCAGCTCTGCTCGATTTCTCTGGCTGGTCCCTTGTCTTCTATGTCCCCCACATTAGCTCTGCTCAGTTTCTCCTAGCTGGTACCCTTCCTTCCCTGATCCCATTAGCTCTGCTAGATTTCTTCTGACACAAACAAACAGACACAAAAGAACAGAATAACAGAGTTGGAAGGGGCCTTGGAGATCTTCTAGTCCAACCTCCTGCTCAGGCAGGAAACCGTCTACCATTTCAGAAAATGGTTGTCCAATCTCTTCTTAAAAACCTCCAGGAATGGAGCACCCAAAACTTCTATTGGCAGGTAGTTCCACTGAGTAATTGTTCCTCCCATTTGGAAATTTCTCCTTAGTTCTGGGTTGTTTTCCTCCTTGATTAGTTTAGTTTCCATCTATTGTTTCTTGTCCTGCTTTTGGGTACTAAGGCAGGGGTGAAATGCTCCCGGTTCGGACTGGATCGCCCGATCCGGTAGCGATGGCGGCGGGTGGTTCGGAGAACCAGTAGCAAAAATCCCTTCGCCCCCCCCCTTCCACCATGCTCAGTTGAGCTGCACAATCTTCAAAGGCTTTTTTTTTTTTACTTTTAAAAGCATTTTTTCTACAACCTCTTCCGATGAAAAAATGCTTTTAAAAGTTAAAAAAAAAAAAAAAGCCTCGATCACGCAGCTCGGCTGGGATCCTCAGAGTCTTTTCAAAGCATTTTTTTTCTGCAACCTCTTGGCCGAAGAGGTGGTTAAAAAAATGCTTTGAAAAGTCTCTGACATCCCAGCTGAGTTGCCTGATCGGCAGAGGCTTTTCAAAGCATTAGAAAAAATGCTTTGAAAAGGTTTTTTTTTTTAAAAAAAAAAAGTTGCCCACACCCACCCAGTCACATTACCCCCCCCTCCCACCAAGCCACGTCCACAGAACCGGTAGTAACAGATTTTACATTTCACCCCTGTGCTATGGATAATAGGTGGAACCTTCCTTTTGTTCGTGGCAGTCTCTCGGATATTGGAAGACTGCTGTCATGTCCTTCTTTTGACTACAAGTCACTCAAAGGCAAAATTCACTCCAAGCATCTCTATGCAACTAGGAGCTCTGTTTTAGATGCGGTCTTGTAAGCCAATATATTGTTCCCCACTTTCTACCAACTAGGAAGTCTGTGTAGTATGACACATTAACTGGGAAGTATGTATAATATGACACACCTTGCAATACATTAATGGGAACTGTTTCGTATCGAATTGTCCACATTCTACACTCAATCCTCAGAGTTTTAAGTGGAGGGCAGCTGTCTGGGTTCACACAACCCAGGCCTAATTAAGTCAAAGAACAAGCAGTTGCATTCACACAGCAACCAACCTTGGTTAGTTTTAACCTGGGTTATTTATTATTTATTTATTTATTTATTATTATTTATTTATTAGTTTGATTTATATGCCGCCCTTCTCCGGAGACTCAGGGCGGCTTACAATGCGTTAAGCAATAGCCTTCATACTTTTGTATATACCTGCTTAGTAGGGCTTTCGGCCCCCCCAAGCGGTGTTCTTTTTTATACAAAGTCAGCTTATTGCCCCCACAATCCGGGTCCTCATTTGACCTACCTCGGAAGGATGGAAGGCTGAGTCAACCTTGACCAACTTAACATAGATATTCCAGGAGTATTTAAAAAAAAAAAAAATTCCCAGAATTCTCAGCTAGGATGATATTTGGGACTCCTGGGAATTCCCATATTTAAGGGGGTGCCCGAATTAGCTTATCTTCTGAGCTTGCAAACTGAGAGGCAAAAAAAAAAAAAAAAAAAGGAACCCAACAGGTTGAATTCACACAACAGGAACAGGGTATTTTTTTGTGTGCGGTTGGCTTAGGGGGTTGTGACCTTTGCACTTACCTTTGTTGAGTTAAACTACAAAAGATTGTAACTTTTGAGTTCCAGATTTCCTCTTTGTAGGACCAAATGCTTTTGAACTGGAAGGTTCCCAATAAATCCTCATGAAACGATCTTCCTGTCCCGGATTGCTTAATAGTGCATGTAGGGCACGAGCCGAGACCCAGATTTGGTCAACAATTTCTCCTCGCTAGCCCCTCTTCTTCCCCGCCCCATTAGCTTAGCTACTAGCCCCCTGTCTTCCCTGACCCCCATCAGCTCCGCTTGATTTCCCTGGCTGGTCCTTTGCCTTCTATGTCCCACCATTAGCTCCGCTCATGGCACTGAATGGCTCAGTTACGAGTGTCGGTCAGAGGCTGGTTTTCAGGTAGGAGGTGTGCGGTGGGAGGGGACAGAGGCAGAGCCCCCCCACCCATCTGTAACCATGTTGGGGACACAGCGTTACAGGGCTCCAAACAATTATATTGTTCAATGCGAACAATATAAATACGCAGGGGATGCAGCCAGGAGTCAGATACAAACAGCCAGAAGGCAAGACAACTGGTGCACCCGTTTGCCAGCCTTCTTAAGATGCCTGCCAGGATCCTTTTGGTGTTTTTCTTCAGCCTTCTCACCGTGTCTTCAGCCTGCTACTTCCCGGGGTGTTCCAAACGAGGAAAGCGGACCCCAGGAGTCCGAATAGTAAGCCAGAGAATTCCAGGTTCTTTGCATTTACCCTTCCAGCCTTCTTCCTTAAGGAAGAATTCCATAGCCTTCCCTTCCTTCTCATTGTCCTTTCCTTGTCTGTAGGCTACCAAATATTTTAATTTCCAGCAGGGTGGTAGTGTCAACTTGCAAAGCTTTCAGGTTGCCATGAGCAGGAGGGAGGGAGAACTGAAGTGAATTCCATACATTCTTCCTGACCGCAATCGGAAGGAGGGTGTTAGGTTTCACAGCCAGCCAAAGTGGTTAATTGGAGAATGTGATTTATGACATGGCCAGAGAGGAGGGGAGAGACAGGGTCATAGGGGAACGTAAATCTACGTGGGATCAGTCCTAACTGCATCCGAGTATTGCCGGAATGTTGCTCCTAATAAATGACTATATTTCCTTTGACGTTTGGATCATGGCTCATGAATTAATGAGGGCATCTTTCGGAAACTTGACAGGTAGCTCTCTCCATGAGCCACACTGTTGGCCTGAATGGTAAACCCACCCCCCTCCATGCAAAGGCGATAGAGCAATAATAGAGTTAAAAGGGACCTCAGAGGTCCTCTAATCCAGCCCACTGCTCAAGCAGGAGACCCTTTACCATCCCAGGTTGTCCAATCTCTTCTTAAAAGCCTCCAGCGATGAAGCACCCAAAACCTCTGGTGGCAAGTTGTTCCACTGGTTAAATTGTTCTCACTGTCAGGAAATTTCTCCTTATTTCTAGGTTGGAAATCTCTTTGATTAGTTTCCACCCAACACACCTTCCTTGTCCTCTTTTCCCCAGAACAACAACCCTGTGAGGTAGGTTGGACTGAAAGAGAGTGGCTGGCCCAGTTTTCATGGCTAAGATGAGGCTAGAACTCACAGTCTCCTGGTGATCGGGCCAAAGTCACCCAGTGGGTTTTCATGGCTATGGCAGGATTTGAACTCACCGTGTCCTGCTTTCCAGCCTGGTGTCTTAACCCCTACTAGACTAAACCTTCGAAGGGTGCGTTGCTCTCCCAATCACCTGCAATTTTTTCATTTTTACTACCTTTACTTTCTCTGCGGTGTGCCTCTACAGCAGACTTACTCCTGGGTGTAAGTGTGCCTAGCATTCGATGGTCACCTGGCTTTCGAAAGAGTCTTGAACAATTGCACAGGAGATGGGGCTCCTGAGCTGGACCATTTAGCGAACCTCCAGGTCGAGTTGCAGTCTACCTTAATGTTTTGGGATTTAGAAATGGGAAGGAGCTACAGCAGCTTAGCATGAACCTATGCCTCCAGATAAAAGTGAGACTGGTCTATCAGGGCAACCTTTTTTCTTTTTATTTATTTATATGCCGCCCTTCTCCGGAGACTCAGGGCGGCTTACAATGCGTTAAGCAATAGCCTTCATACTTTTGTGTATATTTATACAAAGTCAGCTTATTGCCCCCACAAACTGGGTCCTCAATTTACCTACCTTAGAAAGGATGGAAGGCTGAGTCAACCTTGAGCCTTGGAGAGATTCGAACTTGCAGTAATTGCAGGCAGCTGGTGTTAAATTACAGTGCTTCTGTCTGTTGAGCTAAACCAGGCTTTTGACTTTCGCTTTTCAGCCCCAGGTCCCTTTTCAGGCAGTCGTTTTCGCGACAAACTATTTTTGTGTTGAATTTATATTTACCTAAAAGAAATAAAGGGAGATCCAAAAAGGGATGCGGTGGCTCAGTGGCTAAGATGCTGAGCTTGTCGATCGAAAGGTCGGCAGTTCAGCGGTTCGAATCCCTAGTGCCGCGGAATGGAGTGAGCTCCCATTCCTTGTTCCAATTTCTGCCAACCTGGCAGTTTGAAAGCAGGTAAAAAATGCAAGTAGAAAAACAGGGACCACCTTTGATGGGAAGGTAACAGCGTTCCGTGCGCCTTTGGCATTGAGTCATGCCGACCACATGACCACGGAGACGTCTTCGGACAGCACTGGCTCTTCGGCTTTGAAACGGAGATGAGCACTGCCCCCTAGAGTCGGGAACGACGACTAGCACATATGTGCGAGAGGAACCTTTACCTTTACATTAGTATAGTTCCACTTCAAGCTATTTAGCTCTCATCAGCTAGCCATATTCGAACCCGAGCTACTTACATATTAGGTAGATGTATTAACCTCTAAACCATGGGCTCTCCTCGCTTTGTCAGCTACACCAGGGTAGAGATTAAGTGGTTTTTTTCCGGTGATACCTCCAGATGTTAATCATTTTATTTTCATCTCTCTTTTAGTGTATGTCCTGTGGCCCTGACAACAGAGGGACCTGCTTCGGGCCGGAGATTTGTTGTGTAAGAGATCATGGCTGCTATTACAAGAATGAATGGAGTGCCCGTTGCCCGGAAGAGAACTTGGACCCTACTCCCTGTGAGGGTAGTAGGACCATCTGCAATGGGAACGGTCGATGCGGATACACAGGCGTTTGCTGCACTCATGGTATTTATAGGAGGGGGGAACCAGAGGCGGGGGAGGGAAAACGAAGAGAAAAAGAAATATCAGACACGTTGTAGAAAATTTAATCGCATTCATCCTCAGCCAAATGTTACGTTGAGGGGTGCTGAAGCCCTAAAGCATTCTGTTCTCTAACCAGATGCCCTCCAGGTGTGTTGGACTTCAACTCCCAGAATTCCTGATAGCCCTGGGAGTTAAAGTTTGAGGCGTCTGAAAAGATTTCAGCACGTTAAAAGCTATCCTCTTCTATAAAGGGAGTCCTCGTTTATCAACGGCCTCCGATCGTGACTGTTCAGAAAGAGGAGGTGATTAAAAATTCATTTCCCAAGCAACGCAGGCGTTTAGAACAACACAAGTCTTCAGAGTGACTCTGATTAAGATCCAGTCAGTTTCAGGCAGCAGCTGCCAGCTGATGGGAGGCTTCGAATCAAATAAGGTGACAAAACTGAGGTCGTTGACTGGCAGTTAGAACTTTTTAAGGATGCACTGTCCTGGGAAGAGAGTAGCTTAGAAAATAAAAACCGAGCATGTTTAAGGAACTTTCTGCTTTGCGAGGGAGGATTTTGTTTCAAAATCTTGTTTCAAAATTTCCGCTACCAGTTCTGCAGAACCTGTCAGAACCTGCTGGATTTCACCATACAGAGGCAATAATACAAGGACAAACCAACTCTTTTATAGATAACAGTCAAGCTAAGCCATGCCCAGGCTCCAAACTGTCTGAGTCACCAAACAGTCCCCATTGGCTGACCTGTTACCATGTCTATTCCAATTCATGAACTCTCCGCCACTGACAAATTTATCTAAAGGAGGTGGCAAGAACCAGTGATCTTTGTCGCCTCTCTCTCTTTCTCTCTCTCCCTCTCTCTCTGTATACATTAAATATATTTTGTTTAATCACCGAGTTGTTGCAACCAACAGCAGTCACTAAATGAGGACTACCTGTATCGGCATTTTTTTCTACTGCATGATCAGGTTTCTCAGCTCCCCATAATCTTATAAAAGTCCAATAAACAAACTTCCTGTAATAGAAGTGGGAGGTGTTTTCTTTTGCCCACTGGGCAGGGATTAAAAACAGTATTACCTATTTCATTGTTTCACAACCTTTGATCCCTTGAAGATGTGTGTACTTCAACTCCCAGAAATTGTGGCTGGGGAATTCTGGGAGTTTATTTATTTATTTATTTATTTATTTATTTAATTTATATACCGCCCTTCTCCCAAAGGGACTCAGGGCGGTGCACAGCCAGCATAAAACACACAAATATAAAATTTAAAAGACAATTTAAAAAATATTAAATAGTTTGGCCCATATCTAATTAAAATAAAACTACCCAATTTAGACATTTAAAATTAAAAATCGACGATTAAAAAATTTAAAAATTAGGCCAGCCCGTCTTGTTGAAATAAAAGCGTCTTGAGGGCCCGGTGTAAGGAGTTGAAGTACACACATCTTCAAGTGGTCAAGGCTGAGGAAAACTGACCTATTCCCAAATCTTTAATTTCCAGAAATCCAGAGGGGAATATTTTCCAATCAGTCAGAATATTGCTGGAAGGGATTTTGGAAGTCTTCTAGTCCAGTCACTTGCTCAAGCAGGAAATCCTATATCAGTGATGGCTCACCTTTTTGCCATCGTGTGCCAAAAGCAGAGGCAGTGCAGAGGGGGGTCATATGTGCGCATGCCCACACCTATAATTCTATGCAGCCTGCACATGCACGCACGACTCTCCGTACTCCCCCCGCTTTTGGCACGCGACGGCACAGTGGGCCCGGTAGGCCCCTTTTTTGCTCTCCCCAGGCTCCAGAGCCACTCTAGGAGCCTGGAGAGGGTGAAAACGGCCTTCCCCAGCCCCCCACGGAGGCCCTCCGGAGGCCGGAAATGGCCCGTTTGCCGACTTCCGGTCCCACCATTTTCGCCCTCCCCAGGCTCCTAGAAAGGCTCTGGAACCTGGGGAGAGCGAAAAAATGGGCCTTCCCCACCCCCACCAAGCCCTCCAAAGGCAGGAAACCGCCGGAGCTCAGCTCGCGTGCCCACCGATATGGCTCCACATGCCACCTGTGGCACGCGTGCCATAGGTTCGCCATCGCAATCCCTATATCATTCCAGACAAATGGTTGTCCAATCTCTTCTTTAAAACCGCCAGTGATGGAGCACCCGCAATTTTTAGTGGCAAGCTGTTCCACTGGTTAATTGTCCTCAGTGTTAGGAACTTTCTCCTTAATTCCAGGTTGCTTCTCTCCTTGATTTGTTTCCATCCATTGTTTCTTGTCCTGCCCTCTGGTGTTTGGAAAATAGGTTGACCCCCTTCCTCTTTGACTCAGTGGGTTGGGCGCCATCCTAACCCCACCCAGCGTGAGTTGCTGCTAAAACCCCACAAACAAGAGCTAGGAAAAGCTTTAGCCATCTTCTCTACCTGTCTGGGACTGATTCAACGGTTATTTCTCCTGTGCATCCTTTTACAGAGACTTGCTTCGCTTCAACTGAGTGCTGAAATTAGAACGGCGAGAAAGGACGGACGTCTCCGGAAAGGAATTTGACTGTGCTGGATGGCTCAGCTGGAGATCTCCTTCTGTTGCAGAAAAATAAATGAATGAATTGAATTTCAAGATCAGAGAAAGCTTTTATTTATTTTGGCCAAAAGGTTCAGACATGCATTCTGTTTTTCATTCTGAACAAAGACCTTGTTTCAGACACGTATCTTTATAGTAACAAAACAGGAAATGTGAAATCTGCCTCTTTAGCTAGCCCCCTCCCTTATCCCTTAGGCAGGAAAGCTCCGTGTGGGTTAACTTTTTGAACCCAGCATTTGTCTCTTATATTTACTAGTTAAAGGGGCCCTTCAGAGATCCTCTAGGCTGACCCCGTATTATTTCACTCTTATATCCAATTTCATTTTACGTTCTGCCTTAACATCGCTTTTCGATTTAAAAAAAACAAAAACAAAACCAGATAAAAATAAATACAAACCTGTTACAGGAAGTCCTCCACTGACGATCACAACTGTGCCCAAAATTTTTGTTGCTAAGTGAGACACGTGTTAAATGCAGTTGGTAAGTTAAATGTCACGGTTGTTAAGTGAATCTGACTTCCTCGTTGATTTTGCTGGCTAGAACGTCGCGAAAGGAGATCACAGGATCCCGAGACACTGCAACCATCATAAATCTGAACCAGTTGCCACGCCTCCGAATTTCGATCATGTGACTATGGGGATGCCACAATGGTCATAAGCGTGAAAAATGGTCCTAGGTCAGAGGTGGGTTTCAGCAGGTTCTGACCAATCCTGGAGAACCGGTAGCGGAGATTTTGAGTAGTTCGGAGAACCGGTAGTACAAATTCTGACTGGCCCCACCCCCATCTATTCTCTGCTTCCCGAGTCCCAGCTGATCAGGAGGGAATGGGGATTTTGCAGTATCCTTCCCCTGGATTGGGATGGGAATGGAGATTTTATAGTATCCTTCCCCTGCCACGCCCACCAAGCCACGCCCACCAAGCCACACCCACAGAACCGGTAGTAAAAAAAATTGAAACCCATCACTTTCCTAGATCACTTTTTTTCAGTGCCATTGTAATTTTGAACGGTCACTAAATGAATTGTTGTAAGTCAGGGACTACCTCTACTGTTGATACTGTTGATACAAAAAGCCAGGGGGGCTTTTTATCAGGTTCGCCTGATACGCCAGTTCCATCCCTTTCTAGATCGGGACTCCCTACGCACGGTCACTCAGGCACTCATAACCTCCCGTCTGGACTACTGCAATGCTCTCTACATGGGGCTCCCCCTGGGGTGCACCCGGAGGCTCCAGCTGATCCAGAATGCGGCCGCACGGGGGATTATGGGAGCGACGGGGCGCTCCCATGTGACACCTCTCCTGCGTAACATTCCCTACCTGTAAGATAAGCTACCTTTCCTTTCCAAGCAGGAGTATGTTTCGATAACAGGATGCCCAGAGCTTACACAATCTGCAGAAAGACAAAGAATTCCTTCCAGATTAATTAACATCTGGTCTATCTCTTCATCCATTCTTAAGTAACCTTACGACTTTCTTTTTCTCTTTAAAATCTAATATCCGTCACCTACAAGCTTCTAGAACAGTAATGGCTAACCTTTTTGCCATTGTGTGCCAAAAGCGTGGGAGCATGGGGGGGGTGTCACACGTGCACGTGCCCATACCCATAAACGCGCCCCCCCTGCTTTTGGCACGCGATGACACAATGAGCCCAGTAGGCCCGTTTTTCACTCTCCTCGGGCTCCTGGGGAGGGCGAAAACAGCCTTCCCCACCCCCCCGGAGGCCCTCCAGAGGCTAGAAACAGCCTGTTTCCTGACCTCCGGTAGGCCCAGAAGGCCTGAAAATCAGCTAGCCGGTGCACGCATGCGCGCAGCAGCTGAGGTAGGGCAACAGCAATATGGTCTCGCGTGCCACCTGTGGCTGTCCCTCGGATATTGGAAGACTGCTGTCATGTCCTCCTTTTGACTACAAGTCACTCAAAGGCAAAATTCACTCCAAGCATCTCTTTTTTTAAAAAAAAATTTTTTTTTATTTAATAAACAAACATACATATACAGACGTAGACATTTAAACAAACTATACATAAACTAACTATACAGAGAGGTCAAGTCTTACAGCTTGAACTTTAAAAATAGAGCTACTTCGGTAATTATATATCCATATATTTATGTATATTTATCTTTCATCATGTATTAATGTTTATACAACGATATTTCATTTTATTTCCTTATTTTTGTATCATTGGGTGGCATTCCCTTATTTCGTGTTCTTTTTATCTAACCAGTTGTACCATTTCTGCCAAGTTAAATAATAGTCTGAGTCTTCTTTTCCCTGTATCTCTTTGGTAAGTTTGTCCATTTCCGCACATTCCATTGTTTTTTCTATTATTCTTTCCTCTGATGGCGTGTCCTCTAGTTTCCACATTTGTGCGAAAGTGATTCTAGCAGCGGTCAGGATATGTATTATCAAGTATTGTGTCTCTTTTTTATAGTCCTTTGTCAGTATTCCTATGTTTCCGGTCTGAGGGGCACTTTTTGGGTGGTGATTTCTTCCAGCTGATTTTGAATTGTTTTCCAAAAATTTTTGGCCTTTGGGCATGACCACCACATATGGTAGTAGGTCCCCTTCTGTATTTTACACTTCCAACAGTTCTGATTCGCATTGGGGAACATCCTTGCCAGACGTGCGGGGGGGAGATGCCATCTATAAAACATCTTGTGCAACAAGCATCTCTATGCAACTAGGAGCTCTGTTTTAGATGCGGCCTTGTAAGCCAATATATAGTTCCCCACTTTCTACCAACTAGGAAGTCTGCGTAGTATGACACTGTAAGGTCCCAAAATACACTTGAGTCACCAGAATGCCAAAAGAGAGACTCAAGACGAGGCTTGCAAAAAAAAAAAAAAAACAGATTTTATTTATGGCCAAAAACAAAATACTGGGTGGAACTATATCCGGAACATACAGATACAATGCATGCAAGGAGATAGCCACACCTTGGGGAAGGTCTGGTGTCCTTTTATACCCTCAGAGACATCAGCTTAGTACCCAATTCTGGCCTCCTAATTTAGGTTTGTGTATTCCTTGTTGCCCTGCAAAGGGGGAATAGAAACTTCCCCAATTAGTTTTATCTTAAGCATTTCTTTGTTTACTCAATTGGCCACTTAGCCCCCTGGCTCTGGAAGACAGGAGTTTATCCAGATCGAACATAAATTAGGCTGAGGTGTAAATTATCCCTTTGTTGATGGCTGTAGTTTCAACTGAGATACTACCATGGTCTTAGATGGCACAAAAACAACAACAACAGGGAGAAGATTGATATGGGTTCAGATCAAATGGCAGGAACAAATGTTTGACAAATACCAGAGACATTACAGAGGCCTAATAACAGAATATGTTTGTTACAGGAGATACAAATATAAAGGCATAATATATGTGATACAAATACAAAGGCATATATGTATTACAGGAACCTCATGGTGACAGAATCTAGTATACCAGTATATCATATCCTAGTATTATTTATTATATCCTTATTATTGTTTCCCTTCAACACATTAACTGGGAACTATGTATAATATGACACACTTTGCAATACATTAATGGGAACTGTTTCGTATCGATTTGTCCACATTCTACACTCAATCCTCAGAGTTTTAACTGAAGGGCAGCTGTCTGTGTTCACACAACCCAGGCCTAATTAAGTCAAAGAACAAGCAGTTGCATTCATACAGCAACCAACCATGGTTAGTTTTAACCTGGGTTAGCTGCACCCCCCGCCCCACCATGCTCAGCTGAGTCACACGATCATCAGAGGCTTTTTTTTTTTAACTTTTCAAAGCATTTTTTCTACAACCTCTTCCAACGAAAAGATGCTTTTAAAAGTAAAAAAAAAAAAAGCCTCTGATGATCGCGCGGCTCAGCTGTGATCCTCAGAGGCTTTTCAAAGCCTTTTTTTTCCTGCAACCTCTTGGTCGAAGAAGTGGTAAAAAAAAATGCTTTGAAAAGTCTCTGACGATCCCAGCTGAGTTGCCTGAGGCTTTTCAAAGCATTAGAAAAAATGCTTTGAAAAGTTAAAAAGAAAAAAAGTTGGCCACGCCTACCCAGTCACATTACCCCACACACACCAAGCCATGCCCACAGAACTGGTAGTAACACATTTTACATTTCACCCCTGCTTTGATGAGTTACACAAGATTGTAACTTTTGAGTTCCAGGTTCCCTCTTTGTAGGACCAAATGGTTTTGAACTGGAACGTTCCCAATAAATTCTCATGAAATGATCTTCCTGTTGCTTAATAGTGCACGCGGGGCATGAGCCGAGACCCAGATTCGGTCAACAATTTCTCCTCGCTAGCCCCTTGCCTTCCCTGCCCCATTAGCTTTGCTACTAGCCCCCTGTCTTCCCTGACCCCCCATTAGCTCCGCTCGATTTCCCTGGCTGGTCCCTTGCTTTCTATGTCCCACCCATTAGCTCCGCTCATGGCACTGAATGGCTCAGTTACAGGTGTCGGTCGGAGGCTGGCTTTCGGGTGGGAGGTCTGCGGAGGGAGGGGACAGAGGCAGAGCCCCCCACCTGTAACCATGTTGGGGACACAGCGTTACAGGGCTCCACACAGACAATGCGAACAATATAAATATGCAGGGGATGCAGCCAGGAGTCAGATACAAACAGCCAGAAGGCAATACAGCTGGTGCGCCCGTTTGCCAGCCTTCCTAAGATGCCTCCCAGGATCCTTTCGGTGTTTCTCTTCAGCCTTCTTGCCATGTCTTCAGCCTGCTACTTGCCGGCATGTTCCAAACGAGGAAAGCGGACCGCTCCCTATACAGAAGTCCGAAGAGTAAGCCAGAAAATCCCAGGTTCTTTGCATTTACCCTTCCAGCCTTCTTCCTTAAGCCTTCCATAGCCTTCCCTTCCTTCCCATTGTCCTTTCCTTGTCTGTTACCAAATATTTAATTTCCAGCAGGGTGGTAGCTCTTTCCATGAGCCACAATGGTGGCCTGAAAGGTAAACCTTGGCATTGAGTCATGCCGGCCACATGACCACGGAGACATCTTCGGACAGCACTGGCTCTTCAGCTTTGAAACGGTGATGAGCACCGCCCCTAGAGTCTGGAACGACTAGCACATATGTGCGAGGGGAACCTTTACCTTTACATTAGTATAGTTCCATTTCAAGCTATTTAGCTCTCGTCAGCTAGCCATATTCGAACCCGAGCTACTTACATATTAGGTAGATGTATTAACCTCTAAACCATGGGCTCTCCTCGCTTTGTCAGCTACACCAGGGTAGAGATTAAGTTGTTTTTTTTCCGGTGATACCTCCAGATGTTAATCATTTTATTTTCATTTCTCTTTTAGTGTATGTCCTGCGGCCCTGGCAACAAAGGGACCTGCTTCGGGCCCCACATTTGTTGTTTAAGAGACTATGGCTGCTATTGGGGTGCCCGTTGCCTGGATGAGAACTTGGACCCTACTCCCTGTGAGGGTAGTAGGTTCATCTGCAATGGGAACGGTCGGTGCGGACACACTGGCGTTTGCTGCACTGATGGTATTTATAGGAGGGGGAACCAGAGGCGGGGGAGGGAAAATGAAGAGGAAAAAGAAATATCAGACACGTTGTAGAAAATTTAATCGCATTCATCCTCAGCCAAATGTTACGTTGAGGGGTGCTGAAGCCCTACCACCATTTTCATCCTCCCCAGGCTCCTAGAAAGGCTCTGGAGCCTGAGGAGAGCGAAAAAACGGGCCTTCCCCACCCCCACCAGGCCCTCCAAAGGCAGGAAACAGCCGGAGCTCAGCTCGCGTGCCCACCGATATGGCTCCACATGCCACCTGTGGCACGTGTGCCATAGGTTCGCCATCGCAATCCCTATATCATTCCAGACAAATGGTTGTCCAATCTCTTCTTTAAAACCTCTAGTGATGGAGCACCCACAATTTCTAGTGGCAAGCTGTTCCACTGGTTAATTGTCCTCACTGTTAGGAAATTTCTCCTTATTCCAGGTTCCTTGATTTGTTTCCATCCATTGTTTCTTGTCCTGCCTTCTGGTGTTTGGAAAATAGGTTGACCCCCTTCCTCTTTGACTCATGGGTTGGGCACCATCCTAACCCCACCCAGAATGAGTTGCTGCTAAAACCCCACAAACAAAGAGCTAGGAAAATCTTTAGCCACTTTCCCTACCTGTCTGTTCTGCCCCAGCTACAGACCCCAAAGAACGCAGCACACACAAAGTCTGTACAAACCTTAGTTTACTAAATTACATCAGTCTTTTTCAAACAAATTAACTGTTAATTAACTTTCTTAACAGCCTACAAGAATCCAAAGAATAAATAATCGTAATCTTACTATGGTTGGCAGAAAGCCCAGAAGCAATTTGCAGGAAACTGATAAGAGAACTAAGATCAAGACGCGAAGGAGAGTGAACGAAGTTGTTCCCTGCAAATTGCCTCAGTCGTCGTCCTTCTTTAAATAAGCTAAGGGAGTGGCCAATTAGCCCCAAGCCTTACTCTCGAGGAGACCTCCTCCTGAGGAGCCACTCCTGCCTTTTGGCAGCTCTGCGTGCTCGTGCATCGAGAACAGGCTCCTCCTCTTCTTCCTCTTCACTTATGGGAGCTTCTGGAGGTTCTGAAGGCCCTGGCTGAATCCCCGCCTCTGGCACCACATCTTCTCCAGCCTCCTCACTGTCCGACTCAAGCGCCAGCTGCACAGGCTGCTGGCGCAGCACCACACCAGCCTCCTCGCTGTCGGAATCAGCTACTAGCTGCACAGGCCGCTGATGGGCCACAACACTGTCTGGGACTGACTCAATGGTTTCTTCTCCTTTGCATCCTTTTACAGTGACTTGCTTCGCTTCAACTCAGTGCTGAAATTAGAACGGCGAGAAAGGACGGACGTCTCCGGAAAAGAATTTGACCGTGCTGGATGGCTCAGCCGGAGATCTCCTTCTGCGACTGATGCACCTGGCGAATGACGAAAACCACAATTTTATTAAGGTGTCCGAGAGCCGGCATTTCATGGGCTTCATGAGTGACCCAAAGCCTATAACCATTGAAGGATAAAATGAATTCTAAATTAATAAACGTCTCCTTGCATCGTGCGACAAATTTGTTTCAGCGTTGTTTATGAAGAGAAGCCCCATGCGATGTGAAGCTTTATCACAGAAGCCTTGAAGGCCACAAAACTGGTGGTGAAATCCAAAAATTCTCCCTACCGGTTCGGTGGGCGTGGCTTGGTGGTCATGTGACCGGGTGGGCGTGGCCAACTTGACATCACTCATGTCACTCACTGTTAGAGCCAGGAGCTGCACATTCTGAAGCACCCATTGCTTTGAGCTTCCCTACGCCCATCTGCCTTAACTGCCCAAGCGAACCTTGGAACCTTCTCTTGCCCCGCTTTCCATCCCGGAGGGCCACGCATCCCCTCCGCCAATCCTCCGTACAAACCGCCTGCCCCGTTTTGGCAAAGGCAGAGCCGTCCACCTGCAGGGCGATCCAAAGAGGGAAGGGGGATGCTGCAGAAAAGGCTGCCTTCCACCCGGGCCCGTGTATCTTCTGTGCCGGCTCCTAAGAGCAACTAAGATGATCAAAGGCCTGGAGACTAAAACATACGAAGAAGGGCTGCAGGAACTGGGCATGGCTAGTCTAGTGAAGAGAAGAACTAGGTGGGACAAGATTGCAATCTTCCAATATTTGAGCGGTTGCCCCAAAGAAGAAGGGGAAACATATTCTCCAAAGCCCCTGAAGTCAGGACAAGAAGCAAAAGATAGAAACTAATCAAGGAGAGACGCAACCTAGAACTAAGGAGAAATTTCCTGACAGTTAAAAGAATAGAATAGAATAGAATAGAATAGAATAGAATAGAATGGAATGGAATGGAATGGAATGGAATGGAATGGAATGGAATGGAATGGAATAGAATAGATAGAATGGAATGGAATGGAATGGAATGGAATGGAATGGAATGGAATGGAATGGAATGGAATGGAATAGAAAATATGGAATAGAATAGAATAGAATGGAATGGAATAGAATAGAATAGAATAGAATAGAATAGAATGGAATGGAATGGAATGGAATGGAATGGAATGGAATAGAATAGAATAGAATAGAATAGAATAGAATAGAATAGAATAGAATAGAATAGAATAGAAAATATGGAATGGAATGGAATGGAATGGAATGGAATGGAATGGAATGGAATGGGTAGAATAGAATAGAATAGAATGGAATGGAATGGAATGGAATGGAATGGAATGGAATAGAAAATATGGAATAGAATAGAATAGAATGGAATAGAATAGAATAGAATAGAATAGAATAGAATGGAATGGAATGGAATGGAATGGAATGGAATAGAATAGAATAGAATAGAATAGAATAGAATAGAATAGAATAGAAAATATGGAATGGAATAGAATAGAATAGAATAGAATGGAATGGAATGGAATGGGTAGAATAGAATAGAAAATATGGAATGGAATAGAATAGAATAGAATAGAATAGAATAGAATAGAATAGAATAGAATAGAATAGGAAATATGGAATGGAATAGAATAGAATAGAATAGAATAGAATAGAATAGAATAGAATAGAATAGAATAGAATAGAATAGAAAATATGGAATAGAATAGAATAGAATGGAATGGAATGGAATGGAATGGGTAGAATAGAATAGAATAGAATAGAATAGAATAGAATAGAATAGAATAGGAAATATGGAATAGAATAGAATAGAATAGAATAGAATAGAATAGAATAGAATAGAATAGAATAGAATAGAATAGAATAGAATAGAATTTTTTTATTGGCCAAGTGTGATTGGACTCATAAGGAATTTGTCTTTGGTGCATACGCTCTCAGTGTACATAAAAGAAAAGATACGTTCATCAAGAATCATAAGGTACAACACTTAATGATAGTCATAGGGTACAAATAAGCAATCAGGAAACAATATCAATATAAATCATAAGAATCCAAGCAACAAAATTACAGCCATACAGAATTAATCAGACTTGCCTCCAGAAGTTGTGGGTGCTCCAGCATTGGAGCTTTTGAACAAGAGATTGGACAAACACTTGTCTGAAATAGTATAGGGCCGTGATGATGAACCTATGGCACACGTGCCCGAAGTGGCACGCGGAGGCATGTCGCTTGGCACACGTGGTGTCACCCGTTCCTCTTCCGGGTTTCTGGCGTGCATGCACATGTGACAATCATATAAATCAAATTAAAAAAAAAAATCAGCTGGCCTTTGCACATGTGGCAGTGCTGGAAACCGGAAGAGCTGGTCCTCCGTTTTGTGGCGTATGCATGCGCGCCAGCCAGCTGATCAGCGCATGCGCGTGTGTGGCAGTCACCAGAAGACATGTATCAGCACTTCAAGCTGCATTTACTCTAGTGCTGACATAAGAAGGAGAAGCGGAGGCGTCTGGAAAGGGACGTTTGACTTCTCACCTACTTATTTTCCCTGGAGATAATATCCCCTAGGAGATGGGATGGGAGGGGGGAAATTCCTTTGAGCTGGAGCGGTAGATTAGGGGTAGAATGACTTGGAAGATGGCCAATGAGTGCAGGGGAGTGGGGAACGGAAAGGGAGGGTTTTGGGTCTGGAAGTCAGTGTTGGCTTCGATGGAGTCGGATTTAGAATGTCGTGCTTAATAAATAGGAGTTTTCCTTCAAAGACTTTGTTTGAAATGCAATTTATTTGAGACGACCTCGAAACTTGACAACATGCTTGCCGGTGTGCATGCGTGCGCCGCAATCCAGAAGTACCTTATCCGATCTGCTCATGCCCCCTGGGCTGCTCCACTTCCTGGTTGCGGCCCTGACGAAGTGCTCCCTTTTCGGAACTTGGCACTGCCCGTGAGCTCCCTTTTTGGCACTCTGTGCTGAAAAAGTTCGCCATCTCTGGTATGGGGTCTCCTGCTCGAGCAGGGGGTTGGACTAGAAGACCTCCAAGGTCCCTTCCAACTCTGTTATTCTGCTATTCAGCTGTTCTGTTTCGCTTATGTAACTGACTGTCTATGTAAAGGGAGCGGGATGTTAATAAACTTTCCTTTGTACTTAACGTTGATAAGTTTTAACCTGGGTTAGGGGTTTTTTTGGTGTCTGGTTGGCTTAGGCCTTTGTACTTACCTTTGATGAGTTAAACTACAAAAAAAATGTAACTTTGGAGTTCCAGGTTCCTTCTCTGGAGGACCAAATGCTTTTGAACTGGAACGTTCCCAATAAATCTTAATTAAATGATCTTCCTGTCCCGGATTGCTTAATGGTGCATACGGGGCACAAGCTGAGACCCAGATTTGGTCAACAATTTCTCCTTGCTAGCCCCTTGCCTTCCCTGCCCCATTAGCTTTGCTACTAGCCCCCTGTCTTCCCTGACCCTCATTAGCTCCAGGTGGTCCCTTCTATGTTCCCCCATTAGCTCCGCTCAGTTTCTCCTAGCTCCGTGATGGCGAACCTATGGCACACGTGGCACAGGTGGCACGTGGAGCCATATCGGTGGGCACGTGAGTGTTGCCCTAGCTCAGCTCCAGCATGCATGCATGTGCCAGCCAGCTGATTTTCAGGCCTTCTGGGCCCACAGGAAGTTGGGAAATAGGCTGTTTCCGGCCTCCGGGGGCATGGGGAAGGCCGTTTTCGTCCTCCCCAGGCTCCAAGAAAGGCTCTGGGGAGGGCAAAAAATGGGCCTACCGAGCCCACTGGGCCATTACATGCCAAAAGTGGGGGGAGCGCGGAGGGGTCATGTGCGCGGGGACGGGGTGCATTGAATTATGGGTGTGGACACACATGTGCGCGACCCCTCCGTGCTCCCCCCGCTTTTGGCACGCGACGGCAAAAAGGTTAGCCATCACTGTCCTAGCTAGTACCCTGCCTTCCATGATCCCATTAGCTCTGTTAGATTTCTTCTGACATAAGCGAACAGACGCAAAAGAACAAAATAACAGAGTTGGAAGGGACCTTGGAGGTCTTCTAGTCCATCGGTCACCAACTGGTGGTCCACAAGAAAAATTTGATCGTCCGCAGAAAATTTATTTGCATTTTTTATATTGCACTAAATTAGGAGTCCTCAATCTATGGCCCCTGGGCTGGATACATGCAATGAACGTTTGTGTTGCTGCAGAGAGTCTCCCCTTCGGGGTCTTTTTGTGAGAGGTTGGCAAGACGCCCCTCAATGTTAGTGACATCAAGTTGGCCACGCCCATCCAGCCGGTCATTAGGCAGATCATATTAGTGGTCTGCGGTCTTTAAATTATGAATTTAGTGGTCCCTGTGGTCTGAAAGGTTGGTGACCCCTGTTCTAGTCCAACCTCCTGCTCAGGCAGGAAACCGTCTTACCATTTCAGACATATCGTTGTCGAATCTCTTCTTAAAAACCTCCAGTGATTGTGCATCCATCAATTAGGTTTTAGGTTTGGATTTATATACCGTCCTTCTCCCGAAGGACTCAGGGCGGTGAACAGCCAAAGATAAAACACATACAATATAAAATTTCAAAAAAAAAATTAAAACATATTAAACAAATTTGGCCCATACGAATTAAAACACCCCTTTTTTAAAAGTAAATTAAAATTAAGCAATTAAATAGAGTTAGGCCAGCCCCGCTTGTTGGAATAAAAAAGTCTTGATGGCACGGCGGAAAGTGCGTAAATCCGGGATCCTCTGTATCTCCGGGGGGAGCTCGTTCCAAAGGGCAGGTGCCCCCACAGAGAAGGCTCTCCCCCTGGGGGCCGCCAGTCGACACTGTTTGACCGAGGGCACCCTGAGGAGCCCCTCTCTGTGGGAGCGTACTGGCCAGTGAGAGGCTACGGGTGGCAGAAGGTGGTCTCGTAGGTACCCAGATCGTAAGCCATGGAGCGCTCTAAAGGTGGTAACCAATACCTTGAAGCGCACCCGGGAGACCACCGGGAGCCAGTGCAGCTCATGCAGGAGAGGTGTTACATGGGAGCGCCATGTCACTATGTCAGTTAAACATGAGCCAGCAGTGTGCAGCAGCCTATATCTGAAACGGTATAGGGTTAGGATTAGAGTTAGTTTTTTTGGCCAGCAGAATGCTGCTGGAGGCCGGGGAGGCCAAAAATGATCACGCGGGGGCCTCGCGCAGCCTCCATACGGCCCATTTTCAACCAGGAGAGTGCTGCAGGAGGCCATGGAGGCCGACAACGAGGAACAGGGGTGCCACGCGTGCCTCACACGTCCCATTTTGGTCGGCAGGGGCTGCAGGAGGCATCGTTTCCACAAGTCTTAAAGCTGCCAAATTTGAAGACCTCTGTTCTATATTCTATGCTTCCCTCCAATGGGACACTTCTGGATGTAGCAAGCGGAAGAAAAAGCCGGCAGTGGAAAAAAAAAATTATTTTATTTATTTATTTGTTTAATTTGATTTATATGCCGCCCATCTCCGGAGACTCAGGGCAGCTTACAATGCGTTAAGCAATAGCCTTCATACTTTTGTATATTTATACAAAGTCAGCTTATTGCCCCCACAAACTGGGTCCTCAATTTACCTCCCTTAGAAAGGATGGAAGGCTGAGTCAACCTTGAGCCTGGTGAGATTTGAACTTACAGTAATTGCAGACAGCTGGTGTTAATCACAATGCTATCAGTCTGCTGAGCCACCAGGCCCGTCAAATAAGCAGAAAGTCAACATGGTGTAAGACATTTTGGCAACCACCGCCGGTTGCCTAGTTTATAGAATTGCCCCCCAAAAATCTCGTCTGGATTTCTTCTTGGTAGCTACCGGCATTTATACTGCTGAGAGGTCTGCGTAGGCAGGGCACTGGCTGCGTGGTCCGTGTCTCTTAAAAAGCATAAGTCATTGCTGTCCATGCCAGAGGTCTCATCTAATATGCCAAGGTCGCAGGCGTGAGGCCAGTCAAATATGGACAATTTGCAGTTGTGCGTATTGCTTCCAAAGTGGGGGAAAAAGAAGGCTAGGACCGAGACTCCAGAAGTCATGGATGTCATTGGGAGGATGAGCAACTGAACATTTTTCTTCGTAACTTTCAAGAGTCCTCATTGGAGGAAACCAGTTACAGGTAACCCTCAAGTATATAATTCAGCTCAAATTTTCTGTTGCTAAGCCAGACAGTCGTTAAGTGAGTTTTGCTCCCATCTTATGACCTTTCTGGCCACAGTTGTTTAAATAAATAAATAAATAAATAACTTTATTGTCATTGTGCGTGTATACACAGTAAACCCATACAACGAAATTCACTTAACACCCAAAGACCAGGTCCAACACACATAACAATCCCCAAATACACTCCCACCCACCACAATTCCCCACCCCTAAACCACCCAAACATCCACACAACAGACCACGTAATGCTGTCCAACAGCTCACTGATGGTGGCCCTTTAGTTCAATGCTGAGTGCAATTATAGCTCTGGGATAAAAACTATTCAGAAGACGTGTGGTCCGAGTTTTAATTGTTCTCTATCTTCTGCCAGAAGGCAACAGTCCAAAAAGATTGTAAGCAGGATGGGAAGAGTCTCTGAGAATGTTATGCAACTTTCTCAAACAACGAGATTCAAAGATGTCGTCTAGGGCTGGTAGCTGGAGGGACTCCCTGCAGTTGTTAAATTAGTACCACGGTTGTTAAGTGAATCGGGCTTCTGACTTTGCTTCTCAGAAGGTCGCAAGAGGAGATCACGTGACTCTGGGACACTGTATACCGTCCTCAATATGGGCGTTAAGTGTGAAAAATATTCACATGTTCCTTTTTTCAGGGCCATTGTTACTTCGAATGGACATTATTAGAATTATTAGAATTAGCATTAGAATTAGAAATAGAATTATTAGAATTAGAATTAGAATTAGAATTAGAATTAGAAGAATTAGAATTAGAATTAGAATTAGAATTAGAATTAGAATTAGAATTAGAATTAGAATTAGAATTAGAATTAGAATTAGAATTAGAATAATTAGAATTAGAATTAGAATTAGAATTAGAATTAGAATGATTAGACTTAGACTTAGACTTAGACTTAGACTTAGACTTAGACTTAGAATTAGAATTAGAATTAGAATTAGAATTAGAATTGAGCTGGAAGGGGCTTTGGAGGTCTTCTAGTCGAGAAGAACCTATATAATCTCAGCAGGGGTGAAATCTAAAATTTGTTACTATCGGTTCTGTGGGCATGGCTTGCTGGAGAGGGTAATGTGACTGGGTGGGCATGGCCAACTTTTTTTTTTCTTACATTTAAAAGCATTTTTTCTACAACCTCTTCGGCCGAAGAGGTTGCAGAGAAAAATGCTTTTAGTAGCCTCTGACGATCAGGCAACTCAGCTGGGATCTTCAGAGGCTTTTAAAAGCATTTTTTTTCCTACAACCTCTTCGGCTGAAGAGGTTGTAGAAAAAATGCTTTTCAAAGTTTAAAAAAAACAGCCTCTGATAATCCCGCGGCTCAGCTGGGCATGGGGAGAGGGCAGGGTGCAAACTCCTCCGCCCTAGACAAGATCTGGAAACACTTCATAATATTTGCAGGTTTGGATTAGTAATCTGTCCACTCCTGTTTCAGATCAACTAATTGTCTGGAAAGTTACCTTTGGCACTTCCTGTCTCCGGCTTACATATTAGGTATTTAAGTAGGACTCAGGTTTCTAAAAGGGACGCGGTGGCTCAGTGGCTAAGATGCTGAGCTTGTCGATCGAAAGGTCGGCAGTTCAGCGGTTCGAATCCCCAGTGCCGCGGAACGGGGTGAGCTCCCGTTCCTTGTCCCAGCTTCTGCCAACCTAGCAGTTCGAAAGCAGGTAAAAAAATGCAAGTAGAAAAATAGGAACCACCTTTGGTGGGAAGGTAACAGCATTCCGTGCGCCTTTGGCATTTAGTCACGCCGGCCACATGACCACGGAGACGTCTTCGGACAGCGCTGGCTCCTTGGCTTTGAAACGGAGATGAGCACCGCCCCCTAGAGTCAGGAACGACTAGCACGTATGTGCGAGGGGGAACCTTTACTAGCTTTACAGGTTTCTAATTGCAAGGTCAAAGAATATTTTGCAGCTCAGCTCTGGATTTCAAGAAGGATTAGCAGGGTGGTCCTAATAAATTTTAAATAATATAGATATGTATTATATTATACGGGACTGCAGGGAGAACTTTGTTCACCTATTTGCACTATTCAGGTGACCTCAAGGTCACAGATAAACCTCCCAGGGGCCTCAACGACTCCCAAAGAGAGTACTAACGACCAGATGACTGCAAGGAATATAAATCCTTCCATCCACCACCATTTAGTCAGAACTGAAGAAGCTTCTTGGATGAGAAGCAAAACATCTGAACAGAGTTGGAAGGGACCTTGCTTGCAGTTCATCTAGTCCAACCCCCTGCCCTACATCTGCCTCTACTTAGGATCGAACTCACAATCCTCCTGATTGTCAAGAGCTCCACCTCTAGGCCACAGCAGCAAGTCCAACTGCCTTTTGAAAAAGCACCTTTGGAACAAGCTTCTGCAAGCAACACATCCCTTCTGGCTTCCTGTGTCAATGAATGCATGAGAGCTGCTTGTGCGCGAATGTTTGCAATTTGCCGGTCAGCGTCTGGATGGGTTGGAACAGAGCAGCTTCAAGCTCCACCCACCTCTTGGCTCCGCCTTTCCCCTTGGCCCCGCCTCCTCCCTTACAGCGTATAAAAGCCGCTCCGTCCAACCTGCATCCATTCTTCAGCCAAAGAGCATCATTCAACGGAGCAGTTGGGTAAGACTGGTTTTCTCCTGGTTCATAATTCTATCTTTTTCTTTTAACTTCATCAGGTCTTGCGGTGTTTTCCGGAGGGCAAAAGAGCTTATTTAACTGGGCTTGTTGGGGCGAGGAAGTTTATTCAGAATTTCTATTTTTTATTTTCCCCCTCCCCCTCCGTATTTTTATACAGCAGAGTTTGGTTTTGGAACTGATTTCCCCACGTTCGGTGTCCTTGAGCTGAGTTTTGAAGGTGTTCAGAAGAAATGGAAATTGCTGCAAACGTGAGCCGAATCGAAGATTTTCCTCACCAGCTTTGCAGACGTGAAAGGAGGATTCTCCAGGAGGTTTTTTGGCTGGATACTGTGTTTTTATTTCCAGTTTGGAGAATACCTAAGAAAGATATAATTTCTGAAGGTATAAATGCCATTTCTGTTTTGTGGTTTTTATCAGTGGTGGAATTCAAATTTTTTTACTATCGGTTCTGTGGGCATGGCTTGGTAGGCGTGGCAGGGGAAGGATATTGCAAAATCTCCATTCCCTACCCACTCCAGGGGAAGGATACTGCAAAATCCCCATTCCCTCCCTACTCCAGGGGAAGGATACTGCAAAATCCCCATTCCCTCCCCACTCCTGGGGCCAATCAGAGGTGGTATTTGCCAGTTCTATTCAACTACTCAAAATTTCCGCTACCGGTTCTCCAGAACCTGTCAGAACCTGCTGGATTTCACCCCTGATCTATTTATATCTAGCTATCATCTCTTTTATCTATTGATCTGTCTATCATCTATCTATCTATCTATCTATCTATCTATCTATCTATCTATCTATCTATCTATCATCTATTTCAATGGTGGGTTTCAAAATCTTTTACTACTGGTTCTGTGGGCGTGGTTTGGTGGGCGTGGCAGGGGAAGGATACTGTAAAATCTCCATTCCCACCCCACTCCAGGGGAAGGATACTGCAAAATCCCCATTCCCTCCCCACTCCTGGGGCCAGCCAGAGGTGGTATTTGCCGGTTCTCCTCAACTACTCAAAATTTCCGCTACCGGTTCCCCAGAACCTGTCAGAACCTGCTGGATTTCACCCCTGGTCTTTATGTATTGTGTAAGTTGCTTTGGGGTCTAGTCAAAATGAGGGATGGATAATGAATTTCACTTTAATCCGGTTTAAACAAATGTTAAATCAGTTTTTGTCAACCTTGTCCACTTTTAGCTTATCAAGCCTATTTTGTAATTTACAAAATAGCACGAACGTTGTTATTTTGGCCCATCTTTGTAGGGGGTTCCAGAGTGGTGCGGTGGCCTAGAGGGGGAACTCTCGCCTCACAATCAGGAGGCTGTGAGTTCGAGCCTAGGTAGAGGCAGATATTTCTCTCTCTGGGCACGATGAGAATATATCTGCTGAACAAAACTCTGCATCGGTGACAGGAAGGGCATCCGGCCAGTAAACACTCCACTAGCTCCATTCAGTTGCCCAGACTCCTCCCTGCAAGGCATTATGGGGTCGTTAAAAGAAGGTGATTTGTAGGGAGTTCCTGACATCTCTGGCCCTCCTGGCAGTCAGCCCCTCACTAATAGTTACCCAAATCCACTTCAATAAGACCCACGAAAGCTTTCCAAGGTAGGACCAGCCTTCTGATCTGTTATGTTTTTGAGCAGTTTACAATGTGGCAGTTTTCCCTGTGGGTAATCTGGATGTTCAGTGAAATCACAATCCACTAGTTTCTAGGCTTTTTTTCTGGCAGCCAGCAAACACTCTGCTGCCCATTGGGAGACTAAAGAGACTAAGATAGATCTATTTCGGACTCATTAGTCCTCATCAGTTAGCCACACCCTCATCCCATGTATCCTCCCTGTAAAGGTACAGTATTTGTTTTCTTTTCTTTTCGTAGGCTTTATGTGTATTTCTCTTTAGCCAGGTTCTTCCTACGTAAACCAAGATTTTTATGTAGCCCTAGTTCAGTGAAATCACAAGTATCTGTCATAAATTTGAATGGTCACTTAGTGATCGGTTGTAAGATGAGGACTACCCAGGGGTGAAATCCAGCAGGTTCTGACAGGTTTTGGAGAACCGGTATCGGACATTTTGAGCAGTTCGGAGAACCGGCAAATGCCATTTCTGGCTGGCCCCAGAGTGGGGAGGGAATGGGGATTTTGCAGTGTTCTTTCCCCAGGAGTTGGATGAGAATGGAGATTTTGCAATATCCTTCTCCCAGGAGCGGGGTGGGAATGGAGATTTTGCAATATCCTTTCCCCCAGGAGTGGGGAGGGAATAGAGATTTTGCAATATCCTTCCCCCAGGAGTGGGCTGGGAATGGAGATTTTGCAATATCCTTCCCCCAGGAGTGGGGAGGGAATGGAGATTTTGCAATATTCTTCCCCCAGGAGTGGGGTGGGAGATTTTGCAATGGGGAATTTGCAATATCCTTCCCCCAGGAGTGGGGTGGGAATGGAGATTTTGCAATATCCTTCCCCCAATAGTGGGGAGGGAATGGAGATTTTGCAGTATCCTTCCCCTGCCATGTCCACCGAGCCACGCCACGCCCACTGAGCCACGCCCACAGAATCAGTAGTAAAAAAAAATTGGATTTCACCACTGGGACTACCCGTATATCTACAAAAGAATTTCCTTTCCTTACTTTAGAGAAAGGTTAGCAGTTTTGTGGCATTCATGGGTTTTGTGATAAAGCTTCACATCACCAGCAGCTTCTCTTAAACAACGCTTAAACAAAACAACGCTTAGATTTGTCACACGATGCAAGAAGACTTTTATTAATTTAGAACCGGTTTTGAGGGTAGAGTATTTACATTTTATTCTTAAACGGTTATAGGCTTTGAATCACTCAGGGATACTTTGGGTTCTAAGGCCATGACGCCCACGGAACGCCAGCTCTCCGACACCTTAATAATTTTGTGGTTTTCCTTGTTGTTGCTTGTTCGCCAGGTGCATCAGTCGCAGAAGGAGATCTCCGGTTGAGCCGTCCAGCCCGGTCAAATTCCTTTCCGGAGATGTCCGTCCTCTCTCGCCATTCTCATTTCCGCAGGCAGCATCGGAAACGCAACTCTCTGTAAAAAGATGCAAAGGAGAAGAACCCGTTGAGTTTTGGCACTGACCGCGATGCCTCGTGGATCAGTCCCCGACAGGTAAGGAAGACGGCCAACTAGCTGTCGTTTGTGGAGTTGTAGCAGCAACTCACTCTGGGTGGGGTTAGGATGGTGCCCAACCCATGGGGAAGAGGGGGTCAACTTATTCTACAAAGCACCAGAAGGCAGGATAAGAAACAATGGATGGAAACTCATCAAGGAGAGAAGCCACCTGGAATTTAAGGAGAAATTCCCTAACAGTGAGGACAATTAACCAGTGGAACGACTTGCCACCAGAAGTTGTGGGTGCTTCATCACTGGAGGCTTTTAAGAAGAGATCGGACAACCATTTGTCTGGAATGGAATAGGGCAGTTGTGAAAACCCATTGATTGAGCCATTTTCAAGCCGTTTTTTTGGGCCATTTTCAGGCTGTTTTTGCCCCTAAAATCGGCCTGAAACCGGCCCGAAAAAAGTCCAGAAGCCGGTCTGAAAATGCCCAAAAAACAGGTATGCGTGTGCTGGTCAGCTAGTTTTCAGGTTTCCGGTGCTCCAGTGCACGCATATGCACGCACTTGCACGCACGTTACGGTTTGGGCACTCGGTCCTAAAAAGGTTTGCCATCACTGCTTTAGGGCTTCAGAAAAAAAAAAAAATTCACAGCAGTGATCAGCATAACATTTGGTTGAGGATGAATGCGATTAAATTTTTTACATCGCGTCTGATCTTTCTTTTTCTCTCCATTTTCCCTTCCCCGCCTCTGGTTCCCCCTTCCTGTAAATACCATCATTGCAGCAAATGCCAGGGGCCGCGCATCGCCCGCCTGCACCGCAGGGCTTCCCACCAGCCTCGCAGGGAGAAGGGAGAAAATTCTCTTCCAGGCAACGCAGAGTCTCCGAAGTCCCAAAATAGCAGCCCATCTCTTCTCCGCAACAAATGTTGGGCCCGAAGCAGTTCCCTCTGTTGCCAGGGCCGCAGGGGATACACTAAAAGAGAAATGAAAAGGAGACGATTAACATCTGGAGGTATCACTGAGAAAAAAAACACTTAATCTCCCCCCTGGTATGGCTGACAAAGTGAGGAGAGCCCGTGGCTTAGAGGTTAATACATTTACCTAATATGTAAGTAGCATGGGTTCAAATATGGCTAGCTGACGAGAGCTAAATAGCTTGAAATGGATCTATACTAATGTAAAGGTAAAGGTTCCCCTCGCACATACGTGCTAGTCGTTCCCGACTCTAGGGGGCAGTGCTCATCTCCATTTCAAAGCCGAAGAGCCAGTGCTGTCCGAAGACGTCTCCGTGGTCATGTGGCCGGCATGACTCAATGCCAAAGGCACACGGAGTGCTGTTACCTTCCCACCAAAGATGGTCCCTGTTTTTCTACTTGCATTTTTTACATGCTTTTGAACTGCTAGGTTGGCAGAAGCTGGGACAAGGAACGGGAGCTCACCCCGTTATGCGGCACTAGGGACTCGAACCGCTGAACTGCCGACCTTTAGATCGACAAGCTCAGCGTCTTAGTCACTGAGCCAAGTAGCAGAGGTTCGAATATGGCTAGCTAATGAGAGCTAAATAGCTTGAAATGGATCTATGCTAGTCTCCCTTTAGTTCTTTGTCCGTAAATATAAATTCAGCACTAAAATTGTTTGTTGCGAAGGCTCCTGGATTGGGGCCGAAAGGCGAAAGCTGAACCAGTATTTGGTTCAGCTTTCGTCCCGTATTTGGGTAGATCAGGTTGCCCTGATAGACCGGTCTCACCGGGGGGAAAAAAAAACTTTATCTGGAGGCAAAGAGCCTTTGGTGGCGCAGCTGACTAAGTGCTGTTAAATTGCAGGCACCAGCTGCCTGCAATTACTGCAAGTTCGAATCTCACCAGGCTCAAGGTTGACTCAGCCTTCCATCCTTTTGAGGTAGGTAAAATGAGGACCCGGATTGTGGGGGCAATAAGCTGACTTTGTTTAAAAAAAGAACACCACTTAGGGGGGCCCGAAAGCCCTACTAAGCAGGTATATACAAAAGTATGAGGGCTATTGCTTAACACATTGTAAGCCGCCCTGAGTCTCCGGAGAAGGGTGGCATATAAATCGAACCAATAAATAAATAAATAAATAAATAAATAAATAAATAAATAAATAAATAAATAAATAAATAAATAAATAAATAAATAGGTTCATGCTAAACTGTCGTAGCTCCTCCCTATTGCAAAATCCCAAAACATTAAGGTAGACTGCAGCTCGACCTGGAGGTTCACTAAATGGGCCAGCTCAGACGACCCATCTCCTGTGCAATTTTTCAAGACTCTTTCGAAAGCTGTTTGTGACTGTCAAATGCTAGGCACACACTTACACCCAGGAGTAAGTCTGCTATAGAGGCACACCGCAGAGTAAGCAAAGGTAGTAAAATGAAAAAAATTGCAGGTTATTGGGAGAGCAAAGCATCCTTCGAAGGTTTGGTCTAGTAGGGATTAAGACATTAAACTGGAAAGCAGGACACGGTGAGTTCAAATCCTGCCATAGCCATGAAAACCCACTGGGTGACTTTGACCCGATCACCAGGAGACTGTGAGTTCTAGCCCCATCTTATACATGAAAACTGGGCCAGCCACTCTCTTTCTGCCTGGAAACAGTTGTAAGTCTAGCCTGCTGATTGGATCATGCTAGTTAACCTGGGGTGTTATTTTACCATTGCTAATCCAGATGCTGCCCCCACCCCAATGGAATTAACCTGGTCTCTAAAAGCTGAACAAGGTTGAACCTGGTTAAGATTTGGATGAGAGGCCACAAGGAAATCCCAAGGCCATCACGTAGCATGGGAAAAGTTTTTTTAAAAAAATCCTAGAAGGAAATGGCATGGTTTCCACATTGTTGCCAAAAAAACAACAACAACAACAACAACAAGTAATCCCCAGGAACCGAGTTCAATTCAAAAGAGATTTAAAGCTTGGATGGGAGACCACAGGGAAATCCCAGGGCTAGATTGGATAATCCAAAAACCATCCCAGAACAAAGCGACGGTAAACCATTACGGTACAATTAGGAAAAAAAGAAAAAAACAACTACTCCATGGATTTGTCCATGAATGATTTGACTTCTAAGCTCTCTTTTCTTACTTCAGCTAACTCTTATAGCTTGATTTAGTATTCCTGACCTCTTTCACTGAACAAAATAATCTGACAATCTGCAAATCCATTTACAGGAGTCTTTGGTTTCCCCCCCCCACCTCTCTTTTCCTGTGCTCACAATAATCTTGTCATTCTGCAAATGCTCTGAGATTTAATAAACTGAAGGCACAGAATCTCCTAGGATTGGGAGGGACCTCCGAGGTCTTCTAGTCCAACCCTCTGGCTAAAGGTAAGAGACTTTACACCCTCCCAGTCAAATGGCTTGTCCAATCCCTTCTTGAGAACCTCCAGAGGTGGAGCACCCAGCAAACCGCTTCCCTGATTTTGTTCTCACTGTCAGAAAATTCCTCCTCAGTTCCAGGTGGGATCTCCCCTTCGCAAGCTTCCACCCATTGCTTCTTGTCCTCCCCTCTGGTTCTTTGGAGAATAAGTCCATCCCTGTTGTGGCTCCGTTATCTGAGCCTGTGTCATCGGCAGGAGAGGACTCCGAGAGTGAAGGAGAGGAGTTGGCAAGGCCTCCCTCTCCAGGACCCTCCTCTCTGGCAATGCCTTTGGTGTCCGCCGAAGGGCAAGAGATAGGGCCGGGGCCAAGCACGTCCATGCAGCCACAGATGGACAGTGATGAGGGTAATGAGTCTTGGCTGGATCCACGCCAGCATCGCAGAGATAAGCATGCACAACAGAAGAAAAGGGTGCCCGAGATTAGGCTGAGTCACTGGACCACACCCCACAGGATATAAAAGGGAGCGTGGTGGCCAATCAAACCTTGTGATGAACAAAGCTGAAAGCTTCCACGCCATTCTGCATTGCCGGACTTTTGGCTATAGACTTTGCTGGATTATCTCTGGACTTGATTAACTCCGTAATTATTGAGCTGTTTCTTTTGATGTATCAGAAGTGGGGAGAAGTTATCTCTCCTCTTTGTAAATAATAAACTCTTGGCAGGCAGCCACTAGGTTGTTGCCAAGTTCCGTTATCATAAGGAAAAGGATTTTGCCGGCTGGTTTGGTCTTTAACTCTTGAACGTCTGTTGGTGTGTGTGGGTGTGGTTGGGGACAGAACAATCCCCTCTTCTTCGTGATAGCTCCTCAAGTACTGGAAGATAGTTTTCATGTCATCCCCCCCTAATTCTTCTCTTCCGTAGGCTAGACATACCTAGTTCCCTCAACCGTTCGTCAAATGACGTAGCCTCCAGATCCTTCCTCATCTTTACAAATATATGGAGACTCTCAACCATCCAGGTTCATGGTTGGCCCAAAGGTACTTTTCAAATAGCAATTGGATTTTCTTCGTTTTTTTTTCTTGAAAACCCTTCCCTTTGCGGACAACCCTTTGTCTGAAATGATGTTATTTTTTTTATTATTTAAAGTTTTTATTTTTATTTCTCATAAACACATTTACATGTACAGTCATTTCCATCATTTTTCATTCATCTTTTCTTTTAACTTTCATTTTTCATTTTTACTTTTTCGGGCTGCTCTTTTACCCTTTACCTTTACTCCAACCCTTCTTCTTCTCCTCCCTTTCTCTTCCTTCCTGTTTCTCCTCCTACTTCCTTCGTTCTTCCTCTCCTTCTCTTTCCTACTTCCCCTTCTCTTCCCCCACTCCTCTCTTCTTCCCCCTTCTAACCTTCTCCTCTACTCCTCTTTCCACTCCCTTTTCTTCCTCTCCTTTTCTCTTTCTTCTTTTCCTCCCCTTCTCTTCCTTCCTTCCTCTCTCTTCTCCCTTTGTTCTTCCTCTCCTTCTCTTTCCTACTTCCCCTTCTCTTCCCCCACTCCTCTCATCTTTCCCCCTTCTAACCTTCTCCTCTGCTCCTCTATCCCCTCCCTTTTCTTCCTCTCCTTTTCCCTTTCTTCTTTTTCCTCTCCCCTCTTCTCCTCTCTTCTCCTTTCCTCTCTTTCTACTCCTTCCCCTCTCTCCTGTTGTTTCCCTTTTCAGTTCAATCTAAAGGGGTATTCGAGCAGCCCCAATTTTCTAATTATTCTCATTTCAATTTCTTATTTGTATCTGAAATGATATCAGTTAGAACAATTAATCAGTGGGACAACTTTTTTTTTTTAAATTTGATTTATATGCTGCCCTTCTCCGGAGACTCAGGGCGGCTTACAATGCGTTAAGCAATAGCCTTCATTCTTTTGTATATTTTATACAAAGTCAGCTTATTGCCCCCACAAACTGGATCCTCAATTTACCTACCTTAGAAAGGATGGAAGGCTGAGTCAACCTTGAGCCTGGGGAGATTCGAACTTGCAATAATTGCAGACAGCTGAATGTTAATAACAGTGTTTTTAGTCTGTTGAGCTATCCAGGCTCCTAGAAGTTGTGAATGCTCCAACACTGGAAGTTTTTAAGAAGATGTTGGATAACCATTTGTCTGAAGTGGTGTAGGGTTTCCTGCCTAAGCAGGGGGTTGGACTAGAAGACCTCCCAGGTCCCTTCCAACTCTGTTATTCTATTCTATATAAGGTCTCCTGGGGGTTGGACTAGAAAACTCTGGAGATCCCTTCCAGCCCTGTGAGATTCTGTGCCTTCTGCTTGTCCCTTCCAACTCTGTTATTCTGAACCAAGAGGCTTCTTCAGCTCCGTTCTTTCTTGGCAAAACCAAGAACTGTAGAACTGAAGAAGAAGCTTCCTGGATGAGAAGCCAAACGCTTTCAAAGAAAAAAAAAACAACAACAAAAACAAGAAAGTCCACTTCCCTTTTTTTGGAAAAACCCCTTTGGGATTAAATGATACAATTTAGGTCTTCTATAGGTTTGAAGGCGTGCCTGGTTGAACAGCCGTTTCTCTGGAATCGTACAGGATCCCCCTGTTTGAGCAGTGGGCAGGACTAGAAGATCTCTTGAGGTCCCTTCCAAGTCTATTATTGCTCTATCACCTTTGCATAAGGGGGGGGTGGTTTATCATTCAGGCCACAGGTGATGGAGCTACCACCCTGATGGAAATTAAAGGTTTGGTAACCTACAGACAAGGAAAGGACAATGAGAAGGAAGAGAAGACTATGGAATTCTTCCTTAAGGAAGAAGGCTGGAAGGATAAATGGGAAGTTTTGCCTTACCTGTCGGACTTCTGCATCAGGTATGGACCTCTTTCCTCCTCGGGGGCAGTTCTGGATGTAGCAGGCCGAAGACAAGGTGAGAAGGCCGATGAGAAACACCGAAAGGATCCCGGCAGGCATCTTAGGAAGGTTGGCAAACGGTCTTGCCTTCTGGTTCTTTGTATCTGAGTCCTGGCTGCATCCCCTGCGTATTTATATTGTTCGCATCAATTGGTTTGGAGCCCTGTAACGCTGTGCCCCCAACATTGTTACGGGTGGGGGGGTGGGGGGGCTCTCTTTCCCCCTCCCTCCGCAGACCTCCCACCCGAAAGCCAGCCTCCGACCGACACCCGTAATTGAGCCATTCAGTGCCGAGAGCTGTTCATTTCTCCCAAAGCTGCCGCTTTATTGGCAGCCCATTATTTTTTTAATCAGGGCATCATCAAAATTGTGAGTCGGATGGCCTGCGGGGACGACGTTGGCTGGCGGCAGCGAGAATAAAATCAGGATGATTTTTTTCTCTGTCCAAAATCTTTTTTTTTCCCCCTGGGAGGGATGTTGTGTTTTATGGCTCAACCTTCGTAAACATCGCTAGGTTGACTGCGAAAGGCATCAAAATCCTCCGCCACTTTGAAAAGCAGATGCCACTCTTGGAAGGAACAGCTGGCACGGTCCTTCCTCTGAAAACAATAAAAGTGCGGCATAAGTTTTATGTTCTGAAAGCTCCTTTGACTTAAAGCTAACTCCATCTAACTCCTAACCTTTATTTGTTTGTTGTTTGTTGATCCTATTTCAGAAATATAAGGGCACATTTACCTTGGAGGTTCTTTTCTTATCTCTCGTTATGCAACATCTTAATGCTTTTTAAGATTCTAATAGGGTTAGGGTCTTCTCTTCTCTCCTCTCCTCTCCCCAATTCTATTCCATTCCATTCTTGTTTTCTATTCTATTTTCTCTTCTTTTCTACTCCTCTCCTCTGCCCTCCCCTTCCCTCCTCCATTCCATTCCATTCCATTCTATTTCTAGTCTAGTCTAGTCTAGTCCAATCCAATCCAATCCAATCCAGTCCAGTCCAGTCCAGTCCAGTCCAGTCCAGTCCATCCCATCCCATCTGATTTTATCTCCTCTCCTCTCCTCTCCTCTCCTCTCCTCTCCTCTTCCATTCCATTCCATTCTTGTTTTCTGTTCTGTTCTGTTCTGTTCTGTTCTGTTCTGTTCTGTTCTAGTCCAGTCCATCCCATCCCATCTGATTCTATCTTCTCTCCTCTCCTCTCCAATTCCATTCCATTCCATTCCATTCTTGTTTTCTATTCTATTCTATTCTATTCTATTCTATTCTAGTCTAGTCTAGTCTAGTCTAGTCTAGTCTAGTCTAGTCTAGTCTAGTCTAGTCTAGTCCAGTCCAGTCCAGTCCAGTCCAGTCCAGTCCAGTCCAGTCTAGTCTAGTCCAGTCCAGTCCAGTCCAGTCCAGTCCAGTCCAGTCCATCCCATCCCATCCCATCCCATCTGATTCTATCTTCTCTTCTCTTCTCTTCTCTTCTCTTCTCTTCTCTTCTCTTCTCTTCTCTTCTCTTCTCTTCTCTTCTCCTCTCCTCTCCTCTCCTCTCCTCTCCTCTCCTCTCCTCTCCTCTCCTCTCCTCCATTCCACTCCATTCCATTCCATTCTTGTTTTCTATTCTGTTCTGTTCTGTTCTGTTCTAGTCCAGTCCATCCCATCCCATCTGATTCTATCTTTTCTCTCCTCTCCTCTCCTCTCCTCTCCTCTCCAATTCCATTCCATTCCATTCCATTCCATTCCTGTTTTCTATTCTATTCTATTCTATTTTATTCTATTCTATTCTATTCTTTTCTAATCTAGTCTAGTCTAGTCCAGATCAGTCCAGTTCATCCTATCCTATTCTATTTTCTCTCCTCTCCTCTCCTCTCCTCTTCTAGTCCATTCCATTCCATTCCATTCTTGTTTTCTATTCTATTTTCTATTTTCTCTCCTCTCTTCCTTCTTCCATTCCATTCCATTCCTGTTTTCTATTCTATTTTCTGTTCTTTCTATTTTTCCTCTCCTCTCCCCTCCCCTCCCCTCCCCTCCCCTCCCCTCCCCTCCCCTCCTTTTAAGCTCTTTGGTGAACTCCCGATTCAATACACCTTGCAAACACAAAACAGGTCAAACTGAGCAATTGTGTGAACACAATCAGTGACATCTCCAACCCCTCTTTTGCGGCCAGGACAAAAAGATAGGGAGAAGGCCCGGGAGCGGGAGAAGGGGGGATCCTGGCAATATTTCAACCCATCCTCCACACTTGACTCCAGCCAAAGAGCTGCCGAGATCTCCTGCCAAGCTACAGATGGAAACTCCTCTGATTCAGCATCAGGAGGAGCGTGGGACTCTTTGGCTGCAGCCCCCCAAATTCCCCTGCGCCCATTCCCATCTGGGTAGGACAAGGGACTTCCAAAAGGGGCTTTGGAGGAAAACTTTCCCCCTTTTTTCCCTCCTACTTTTGAGTCTGGAAAAACACAGTGACTCAGAAGAGTCCAGCTCCGTGGTGGGTTTCAAATTTTTTTACTACCGGTTCTGTGGGCGTGGCTTGGTGGGCGTGGCATGGCTTGGTGGGCGTGGCAGGGGAAAGATATTACAAAATCTCCATTCCCGACCTGTCCACAAGCCAAAGAATTTTGGGGGATGATATGCAAATGGTTGTCGGAAATAATAGGAGACACCATTGAATTAGAACCAAAAATATTTCTCCTGGGAATCTTGAAGACAGAAATGGCAAGAAAGAAGAAGTACCTTATCGTACATATAATAACAGCAGCAAGAATCTCCTTCGCTCAACCCTGGAAAGAGAAAAAGTTACCACCCAAAGAGCATGTAATTGGGAAGATAATGGAATGCGCTGAAATGAACAAACTGACGTTAGAAATCAATGAAAGAGAGGAAACTGACTACTATAGCGTGTGGGATATGTGGTATGAGTGGTTAGAGAAAAGAAAATCGAAGTGAAGTGTAAGAGAGCTAAAGGTCAATCAGATGATTAATTAAATGGGTATATTGAAACGAGTTGTACTACAGGCAGTAGGAAGAAAATGGAATATGATATAAATAAGAACTCCTACAAGTAGTACCTTTTTAAGTTAAGATAATTAGGTAATACCATGTAAATAATATGTAAATATTATGTATATGTATGTGCTTATTAACACCATGACACCGGAAAGGTGGAATTGTATTATAATTTTCTAACAATAAAAGCTTATATATATATATATATATATATATATATATATATATATATATATATATATATATATATGTCTTCTTAAGTTTTCGCGGGTGTGCATATGCAAAAAATTAAAATCTTGGGTGTTTTCCCGCGTCATTATAAATAAGTTGGTTAAAATATTTAAAATCCTGGTTAAAATCCCAGCTTAAAATCTTCTAAAAATCCTTACAGAGCACTCTGCAAGGTCCTTTAAAACCTCAGCTAAAATCCTACCAGTGACTTTAAAAGTTTTTCTTAAAGCAACGTTTCGACAGGCTCACAACCCTGTTATCTTCAGGCTCTGTTTCATGTAGAAGCTATGGGTTCTCTGTTGCGGGGCCGGAGCTGTCGCTTATCTATGTTTGCTGCTGCTTTTTATTTATTTATTTGTTTGTTTGTTTCCATTTCTATACTGCCCTTCTCCAAATAGGACTCAGGGCGGTGAACAGCCAAAGTAAAAAAACAGAACATACAAAATTTAAAAACAGTTTAAAATAATTAAATATTTTTGCCGTAAATTAAAAAAACCCAATTTAAAATCAATTTAAAATTTAACTCAAGCCAGCCCAGCTAGTTGAAATAAATAGGTTTTCAGGGCCCGACGAAAAATCCAGAGGTCTGTTATTGTACGTATCTCTGGGGGGAGGTTGTTCCAGAGGGTGGGCGCCGCCACAGAGAAGGCTCTCCCCCTGGGGGTCGCCAGCCGACATTGTCTGGCGGTTTTCGCGGGTGTTTGTATGTAGGTCTTTGGTTATTCGGGTTTTCTCCCGCGTAAAATTGGAGGTTTCTTGGCAACGTTTCGACAAAGTCTCATTCGTCATCTTCAGGCTGGTGTCTTCGGCTGGTGTCTCCTAGAAGCACAAAGCCGAAGACACCAGCCTGAAGATGACGAATGAGACTTCGTCGAAACGTTGCCAAGAAACCTCCAATTTTACGTGGGAGAAAACCCGAATAACCAAAGACCTACACACACACACACACACACACACACACACACACACACACACATATATATATATATATATTCCGTCCCCAATCCAGGGAAGGACACTGCAAAATCCCCATTCCCTCCTGATCAGCTGGGACTCGGGAGGCAGAGAATAGATGGGGGTGGGGCCAGTCAGAAATTTTTACTACCGGTTCTCCGAACTACTCAAAATTTCCGCTACCGGTTCTCCAGAACTGGCCAGAACCTGCTGAAACCCACCTCTGGTCCAGCTTCACTTCTTCCCAGCTGTAGAGATTTAAACCTGGTTCTCTGAAGGCCTGTTGGATTCCACCTTGCAGGATAAAGGGGCCACCTTGAGCAACAAGGATTCAGGACTGGTGGTGGGATGCTGGGGCTTGCTTTCGGCTTGCAAGGAACATTTCTCTGCCATGGAGGATATTCAGAAATGCGGTCTCTTCACCCCCTACTAACCCCTTCTAACACTGATGATGTTACCTAGTTGGATAGTGAAATGTCTGCAAGAAAACAGCCAAGTCAGAGGGCACCAAGGACTCCACAGTCATTGTCAACATTCTCCTCTTCCTCTTCCTCCTCCTCCTCCTCCTCTCCACAAACCCCACCCCTTTTTAACACTGATGATGTTACCTAGTAGGGTCATAGAACATCTGCAAGAAAACAGCTAAGCTCAGAGACCACCAAGGACCCCAAAGTCGTTGTCAACATTCTCCTCCTCCTCCTCCTCCTCCTCCTCCTCCTCCTCTCCACAAACCCCTTTCCTTTCTAGCACTCTACTATCCCTCTGCTCTGGCAGGAAACCCTAATACCTTGACTTCTATGTCCCTGCATTAGTTCCACTCCTAGCTGATATCCTGGCTTCCACAATCCCATGAGCTCTGCTAGATTTCTTCTGCTACAAATGCCAAGCCGCAAAAGAACAGAATAACAGAGTTGGAACGGACTTTGGAGGCGAATGAATGAATGAGCTGGGAGGGACCTCGGAGGTCTTCTAGTCAAGCAGGAGAACCTATACTATTTCAGATGGTTGACGGTCTAGTCTCTTCTTAAAAATCTCCAGTGATGGAAAAGCCACAACTTCTAGTGGCAAGCTGTTCCACTGGGTTAATGATTCTCACTGAAGTTTCTCCTTAATTCTAGGTTGCTTCTCTCCTGGATTAAATTCCATCTGTCGTTTCTTGTCCTGCCTTCAGGTTCTTTGGAAAATAAATTGATCCCCCTCCTCCCCTTCTTTGTGGCAACTCCTCAAATATTGGAACTCTGCTGTCCCATCTCCCCTAGTCCTTCTCTTCACTAGACGGAACAGATCCAATTTCTGTAACCATGGTTACAATGACGGTTGGGTACCATTTATCAGAGATGCTTCAAAGATGGACTCCGTTGCTGATCAGCAGACCTTGATGGCCAGGGAACTTTTCCTAACTTTAGAGTCTGGGAAAATAACAGAGTTGGCTTAGGGTTGCATTCACGTTGGGTTGTCTTCTTGTACTTAACTCCTGCAGGCTATCGAATCCCCCCACCCTGGTTCTCTTCGACGGAGCAAAACCCTCCCTGCAGTGCAGGGTCCCCCGTGGAGAGACGTGGCAGGCCGGATGCCAGCAGGGAATGACCCGAGACTGTGCCATGAATATGCAGAAAGGAATCTGGCAAAGGACAAAACACGTCAGCAAGCTCGCCCTCGGAGGGCTGGCAGCTGCCCAGGATGGTCGACGCCACAGCCTTTCTCTTCCTTTTAGGAGAAGCAATTCTCCCAGGTGGCTGCGAGGGCTGAATTAATTCACGGAAAAATAACAAAGAAGAAACGGAGAGGAGCAAATCTGAAGAGGACAATTTAGGAGGAGAGAACCAGCCGGTGCTGATTTTATCACCCAGAATTCCCCGACCAGCATGGCCGAGTCTTAAGATTTCTGGAAGCTGATCCAAAGTACTACAGATTTTATTGAAATATAAGCTACAAATAAAATAAAATAAAATAAAATAAAATAAAATAAAATAAAATAAAATAAAATAAAATAAAATAAAATAAAATACAGGGGAAAATAAGGGAGGAAAAAGGAAAGAGGAGAAGGTGTACGGTAAAAAGGGGAAAGGAAAAAAAAGCCATTCTTTTCCAACCCTTTTTAGCACAGAAAATTACATTTCTGTGTGTCCATTCGGCAGGTAATGCTAGAATAGAATGAGCTGGAAGGGACCTTGGAGGTCGTCTAGTCCAGCCCCGTTCAAGCAGGAGACCCTATACCATTTCAGACAAATGGCTGTCCATTAAAAACCTCCCGTGATGGAGCGCCCATGATTTCTGGTGGCAAGCTGTTCCACTGGTTAATTGTCCTCACTGTTAGGAAGTTTCTCCTTAATTCCAGGTTGCTTCTCTCCTTGGTTAGTTTCCAACTATTGTTTCTTCTCCTGCCCTCTGGTGCTTTGGAGAATAATTTGACCCCCTCTTCTTTTGTGGCAGCTCCTCGAATACTGGAATACTGCTATCATGTCACTCCTAATTCTTCTTTCCTTTAGACCAGCCAAGCCCAAATCCTGCAGATGTTCTTCATTATGTTTTGGTCTCCAGGCCTTTGATCCTCTTAGTTGCTCGTCTCTGAACTCTTTTTTTCCCCAAAGTCTCAACATCTTTTTTGTAGTATGGGGACCAAAATTGATTGCGGTATTCCAGATGCTAAGTTAACACCATATCCAAAAAGTCAGAAACAGTGATAACAAAACGTTCATGGACATTTAAGCTTTGAATTGTAGCTAAGCTGTACTTTATGCCATTTGGGCCCAAAGATGAGAAGATGCTCAGATAAAACAGATAATACGGACAAACAGCCGTATTGAAGGAACCACCCAGGTGGAAATGTGACATTCAAAAGAGAAAAGCAAAATTAGATGGTCCTTGACTTACAACTGTTTAGTGACCGTTTAGTTACAATGGCAGTGGGAAAAAAATGACATGTTTTTCACACTTATGACCATTGCAGCATACCCCCCTGGTCATGTGATCGAAATTCAGACGCTTGGTAAATGACTCATATTTATGACGGTTGCAAGTGCTCCGGGATTGTGTTTGTGACTTTTGCAAACTTCGTACAAGCAAACTCAATGGGAAAACCAGATTTACTGGGAGAGTGTATTCCTAACTTAACAACTGCAGTGCTTTACTTAACAACTTAGGCATGAAAGCTGTCTCTGTGACTTTGGGCCAATCACTAGGAGATGGTGAATTATAGTTCCCCCTTAGGCATGAAAGGCGGCTGGGTGACTTTGAGCCAATCACCAGGAGACGGTGAATTCTAGTTCCCTCTTAGACATGAAAGCCGGCTGGGTGACTTTGGGCCAGTCCCTCTCTCTCAGTCCAGCCCACGTCACAAGGTTGTTTTTGTGGAAAAATAGGAATAGGAAGGTGTGTTAGATATGTGTCCTGCTTCGAGCTACTTGCAAAAATAACAAAATCAGCATACGACTAAGTAGGCAAGTAAGGCTCAAAATTGGGATGGAGGGGTGGGGATGGGGGTTATTATTTTATTATTTTAATTTTTTAAATTATTTTTATTTCTTCTATGTCCTGTAAGTTGCCTTGGTAGTATTTATTTATTTAGAAATTTATTTAGAAATTTTAAATTGCCGCCTCCTCCCACATGGCGACTCAACTCCAGGCGGCTTAGAAAGATCTAAAAACACTATATAAAGGAAATAAAAAATAACAGAAAGAAAAATAAATAATAAAACAATAACCCTCCACCCCCGCCCCCCCCCAATCTTGGCAATTTTTAAGACTTGTGAACTTCAACTCCCAGAATTCCTCAGCAACAAGGGTCTCCAATCTTGGCTACTTTAAGACTTGTAGACTTCAACTCCCAGAATTCCTCAGCAACAGGGGTCTCCAATCTTGACCACTATAAGACTTGTGGACTTCAACTCCCAGAATTCCTCAGCAACAAGGGTCTCCAATCTTGGCTACTTTAAGACTTGTAGACTTCAACTCCCAGAATTCCTCAGCAACAGAGGTCTCCAATCTTGACCACAAGTCTTAAAGTTGCCAAGATTGGAGACCCCTGGTCTAAAATATTCTCCGCAGGTTCTCAAAATGACTCAACTCTGCCAGTGGTAAAACGATGACACAGAAAGAGAGGAGTTCATTATTTTTCTCAAGTGTCATTTTCTAGACGGAATGACCACATTAGGAGATTAGGCCAGACTCGATTACTGTATCGTAAAATGACATTAGCGGCAATTATCTGGCCTCATGAAACGGTGCCTTGAATGATAATGCGGCCCTAAAAAATTAAAATGCAATGACACTTTTTTAATATATAAAAGTCAACAAAGGTTAATGAAAATGTTTTTCAAGGGAAGGGAAATTTGCATGCAACCTATACACAACAGCCTAAAAGCGATTCAGAAAATCAAGTCAACGCAACAAACTCGGGGGGGGGTGCCGGAGGCAAAATTAATTCAGCACAAGAGGAAAAAAGGTGAAAGGGCTAACATCTTGAAAGGGTGTGATGAGAGTTACAGCATTTTTTTTTTTGAAGTAGCCCGACATAGGCCTACAGGTTCTAAGTATTATTTGGCAACGTACAAATATAACAACTTTTTAAAAAAATCAGATATGGCTTAGGCAGAAAATGCTCCCACCTGTGGGGTCCTTGTTGCTCTTTGAGCTTGGTTGGGTAGTTGGGTTTTTTTTTTTTGGCAGACGTTTTATGACCCAACTAGGTAATATCATCAGTGCTAGAAGGGGATGAGATGTGTGGGAAAGAAGAGAATGAGGACTATGGGGTCCTTGGTGCTCTCTCTCTCTCTCTGGCTCTTTTCTTGCAGATGTTTCATGACCCAACTAGGTAACATCATCAGTGGTAGAAAGGAGTGGGGTTTGTGGAGGGAGGAGGAGGAGGAGGAGGAGGAGGAGGAGGAGGAGGAGGAGGAGGAGGAGGAGGAGGAGGAGAAGAAGAAGAAGAAGAAGAAGAAGAAGAAGAAGAAGAAGAAGAAGAAGAAGAAGAAGAAGAAGAAGAAAAAGAAGAAGAAGAAGAAGAAGGGAGAAGAAGAAGGGAGAAGGAGGAGGAGGAGGAGGAGAAGGGAGAAGGAGGAGGAGGAGGAGGAGGAGGAGGAGGAGGAGGAGGAGGAGGAGGAGAAGAAGAGAAGAAAGGAGGAAGAGGAGAAGGAGAAGGGAGAAGGAGGAGAAGGAGGAGAAGAAGAAGGAGAAGAAGAGAGGAGAAGAAAGGCAGAGGAAGAGAAGAAGAAAGAAGAAGAAAGGAGGAGAAGGAGGAAGAGGAGAAGAAGAAGGGAGGAGGAGGAGGAGGAGAAGAAGAAGAGAGTAATAGTAGTAGTAGCAGTAAAGGATTGTGGGGTCCTTGATACTCCTTGAGCTTGTTTTCTTGCAGACGTTTCATTACTGAACTAGGTAACATCATCAGTGCTAGAAGGGAGTGGTGTTTGCAAGGAGGAGGAAGAAGAAACAGATTGTGGAATCCTTGATATATCCTGAGCTTAGTTGTTTTCTTGCAAACGTTTCATTACCCAATTTGGTAATACCATCAGTGCTAGAATGGAGTGGGATTTGCGGAGAGGACAACCATGGGGTCCTCGGTGATCTCTGAGCTTAGTGCTTTTTATAGACATTTCATTACCCAACTAGGTAACATCATCAGTGTTCGGGGGGAGGGTAGTTGCTTTTATTTTTATATACTAGTGGCTAATACCCCATCTTTGGAGAAGCTGCTTAAGGCTTACCCTATGAACAGGTCTCTTAGTCCTCGACCTACAACCGTAATTGAACCCACAATTTCAGACCTAAGTCGTGCTGGTCATAAAGTGGATCGCCACATAAACTGTGCCCAATTTCATGCCTTTTTGCGAGGGTTGGTAATTAAATGCTGCGGTTGTTAAGTGAACCGATTGTTCGCTACGACGTGGTAAATGCAGGCTGGTTGCCAAACACCCAAAATGTAGTTATTTGTGTGTATGTATGTGTGTGTGTGTGTGTGTGTGTATGTGTGTGTCACATGCTGACTGGGGAATTCTGGGAGTTGAAGTCCACAAGTCGTAAAGTTGCCAAGATTGGGAACTCGTCTAGACCATGTTTTCCAATTTAGCAATTTTAAGATGTGCTGACTTCGTCTTAACATTTTTTTAATCTTGCGCCAGCTTTCACAAACGACAGCAATACAACTGCTGTCCCCTGTGATTTCGAACAGTAATCTTTTTTTTTTATTAAGGCTTAAAAGGTCATTGGTCAGATGCCTTGACCACTGTACCCCTAGCTGCACAATAGACCAAGATTTACACACCAAACAGGGGTGTATAAAACACAACTTTTTTGGTTCTCCTTTTAACCGATTGCACGATGAATTAAAATGGCCGCCGAAACTGTTCAAACTGCTCTCGTTTCTGTTTTCTGGAAGGCTTCAGGACAGATAATTTCTTTGTTTCTTTAGGTGTTCAGGGTTTGAATCTTACCAAACAATATTTTATTTATTTATTTTTGGGGTGGTGGTAGGGAGCCTGCTCCGGATATGACTGCATCCTTGTTAAGAACTTGCCAAAGAGGTCTATTTTTCTCTCTCTTTTTTTTTTTTTTTTGCACATCTAGTGAAACAAACAGAAAATCCAGAGAGGGATCATGTAGAAGATCATAAAACAGATGACTTCGAGCCGATGTTTTCCTGAAATTCTTTCTTAAGTAAAACAAAAAACACAAAACCTCTCATTGAACGTCCAAAAAAAAAACACCTTCAAAAACAGTCACTGTGAGAGAGGGACCTTGGAGTGCTAATAGACGATCACTTAAATATGAGCCAGCCGTGTGCGGCAAGCAGTCGAAAAAGCTAATACGATCCTGCGTTGTATAAACAGAGGCATTGAATTAAAATCACGTGAAGTGTTAGGACCGCTTTGTAAAGCCTTAGTAAGGCCACACTTGGAGTACTGCATCCAGTTTTGGTCACCACACTACAAAAAAAAGAGGTTGAGACTTTGGAAAAAATGCAGAGAAGAGCAACTAAGATGATTAAAGGCCTGGAGACTAAAACTTATGAAGGACGGTTGCAGAATTTGGGTTTGACTAGTCTAGAGAAAAGAAGGATTGCGGGGGTGACGTGATAGCAATATTCCAGTATTTGAGGGGCTGCCCCAAAGAAGACGGAGGTCAACTTATTCTCCAAAGCACCAGTGGGCAGGACAAGAAACAATGGATGGAAACTCATCAAGGAGAGAAGCAACCTGGAATTAAGGAGAAACTTCCTAACAGTGAGGACAATTAACCAGTGGCACAACTTGCCACCAGAAGTTGTAGGAGCTTCATCGCTGGAGAATTTTAAGAAGAGACCGGATAACCATTTGTTTCAAATTGTAAATGGTCTCCAGCTCCATTCTGATTTGAGTAGATCCTTTGAAAAGTGAACTGCTAATTCCTCCCTTTTGCGAACGGGAAGCCACCGATGACACAGGCAGTTTGAAACATGGCCAAAGAACAGAACTTACCGGATTTTTCGGAGTATAAGACGCACCTTTTTCCCTCCCTAAAAGGGGGTGATAATTTAGGTGCGTCTTATACACCGAATGTAGCCCCACCCACCCACGGGCCCCCCCACCCTTTGGCCTCTGCCTCGCAGCAGTTTACCTCCTTGCAAGCAAACAGCAAGAAGAAACAGCTCCTTTCAGCTTCAGCACAGCCTAATTAGCACAAGTTGATCGGATCGGCCTCCCGACTCTCAGCTGATTTGCTCCCAGCTGTTTTGCGCAGGGCTCTGCTGCTTGCTGCAAAGTGATAAATTGCTGGAACAGATTTTTTTTTCTTCCCCTTGTGCTAATCAAGCTCTGCTGAAAACGAAAATGAAAGTAAAGCAGGCTGTTTGCTGCAAGGAGGCAAAATTTTGCTCAGAGGCAGAGGGAGATTTCTTTTTCTTCTTTTCCTCGCCAAAAAAGGTAGGTGCGTCTTATACTCCGGTGTGTCTTATGCTCCGAAAAATACGGTAAGTTATACAGATGCGGCGTTTTTATGTATAAATGAACATTTTTCGGAGAGAGAGAGAGAGAAAAGAAATAGAGAAGCATATGGCTTTATTATCCTTTTGATTCCTCCAGCTCTAAAACGCTACTGTCCTTCTAAGCCTGTACAACCTCATCAGTTCCTTCGTTTTTTTTTAGTACAGCATGTGTTGTCGTTGTGCGACTCAGCGGTGGCAGTGGAGTGGGGTGAGGGAAAGAGAGGAACCAGTCCTGCCTCTTGGCTGTCGCTGTGAAGCCTGCCCGGGGGCTACATCTCCCATCTCCCCAACAGCGCGTCCCCCGTTCTCTCCCTTCTCAAAAATGGACCCTCGAAATGTCGTGGGTGGCAAACAACCTTTTGCAATTCATACACAGGATGGAGAGGGATTTCTGCTGGTCAGCCAAGCATGCGCGACACACCAGATGCCGGCACGGGAGCTGGTACACGGCCTCGGTTTTGAAGTAGGAAGAAAAGGCTCGGGAACAGGTAGAACATCCTTGGGGGCCGATGCTCCTGTTGTGCTCTGCGGAAAAAGGGGGGGAAAAAAAATACACAAAAAGTGAAAAAAATGTGACTCTGGAGGCGCCGCCTCGACTCGACGGTCATCTTTTGGGTGGCCGGAGTGGAGACAGCTATGCTCAACCAGAGGAATATATTGACGTAACTAATCAGATCTACGTTTATTTTATTTGTATCCAGGGGTGGGATTCAGAAATTTTAGCAACTGGTTCTCTGCCCGGTTACTCGATGGGTGTGGCCTACTCGGCCTCCTGCACCACGGTGGGCGGGGGGGGGGCATTTTCACCCTCCCCAGACTCTGGAGGCTTTCCTCGAGTCTCCAGGAGGGCAAAAACGGCCTCTCCCCCAGGCTCCGGAGGCCCTCCAGAGGCCAGAAATGGGCCCGTTTTTGGACTTCCGGAAGGCCCGTTTTTCGCCCTCCCAGAGCCTCTACGCGAGCCCTGCACTTACCTGGCATCCAAAACGGGCCACATGGAGACTCCTGGAAGGGGAGGGGCAGGGTGGGAGGGGCCAGCCAGTTCTTGCAACTACCGGTTCGACGAACGAGATTAACATTCGGTTTGCCCAAACTGGTCCGAACCGGCTGAATCCCACTCATGCATCCCCCCCTTTATTTTGTTTAGAAATGACTCAAGGTGGTGAATGTATCCAACACACCTTCCTCCTCCCGTTTTCCTCACAACAGCCCTGCGAGGCGGGTTGGGCTGAGAGAGAGTGACTGGCCCAAAGTCATCCAGCTGTCTTTGATGCCTAAGGCAGGACTAGAATTCCCAGTCTCCTGGTTGATTGGCCCAAAATCACCCAGCAGGCTTTCATGCCTAAGGCGAGCCTAGAACTCACCATCGCCTGGTGATTGGTTCAAAGTCACTCAGACGAACTTTGATGCCTAAAGGAGGACTAGAACTCACTATTTCCAAGTGAATGGCCCAAAATCACCCAGCCAGCTTTTACCACCTAAGGCGTGACTTTAATTAACTTTAAATATTAACTTTAATCCCTCCTTGCCTTTTAAAATTTTATAGGCCATTTTCAGGTTTTCATATTTTATTTGGACACGATCCTGAGTCTCTCTGTGAAAGAGAAGGGTGGTCTCAAAATTTGATAAATACATAAATAAAAATTCAACAAGTATAGAAAAGAAAGCTATTATCTTAGCTTTTTTTTTTTTTCCTTTGTGGACTCAAATTCCCAAGGAGCCTGGCAGGCAGGGGATCAGTCCCCGAAAAGAAGGGAGAGGTGGATGAGTTGGTCAATTTTTTCCCAGCTTTACCGTGAGCACCGCCTGCCCCACAGAAATCGCTGGAGCTGCTGCTGCTGCTGTGCATGTGTTGTCCGCCTTTAGCCAAACTTGCGGCGAACGGCATCGTGCTAAGTGCAGAGTTCAAGGCGCTGTCCAAGCTTTCGGACAGCCTCTGTTCATGGGTTGACGCTTCTGTGAAGAGAAGGAGAAAGATCTAGGGAGAGGCTTCATGGAAGAGTCAAATGCCACCCTCCCTGGCGAATCAAGCTTATTTGTCTATCAAATATATATATATATATACCTATCTCACCAAAAGCAACTCAAGAGTAGTACACAACAATCAGGAGAGAAATAGCAAATAACAACAAAATTGATTTTGAGCCAATCACCAGGTGACGGTGAGTTCTAGCCCTGCCTTAGGCATGAAAGCCAGCTGGGTGACTTTGGGCCAATCATCACCAGGTGACGGTGAGTTCTAGCCCTGCCTTAGGCATGAAAGCTGGTTGGGTGACTTTGGGCCAATCACAAATGACTATGAATTCTAGTCCTGCCTGAAAGTTGGCTGGGTGACTTTGAACCAATCACCAGGAGACAGTGAGTTCTAGCCCCACCTTAGGCTTGAAAGGTGACCGGATGACTTTGGGCCAATCATTAGGAGATGTGAATTCTAGTCCTTCCATAGTCATGAAAGCCAGCTAGGTTACTTTGGACCAGTCACACACACACACACACACACACACACACACTCTCTCTCTCTCTCTCCCTCTCCCTCCCTCTCTCTCTCTCCCTCCCTCCCTCCCTCCCTCTCTCTCTCTCTCTCAGCCCAACCTACTACACAGGGTTTTTGAGGAGGAAGGTGTGTTGGACATGTTCGCTGCATTATTTATAATAATAATAAAGGTGGGAGCCAGACAAACAAACAAACAATTTACAGAAGACTCGCAAACTTCTGAAAGCAACAGCTAAAGCAATTCAGAATATTAAACAGATACGCAGGTAAACATCCGCGCGGGATGGCCCTCCCCTCAAGTTTAGAAACCGGAAGGCTCAGGATACCTGAGGAGCAATCCATCTGGGACGAATTCAAATCCCACTCCATTTTCACCCTCTTCGCGTGGAACCCCAAGCTGGACGCCACGGCAAAGTCCACATTCGGAAAGTGGCCGGATTCCAAGCCGCCCTCCTGGTTCTGATCCACCAGGTCGATTTTCCGTTTGAGCGAAGACATGGCGAGGGACGAAGCGACGACCGTTCCCGAGGCCCGCCTCCTGCCCAGCAGATTCACGCCGGGGATGTTATGCTGGAGGAGGAAGTGGTCGATTCTCGCCTTGAGGGACGGGTGGGGAAGGGGCTGCGAATGCGGGCTGAACGCCACCCCCGTGAAAGGATCGCTGGGCACCCGGCCCCAAGTCGCCTCGCTGCGGTTGCACTTCTCCAGGGTTCCTTGGTCGATCACTTTCCCGGAGGGCAGCAACATGGGCAGAGTCATGATCTCCAGGGTGATGGGATCCAGGAATTCTTCGGGAATGTCCTGGAGAACCTCAACCAGCTTCCGTTCCTGGTGGTCGGAGTGTCCGACGTCGCTCTCCATCGGCAGAGGAAGGGCGGGGAGCTGACCTTCCGAGGCGTCCAACGAAGGTTTAGTGGCGACCTGGAGGACATCATCCACCACTTCGTGAGAGCAGGACTTGGCCGGTTGGCCCCAGACCTCGACTCTCTTAATGGAAGGCAGGCCGCTGCCGGCCACGTAAGTGATGCAGATTTTCAGGTGCGAGACGCTGTTTAAGGAAGTCGGGCCTTTATTCCATAAGTCCAAAGAGGCGGAGCCGGGAAAAGAGAGGAGAGGGTCTGTTTGGTGATGGAAGGGAGGTCTGGGCCGGAAGCCACGATGGCCAAAGGTCACTTTGCTTTGATTCTTTAAGACGGCTTTGCCCACCAGCGTGAAGGTCTCTTTGTCCAACGCGGGATGCTGGCTAGACGGAGCAGAGAAGAGGGGCTCGGGGCTGTTCCAACAGGCCTTATTGGATGAGGTAGCGGTATAAATATCCAAGCCGGTGATGTTGTGGCAAGACCCGGAAGAAGTATCGATATTAATCCGGCAGATTTCCACGTTGAAGGGGAAGGAAATCGTCACATGCACCGGCGGCTTGATGAAGTATTCGCAGCGGAAGCCGCGGTGTCTCTTGACGGGGTCTTCGGAGACGAGGTTTTCCACTTCGTAGCCGTCGGCGGAAATCTACAATTCAGGATGATAATGGTCAGTGATGGGGAAATACAGGCAGTCCTCATCTTACGACCACAATTGAGCCCAACATTTCTGTTGCTAAGCGAGACAGGTGCCCCATTTTACACTCTTTCTTTAACCCCCGGGACACTGCGACCGTCATAAACACGAATCAGTTGCCGAGCATCTAAATTTCAATCAGGTGACCACGGGGATGCTTGCAACCGTCATTAAGTTACTTTTTACAGTGCCGTTGTAACTTCGAACGGTCGCTAAAACGAAGTGGGTCGAGGCCTACCCGTTTTTCCAGGATAGTATATACCGTGTTTCCCCAAAAATAAGACCCTGTCTTATATTTTTTTGAACCCTGAAATAAGCACTTGGCCTTATTGCCATGCGCTCAAAAGCCCGATTAGGCTTATTATCAGGGGATGTCGATGTCAGCACTTCAACCTGCATTTACTCTAGTGCTGACATAAGAAGGAGAAGAGGGGGCAGCTGGCAAGAGGACGCCTGACTTCTCACCTACTTATTTTCCCTGAAGATAATATCCCCTAGGAGATGAGATGGGAGGGGGGACACTCCTGGGACCTTAAGTAGTAGATATGGGGAGAGTGATTTGGAAGAAGGCCAATGAGACGCAGAGAATTGGGGAACGGAAAGGGAAGGTTTGGGGTCAGGAAGTCAGAGTTGGCTACGCCACAATCGAGGACAGGTTGTCGTGCTTAATAAAATGAAAGATTTCTTCAAAGACTATTTGTTTGGAAATGCAATTTATTTTATTTGAGACGACATTGAAACCTGACAGTCTTATTTTGGGGGAAACAGGGTAATAGGTTTTCCTGTCTTGAGCTAGGGGTTGGAACAGAAGACCTCCAAGGTCCCTTTGAGCCCTAGGATTCTACGTTTTATGTTCTAAACCAGGGATGTCAAACTCAATTTCATTGAGGGTCGCATCAGGGCTGTGGTTGACCTCGGGGGGGTCGGTCGGCCGTGGCTGACTGGGCGTGGCCAGCTTGACCCCCCTCACTGGGCATGGCCGACTGGGTGGGTGTGGCCAGCTAGGTGGGCGTGGCCATCTTGACACCACTCTCCAAACTGCTGGCATGTATCCTCTTCGCGGGCCATCCCCTTACATTTTCCAGGACGGCCCCGTGGGCTGGATCCGACCACATTGCGGCTCAGATCTGGCCCGTGGGCCTCCGAGTTTGACACCCCTGTTTCTAAACCATCTGTTTGCCGGCTGTCGCTCTGCAGGTGCCCTTATTTCCATTTCTGAGAAAGGATATGCATAAAGCAGCAGGGAACGCGAACTACCGCTGATCTCTACAACGGTTTCATCCGCTGATACAGCACTGCAGCACTTTTTGTCTGTTTGCTGTGTTATACAGGCGGTCGTTGACTTGTAAACCGTTCAAAGCTACAACGGCACTGGAGCAAGGGGCTTAGGACTGCTTTTCACACTGACGACCATTGCAACATCCCCAAGGTCACCTGATCAAAATTCAGACACCTGGCAACAGGTTCATACTTATGACCGTTGGGGCCATGTGATCCCCTTTGGCGACCTTCTCGACGAGCCAAGTCAAGGGGAAAGCCGGATTCACATAACGACTGTTAGGAAATGATTATTACCTAATTTGTTGGGTTGGCAATATATAAATCATCAATATAGCTTTAAGACTGCTGTATTGCATCATACTGTGTCCTGATTGGTTAGCTCTGTGGCCAATCTCCTTAAGAGGGAGCTAGAAACATGGTTTGTTTTCTGCTGTTCTTGCTCTCTGATATCTCTGTATGCTACTGTTTGCAAATCCAGAAGAACTGTTTCTTGTGAATGACTACGACGACTGGTAAGAAGACTTTGTTATTGGATTATCCCTGGACTGTCGTTTTGCTATCTCCTGCTTTATATGTGTATGACCTGGACTGTTTATTGGACTGTGCCTTACTATTTCCTGAAAGTAAACACAACTCAGTGTATCTGTGTGTTGACTGTTTTATTCGTAACTACTCCCAATCGCTTTCATGTGCACACCCTTGCTATTCAAGGGCTACTCTGTGAATTCCTTAACAATGACCGTGTTGCTCACTTCACAATTGCAATGGCTCGCTTCACAACTGCGGCCAGGAAGGTCATCGGTTCATTTAATCCACTCCACAACTGTCTCGCTTAGCGATAGAAATGTTGGGCTCAATGGCGGTCGTACGTTGAGGACTACCTGTATTGTGCAATTGTGTTGTCTTGTACTTTTATTTTACCTTGTTGCAGTGAATTCTGGGCTTGAACTGTGGAAGGCAGAGATTAATCACCATATTTATGGATGTAGACAGAAATTGGCTTCCCGAATTTTAATCTGGCTCTACGATGAAAACACACGTTTTTTTTAAATCACAGCAGAGTGGTAAATGGCGGATGACAAAAAAATACAAGACTTGTGATGGGTCACGCTGAAGGCCTGGTTAGTCCAGGGCTGTTTGCGTCACTACCAGGTGCACAATCTTGGGGTGCCCCAAAGGATCCTGGGGGCACCAGTTCTTCCTTTCCCTTCCTGCTGCTAAGAGACCTGCCCACTTCTACACAATCACGATGACTTGTCGACATGAATTCTTCGTTCTAAACATGGAAGTGATGGCCATCGGTCCTTGCAGGAAACAAATTCTAGGGTTTTAACTCAAGAGGTGTCTTATGGACCCTTTATGAATTGTGGACTTCAACTCCCAGAATTCTGAATCCTTCCAGAATTCTCCCATGCTGGCTCAGGAATTCTGGGAGTTGAAGTCCACAATTCATAAAATGGCCATAGTTCCCCACCCTTGGTTTAACTGGATGCTGTGCAGAGAATGTTATTTTTCTCAGGTGATCCTAGCTGGCTAGGGGAATTCTGGGAATTGAAGTCCACGGGTCTTAAAAGTGACCAAGGCTGAGCACCCCTGGCCTAGAAGTTGGAAAACTATAAGGCCACTTCTATAAATACCACTTGATATATGACAGTGATGGCAAACCTTTTTCTCCTCGGGTGCTGAAAGTGTGTATGTGTGCGTGCCATCGCGCCGCTTGTGTGCGCACAGCTACAATGCAATGGCCCCCTACGTACCTCCCCGAGCTGCTCCCCCCCCCCCGTGCCTGCGCTTATGACCCACCCCCACCCCGTTTTGGGCCTAGCAAGCGTCCCTGAAGCCTCCGGAGGCCAGAAATGGCCCATTTCCAGACTTCTGGTAGGTCTGTTTTTCGCCCTCCCCAGGCTCCAGAGGCTTTCCTGGAGTCTGGGGAGGGCAAAAACAGCCTCCCCAGAGGCCAGAAATGGCTCATTTCTAGACTTCCGGTAGGCCCGTTTTTCACCCTCCACAGGCTCCTGAGACTTTCCTGGAGCCTGGGGAGGGTGAAAATGGTCTCCCCCTCCCCCTCTCCCCCTGGCCAGAAATGGCCCATTTGTGATGTTTTGGATATGGTCATATAGTAGAACGCTGTTTCTCAACCTTGGCAGTTTGAAGACGTGTGGACTTCAACTCCCAGAATTTCCCAGCCAGTACAGCCGAGGTCTACAAACGGGCAACTTTTAAGACTTGTGGACTTCAACTCCCAGAATTCTGGGAGTTGAAGTCCACACATCTTCAAACTGCCATGGTTGAGACAATGCTGAAAAAGCCTTTAATACGATTCACACTGAAGGTCTGTTCTAGGTCTAGGACAGGGGTCAGCAGGGGTGGGTTCTAAACTTTTTTACTACCGGTTCTGTGGGCGTGGCTTATTTTGTGGGTGTGGCTTGGAGGTCATGTGACTAGGTGGGTGTGGCTAGCTGGTCAGAGTCATTTCTGGAAGGTCCTCGCACTTACGACCCGACTCATTTCTTTGCTTTTAACACTGATCAGCTGTAGGGCGGCCCTTTGAAGCCCCACGGCAAGAGTTTAAACAGTTTTTTTCCCTCTAGTCATCAGCTGGGACTCAGGAGGCAGCAATAGATTGGGGGGGGGGCAAATAAAAGGTAAGAATAACGTGGGGGGGTGGGAGGGCGGGGGGGATAACCGGTTCAGTGACGTCATATCGTCACCGCTACCAGCTCGGCCGAACCGGACTGAACCGGGAGGAACCCACCACTGGGGGTCAGCAACCTGCGGCTCCGGAGCCACATGCGGCTCTTTGGGCCCTCCTGTGTGGCTCCCTGTCAGGCGATCCCACCACTGGCTGGCCCCACCCCTCACCCTACCAGTCACTTCTTGCCTGGCCTGAGAAGGTAAGGGCAACGGAAGGGGATGGAGAAGCGGCCAGAGCAGAGACATAGATTCAGAGAGGAGGGGAGAGAGAGGGGGGGAGGAGAGAGGGGGGGGAGAGGGGGAGAGAGGGGGGGAGGGAGGGGAGAGAGAGATATGTCAAAAGGGTTTTGTGGTTTCCAGTGTTTTTTAACAACTGGTTCTCTGTCCTAATGACTAGCTGGGTAGGCGTGGCTAGGGGTGTGTGTCATGTGACTGGGTGGAAGTGAGTGACATCAAGTTGGCCACGCCCAGCCAGGTTTTGTGGCTCCCGGTGTTTTCTTTTCTGTGGGAAATGGGTCCAAATGGCTCTTTGAGTGCTTAAGGTTGCAGACCCCTGGTCTAGGAAATAATAGGTTTCTAGCAACTTTTTTTGTTCATGAAGTCCACTTGTGTCTCTTTCCTGGTGCGTCAAGATTTTACAAATGAATTGAGTTTCCCAATTTAAGGTTTGGGTGTGTCAAAGGTACCTGGTTCCTTTCAATCTTCAATTTGAGCTTCAATTCATTGTATTCTTCTATTAGGACAATCTCACGATATTAAAGGTCTGGCGGCACCTGGCAACGAATATAAATTGTTTTGATATCATGGCTAGTCTGAAAAAAAAAAAAACCCTGCATTGTCGCGACGGCAGCTTGCTGAAGCAGAACAGCAATATGGTTTATATTCTGGTTTAACTGGAGCAAGTTGTAATTCACCATCAATTTGTAGCCCAGTACTGGTAGTCCTCGACTTACGACCACAATTGAGCCCAACATTTCGGTTGCTAAGTGAGACAGTCATTAAGTGAGTTGTGCCCCATTTTACAACCTTTCTTGTCACGGTTGTTAAGCGAATCGCTGCAGCTGTTAAGTTAGGAACACTTAACGGTTGTTAAGTGAATCTTTGATGTTGCTTATCAAAAAGTCACAAAAGGGGATCACATGACCCCCCCAGATTCACTGCAATCATAAATCATAAATATGAGTCCATTGTCAAGGATCTGAATTTTGATCCGATGACCATGGGGATACTGCAACGGCTGTGTGAAAAATGGTCATACATCATTTTTTTCACAGTGCCGTCGTCACTTTGAAGAGTCACTAAATGAACTGTTGTAAGTTGAGGACTACCTGTGTTACAATTTACAGAATTCGGGTATCTGTTGACATCACTCTCAAAATACAATAGGATTATATTGAGCCATGGTGGCGCAGTGGTTAGAATGCAGTATTGCAGGCCGATTCTGCCCACTGACAGAAGTTTGATCCTGACCGGCTCGAAGTTGACTCAGCCTTTCGTCCTTCCGAGGTCGGTAAAATAAAGACTCAGATTGTTGGGGGCAATAGGCTGACTCTGTAAACTGCTTAGAGAGGGCTGTAAAACACTTGTGAAGCGGTATATGTGCTATTGCCTTCTGTCTGTAAAGCGAATTTGGATTCTACTCATAAATGGGAGAAAGAAATAAACAATAAATTTAAGGTATGCAAAGATAAATCAACAAAGATTTAAAGATAATGGTAAAGGTTCCCCTTGCACATACGTGCTAGTCGTTCCCGACTCTAGGGGGTGGTGCTCATCTCCGTTTCAAAGCCGAAGAGTCAGTGCTGTCCGAAGACGTCTCCGTGGTCATGTGGCCGGCATGACTCAACGCCAAAGGCGCACGGAACGCTGTCCCCTTCCCACCAAAGGTGGTCCCTATTTTTCTACTTGCATTTTTTACCTGCTTTCGAACTGCTAGGTTGGCAGAAGCTGGGACAAGTCACGGGAGCTCACCCCGTTAATGTAGCACTAGGGATTTGAACTGATTAATTGCCGACCTTTCGATCGACAAGCTCAGCGTCTTAGCCACTGAGCCACCACATCCAACAACAAAAATTAATGGAGGCTAAAACATAGGAAGAACGGTTGCAGAAATTGGGTATGTCTAGTCTCGTGAAAAGGACTAGGGGGAGACCTGATAGCAGGGATCCAATATTTGAGGGGCTGCCATAAAGAGGAGGGGGGGGGTCAACCTATTCTCCAAAGCGCCTGAAGGCAGGACAAGAAGCAACGGATGGAAACAAAGCAAGGAGAGAAGCAACCTAGAACTAAAGAGACATTTGGGGCTCAATTGCACCCCTAAGCCGAGAACTAAAATAAGACGAGAAAAAACTTTCTTTTTTCATCAAGCCGGGCTGGCTTAACATATTTTTAAATTTTTAATTTTTAATTGGTTTGTCATTTTAAACTGGGGCCAAATTAATATATATATTTTTAATTGTTCTTAATGTTTGTATTGTATGTTTTTATCTGGCTGTACACCACCCTGAGTCCCTTGGGAGAAGGTGCGGTATATAAATTTGAAATAAAATAAATAAATAAATAAACTACCTGTCCACATGCAAATTTATATCAAAGTGGTGAAATTCACTTTGTGGTGATTTCAAAGTCATCTTCAGTGTAAGTTTTATTTATTTATTTGCTGTGCAATACAGAAGTGATTTCCCAATGCTTTCCTCTGCGCTATTTCCTGACTTCCCAGTCTAACCCAACTCCCAAGGATTTCTTAGTGATCTCCCATGCAAATAATTACAAGGCCTGGTCCTACTTAGCTTCCAAGATCAATCAGCGAGGGACCATCTACTCCGATTAATCCATGCACATATCCCAACTCTTTCTCACTCACACAAAGCATTTTACAATTCTTCTCACAGCTCTCCAAATTCAGGCAAATTTTAATTCCCATTTCTCAGACTGTCAAGCGGTATGTGAGAAATTTAATGTGAGATGTGCTCGCTCGGTGGCAAACCGATTGCTGGCCTATATATTTATATAAAATTTATATTTCGCTGATAAAAGAAATAAAGGGAGACTAGTATAGATTTTTTTTCAAGCTATTTAGCTCTCATCGCCATACCCTTACTTGGATTCGAACTTGGGCTGCCTGCATGTTAGGCAGTTGTATTAACCTCTGAGCCACAAGTTCTCCTCCTTTGATCAGCTTGAGCCAGGGGAGAAATTAAGTTTTTTTCTATCGAGACACCTGGTCTACCCCACCATGTGGGAGGGAGCATACTGCATCCCTTTTGCCTTTCAGCTCCAATCCAGGAGCCCTCAAGCAGTCGCATTGACGACAAACCATTTTATACCAAATTTATATTTCGCTAATAAAGAAATAAAGGGAGTATATATATATATCTATATCTATAATGAATATTCGCAGAGCTTTGCTTTCCTTGGTTTTTTCAAGTTACGACGGCTGCTCCTTTGGGTGTGACGTTATGAAGCATAAGTCAAATGAAACTGCATTGGAAGTTACGTTTTATTTTCTTAAGGATGACAGTGAAATCCTTTACCCCCTCCTCAAATATTATCTATGACGCTTGCAAAGGGACATGAAATCGGAAATTAAGCAGCTTGGAAATACAAGTTGTTCAGAAGATGGGCTTCCATCTATGTCAGGGGTGTCAAACTCATGCGTCACGTGCTGGCCCCGCCCAGTTTAGCGAAGAGGGAAAAAGTCACGTGATGCCCCCGTGACACCGCGAGTTAGACACCCCTGATCTATGTCATCTCAAAAGCTAAAATCTCGAAGTCATCGCCACGGGGATTTTTAATCTGGTTCTATGGAATGTTTTGGCTACCTTTCGAACACTTTCTGGTACAAATACTTCCGCTGTTCCTCCCGGTTACATTTGAGTAACGGAAACCACTCCCAAAAAGGCAGTTCTACTGGTATATATCCAATTTGGCGGAGCTGCCTCCTTTTCATGGCATGGAGTCCCAGCAGCTCTCTTGAGTGATACCTGTACTGGTTTCGGTTGGTGACCTGAAGGGCTAACTTCACACATTCCTGCTGCTCCTGGTTTATCGGAGAGGGTCGTTCTTCAGCTTTTGCATCAGCTGAAGTCTCCAAACCTGATCCGGCATCGGAAAATTCCACTTTTTTCCAAATAGGCAGTCCGCGAAATTCTGCCCTTTCCTGAATACGCTGGTCTTTCTCGCTTTTCCCGGGCTGGCTGAGCGATTTCCCTTTCAAAAGCCGATTAATGATGTTATCGGTGAGGAAGGCGCCATTTTTTTTCAATTCCAAGCGCCCCGCCGTCGTGCCTTCCGAATTAAACGGCAACGGCTTTCGGTTGGCGTCTAAACGGATTTCTAAATCCACAGACCTGACGTGAGGCAAGACCGCGTGGAGCTTGACAAACTGGGGGCCGCCCAGCACTTCCTCCAGGAGGGACCAAGCCACGTCGAATTCCTGCTTCAAGAAATAATTCCGCATTTTTTCCGCCATCCCTTGCTTGCTTTGGGCGGTCAGACGGCTGCCGGTGTAGCCCGGGCACTCGATTCCCACCGTCCCGTCGAGGGTGAAAAAATCTTTCCAGAGATCATGTGTACAGATGCTGCTTAACTCGATAAACTCGGGACTCAAAGCGTAGTCGAGCAAATCGTAAGGGAAACGCTCCACAAAGGCCAACCCAATTAAGGAAGTGATCAGATGCTCAGGGAATTTATTGTATTCAAACAACCTCGATTCCAGCTGTTCCAACAGACTGGAGTAAAACTGTTCTCCGTTGGGAGGTTGGTAGTTCAGGGTTCCAAAAGACCACAACAATTTTGCGATGTCTTTGGTACGGCACGCCGCTGCCTTGGAGGGGACGGCAGCCGCGATGGCGTTCAGGATGCCTTCGTCACAATAATGCAACGAGGAGCACGCGAATGCGATGTGCATGACCCCCGGGATGCTGAGAGTGGAGATTCTGGGAGGAATAACCTGCCCCAGCTCCTTTAGAAAGTCCAGGTGGTCCAGGTGAACCCCACGGAACATTTTGACCACGTTCACGATGGCAAAATTGCTCATGTCTCCCAGGGAGCCACAAATTTTGTCTCCGATTTGTCTCAAGAGGGGTTCGGACATATTACTGTGCGACTTGAAGAAGCCTAAGCAGATGACCCCGACTTCCTCCAGACTGAGGGCATGCAAATGTTTCAGGACCGAAGTCTCCAACTTCTTCACTAACTCTTCAGGGGCCTTCCGGCCTTCGCCGACGATGTAGACCAGCTGTACCAACTGAGTCACAGATGGATTCTTCCAGTTCACGCTGACGTCGTTCAACATTGCGTCCAGATATTGAGGGACCTTGCAGTTCAAACAACGCCACAGATCGGCTACCAGCAGCTGCTGATCCAAGCTCAGGTCCTCAACCCGTCGGACGAATTCGGCTTCTACGACCTTCAACATATAATGGACGGGCGGGATGCCTAAGGTGACAAAGGCCTTCAAAAGCAAGATCAGCTCCACGTTCCCGAACAGGTGGACGTTCTTAACAACACCCTGACACAGCACCGCGAATCTGGGGCTGGATTTGAATTCCTGGTGTTTGTCAGCCGGCAAATGGCTCAGCCGGAAGAAAGAGTTCACGATATCCTTGGGTTTCATGTACTCTTTCAACACGGAGACGTTCTGGAGGATGAAATGATACTCTTCAGCAGAAAGGGGCCGGCGGCATTCCTCTGGATTGTAACACAGAGATTGGTACCCGGGCCTTTGCTTCTGGAATTGTCTAGCCACTTCCTTACTGCCGGGAGATTTTAGATGGACCTCATCCTTGTCATTCCTTACGGAGGACAGCAGCCACGAGTCACTCAGGGAAGCCTGCGTGCAGAAAGCTTTGCTGTTTCCCAAATCTAGAAAAACGTTCTTTGCCTTTGAAAGCCTTGGGAGACAGAGAACACTGGGTGTGTTCTGGATGCATCTAATGCTAGTTCTGGAGCAAACGTACTGAAGCGCTCCTTCTCTCAAACCTTTGAGGGCACCCTTGGGAAGGAGACACCTGGATTCCTGGGAAATGGAGGGATAATAACGTAATTGGTACCCTGGCGGCTTCCAAGCTTTGAGCACAACGGCAAATTCGGGGTCTCTGCCTCTTCTATGGATGTTTTGGCTCTCTTCTTCGTGGAGGAAGCTCTTCGTGGTCTCCATCTTGGGAAATGCAGGCATCTTACAAGATCGCCCTGAAAATCTTCGGCATATTATCCTCGTAGACATGGTCACAATTACCGGGCCAGGTACTGAAAAAAGGGCAGATGAAGAATAAGTGGCTTCCACTTTCTTCTGTTGTTATCAAGAGATATTTTGAAAGGCTACATATACCCAGAACGTCAAAAAATCCATCGCACTCTTACAGCCAAAGAAAACTAACAGAGTAGCTAGATACAACTCTACTTGGCTTTTCACGCTCTTCTTTTACATACATTTAGTAGCTAAATCACCGGGCTAGAAAGCAGGCAAGGGTGATTCTAGTGTCAACCGTCCCATTGGCATATGCAAAGAAAAAAAACTCCTGTGACAAGAGAATAACTTTACTAATAGATCCATACAGGCACAGAAGAAGCAAAGCCAATTCTAAAGGTTCCCACCAAAAGCAGCATGGGAAATTTCCCCCCTTTTCCCCTTTAAGGCCACCCACTGTCCATCACCCACCAATCCCAACGCATTGTGTGTGTTTTGGGAAACAGTCTGTGCCGTTGAAAAGTTCTCATGACCTTGAAATGTAGGAACTTTCTTAGGCTCAGTCGACTCACTTGGCTCCCTCAGCCTCTCCCAAAACTACCAATAATTCCACCCCTTCCGTTTCTGTTGTCAAACTATGAGAAGAATTGCAGGGGGTGATAGAATTCGGGTCAGTCTTGACACCTAGTCCCAGTTTAGGAATGAAAGGCGGCTGGGTGACTTTGACTCTCTCTCAGCCCAACCAACCTCACAGGATTGTTTATTGGAGGTGGTGACCCTTTGAGAGCTGTATGCAATTCTCAAGTTTATTTTAATATACATGTAATCTATATATATATAAATATTATTTATATATATATATATATATTATATTATATTATATTATATTATATTATATTATATTATATATGTGTGTGTGTGTGTGTGTGTGTGTGTGTGTGTGTGTGTCTTCTCAAGTTTTCGCGGGTGTGTGTATGTAAAAAGTTAAAATCTCGGGTGTTTTCCTGCGTCATTAAAAGTCTGTTAATTGAAATACTTAAAATCCTGGCTAAAATCCCAGTTTAAAATGCTCCAAAATCCCAACAAAACACTTTGTAAGGTCTTTTGAAACTCTGGCTAAAATCCTAACCACAACTTCTAAACTGAAAGTAGGGGCCCGATGATGAGAGCTTGTCGAAACGTTGCCAAAAAGAAAACTTTTAAAGTGTTGGTTAGGATTTTAGCCAGTGTTTCAAAAGACCTTACAAAGTGTTTTGTTGGGATTTTGGAGCATTTTAAGATGGGATTTTAGACAGGATTTTAAGTATTTCAACTAACAGACTTTTAATGACGCGGGAAAACACCCGAGATTTTAACTTTTTACATATATATATACACACACACATACACACACACATTATATTTTAATGTATGCCAATTAGGGTATCTTCAAAGTAACAATAAAGTTATTCTAAGTCGTTATGGAGAAAATAGGAAGAGGAAGTTGTGTTTGGATATATTCACTGCCTTGAGATATTTGTAAAAATAAGGAATGAATGAAATGAATGAATGAAATGAATGAATGAATTAATGCACCCAGAAATGAAGTCCATTATTTTAGGACTAGAAAATTTTCCACTCTCAACTTTCTTTATTACTGACCCATATACCATCCTTCTATTTACAAAAATACAGAATCCATTCATACATCTGTTCTCCTCCCTCACACAAGTATGTAAAAACACACATGGATATTAACCCTTGAGTACACATTCCATCCACCCGACCATCCGTCCGTCCGTCCGTCCACCACTCACTCACTCACTCACTCACTCACCCACCCACCCACCCACCCACCCACCCATCCATCCATCCATCCATCCATCCATCCATCCATCCATCCATCCTTTCAGTCTCTCCACCAAAAACTTTTCTCGCCTGTTATCCCATCAAGGTTTCTTTTTCAATCAATTCTGTGCCCTTTCCTCGATGTCCTGGATGGATATTATGATTTTGCTGCAAATGAACATTACCCAACTGTCACACTAAGGCATGGCATGACATCTGAGAGTCTATTTCCCCTACAATAAGAATACTGAATAATGCAGGTCGCTTTCTTGGCTGGTTCAATCAAAACTGGGAAAATTCCATTTTCTACACTCCTAAAAGTTAGGAAGCACCGATGCTTCCAACCTGACCAACGGAAACTCTGGGGGTTGAAGGCCACACAGCTTTAAAAGTTGCTGGGGTTGTGGAACAATGGAGTAATGGCTACAGTGCTGGATTGGAAATCAGGATATTTATCGTGAGTTCTGATCCCACCTTAAGCATAAAAGCAGGCTAGGTGATTTTGGGCCAATGACCAACAGACAGTAAGTTCTACTCCTACCTTAGGCATGAAAGCCAGCTGGGTGTCTTTAGGGAAATCACCAGGAGATGGTGAGTTCTAATCCTGCTTTAGGCATGAAAGCTGGCTGGGTGACTTTGGGCCAATCACCAGGAGACGGTGAGTTCTAGTCCCACCTTCGGCACAAAAGCCGGCTCGGTGACTTTGGGCCAATCACCGGGAGATGGTGAGTTCTGGTAGATGGTGAGATGGTAGTCCCGCCTTCGGCATGAAAGCCACCTGGGCAACTTTGGGTCAGTCACTTGCTCTCAAGTCCAGGCCACCTCACAGGGTTATTGTGGGGAAAACAGGAGGAGGGAGCATTAGGCATGATTCCCCGCCTTGAATTACTTATAGAGCAGTAGAGGTAGTCCTTGATTTGCAACAGTTTGTTTAGTGACCGTTCTAGTCCTGCCTTAGGCACGAAAGCTGGCTGGATGACTTTGGGCCAATCACCGGGAGACTGGGAGTTCTAGTCCCGCCTTAGGCACGAAAGCCAGTTGGGTGACTTTGGGCCAATCCCATTCTCTCACACTCCAACCCACCTCACAGGGTTGTTGTAGCAGGGAAAAACAAACCTTTGGTCTACATAATGCATATTGTAATACTGAGTTATATCGTTCGTGATAACACCGCTGAGAGAGACCTTAGAGGTCTTCTATCCATTATTTCTTGTCCTGCTTTCAGGTGCTATGGAAAATAAATTGCTCCCCCCCCCCTTTTTCTGTGCAGCCTTTTAAGTGTTATTAGGTGTTATCAAGTCTCAGAGAAGCCTTAACAGGTGGAAGGGGACTTGGAGGTCTTCTAGTCCAACCCCCTTACCCAAGCAAGGAGACCCTATACCATTCCAGACCAATGATTGTCCAATCTCTTCTTAAAAAACTCCAGGGATGGAGCAACCGTAACTTCTGGAGGCCAGTCCTTCCCCTGATTAATTGTTCTGGCCGTCAGAAAATGTGTCTTTGGTTCTATTCTTTCGTTCATTTCATTTTTTTTTTTTTTAATGTCCCATCCACGCGTTCAAATGAAGCATAATATAAAGGCAGGGCTTTGTTTACAGCTGGTGGTAAGATTTTTCGAGCAGACATTTTGTTTCTAAGATTTCAAGACAGCAAACGAAGCCACTGTGCGATCTGTCAAATGGTGCGAAGGATAAGAGATTCCTTCGTCCTTCGTCTTTTCCATCTGCTTCTATCCCTGAAATCAATCCCTTGCGGGGGGGGGGGGGGGGGAGGGGGAGGGAATACAAACAAAAAAGCCACAAAATAGGCAAGAAGATTCGTGAAATTGCACAGGGATGCCCTGTTTGGGCATCCAATCCTGTTTGGGCATCCAACACTGCTTTGGATTAAACCAGTGTTTCTCAAGCTTGGAAGCTTGAAGATGGGTGGACTTCAACTCCCAGAATCCCCCCAGCCAGCGCTGCTGGCTGGGGGATTCTGGGAGTTGAAGTCCACCCATCTTCAAGCTTCCAAGCTTGAGAAACACTGGATTAAAGGGAGGGAGACTACAATCCGTTACTGCCACCTAGTGCTGAGAAGAATCAGTAGTAATTTTTTTTAAAAAATTTGATTTATATGCCACCCTTCTCCGGAGACTCAGGGCGGCTTACAATGCGTTAAGCAATAGCCTTCATACTTTTGTCTATTTATACAAAGCCATCTTATTACCCCCACAAACTGGGTCCTCAATTTACCTACCTTAGAAAGGATGGAAGGCTGAGTCGACCTTGAGCCTGGTGAGATTCGAACTTACAGTAATTGCAGACAGCTGGTGTTAATCACAATGCTATCAGTCTGCTGAGCCACCAGGCCCTATGATACCCCGTTTCCCCGAAAATAAGACATCCCCTGATAATAAGCCCAATCGGGCTTTTTGAGAGCATGCGCTAAAATAAGCCTCCCCCCCGAAACTAAGCCCTCCCTGAAAATATTTAAATGCAGAGCTAGAAATCAGGTAAGACGGCAAGAGAAGCCCCATCTTCCTCCATGCGCCTCAAAATAATAAGCCCTCCCTGAAAATAAGGCCAAGCGCTTATTTCAGGGTTCAAAAAAATATAAGACAGGGTTTTATTTTTGGGGAAACACGGTAGGTAGGTAGGTAGGTAGGTAGCTAGGTAGGTAGATACTATATAGATAGATACCGTTTCTCCCAAAATAAGACCTCCCCTGATAATAAGCCCAATCAGGCTTTTGAGCTCATGGCAATAAGGCCAAGCGCTTATTTCAGGGTTCAAAAAAATATAAGACAGGGTCTTATTTTCGGGGAAACACGGTAGGTAGGTAGGTAGGTAGATAAGATAGATAGATACTATATAGATAGATAGATACCGTCTCCCCCCAAATAAGACCTCCCCTGATAATAAGCCCAATTGGTCTTTTGAGCGCATGGCAATAAGGCCAAGCGCTTATTTCAGGGTTCAAAAAAATATAAAACAGGGTCATATTTTCAGGGAAACATGGTAGCAGCACTCCTCAGAAAAACAAGAGCATGAATTGGGGGCTACAATAAGGAGGAGGAACAATGGAAGTTTTTAAAAAAATGGTACTAAATATTCAAGAGTTACTTTGGAGGGTCTCCTATCTAGGTGGCTGGCATGCTAACAGCAGAATGTTTCAATCACAATAGAGCTGGAAGGGACTTTGGAGGTCTTCTAGTCCAGCCACCTGCTCAAGCAGGAGACCTTGGCCTATACCATTTCAGACAGGTGGCTGTCCAGTCTCTTCTTAAAAACCTCCAGCGATGAAGCCCCTACAATGTCTGGTGGCAAGCTGTTCCACGGGTTAATTGTCCTCACTGTCAGGAAATCCCTCCTCAGTCAGTTCCATGTTGCTTCTCTCCTTGATTAGTTTCCATCCATTGTTTCTTGTCTTGCCTTCTGATGCTGTGGAAAATAAATTGACCCCTCTACTCTTTGGGGCAGCCCCTCAAATACTGGAATCCTGCTATCATATCCCCTCTAGTCCTTCTTTTCTCTAGACTAGCCAAACCCAAATCCTGCAACCGTTCTTCATAGGTTTTGGTCTTCAGGCCTTGCAACCTAAGCAGAAAGGATGAAAATGGCCTTGGGGCAGCCTCCATCAACCCCATGCTGGAGACATTTTGTGCATTTCACAAAAGGGTTGAAGAGTGCACTATTGCAGGCTCTCCCTGGCCTAGGTGGGAGGGGCTGTATGTGGAAAACTAGACCAGTTTGGGGTTTTTTCCCCCCCCACTGAGTCACACGCCAGGATTTGACAGAAGAAAAAGATAAATCTCACCAGCTCAAGGTTTGACTCAGCCTTCCATCCTTCCGAGGTGGGTAAAATGAGGACCCAGATTGTTGGGGGGCAATATTATGCTGACTCTGTAAACCGCTTAGAGAGGGCTGTAAAAACACTATGAAGCAGTATATAAGTCTAACTGCTAATTTATTTATTTATTTATTGGCTCGATTTATATGCTGCCCTTCTCCGGAGACTCAGGGTGGCTTACAATGCGTTAAGCAATAGCCTTCATACTTTTGTATATACCTGCTTAGTAGGGCTTTCGCCCCCCCCCCCCCCAAAGCGGTGTTCTTTTTATACAAAGTCAGCTTATTGCCCCCACAATCCGGGTCCTCATTTTACCTACCTCGGAAGGATGGAAGGCTGAGTCAACCTTGAGCCTGGTGAGATTTGAACTCGCAGTAATTGCAGGCAGCTGGTGCTACTTAACAGTGCTTTAGTCTGCTGCGCCACCAAGGCTATAAATTCCTAGAGTATTTCCTGGCTTTCCTTGAGCAACGGATAACCATTTAAGCAATTAAATCGCTTGTTACTTGGAGAAAGAGATTTGCAACCTATGGCGTATGCAACCGGAACAGCTCTAAAAATAGATCAGACAAGATTTCTTGATGGTTGATCACTCGTTTGCAAGAATCTCACGGGACTTGCAAGATATAAATCCAGTGTGTTCAACCTTGGCAACTTTAAGACCTGTGGACTTCAACTCTCAGCATGGGTCGCTGGGGAAATCTGGGAGTTGAAGTCCACAAGTCTTTAAAAGGTGCCAAGGTTGGACATCCCTGATATAGATCTAAATATAGATCTAAAGCAGGGGGTCTCCAATCTTATTGGAAAAACCAATAAAACTTGTCCAAAAAAAAAAAAAAGAAAAGAAATGCTGGGGTCAATTGTGGTTGTAAATCGAGGATTACCTGCAGTTGGGAACTCAGGAGCCCTTGGGATGTCCACCTGTGGCTATCTAGGTAACTTAACAGTAACAGAGTTGGAAGGGACCTTGGAGGTCATCTAGTCCAACCCAGGAGACCAGTACTAGGGATGCGAACCGCCGAACTGCCGACTTTTCTGATCGGCAAGCTCAGAGTCTTAGCCACTGAGCCACCTAGTCAGGTTTTTTTAAGGTGGGCAGAGGGCAAAAAAACCTTGGCACTTACCCAGGCTGGATACCAAAGCCCCTCCCCTTGCCCCTCCCCCTTTCCAAAGAGGCTCCACCCACCACTATTTCCAATCAGGCTCCAGCAAACTCTTGAAATGACAGCAGGTGCACCTGAGAAAAAGGGAGGGGGGAGGGGAGACAGGAGACCCCCCCCAGAGTCCATTTATGGGGGGGCAGGAGGAAGGGATCCCCCCCAGGAACCCCCCTACTCGATCCTACCGACCGATTGCGCAATTCCCGGGCAATGACGTCACAGCCTTCTCCAACGTAGCGCCCTGCAGACCACCAAGCTTATCCTGCCCGGGGGCGGGGTTACGCAAGCCGGGGCTGTGACGTAAGACGCGCAAGGGGCGGGGCTTCGCGCGCCAGCCCTTCCCCCGCGAATGCGTCAACCTTTCGCCCTCTGTGAGGGACGTGGGCGGGGAGGGGCCAGAATCGGTCCGCTTCGTCCCTTCACCCCTCTCGGCTTGAAAACACGGGCCGCCCCTTCTTCCCCGTCGCATACTCACCGCGGCCTAACCGTTCCCTTTCCTTTCTTTTTCTGTCACGGCCGCTCGGCGAGGCTCCTCTTTCTCCCACCTCAGGACCACTTCCGGTCAGGTGGCGTTACGCACTTCCGGCGAAGAGCCCCCTTAACGGCCGGAGTTAACCTCGCCGAAAGAGAGAATCTCGCGCAGGCGCCGTGTGGAGGGGAAAAAAAAAAAGAGAGAGCGAGCGCCGAGGGGGCCGGAAGGGAAAAGAGGCGGGGCCTCTTTTGCTGCGCGCGCATACCCGGGAAGGAAAAAAAAAGTAGTGGAGCCGGCGACGCCATTGCGCAGGCGCCAGGGGGCGCTCGGGAGCTTGCTCTGCAGTCGTGGAGTCCCCCAATTCGTTAATATTCATAATTAGGAGGAAATTATTTTGCGGGGAGAAATAAGGCGCATCGTAGATAGGATGGGATTTGCTAGGTGCCCTTGGATGGGCCTCTGCCAATAAGCCCCATTCCCCATTGCACAACCTGCTTTGCCAAGTCTCCTGCTTGGAGGGGCTGCGGGGTTGGACTAGATGACCTACAGGTGTCCCTTATTATTTCTATTATTTCCTTTGGAGCATTCTCACGTGCAACATGTACACGCTTCAGCTTCAGGCAGTGCGTCTGCTGGCCAGAGGGGGGGGGATCAGAAGGGATGATGGGGCAGCTACAGGTAGTCCTAGACTTACAACCGTTCGTTTAGTGACCGCTCGAAGTTACAACGGCACTGAAAAAAAAAGTGACGTTTTTCATCACGAAAGAGCCTTGGTAGTACAGTGGTCTAAAGCACCCTGTTATTAAGACCAGCTGCCTGCAATTTCTGCAGGTTCGAATCTCGCCAGGCTCAAGGTTGACTCAGCCTTCCATCCTTTCTAAGGTAGGTGAAATGAGGACCCAGTTTGTGGGGGCAATAAGCTGACTTTGTATAAATATACAAAAAGTATGAAGGCTATTGCTTAACGCATTGTAAGCTGCCCTGAGTCTCCGGAGAAGGGCGGCATATAAATCAAATTAAAAAAAAAAAAACACCTGTTATGTGTGAAATTTCAACAACCTGGATTTAAGGAGGAACTTCCTAAACAGTGAGGACAATTAGCCAGTGGAACACCTTGCCACCAGAAGTTGTGGCTGCTCCATCACTGGAGGCTTTTAAGAAAAGAAAAGTCTGAAACGGTAGAGGATCTTCTGCTTGAACAGGGGGCTGGACTAGAAGATCTCCGAGGCCCCTTCAGCTCTACATTCCGATTCGGAAATCGGCATCCCCCATTGACTTTTCTTGTCAGAAGGCCATAAAACATGATCACATGACACCCCCCCAGGGCACTGCAACCGTCACAAGTACGAGTCAATTGCCAAACATCCAAAATTTGATCACTTGACCACGGGGATGCTACAACCGTCGTAAGTGTGAAAAACAGCCATATAAGTTATTTTTTTCAGTGCCTTGGTAATCATAAACAATCACTAAATGAATAGTTATAAATCAAGGAGTCCTTGTAAAATCAGGAAACAACAGTGCTGTTTTTTAAAATATTAAAATATTGGGTTGAATTCAAGTCCGTTCTCAAAATGAGGCTCAGATTTCTTTCAGCCGGATTTTCCTCAAAAGGTTACAGGGAGTCCTCGACTTACGACCCACAATTGAGCTCAAAATTTATATCGCTAAGGGAGAAATTTGTTACGTGAGTTTTGCCCCATTTTACGACTTTTCTTGCCATAGTTGTTAAGCGAATCACTGCAGTTGTTAAGGTAATAACACGGTTGTTAAGTGAACCTGACTTCCCCGTCGACTTGGCTGGTTGGAAGGTCAGAAAAAGGGGATCGCGGGGCACTGCGACCGTCATAAATATGAACCAGTTGCCAAACGTCCAAATGTAAAATCATGTGATCGTGGGGATGCTGCAACGGTCATAACTCTGAGAAACTGCAATGGTCATAACTGTGAGAAACAGTCATAAGTCAATTTTTTTCAGTGCCGTCGTAACTTTGAACAGTCACTAAATGAACTCTTATAAAGCGAGGACTACAACTTCCCCGCAGCTTTTGATAAATCAAAATCAAATATTTTCAAACGGGAATTCTAGCGAGGAGGTAGCTGTACAGCTAGTTGTCCTCACGGGCAAGAATTAAATCGGTTTAGAGCCTAATAATCCTAGACGTGTTTGTTCAGAAGACAGTCACGCTATCCGGTCTAATCTTTTTAAAGTATTGTTAAGTTTGTGGCTATAGAAATAACAACAAGTAGAATCCTAGCCTGGAGCCCTTTGGAATTCAGTGGCGTTTACTTCTGATTAAATCTGATTTAAGTTTCCGATGCCATCGTGCAGATCCAGAATCACTTGAGAGTTAATCTAAGACGTAACGCTCCATTCACTTTCCATGTTTTAAAGCTACGTTGTGCTAGACTGGGCTTTTATAATAATCTCACCTTTCAAAGTTTCCCAAAGCTTCTTGGCTTGTTTTGCTCTTCAGGATTCTTCTCATCCATGGAATCCTTCCCAAACTCTCTCTAAATTTATTGAAATCGGCCCTCTTAAAAATCCAAAACTCTAGTCTGGCTTTGTTCTACTGCTTGTGCTTGCATAATGCTAAATTCCAATGCAGGGAGTCTTCAACGTACGACCACAATTGAGCCCTCCCAAAAAACACTTCTTTCCCCAAATTTTTTGGGTTTTTTCCCCATTTCTAAGTCCGCCCTTCTTAAAAAGTGTCCAAACGTCTTAAAATTGGTTCAAACGTTGAGAGATCTGAGAACACGTGATGTGCATCTCTTCAGGGCTGTTTTCCTTCTTAACTTCCATGCGGTTTTGTCCTTTCAGGATTTTTTATTCACTCGGTTTTCGTTATTCTTCCTTACAGTTACAAAGAAATTTGGAGAGTTCCTTTACAATTGCAAGGGATTCTTACCATTTTGAATATTTCGGCATCACCTGCAAGTTAAAATCCTAAATTATTGGTCATCAGGCCAACCGTGACCCAGTACAAATATAATTATGTGTCTTGCTGTTGACATATATTTTCACCAGAATGTCCCTGCCTTTAGTATATGGGTACTCCTCAATTTACAACAATTCCCTTAGTGACCGTTCAAAGCAGTATTCAAATTTTTTTACTACTGGTTCTATGCTTGGTGGGTGTGGCAGGGGAAGGATACTGCAAAATCCCCATTCCCTCCCCATTCCTGGGGGAAGGATACTGCAAAATCCCCATTCCCACCCCACTCCTGGGGGAAGGATACTGCAAAATCTCCATTCCCACCCCACTCCAGAGGAAGGATACTGCAAAACCCCCATTCCCTCCCCACCACTGGGGGAAGGATACTGCAAAATCCCCATTCCCACCCCACTACTGGAGGAAGGATACTGCAAAATCTCCATTCGCTCCCCACCCCTGGGGGAAGGATACTGCAAAATCCCCATTCCCTCCCCACTCCTGGGGGAAGGATACTGCAAAATCCCCATTCCCACTCCACTCCAGGGGAAGGATACTGCAAAATCTCCATTCCCACTCCACTCCAGGGGAAGGATACTGCAAAATCCCCATTCCCTCCCCACCCCTGGGGGAAGGATACTGCAAAATCTCCATTCCCACCCCACTCTGGGGCCAGCCAGAAGTGGCATTTGCCAGTTCTCTGAACTACTCAAAATTTCCGCTACCGGTTCTGCCGAACCTGTTTTCTGTTTTTATCAGCAGAGAGGCTGACTGAGGAAGACCAAGCTAATAAATAACCCAAATAAATCACTTTTTTTTTCCCCAGTGTTCTCCAGAACAAACATTCCACGTTTACAATCCAGGTTTTACATTGGGTTGCCTAACAAAATTCTTTTAGTAAATATCACCCTAGTTTTTTTTTTTAAAAAAAATAATAACTCGAATTACAATCTACTTAGCTGAAAGCTATCTTGGCGCCTAGGAAAGTCTCACCGCTGTTGACTTTTAGTTCAATAATTTACGAATGTAAAAAAAAAAAAATCAAGAAGTTTACAAGTAGCAGATTGTCCAGTAAAAATGAGATTCAAAAAAAAAAAAAAAGCCTCTTAGTAAGAGGCATGACTAAAATAACGTGGAAATGGATGACAGGCTCATTAATTAAATCTGCTGTTTTAGCAAAGGCCTTAATTGGTCTGTGACTTGTTCCCGGAATAAGTGCAGTGAAGAGTCTTATTACTCATCTGTTCTTATTAATGCAGTGCTTGCTCTCTGGGTTTGAATAACCGACTGAAAGTCCTGCATATATAAATATTTATTATCTGTGAGGTCCCATTACCTGTGAGAGGGACGTCCTATGGCTGTGATGGCGAACCTATGGCACGCGTGCCCAAAGTGGCACGTGAAGCCATGTGGCCGCGCACGAGCGGCCTTGCCTGTTTTATCTTCTGGGTTTTCGGTGCGCATGTGTACGCGACGATCAGCTGTCCTTTGCACGTGGGGCAGTGCTGAAAACCGGTGTGCACATGCGTGCCGGCCAGCTGATTGTCGGGCGTGCGTGTGTGCCAGAACCCGGAAGTTCAGCTTTTCCGGAGTGCAGCCTTGAGTGCGCGCATGTGTGCAATATTTCCAGGCGAACTTTGCCATCACTGTCCGAAGGGGTCCTGTTGTGGCCCGTCAGCGGCCTGTGCAGCTAGGAGCTGATTCCGACAGCGAGGAGGCTGGTGTGGTGCTGCGCCAGCAGCCTGTGCAGCTGGCGCTCGAGTCAGACAATGAAGAGGCTGGAGAAGATGTGGTGCCAGAGGCAGGGATTCAGCCAGGGCCTTCAGAACCTCCAGAAGCTCCCATAAGTGAAGAGGAAGAAGAGGAGGAGCCTCTTCTCGATGCACGAGCGCGCAGAGCTGTTAAAAGGCAGGAGTGGCTCCTCAGGAGGAGGTCTCCTCAAGAGTAAGGCTTGGGGCTAGTTGGCCACTCCCCTAGCCTATTTAAGGAGGAAGGCTGACTGAAGCAATTTGCAGGGAACAACTTCGTTCACATACCTTGTCTTGTCTTGCTTATCTTATCAGCTTCCTGCAAATTGCTTCTGGGCATTCTGCCAACCATAGTAAGCTTTCAGGTATTATTCTTTGAATTATCGGCGGCTGTTAATGCAATTAATTAACAGCCATTGCTGTAAAAGACTGGTTTATTTAGTAAACTAAGGTTTGAATGGACTTTGTGTGTGCTGCGTTTTTTGGGGTCCGTAGCTGGGACAGAACAGGTCCTTTAATTGCCCCTTGTACGCCACTCTCCAAATCTCCCTAAGCAGGATTCCCCCCCCCCCGTTTGGACCAGCTGAAGGGGGGGAGGATGTGTCTCCCCCTCTGGCCCTGCCCAAGGCTTTGCGGCAGGCAGATGTTCGCCAGGTAAGGCTTCCCCCATTATTGGAGTTCAGCCTCCCTCCAAATTGATCCAAATTGCCTCCTTGCTCCATTGATGATGGCGTGGTGGCAGGGTGGTGGCAGATCTTGGAACCTCCCTTTCTGACGCTGCCCACAAAGCTTTGCAGCGGGCAGATGTTCACCTGGTAAAGTTCCTCCAACTGCTGGAGTTATAGCTGAGACCCCCTCCAAGATCTCTCTCTCTCTCTTGCCTCATTGATAATCTGGGGAGAGGGTCTTCCTGCAGTCCTCCCCTCTAACCCTGCCGAAGGCTTTGTGGCAGGCGGACGTTCGACAGGTAAAGCTTCCCCAATTGCTGGGTTTCAGCTGAGGCTCCCTTCAAGATCCATTGCCCAATGGATGCTCTGGGTGTGGCAGGGTAGTGGAAGAGGGTCTCCCTGTAGCCCACTACCTAATTTTAGCCCTTTAGCCCTCTAAAGTATGCCACTGGGGATTTGAGGCTAAAACATATCAAGAACGGTTGCTGGAACTGGGTATGTCTAGTTTGATGAAAAAGAGGACTGGGGGGGGTGACGTGATAGCCGTATTATTTGAGGGGCTGCCCAAAGAAGAGGGGGATCCACCTATTCTCCAAAGCACCTGAAGGCAGGACAAGAAGTAATATGTTCTGACCCAACTCCCCAAACACGACAATCCCTCTGTAGTTGCAGCAATGATTCCTTTATTAGGAGCGCCAGCATCCTCCGCAAAAAGTTTCTCTCTCTCTCACCGCAGGCTAACAAGTCCGTCTGGCAGGGAGACGAATAGTTGTCTGCCACATCGATTCATCTCCGCCCCCTGCCTTTTATCCCCAGAGCTAAGGTGGGGCTTCGCTAGCAGCAGTGGCTCTTCCGTCCCAAGGACCGGCCCATAGATTTCCACGGTTCTCCTCTCCTCTTGCCTTCTGTGCATCAGGCACTGGACCCAGCTGTTCCTCCTCTTCCTCATCAGCCACCTCCGGACCTGGGGGCTGTTGACTCTCCATCTGAGGGCTGACGGATGGCCCAGGCTCCACCTCTGTCTCTCTCTCTCTGCCATCTCCATTCCCTCTTCCCCCTCGGAGCTCCAGATTCTGACCCTGACTCCCACACCTCCTCCTCCTCCTCCTCCGATTCGGCTGTAGGAGAGGCCACAACACAATGGATGAAAATATCTGAAAGGTTGAATCATGGCAACTGGACCAAAATTTGTTAATCTGAGTTGTTTGCTCGTCCAAACAACTTCATTGGTCAGAATAAAAAAAGGATAGGTAGTCCTCGACTTACGATCACAACTGAGCCCAAAATTTTATGTTGTTAAGCGAGACATTTGTTGAGTGAGTTTTGCCCCCTTTAATGACCCTTCTCGCCACAACTGTTCAGTGAATCGCCGCAGTTGTTAAATTAGTAACCCGGTTGTTAAGTGAATCGGGCTTCCCCGTGGACTTTGCTTATCCGAAGGTCGCAAAAGGGGATCACCTGGCCCAGGGACACAGCAACGGTCACAAGTATGAGTCAGTTGCCAAGGGTCTGAATTTTGACCGCATGATCCTGGGAATGCCACAAAGATTGTTAAGTGTGGAGAGTGGTCATAAGTCCCTTTTTCCAGTGCCGTTGTAACCTCGCGAACGGTCACTAAAGGAACTGTCGTAAATCGAGGACTACCTGGAGTTAGGCCGAGAGTTGTTGGGATGTACCCATTCTCGCCACTCCAACTTCAAGGGTTTTCACTCCCAAAATGTATTGCAATATATCAATGAATTGTCCAATTGACATGATTCAACCTTTTAGATACTTTTAGCCTGGATGATTGAGTCTTCATTGACACAAAATGGATTTATTTATTTATTGGTTCGATTTCTATGCCGCCCTTCTCCGGAGACTCAGGGCGGCTTACAATGCGTTGAGAAATAGCCTTCATACTTTTGTATATACCTGCTTAGTAGGGCTTTCGGGGGCCCCCCAAACGGTGTTCTTTTTTATACAAAGTCAGCTTATTGCCCCCACAAACCGGGTCCTCATTTTACCTACCTCGGAAGGACGGAAGGCTAAGTCAACCTTGAGCCTGGCGAGATTTGAACTTGCAGTAATTGCAGGCAGCTGGTGCTAGTTAACAGCACTTTAGTCTGCTGCGCCACCAAGGCTCTTTTTGAAAAGAAATGTTTTAGTTTTTGAAAATGAAAACTGATCAAGGAGAGACCCAACTTAGAAATAAGGGAGAAATTTCCGGATGGAACCATTCATCCGTGGAATGGCTTCCCTTCAGAAGTTGTGGGGGCGCGCCTCTTCTGCGCATGCGGACATGGTAAAACAAGGGACGTAATGAAGTCCCGGCGGGTGGGCGGAGCCTCCCTGCCACCGGCGCTACCAGTTCGGCGAGCCGGATAGAACCGGGGGGGGGGATATCACCGCTGGGCCAGTCACACAGCTGGCTTTCATGCCTAAGGTGGGACTAGACCTCGCCATATCTGTATTCTGATTTTTATGAATATAAAGGTTGCCATCTCTTTTACCTTTTTAAAGGGAAGGGAAGTCTCGCTCCATTTTTTTTCCCTTCCTGGAATAAAACTTTTCAGAGCCAGGTGGCGATTAAGACAGATCAATACATATATAATATCTGTATATATAGACTGAATATATTTATATCTGTTACAAATATATATACACAATACTTCTATATAGCTTTGTGTACGTATATATAAATATATATCAAATTTATATTTTGCTGATAAAGCTATTTCAAGCTATTTAGCTCTCATCAGCTAGCCATACCCTTACTTGGATTCGAACTTGGGCTGCCTGCATGTTAGGCAGTTGTATTAACCTCTGAGCCACAAGTTCTCCTCCCTTCATCAAGCTTGAGTCAGGGGAGAGATTAAGTGTTTTTCTATCGAGGCACCTGGTCTACCCCAGCATGTGGGAGGATGCAGTATGCTCCCTCATGCTGGGGTAGACCAGGTGCCTCCATAGAAAAACACATAAATATATATTTATATTTTGTAAATATATATTGATATATATCTATATTTAAATTATAAAACAAAAAAACCCCCCAACCTTGGAAGGTAATAGCTGTTTTCGTCTTTAGAATGCAGACGTGTGATGAAATTGTGTGCCATAGTCAGAGGTGGTATTCAGATGGTTCGGACCAGTTCGCCCGAACTGGTAGCGGAAATCACTGGTAGGCCCAGCAGCATGCCGTCCTATTTAGCCACGTTTTTGCGCATGTGCGGAAGGTGTGCGAGCGAGCAAAGCACATGCACAGAAGGATGTGCCAATCAGTGGTGAAATCCAATATTTTTTTACTACTGGTTCTGTGGGCGTGGCTTAGTGGGCGTGGCAGGGGAAGGATACTGCAAAATCCCCATTCCCTCCCCACTCCTGGGGGAAGGATATTGCAAAATCTCCATTCCCACCCCACTCTGCGACCAGCCAGAGGTGGTATTTGCCGGTTCTCCGAACTACTCAAAATTTCCACTACCGGTTCTCCGGAACCTGTCAGAACCTGCTGGATTTCACCCCTGGTGCTCTTGCGTGGATGCGCGCGCACTCATATTTACGAACCAATAGGAAAAACAAGTTTATACCACCCCCTGGCGATAGGTTTAAGCAACTGTTTAAAAATTGCTGTCTTGATGGGGGGCGGAGCTGGCGTCGTGACGGTACGGCGGGCGATCTTGAAGCTCCAAGATCACCATCGACATCTTCGCCACCGGATGGTCCGTTTTGGACCTCACCGTCCCGTAGAGATGGTGATAGTGGAGGACACATCCTGCTGATTCCAGGGACATCGCAAAGTCTCTGGTTGATCCAGAAGCCCCTTTTTCCAGCAGTGAAGAGGCAGCCATTGAAGCTGCTGAAGTTGGGACAGGTCCGAAACAGAAAAAGTTGGAAAGAAAGTGTGTCGGCTTGGTGAGATAATTTTTAAATATATTATCTGAGAGAACACTCTGAGGTCAAAAGAAAATTAAAATCGAAGACAGAAGAGGTTAAGCAGCTGTCTTTGTTATACAAAGAGACCATGACTTAATCAGAAAGGCAGAGTCACTCAAATAAGGTTGGCATGCAAAAAACTAGATAAGAGAATTTTTTTTTATTTTTTTAGCGTTTTTAATTCTCTTTTTTTTTTTCCTTCCTTCGCTTTGGAGAAGAACAAACTCTCCTCAAAGATAGTTCCAAACCAAAAAAATAATAATAAAAATCAACAGTCGAGTATCGAGTATGTGACAAAAGCATTAACAGTTTTGATTCGGGATGCCTGACTTAAAAAATTCGCAGTAAGAGCAGAAAAACGGATGGAGGGGTTTTAAATAAGGATATAAAAGAACATCCATCAAGGCAATTTTGCTTCCAATCTACAGGTGGTCCTTGGTTCACTTAGTGACTGAAGTTGCAACGGCCCTGAAAAAATAAGTGAAGGTCAATGACTGCTTTTCGCGCTTACGACCACGGTAGCATCCCCATGGTCAAAATTCAGATGCTTGGCCACTGACTCGTGTTTATGATGGTTGCAGGGTCCTGAGGTCATGTGATCCCTTTTTGCGACCTTCTGACAAGCAAAGTCAAGGGGGGGGGAAGCCAGATTCACCTTCACCGAGTAAGGAGAAACTTCCTAACAGTGAGGACAGTTAGCCAGTGGAACAGCTGGCCACCAGAAGTTGTGGAAGTTTTGAAGAAGAAAGTAGGACAGCCGCTGGTGTGAAATGGGTATAGGGTCTCCTGCCTGAGCAGGGGGCTGGACTAGAAGACCTCCAAGGTCCCTCCCACCTCTATTCTGATTCAATCTACCAAAGCCCAACAAGATTATGAACCCTTGAGACAAAACTTAAAACAGAAAAGGAGACGACTTCTTGTAATCCAGAATGACTATGAACCTCAAAATTGAGAATTTGGCAAGATGTCCTTTTATAATTGGAAACTTTTTGTTCTGAGCTTTTCTGCTCTTATTGCACAACATAGTTAAATCACAGAATTTTTTTTTTCCACCCTCTCTTTGTACATGTCTTTTTGCTTTAATCATCACATAAACAGATACAGAGAGTATTTACATCTAAGTAACTTTGCTTCTGTAGAATTTTAGCAGCATTAATCAGTAAATCCTTCTCTTCTGCGTTTCCATCTATATTCATTTCCACTTACTGGCAATCTATTCCATTGGTTTGCCTTGGTCTCGGATAGGTAGGTTCATATATATATATATACCAGGCGAGGTACAAAAAAAAAAGTGCTTTTTTTTTTTTTTGAAAAAAAAAATCTTGATAAATGTCTTCCCACAGGTAAGACAAGTCACAGTTTACGAAAAGACCTGATGGGGGTCTTTTGAGTCAACACAAAAAAAAACCAAAGAAAAGAAAAAAGAAAACGAAAGAAAGGAAATGTGAAGAGAGGAGAGAGGAAGAAGAGAGGAGGGAGAGGAAAGAGAAGTGAGGAAAGAGGGAGAGGAAGAAGAGAAAAGAGGAAGAGGAAGATGAGAGGAGTGAGGAAGAGGAAAGAGAGAAGAGTGGAGATAAAAGGAAGACAGGAGAGGAGGGAGAGGAAAGAAGAGGGGAGAGGAAGAAGAGGGGAGGAAGAGGAATGAAGAGAGTAGGGAAGGGAAAAGGAAAAAGGAGAGGGAGAGGAAAGAGAACAGGAAAGGAAAAAGAGAGGAGAGGAGGGAGAGGAAAGGAAAGGAAGAAGAGAGGACAGGAGAGGAAAAAGAGGAGGAAGAAGAAAGAGAAGTGAGGAAAGAGGAAGAGGAAGAAGAGAAGAAAGGAGGAAGAGGAAGATGAGAGGAGTGAGGAAGAGGAAAGAGAGAAGAGTGGAGATAAAAGAAGACAGGAGAGGAGGGAGAGGAAAGAAGAGGGGAGAGGAAGAAGAGGGGAGGAAGAGGATTGAAGAGAGTAGGGAAGGGAAGAGGAAGAAGACAGGAGAGGGAGAGGAAAGAGAACAGAGGAAAGGAAGAAGAGAGGAGAGGAGGGAGAGGAAAGGAAAGGAAAGGAAAGGAAGAAGAGAAGACAGGAGAGGAAAAAGAGGAGGAAGAGGAAAGAAGAGGGGAGAAGAGGAAAAAGAGGAGAAAGGAGGGAAGAGGAATGAAGAGAGAAGGGAAGAGAAGAAAAGAGGAAGAGGAGAAAGGAAAGGAAATGAAAAGAAGAAGAGAGGACATCTTGGGAACAAGAGACGGCGATTTTGCAGGAGGGTTGTAGGTTAAAAATCATTTTTCTGTGGGATAAAGGAGAGAAACTTCCTTCCTGCCCTATAACACTAAAAGTCTGAGCGTAGCTGTTTTTAAGTCCTAGCAAATCCAACTGGCTTCAGATGCAAGGCAGTGATTACAGGTACTCCTCGACTTACAACCGTTGGCTTAGTGAGCATTCGAAGTTACAACGGTACTGAAAAAACCTGTTTTTCATGCCTCTGACCGTCGCAGCAATCCCTGCGGTCACGCAATCAAAATTTGGCCGCCTGGCAACTAGCATGATCATCATTTGCAGCCTTCCTTCCCAGCCGGTTTCTGACAAGGAAAGTCGGGAGGGAGGGGGGCAGATTCGCTTAACGACTGCAATGATTCGCTGAACGGCTGCGACGCCAAAGGCCATAAAAACAGGGCAAAACTCACCTTAACAACGGCCTCGCTTAGCAGTGGAAGTTTTAGGCTCCATTGTGGTCATACGTCGAGGACTACCGGTACAGAAATAAGAGAAAACGTGATAAAACCAGCTTTCTCTAGAACAGGGATGTCAGACTCGATTTCACTGAGGGCCGCATCAAGGTTGTGTTTGACCTCCGGGGGCTGGGGTGAGCGTGGCCGGCTCGACGTCACTCGTGTTGGGGGCACAGGTAGTGCTCCGCCAGTGAAAATGGGCTCCCGACAGTGGAGGGATTCAGCCGGTTCAGGCAAACCGGTAGTGACGACCTGTGATTAGGCGGTGGGCCCACCACCGCCCGGGTGCAATCCCGTCCTATATCGCTGTGTTTTTGACACCGCATGCATGCGGGGACGGCGCGCGCAACCAATTGCCAAGTTTTCTGACGTCGCGCACATGCGCAGGGGGCGCACGTTCCCAAACCGGTTGTAACAGTATGAGAAGCCTACCTCTGACTCCTGAACTCCGTTTTTGGCTGCCACGGCCTCCTGCAACCCTCTGCCAGGGAAAACGGAGCTCGGGAGGGCTGTACGCGGCCCTCCTGAGCTCCGTTTTCCCTGGCAGAGGCACCGCAGGCTGGTCCTTCACTGTTTCCAGGGCAACCACCTGGACCAAATCTGACCCCTGGGCCCTGAGTTTGACACCCCTGCTCTAGAAAGTCATCTTCTCTCATTCCAACTCAACCAGGGAAATCTCATCAAAATCTACGCGACGACTAGTTTCCATCTGGTTCTTCAATCTGTCAGCAATATTGGAATCGTGACTCCGAGAACATCTATCAACCCGCCGGTGGTGAAATCCAATTTTTTTTACTACCGGTTCTGTGGGTGTGGCTTGGTGGGTGTGGTGTGGCTTGGTGGGCGTGGCTTGGTGGGCATGGCAGGGGAAGAACACTGCAAAATCTCCATTCCCAACCCACTCTGGGGCCAGCCAGAGGTGGTATTTGCCGGTTCTCCAAACTACTCAAATTTTCCGCTACCAGTTCGCCAGAACCTGTCAGAACTTGCTGGATTTCACCCCTGCAACTGGCCTTCAATTAGACCAAAATTTGTCCCACCTCAGTAGTTGAATTCTATGTAGAACTTAATTTTATCCTTTCTCCTTGCTCATCCCATTCTCTTCCTTCCATAGCTCCGTTCCATTCTTGGTGGATCCCAAGAAATTGAAAACAGGAACGAAGCACTGGTAGTCCTCGACTTACAAGAGTTATTTTAGTGACCGTTCAAAGTTTACAATGGCACTGAAAAAAAGGGACTTAACGACCGATTTTCATGCTTACGGCATGGTGATTTACGTTCGGACGTTTGACATCTGGTTTGTACTTATGACGGTTGCGGTGTCCTGGGGTGTGGGGTGTGGGTCACGTGATCCCCTTTTGCGACCTGACGAGCAACGTCAACGGGGAAAGCCAGATTCACTTAACAACTGTGTTGCTAACTTAACAACGGCAGCGTTCCACTGTGGCAAGAAAAAGTCGTCGGAGGGGGTTAAAACTCGCTTGACAACTGTCTTAGCGATAGAAATTTTGGGCTCGGCTGCAGTCGTAAGACGAGGACTACCTGTAGAGAATCTTAAAAAGACCAACTCGTCTGTAAGTGGAACGCAGAAACGCCAATTCTGGATCCACAACCTTTGCCTGCAATGAAGATCTTCCCATCAGCAAATCAGGAACACGATGTGGGAGAGAGCTGGATTGGACAAAGAGCTACAACCAGGAGGATATGTAGATACTCCCTGAATTCACTAGCTCCAATCTTTAGTCTAGAGCAGGGGTCTCCAACCTTGGTAACTTTAAGCCTGGAAGACTTCAACTCCCAGAATTCCCCAGCCAGCTTTGCTGGCTGGGGAATTCTGGGAGTTGAAGTCCTCCAGGCTTAAAGTTGCCAAGGTTGGAGACCCCTGGTCTAAAGGACCTCACCATACCCCACAGTTATATAACAGTGCCAGAAGTACCCAGTCAGGATCAGGGTTGCTTCCAAACCTAAGATCACTCTGAAAGGATTTCAAATGATGTCCCTTAATTTCTGGCAGGCTTTTTAAAAAAGGTATCCTATAATTGAAGACTATTTTTAAACTACTCAACAGGTAGGTAGGGGTTCCTCTCAATGAAGCTTGGGAATGGTTGTTTTTCTCAGAGAAACGTGGCATTCTTTGGGCGAGACACACACTGTCTTCTCCTGGAGTGATGGAAGTTAAAAGAGAGTTTCACCGAGGGATAGAGCAAAGGAGCAGGTGGGTCAGAAAAATCCCACCTGCCGTGACTTCCGAACTTCTATTCTCACAGAAGAGAATATTTGTAGCTCCGGGTTGAATTGAGGAGTCCTTGGTGCTCTCTGAGCTCGGGGCTTTTCTTGCAGACGTTTCATGATCCAGCTAGGTAACATCATCAGTGCTAGAAAGGAGTGGGATTTGCTCTCTGTTTATATACAAGTTGGTGCTGGTGGGAGGTTATGCCAGGTAGTTCCTTCGTTAGGCTGTTGTTTATTGTTCGCTTGAGTTGGTAGTTCCTTGATTGGGGTACACTGTTCCTTGATTGGGGTACATACACCAAGCCTCTTGAGGACTAGTCTAGTATTAATCTCGGTTTTAATCTCTGCCTTATCTGGGTGATGATTGCTGGTGAGGAAGTGTTTTTTGTTTCCTTTTGGGCTTTTTGATTGTCTCTTTTGAATGGCGTGTAAATGTTGTTTACCCCTATGTGTCTGTTGATGGCTGATTTGTCAGAGTGCCCAGCTTCCAGGAATTCTCTAGCATTTATGGACTTAACTTGGTCTAGGACAGTAATGGCGAACCTTTTCGGCACTGCATGCTCATCTGGGTCGCAATTCAGATGAAAAGCTACCCAGGGCCATACGTGCACCTGAAAATAAACTTCCAGTTGCCCCGGCCAGCTATTCTTTTGGGTTTCTGGCACACATGCGTGTGCGACGATAAAGTGGCCGGCGCTCATGATCACGCAGGAAAACAGAAGATCAGCTTTTCCAGTTTCTGTTGTGGCCCGCCAGCGGCCTGCGCGGATTGTTGCTGATCCCGACGACGAGGAGGCTGGTGTGGTGCTGCGTCAACAGCCTGTGCAGCCGGCGCTTGAGTCGGACAGCAAGGAGGCTGAAGAAGATGTGGTGCCAGAGACAGGGATTCAGCCAGGGCCTTCAGAACCTCCAGAGGCTCCTTTAAGTGAAAAGGATGAAGAGGAGGAGCCTCTTCTCAATGCACGGGCACGCAGAGCTGCCAAAAGGCAGGAGTGGTTCCTCAGGAGGAGGGCTCCTCGAGAGTAAGGCTTGGGGCTAATTGGCCATTCCCTTAGCCTATTTAAGGAGGAACACCAATTGCAGCAAGCTGTAGGGAACAACTTTAGTTCGCTAATCATTGCATTGGGATATCTCTGCAACTTTGCTTCTGAGAGTTTCTGCCAACTCCAGTAAGACTCTAACTATCTTATCTGTGGAATTCTGGCAGGCTGTTAAGAACGCTTATTAACAGCCGGCATTTGCTAAAACTGCGTTATTTGAGTAAACTAAGTTTTGTTCAGAGTTTGTGCTGTGTTCTTTGGGATCCGTAGCTGGGGCAGAACAGTTTCCGGCCCTGCTACGCGCACGAAGGCGTGATCATCGTGCGTGCATGCGTGCCAGAAACCCAGAAGAGGAACAGGTGATGCCGTGTGTGCCAGGCGACATGGCTCCGCGTGCCACTTCGGACACGCGTGCCATAGGTTCGTCACCATGGGTCTAAGACGATCACACTTTCCCAGCTGAAACTATAGTTAAATCTATGTCCATATATAGGAGTTTTCATCTTCTGTTGGAGACACTCTGCTGGTCTCCTGCCTGTTTATCCTACAAAACATTGATGATGTTACCTAGTTGGGTCATGAAACGTCTACAAGGAAACGACCAAGCTCAGAGAGCCCCAAGGACCCCACAGAGCTAAGCGTGCCATGTGAAGAATTCGAGAAGGGACCCGAGATTGTAGTACATTGGAGTCAGAACAGAAAGCGCAGCAACTAAAAGCCCACAGGACAACACACGAGACCTCCTGATGTCAAACCATCCCTGGAACACAAAAGTACACCAGTGGCTTCCCCCCCCCACCCACCCCCCACCCCATAAAAGTAATTTGTAGAGCACCGAAGTATATCTGAGGGGCCAAGTGCAAAGATTTAGGCTGCTGGTTACGTCACATATTCTACTTGGGAAGATCTCCAGCTGAATTACAGGCACCATAATTAGGAAAAAACATTGTCCTCCAAAATGCCTCGGTTCTTTTCCTTAGATTTCTGTGGACTCTATCCTTTCCAGTCTGGATGGAGTCCACGTTTTCTTTTCATCCGCGGTGTGGGAGAGGCTGTTGGCCTTGCTGGCCATCTCGTTCACCTTGTGCTCCAGGAGTTGGTTCTTCTGATACATCTCCACATAGTTCAACTGCAGTTGCTTCTGATACTTGATGACTTTCTCTTTCTCGTCTTGCCACGTGCAACGTTCCTCCTCGAAGTCCAAAATCTGCTGCTCCCGTAACTGGCGCTCCGCTTTCAACTCCGCCTGGAGCCTCTCCACTTCTCTCCTCAAGGCGTTGAGGTTCTCCTCGCTCTGCCGTTTCATCTTGGCCTCGTCGCTCTCGCAAGCCAAGGGGTCCCTCGCCGTGAGCTTCTCCGGGAGTTCCGAAGCGACGTGATTGGGGTGTCCTCCCAGGTGAGCCAAGGTCTGCTTCAAGTTGGAGACTTCCAGCTCACACTGGCTGAGCTTCTCCCTCAGCATCTGGACCTCCGCCATCTTGAGCTGCAGCTCATTCTCACAGAAGTCCAGGCTGACGCTTTTGGTGCTGTAGGAGTCCTTCAGAGTCATGAACTGCTCTTCTTTCTCTCGGAGGAAGCTCTTGCCTTCTTTGAGTTGGGTACGCAGCCCAACGATCTCGTTCAGCTTTTGGGACACGTCCGCTTGAGAATCCTTCAGCTGTTGCTTCAGCAGGGAGATCTCACCTGCCTTTTGGCACACCTGGATGAGAGAGAGAGAGATTCTCATGAGATCACATCTTAAACAAAGTCAGTTGCTGGGCAGGAGCCAATGTTGTCTCAAGAGCTGCACAGGAAATAAAACTGAGCCCTTTTGAAGTCCTACAGTCACCTGATAGATTGTCCCAAAGGACAATCTCAAGAGGAAAAAGGAAAGGGGAAAGAAAGGGAAAGAAGGGGAAAGGAAAGGAAGGGAAGGGAAGGAAAGAAGGAAAGGAAAGGAAAGAAGGAAAGGAAAGGAAAAAAGGAAAGGAAAAGAAAGGGAAGGGAAGAGGAAGGAAGGGAAGGGAAGGGAAGGGAAGGGAAGGGAAGGGAAGGGAAGGGAAGGGAAGGGAAGGAAAAGAAAGGAAAGGAAAGGAAAGGAAAGGAAAGGAAAGGAAAGGAAAGGAAAGGAAAGGAAAGGAAAGGAAAGGAAAGGAAAGGAAAGGAAAGGAAAGGAAAGAGGGAGGAAGGGAAGGAAAGGAAAGGAAACAAAAGGAAAGGAAAGAGGGAGGAAGGGAAGGAAAGGAAAGGAAGGGAAGGAGGTGGGAGAAAGGAAGGAAAAAGGAAAGGAAAGGAGGTAGGTGGGAGGAAGGAAAGGAAAGGAAAGGAAAGGAAAGGAAAGGAAAGGAAAGGAAAGGAAAGAGGTGGGAGGAAGGGTTAGGGTTAGGATTTGCAGTCTCCTTCCCCCAGGAGTGGGGTGGGAGTGGGGATTTTGCAGTATCCTTCTCCTGGAGTGGGGAGGAAATGGGGATTTTGCAGTATCCTTCTCCTGGAGTGGGGAGGAAATGGGGATTTTGCAGTATTCTTCTCCTGGAGTGGGGAGGAAATGGGGATTTTGCAGTATCCTTCTCCTGGAGTGGAGAGGAAATGGGGATTTTGCAGTATCCTTTCCCCAGGAGTGGGGAGGAAATGGGGATTTTGTAGTATCCTTCCCCTGGAGTGGATTGGGAGTGGAGATTTTGCAGTATCCTTCCCCTGCCACGCCCACCAAGCCACACCACACCACGCCCACCAAGCCACGCCCACAGAACCGGTAATAAAAAAATTAGAATTTCACCACTGGAGCACATGGTGCCTCAGGGTGGCCGAATGGATGGTCGGAAGTTGAGGACTCCCCGTACTTAGAAGAGGAAGGAGTAAAAGAAGACTCCTTTTTCACAAAACCACCCACACTTAGGAGGCCACTGTACGGTGTTGACCCTGGTTGACTCTCACCTCCCATTTGGTCTCTTCAATCTTGGGAAGAAAGTCAGCCTGCTCTTTTTTGAAAGCCACAAATTTCTTCTCCAGCTCTTCTCGCTGTTGAAGGAGCTGAGCGACGTCATCCTGGAGCTTCTTCTTCTCCTGCTGGAGCTTAAAAATCTGGAGCTGGAGAGTTTGTTGAGCTCGCTGGGCTTTCTTGGAGACCTGCTGGAGCTTGTTGGCGTAGTTCTGCCTCAGCTCGTCCATCTCCCGTTCCCAAATCTTTTGTTTCTCCTCAAAGACTTGGTAGATGGCCGCCTCGCTCTTGTCCAGATTCCTCCTCATCTGGAGGACTTCCTGTTCCTTCTCCCACAGGCGGTTCTCCAAGTCTTGGATGATGTCGTCCGTGGAAGGCGAGTGGAAAGGCATCGTTTCGTTGAGATGGTTGAGTCGGCTGAAGGAAGAGGTGCTCTTCGTGGAAGACCGGCCGCTGTCTGAGGTAGATATCCCGTTGTATCCCACAACGTTCTTCTCGCCGTAGGTGGTCCCGATGCGGTTGATGTGACTGGTGGACGCGCTCATGGGGCCCACGTGCTGGCTGTAGCCCGTGCCGTACGTGGGCAAGCTGGTTAAAGAGTTGCGGCCAGAATCGGAGAGACCAACTCCTGGGTTGGTAGTCCTGTTAAGGCTGGCCTTCTCCAGGCCGCTTTTGACCGGCGCAGGACTATTGCTGTGCGTGTGGTTTAAAGTCTTGCGGTTCTCGGTGGCGACGCCATTGTTCTGCGGTGGACACAGGTTTTGCATGGAATGGAAGTTTTTAGGAACAACTGGTTTAAAGGCTGAAGGTCTAACTAAGGGCTCAGTATTCTGAAAGGGAAAAGAAGAAGAAGACACCAAGTAAAACAGTTCAATTTATTTATCTATTTACCAATCTATCTATTTACCTACCTATCTATTTACCTATTTATCTATTTACCTACCTACCTATTTACCTACCTGTCTACCTACGTACCTGTCTACCTACCTACATGTCTACCAGTATCTATCATCTATCTCTACCTCCCTACCTCTATCAACTATCCATCATCCATCTATCTATCTATCTATCTATCTATCTATCTATCTATCTATCTATCATCTATCTATCTACCAATCTATCTCTTTACCTACCTATCTATTTACCTATTTACCTATTTATCTATTTACCTATTTACCTACCTGTCTACCTACGTACCTGTCTACCTACCTATCTACCTACGTACCAGTATCTATCATCTATCTATCTCTACCTCCCTACCTCTATCAACTATCCATCATCCATCTATCTATCTATCTATCTATCTATCTATCTATCTATCTATCTATCTATCTATCAATCTATCTCTTTACCTACCTATCTATTTACCTATCTATTTACCTACCTATTTACCTATTTATCTATTTACCTACCTGTCTACCTACGTACCTGTCTACCTACCTACCTACCTACCAGTATCTATCATCTATCTCTACCTCCCTACCTCTATCAACTATCCATCATCTATCTATCTATCTATCTATCTATCTATCTATCTATCTATCTATCTATCATCTATCTATCTATCTATCTATCTATCTATCTATCTATCTATCTATCATCTATCACATTTATTAAATTTATTTATTACATTTCCAGATAGACCTCGACTTAAAAGAGTTCTCATTTAGGGACTGTTCAAAGTTACAACAGCACTGGAAAAAAAGTGACATATGACCGTTTTTCACACTTACGACCATTGTGGCATCTTCATGGTCACGTGATCAAAATTCAGACGCTTGGCAACTGGCTCGTATTTATGACGGTTGCAATGTCCCCGGGGTTGCATGATCCCCTTTGCGACCTTCTGACAAGCAAAGTCAATGGGGAAGCCAGATTCGCTTAACAAATGTGTTGCTCACTTAACAATGGTTCGTTGAACAACTGTGGCAAGAAAGGTCGTAAAACAGGGCAAAACTCCCTTAACAGGTACCTCGTTGAGCAACGGAAATGTGAGGTTCAATTGTGGTCGTAAATCAAGGACAGCCTAAACCGGAAAGGCATGGAAGACAAGCACCATTCTTCCTAAAGCCTCCCATAGAGCCACTTGGAAACAAGTAAATTTAATAAATAAAGCAACATCTTAGGTCAGGGGTGGAGAATTGTGTCCCCTTTAGGACCTGTGGACTTCAACCCCCAGAATTCCTCAGCCAGCATGAGGAATGGTGGCCCTTTTATGACCTGTGGACTTCAACCCCCAGAATTCCTCAGCCGGCATGGGGAATGATGGCCCTTTTATGACTTGTGGACTTCAACTCCCAGAATTCCTCAGCCAGCATGAGGAATGGTGGCCCTTTTATGACCTGTGGACTTCAACCCCCAGAATTCCTCAGCCGGCATGGGGAATGATGGCCCTTTTATGACCTGTGGACTTCAACCCCCAGAATTCCTCAGCCGGCATGGGGAATGATGGCCCTTTTATGACCTGTGGACTTCAACCCCCAGAATTCCTCAGCCGGCATGGGGAATGATGGCCCTTTTATGACTTGTGGACTTCAACCCCCAGAATTCCTCAGCCGGCATGGGGAATGATGGCCCTTTTATGACCTGTGGACTTCAACCCCCAGAATTCCTCAGCCGGCATGGGGAATGATGGCCCTTTTATGACTTGTGGACTTCAACCCCCAGAATTCTTCAGCCAGCATGGGGAATGGTGGCCCTTTTATGACTTGTGGACTTCAACCCCCAGAATTCCTCAGTCGGCATGGGGAATGGTGGCCCTTTTATGACTTGTGGACTTCAACCCCCAGAATTCCTCAGTCGGCATGGGGAATGATGGCCCTTTTATGACCTGTGGACTTCAACCCCCAGAATTCCTCAGCCGGCATGGGGAATGATGGCCCTTTTATGACTTGTGGACTTCAACCCCCAGAATTCTTCAGCCAGCATGGGGAATGGTGGCCCTTTTATGACCTGTGGACTTCAACCCCCAGAATTCCTCAGCCGGCATGGGGAATGGTGGCCCTTTTATGACCTGTGGACTTCAACTCCCAGAATTCCTCAGCCGGCATGGGGAATGATGGCCCTTTTATGACTTGTGGACTTCAACCCCCAGAATTCCTCAGTCGGCATGGGGAATGATGGCCCTTTTATGACCTGTGGACTTCAACCCCCAGAATTCTTCAGCCAGCATGGGGAATGATGGCCCTTTTTTTAAAATTTGATTTATATGCCGCCCTTCTCCGGAGACTCAGGGCGGCTTAGAATTCCTCAGCCAGCATGAGGAATGATGGCCATTTTATGACCTGTGGACTTCAATTCCCAGAATTCCTCAGCCAGCATGGCTGTCTCAGGAACTCTGGGAGTTGAAGTCCACAAGTCCTAAAGGGGCCACCCCTATTAGGTTCTCTGTTGACTGGCACGGAACCAACCACCATCTTGAAGGCTGGACTAGAAGACCTCCAAAGTCCCTTCCAACTCTTCCGATTCTCATCTGAAGATGGACACCCACCTGGTCCAGTTTCCCAGAGACTGGCAATATCTTTGGTGGTTTATTGGCTTCTCTGTACTGGGGCAGCGGCGGAGGCATGTTCTTCTCGTTGTTGGCCGCCACGTTCCCACCAACATCGCTCTTTCCCTTCTCGCACTTGCGCAAGTCCCCGTTGATGTAGATGGAACCGGAGACCTTCTCCTCCCCGGCGTGACGCGTGGAGAGAGAGTAGCTACTCCGCGTCCCGTCCAGCGGCTGGTTGGTGTTCTGAGGCCTGGTGACCACCAGGCTCTTCACGCCAAAGTCTTTTTCGTGAGCGACGCCGCTGCCCACGCTGCTCTGCGAGGTGGATTCGGAGCTTCTGGGGTGGAAGGCATGGAAGGTCTCCTGGTTGTGGTAGCTGGCATCGCTCAGGATGGAGAGGGTCTCTAATTTGGCCATGGCAAAAGGTGGGAAGTCAGTGGCTCTGGAAGAAAGAGAAGAAAACAGCCCCACCCCCCAAAAAAAAGAGCATAGAGGGGGAAAAAAATGCTATTTTTTTCCCCCCATGCAGTAGTGAGCATTAAAGAAACACGGAGCCTGTAGCACAACCATCTGGGAGCTCTTAAAGTTAAGACTAGGAATAAGGATGAATCTCATTTTGGAAGAGAATATTTTCTCTTCCAAAACCAGAGGAGCCTGGTTTAGCTCAACAGACAGAAGCACTGTAATTTAACACCAGCTGTCTGCAATTAAAGTAAGATCGAATCTCCCCAGGCTCAAAGTTGACTCAGCCTTCCATCCTTTCTAAGGTAGGTAAAATGAGGACCCAGATTGTGGGGGCAATAAGCTGACTTTGTATAAAATATACAAAAGGATGAAGGCTTTTGCTTAACGCACTGTAAGCCGCCCTGAGTCTCCGGAGAAGGGCGGCATATAAATCAAATTTAAAAAAAAAATTTGTAGCTCAGGGGTTGAATTGTGGGATGCTTGATGCTTTCAGAGCTTGGTTGTTTTCTTGCAGACCATTTCATGATCCAGCTAGGGAACATCATCCGTGCTAGAAAAGAGTTGGGTTTGGGGAGAGGAGGAGGAGGAAAAGGAGGAGGAGGAGGGAGGGAGGGGTTCTTGGTGCTCTCTGAGCTTGGTAGGGTTTTTTTGCAGATGTTTCATGACCCAATTAAATAACATCATCAGTGCTAGAAGGGGGTGGGAAAGGAGGAGGAGGAGGAGGAGGAGGAGGAGGATTGTGGGGGGTTTTGGCGCTCTCTGAGCATGGTGCTTTCCTTGTAGACGTTTCATTACCCAACTAGATAACATTAAAAAGAGCCTTGGTGGCACAGCGGACTAAACTGCTGTTAAAGTAGCACTTAGCTGCCAGCTGCCTGCAATTACAGCAAGTTCGAATCTCACCAGGCTCAAGGTTGACTCAGCCTTCCATCCTTCCGAGGTAGGTAAAATGAGGACCCGGATTGTGGGGGCAATAAGATGACTTTGTATAAAAAAGAACACCGCTTGGGGGGGGGCACGAAAGCCCTACTAAGCAGGTATATACAAAAGTATGAAGGCTTTTGCTTAACGCATTGTAAGCCGCCCTGAGTTCCGGAAAAGGGCGGCATATAAATCGAACAAACAAATAAACAAATAAACAAATAAATAATCAGTGCTAGAAGAGAGTGGGGTGAGATCCCTGTTATATACAATTGTTTGCCATGCCAGTGTTGTGTTTATGTGTGTGTGTGTGTGAGTGTGTGTGTCTGATTTTCTCCTTGATAGTTCCTTGATTAGGGAGTTAGTTAATTAGGGAATTGCTTGATCAAGGAACTTTAATTCAAGAGTCCTCGGTGCTCTCTGTGCTTCGTTCTTTTCTTGCACATTTCATTATCCAACTAGGCAATATCATCAGTGCTGCAAGGGAATGGGGTTTGCAGAGAGGAGGAGGAGGAGGAGGAGAAGACTGTGGGGTCCTTAGTGCTCTCTGAGCTTGGTGGTTTTCTGGCAGACGTTTCATGATCCAAATAGGTAACGTCATCAGTGCTAGAAGGGAGTGGGGTTTGGGAATAGGAGGTGAAGAAGAGGAGTTGAAAAGAAGAGGAGGACTTCATGAGATCCTTTGCGTTCTCTGAGCTTGATGTGTTTGTTTTTTTTGCAGACGTTTAATGACCCAACTAGGTAACATCATCAGTGCTAGGAGGGAGTGGGGCTTGCAGAGAGGAGAAGGAAGGACAGGAGGAGGAGGAAGGGAAGAATGAGGAGGAGGAGAACTGTGCGGTCCTTGGTGCTCTCTTAGCTTGGTGGTTTTCTTGCAGATGTTTCATGACCCAACTAAATAACATCACCAGTGCTAGGAGGGAATGGGAGAGGAGGAGGAGGAGGAGGAGGAGGAGGAGGAGGAGGAGGAGGAAGAGGAAAATTGTGGGGTCCTTGGTGCTCTCTGAGCTTGGTGGTTTTCTTGCAGACGTTTCATCGCCCAACTAGGGAACATCTTCAGTGCTAAAAGGGAGTGGGGTTTGCAGAGAGGAGGAGGGGGAAGGGGAGGGGGAGGGGGGAAACTGTGGGGTCCTTGGTGCTCTCTGAGCTTGGTGTTTTTCTTGCAGACATTTCATGCCCCAACTAGGTAACATCATCAGTGCTAAAAGGGAGTGGAGATTGGGAGGAGGAGGAGGAGGAGGAGGAGGAGGAGGAGGAGGAGGAGGAGGAGGAGGAGGAGGAGGAGGAGGAGGAGGAGATGGGAGAACTGTGCGGTCCTTGGTGCTCTCTTAGCTTGGTGGTTTTCTTGCAGATGTTTCATGACCCAACTAAATAACATCACCAGTGCTAGGAGGGAATGGGAGAGGAGGAGGAGGAGGAGGAGGAGGAGGAGGAGGAAGAGGAGGAGGAAGAGGAAGAGGAAGAGGAGGAGGAGGAAAATTGTGGGGTCCTTCTGTGCTCTCTGAGCTTGATGATTTTCTCTCAGGCGTTTCATTACCCAACTAGATAGCATCATCAATGTTAGAAGGAGGGTGGTTGGCAGAGAGAAGGAGGTCTGTGAAGTCTATACTTGTCTCTGAGTGTGTTGGTTTTCTTGCAGACGTTTTGTTACCCAAGTAGATAACATCACCAGTGCTAGAAGGGAGTGGTATTTGCAGAGAGGAGGGGGAGGGGGAAAAGGGGGAGGGGGAAGAGGGAGGAGGAGGAGGAGAACTGTGGGGTCCTTGGTGCTCTCTGAACTTGGTGGTTTTCTTGGCAAACATTTTATTATTCATTTATCAGACTAGGTAACCTCATCACGTGCAAAACAGAAGAACAGAACAACAAGCCTTGTGCAAAACAAAGGCAGAAGGGAAAAAGTTAATGTGTGTTGTTGCATAGGTGGCTGAGCAAAGTTGCTTGGATTTTGGCTCCCAATGTACCCACAATCCATTCCAAGCGAGACCGCCCTTCAACAAACATTTACGGCCGCTTTAAAAACTGGACAGCAGTAACACCTGGCGATTCGGAGAGGTGTTACTTCTCCCACTTTCTAAAGGGTGAGAAAACTGCCTGGAAGGGAGACATTTCAGCAGCCAATGGAGATGCAAAGATGAGAAAAACACCCCTTCATTCTGTGTGCTGCCTCTCGTTTAGCTGTGAAAAGCCCAGGAATTGGATCACAGCAAACCCTGATCCTGAAGATGAAACTCAAAATACTTTGGCCACCTAATGAGAAGGAAAGACTCGCTGGAGAAGAGCCTAATGCTGGGAAAGATTGAGGGCAAAAGAAGAAGAGGACGGCAGAGAACGAGGTGGCTGGATGGAGTCACGGAAGCAGTTGGCGGGAGCTTCAATGGACTCCAGAGGATGGTAGAGGACAGGAAGGCCTGAAGGAACATGGTCCATAGAGTCGCAATGGGTTGGACACGACTTCACAACTAACAACAAAAATTCTTCAAGATGTTGTGGTCTGCCAGCAGCCTATGGAGCTGACAGCAGAGTCGGACAGTGAGGAGGCTGGGGATGACAATGGGCCAGTCCTGGAGTCTGGGGAAGGCCCCGACGAGGGCTCTGCGTCGGAGGCAGAGATGGGGCCAGGGCCATCTGGGAGCGATGTGTGGACTCCGGAGCCTCCAGAGGCTGACAGCAGAGAGGCAGAGGAACAGGAGGAGCCTGTTCCTAGTGCATGCATGCGAAGAGCTGCCAGAAAGCAAGAGCAACTAAAGCAAAAAGGACGACTCGGGAGTAAGGCCAAGAGATGATTGGTCCCTCCCAGAAATCTTAAAAGAGCAGCAAGGGCTCTTGGGATCTTTGTAGGAAAGCAACGTTGCTACATTTGTTTCTTGTCGGTGTCTCTTGCTTCTGTACTTTGTTGGGTTTTGCCAAGAAAAGCCTTTGGCAGGGTGCCAAAGAAGACAAAGGTTGGTGATAAGGCCGAAGGACTGTTTATGAAGGATTTGTTTTGGAATTAATTCGGACTAAGCTGAGAATGAAGTAATTCTCAGCTGTTCTAATAAAATATGTTTGTTTAGGACTGATTGTGTCTGGTAATAACTACTTGAGCCTAGGTCACAACACAAGGACAATTTTTTAAAAATACTGAATCTGGGTGGCAAATATCCAGCCATACACAAGAGGGCATGCTTTTCGGTATATAGTAAACCCCGCACCCAAAAGATAAAATATTTCCCCTAAAGGAGAAATGGGGGGAAAAAAATCTTAAGGGAGGCAGAAACCAGCCCGGGGGGGGGGGTCTCCCTGCCCCAAGCAGAAACTGAGGAGGTCAGCTTTTAGAAATGCAGATTTGGTAATCCGTTCAGAAAGATTGGGTCAGACGGAAACTCCAGATAAGCAGTTGAGCGAGCCAAAAGGGTTGAGGGGATTAGCTCCGACAAGCACCTAGGATTTGCATTTCCTCTTTTGCCTATAGAGTAGGGGTGTCAAACTCGATTTCATTGAGGGACGCATCAGGGTTATGTTTGACCGGGGGGGGGCGTGGCTAGGGTGGGTGTGGCCAGCTCAACATCACTCATTTGGGGGGGTGCGCGTGGGGCCTGAGCACTCTGCCAGTGAAAACGAGCTCCCGAGCTCTGTTTTCGGCTGTGACGGCTTCCTGCAACCCTCTGCCAGTGAAAATGGAGTCGGGAGGGCCGCATTTTCGCTGGCAGCTCATTTTCGCTGGCAGAGGCACCAGGGGCCAGTCTGTCGCTGGTTCCAGGGTGGCCCCATGGGCCAGATCTAGCCCATGGGCCTCGAGTTTGACACCCCTGCTGTAAGAGACAGCCATGACCCCATAGGAATCTGACTCTGATAACAGCCAATAGACTATTAAAGGATATGTTCCTGCTCAGGAACAGGAAGCTCTAATACAAAACCCAAATAAGGTATAAAAAACCAACCCACTCTCAACTCTATTTGGTCAGCTGCCCCAGAACCACATGCTGTTGGTGGTTCCGTTCACCACTAAACAGAATCTTCCTTTCCAGTCAGCCTCCATTTTATTTCCAGTGCCTTTCTCCCGGCTTGGACCTGAACCAGATGGATTTTCCTTCCAACAAGTATATTTACAACGGCACTGAAAAAAGTAACTTATGACCACCCCAGAAACATGCTGCTGTCACTGAAGTTTCTGGCTACTAAATAAACCGAGGCCTCCTTTCCAAAATGCAGCCTGCCTCCATTTTATTTCCAGCATCTGGCTTTGAACTGGGGTCAGAATTTTCTTCCAACACCATAACTTTTTCCTACCACCAGAGAAACCAGCACCAGAAATAACAGGTGTGAACTGTCAGCTCCAAACTTTCCTTTCAGGGCAGGTAATCCTCGACTTTCGACCACAATTCAGCCCCAAATTTCCGTTACTAAGCAAGACAGGTAGTTCTGTGAGTGGGGGCCCCATTTTACAATCTTTCATTGCTTTCTGTGGTTAAGGAATTCGCTGCGATTGTTAAGTTAATCACACCGTCGTTAAGTGAAACTGGCTTCCCCGTCGGCGATGCTTGTTCAGAAAGTCACCCCAAAAAAAGGGGGATCACGTGACCCCAGGACACCGCAACCGTCGTAAATATGAACCAGTTACCAAGTGTCTGAATTTCAATCACGTGGCCATAGGGACGTTGCAACGGTCATTAAGTGTGAAAAAAAATGGTCATGGGTCGCTTTCTTCAGCGACCTTGTAACTCTGACCAGTCACTAAATGAACTGTTGTAAGTCGAGGAACGCCTGTACCGTATAATAGTGCTTCTCAACCTTGCCAACTGGAAGACGGGGTGGACTTCCAACTCCCAGAATCCCCCCCCCCGCCAACATGCGTGGACTTTAATTCTCCAGCAAGCAATGCTCTAAGTTTGAAAAACACTGCGCTCGAAGATGATTCGCTAGACTCGCAGAGGACTAGCCTCTTGCTTGCTTTTTTTTAATTTGCTTGAACTGGATTAAAATCTTCACCAATTCGGCTAGATAAACCGCATCCTCTAAATCCGAGATCTGATTTCCTCCTGGGTGTTCAACTTGGCCATGACGGGATAGACGGATCATTCTAAGCAAAGCCATTCAGAAGGCCGATTTTTTCCTAATTCCAACGCAATTAAACTTTTAATAAAGTTTTTATGACTGCTTTTATCCAGAATGCTTTTTGTTTACTTTGGCTGAACCTGGGGAGGATTTACTCCACAAAACTCCACTAAACCAACAGTCAATATTTAACCAGCCCCTCCCCACTCCAAAGGCATTGGCTTTCCAAAAACCCATTAAGAGATTTATTTAAAAAAAAGAAAAAAAAAAGAAAAAAATGGTTTTCTTTTATTGATGCCAATCTCAGCGGCTCTTTCCGCAGGGAGGGATGCTGGAGGCTGAATTGGAGCTATTTGCTTTGCTAATTCTAGGTTCACGACCCCACTCCTTTCAAAATGTTCAAAGGAAACTCACATTTTCTTTTTGGCTAGATTATGGTGTATAGGTCAGTGATGGCTAACCTTTTTGCCATCACGTGCCAAAAGAGCCTTGGTAGTACAGTGATCTAAAGCACCCTGTTATTAAGACCAGCTGCCTGCAATTACTGCAGGTTCGAATCTCGCCAGGCTCAAGGTTGACTCAGCCTTCCATCCTTTCTAAGGTAGGTAAATTGAGGGCCAGTTGTGGGGACAATAAGATGATTTTGTATAAATATACAAAAGTATGAAGGCTATTGCTTAGCGCATTGTAAGCCACCCTGAGTCTCCGGAGAAGGGCGGCATATAAATCAAATTAAAAAAAAAAAATATTAAAGTGGGGGGAGCGTGGGGGGGGGTCATGCACGCGCGTGCCCACACCTAAAGTTCAATGCCCCCCTGCCCCGTCACACCACGCATGCGTGTGTGACCCCCCCCCGCGGTCCCCTCACTTTTGTCACGCAACGGCAAAAAGGTTACTGGTGGGCCTGGTAGGCCCGTTTTTCACCCTCCCCAGGCTCCAGAGCCTTTCTTGGAGCCTGGGGAGGGCGAAAACGGCTTCCCCCGCCATCCCAAGGCCCTCTGGAGGCCAGAAACGGCCCATTTCCCAACTTCTGGTGGTCCTGGAAGGCCCATTTTGTGCCCTCCCCAGGTTCCAGAGGCTTTCTTGGAGCCTGGAGAGGGTGAAAACTGTCTCCCCCCTCCCTCCCAGAGGCCCTCCAGAAGCCGGAAATAGCCCATTTCCTTACTTCCAGTGGGCCCGGAAGGCCGGAAAATCAGCTGGCCGGCGCACACATGTGCACTGGAGCTGAGCTCATTATTTTTAGGTAGTAAAACCTCATTATTCAGGTTAAATTGCCGCGTTGGCACTTTGCGATAAATAAGTGGGTTTTGGGCACTCGGTCTCTAAAAAGTTTGCCATCCACTGTCCTACACCATTTCAGACAAGTGACTATCCAGTCTCTTCTTAAAAACCTCCAACGATGAAGCACCCACAACTTCTGGTGGCATGCTGTTCCACCGGTTAATTGTCCTCGCTGTTAGGAAGTTTCTCCTTAATTCCAGGTTGCTTCTCTCCTTGGTTAGTTTCCATCCGTTGCTTCTTGTCCTGCCCACTGGTGCTTTGGAGAATAATTTGACCCCCTCTTCTTTGGGGTAACCCCTCAAATACTGGAATACTAATATTATGCCCCCTCCCCAGTCCTTCTTTTCTCTAAAGTAGCCAAACCCAACTCCTTCAACCGTTCTTCGTAGGTTTTTTATTTATTTATCTCATTTATAACTCATTTATCCCCACCCCACCCCAAGGCCTGATTTGAATAACTTTGAAGAAGTTGAACGAGTCCCCAGAATTGTATAATTTTATTTATTTTTAAATGATGCACCAGTGAGTTTGGGAGTTCCTAAACCCTCCATTAGCAGCACAGGGGGGGGAAAGGGGCGAGAAAAGAAAACACAGAGAATTGCTTGTGTCTTTTCCGAGCCAATAATGAGATAATTGTAGGGTTTTCTTGTCTGGAAAACAATATTGCAGTTTCTGGCTTGCATCGCCCATGGGTGGAAGACAAAGGACAATTAAGACTGACACTGATTGAAACAAACAACTATGCAATAGTTAACAATGGCAGAAAAGCAAAATCGCTCTTCCTTGTCCTCAGTTTCCCCTGTCCTTACATCCATGTTAAATTCGACCATGTAGGTCCTGGAAAATATATATATATATATATATATATTCTGAGATCAGAACGTGCCTATCCTGAGAACAATTTTTAAAATCTGATTTATTTTTTATTCTGCCTTTTCTTATTTTGATAAATAACTCCAAAGCTAATTAATCCTGCTTTCTCCTTCTATTTTCCCCACAACAATCCTGTGAGGTGGGTTGGACTAAGAGAGTCACCCAGCTGCCTTTCATGCCTAAGGCGGGACTAGAACTCAGTGTCCTCTGGTGATTGGTCCAAAGTTACACCCAATGCCTAAGACGGAACTAAAATTCACAATTCCCTGCTGATTGGCCCAAAGTCACCCAGCTGGCTTTCATGCCTAAGGTGGGACTAGAACTCACTGTCTCCTGGTGATTGGCCCAAAGTCACCCAGCTAGCTTTCATGCCTAGGGTGGAACTAGCAGTCTCCAGGTAATTAACCCAAGTTACTCAGCCAGCTTTCATGCCTAAGGCGAAACTAGAACTCACCATCTCCTGGTGATTGGCCCAAAATCACCCAGCCAGCTTTCATGCCTAAGGCGAAACTAGAACTCACCATCTCCTGGTGATTGGCCCCAAATCACCCAGCCAGCTTTCATGCCTAAGGTGAAACTAGAACTCACCATCTCCTAGTGATTGGCCCAAAATCACCCAGCCAGCTTTCATGCCTAAGGTGAAACTAGAACTCACCATCTCCTAGTGATTGGCCCAAAATCACCCAGCCAGCTTTCATGCCTAGGGCGAAACTAGAACTCTCCATCTCCTAGTGATTGGCCCAAAATCACCCAGCCAGCTTTCATGCCTAAGGTGAAACTAGAACTCACCATCTCCTGGTGACTGGCCCAAAATCACCCAGCCAGCTTTCATGCCTAGGGCGAAACTAGAACTCACCGTCCCCTAGTGATTGGCCCAAAATCACCCAGCCAGCTTTCATGCCTAGGGCGAAACTAGAACTCACCATCTCCTAGTGATTGGCCCAAAATCACCCAGCCAGCTTTCATGCCTAAGGCGAAACTAGAACTCACCATCTCCTGGTGATTGGCCCAAAATCACCCAGCTAGCTTTCATGCCTAAGGCGAAACTAGAACTCACCATCTCCTGGTGACTGGCCCAAAATCACCCAGCCGGCTTTCATACCTAGGGCGAAACTAGAACTCACAGCCTCCTGGTTTCTCGCCTAATGCTTTAACCACTAGCCCAAACTCTCTCTCCTATTAACATCCTATTGATTGAGCTATTGATTGAGCTAATTTGGGCAAATGACTTTCGACTGGGAGCCACCCCCGAGTTTCTTATAAGATGGGGCAGCTATATAAATGTTTTCAATAAAACGAAATAAAAAAGAACAAAATGCACAGCTGATCTTAGAATGCAGAGAAATGGCAGGGTACCCCTTTAGCCAATCAGAACTCCCTTTGGCTGACCAATAGGCTTGCGCAAACGGTCAGTCAGGGCCCACCTGTCAGATTACATTGTTCCTGGTCGTAATTTAATTTAATTTAATTTAATTAATTAAATTTATATGCCGCCCCTCTCCGAAGACTCAGGGCGGCTCACAATACATTTTAAAAAATCATTATAAAAAACCATTGAAAAATTAAAAACATTAAAAACTCATTCACACCATCCATGGCCGGACCTCGCCAGATCACAAGAGCGAGATCAACGGCTCTAGGCCTGCCGGAAAAACCAGGTCTTCACCGCTTTCCGGAAGGCCAATAGGGTGGGGATGGTCCGGACCTCAGGAGGTAACTGGTTCCAGAGAGCCGGGGCAGCCACAGAGAAGGCCCTCCCCTGCGGGCCCGCCAGCCGGCATTGTTTAGCTGACGGGACCCTGAGGAGACCAACTCTGTGGGATTTTACCGGTCGCTGGGAGCTATGCGGTAGAAGGCGGTTTCAAAGATAACCTGGCCCTGAGCCATGTAGGGCTTTAAAGGTAATAACCAACACCTTGAATTGTGACTGGAGACCAATGGGGAGCTAATGCAGCTCGCGGAGAATTGGTGTAATGTGGGTGTAACTAGGTGCACCCACGACAGCTCGCGCGGCTGCGTTCTGGATCAACTGTAGTCTCCGAACACTTTTCAAGGGTAGCTCCATGTAGAGCGAGGATCAGTTGTAAATCCATTTTCCCAGGGCCACTGAAACTTTGAATGGTCTCCAAATCCATGCTTGTTAAGTAAATGACTTCCTGTTTGACATCAGCCTCCTTTCCACAACAGGTCCTATTGTGTAAAAGTGTAGAATCTTTGTACGCGAGAGTGCAAGGCAAGGAGCGGCTTACGGAATATCAATTCTGGGAACGAAGTAAGGGAAGAGTTTGACGTAGCTGCTTAAACAGCCAGAGAAAAATCAGGCCATTATTATTATTATTATTATTATTATTATTATTATTATTATTATTATTATTATTATTTATTGGTTAATCTTTAGTGAGATTCACAGCCTTTGAGGCTGGTTAATAGCTCAGCAGCTCGAGTCCTAACCAAGGACCTAGGAACTGCTAAGGTATCGTCGGAGGATGTAAGCTGTTCCGAGTAAGGTGGTTTTTTGGAGAGTCAAAATGTTCAAGTCCGGCAAATTTAGGATTTCTAAATTATTATTATTATTATTATTATTATTATTATTATTATTATTATTATTATTATTATTATTATTATTGGCAAGAAGTGTGAAAAAAGACAAGAAAGATTTAAGATCAGGTTGCCCTGGGAAGGTATGAGAAAATTGGAAAGGGGGAGGCTGAGTCAAGCGAGAATTCCCACAAATTGCCTTAGATGAGAGAAAATGACTTAGATCCGTGATGGCGAACCTATGGCACATGTGGCCTTGCCTGTTTGTCTTCTGGATTTCTGGCCCGCATGTGCGCATAACAATCAGCTGTCCTTCCCGCGTGCAGCAGTGCCGAAAACTGGTGTGGTCATGAGCGCCAGATAGCTGATCGTCAGGTGTGCATGCATGCCAGAACCCGGAAATTCAGCTTTTCCAGAATGCAATCTCTTTGTGCGCAACAGTGCCGAAAACTAACCTGTGTATACACGCCAGCCAGCTGATCGTCAGGCGTGCATGCACACTAGAACCCGGAAGTTCGGCTTTTCCAGAGTGCAATCTCTTTGCGCGCAGCAGTGCCGAAAACCAACCTGTGTATGCATGCCAGCCAGCTGATCGTCAGGCGTGCATGCACACTAGAACCCGGAAGTTCGGCTTTCCCAGAGTGCAATCCCTTTGCGCGCAGCAGTGTCGAAAACCAACCTGTGTATGCACGCCAACCAGCTGATCGTCAGGCGTGCATGCACACTAGAACCCGGAAGTTCGGCTTTTCCGGAGTGCAATCCCTTTGCATCATTTTTTGACAATGATTTTTGACAATCAGCCAGCTGATCGTCAGGCGTGCATGCACACTAGAACCTGGAAGTTCGGCTTTTCCGGAGTGCGGCCCAGACGAGCGCTCGCGCACGCGACGTTTCCATGTGAGTGCCGAAAAGGTTCGCCATCACTGACTTAGAGGAATGAATGGAAGAGGAAACTCAACAAATTTGCAAATGAGCCCAAACTGGTAGGAATAGTAGCCAACACCCCAAAAGGCAAGCTCAGGATCCCAAAGGATTTTGACAAAGTTGAACGAGGGGGCCTTATCCAATAAATCGAATTTGAATGTGGAGAAAAGCAAGATTTTACACCTGGGAAGGTGTAAAGTACGGATTAGGAGAAACCTGGCTCAAAAACAGTCGCTGTGAGAGGGACCTTGGGAGTCCTAGTAAACGGTCGCTTAAATACGAGCTAGCTGTGTGGGGCAGCAGCCAAAAAAAGCTAATATGATCCTTGGTTGTATAAACAAGAGGTACAGAATCAAAATCACGTGAAGTGTTAGTACCGCTTTATAAAGGCTTAGTAAAGCCACACCTAGAGTACTGCATCCAGTTTTGGTCACCACGTTACAAAAAAAAGAGGTTGAGACTTTGGCAAAAGTGCAGAGAAGAGCAACTAAGATGATTTAAAGGCCCGGAGACGAAAACGTATAAAGAACAGTTGCAGGAATTGGGTTTGACTAGTCTAGGGAAGTCTAGGTCGTAAATTGAGGATTGCTTGTACCGAATTGGGGGAATGCCCAGCCAATGGCGGAATCTGAATTCACTTAACAACCGTGGAGGTAAAAGGTTATAAAATCCAGAATGTTTCACTGAATGGCCGCCTCGCCGGGCAACCAAAATTCCGATCTCAATTGAGGTCGTAAATCGAGGACTATTTATACCAAATTGGGGGAATGCCCAGCCAAAATGGCGGAATGTGAATTCACTTAACAACCATGGGGGGGGGAAGGTTATCAAATCCAGAATGTTTCACTGAATGGCCGCCTCGCCGGGCAACCGAAATTCCGATCTCAATTGAGGTCGTAAATCGAGGACTATTTATACCAAATTGGGGGAATGCCCAGCCAAAATGGCGGAATCTGAATTCACTTAACAACCATGGGGGGGGGGAAAGGTTATCAAATCCAGAATGTTTCACTGAATGGCCGCCTCGCCGGGCAACCGAAATTCCGATCTCAATTGAGGTCGTAAACCGAGGACTATTTATACCAAATTGGGGGAATGCCCAGCCAAAATGGCGAAATGTGAATTCACTTAACAACCAGAGCAATTCATTTAACAACCGGAGGGGGGGAGAAGGTTGTAAAATCGAGAGTGTCTCACTGAACAGCCGCCTCGCTGGGCAACCGAAATTCCCCTCTCAATTGAGGCCGTAAGTCGAGAACTACCTGTCCCGAATTGGGGGAATGCCCAGGTCACGGTAGAAATTCCTTTCTATTTGGTTCTTTGTTTTTATTTCACGGCGTTCCTGGTCTCCTTCGGCTTAAACCGAACCAGGAACAAAAGCAGAGAATGGCCCAGCGCCAAAAAAAGGAATATTTCGGCATCAAAGGCATCGTTCTTTGATCGGTTCCTGCCAGAAAAATCGGGCTCGGCTCCAGCCGGTTTCGCAAAGCTTCGGGTGTCACGGGAAGATAAAGGGAGCATTGTAACTCTGCCGTATTTGATGTCGCCCCCAGAAACGAATAATCTTTAAAAAAAATAAAAAATACAGGTTCACCTGCCTAGTTTTTTTCTCCTGAAAGGGCCTCCTTTTATGCAGGTGGTCCCCGATTTACGACCACAATAATCTAAAAAAAATTAAAAATAGGTTCACCTGCCTAGTTTTTTTCTCCTGAAAGGGCCTCCTTTTATGCAGGTGGTCCCCGATTTACGACCACAATAATCTAAAAAAAATTAAAAATAGGTTCACCTGCCTAGTTTTTTTCTCCTGAAAGGGCCTCCTTTTATGCAGGTGGTCCCCGATTTACGACCACAATAATCTAAAAAAAATTAAAAATAGGTTCACCTGCCTAGTTTTTTTCTCCTGAAAGGGCCTCCTTTTATGCAGGTGGTCCCCGACCTACGACCACAATAATCTAAAAAAAAATAAAAAATAGGTTCACCTACCTAGTTTTTTCTCCTGAAAGGGCCTCCTTTTATGCAGGTGGTCCCCGACCTACGACCACAATAATCTAAAAAACAATTAAAAATAGGTTCACCTGCCTAGTTTTTTCTCCTGAAAGGGCCTCCTTTTATGCAGGTGGTCCCCGACGTACGACCACAATAATCTAAAAAACAATTAAAAATAGGTTCACCTGCCTAGTTTTTTCTCCTGAAAGGGCCTCCTTTTATGCAGGTGGTCCCCGACGTACGACCACAATAATCTAAAAAACAATTAAAAATAGGTTCACCTGCCTAGTTTTTTCTCCTGAAAGGGCCTCCTTTTATGCAGGTGGTCCTCGACCTACGACCACAATAATCTAAAAAAAATAAAAAATAGATTCACCTGCCTAGTTTTTTCTCCTGAAAAGGCCCGCTTTTATGCAGGTGGTCCTCGACCTACGACCACAATAATCTAAAAAAAATAAAAAATAGATTCACCTGCCTACATTTTTCTCCTGAAAAGGCCCGCTTTTATGCAGGTGGTCCTCGACCTACGACCACAATAATCTAAAAAAAATAAAAAATAGATTCACCTGCCTAGCTTTTTCTCCTGAAAAGGCCCGCTTTTATGCAGGTGGTCCTCGACCTACGACCACAATAATCTAAAAAAAATAAAAAATAGATTCACCTGCCTACATTTTTCTCCTGAAAAGGCCCGCTTTTATGCAGGTGGTCCTCGACCTACGACCACAATAATCTAAAAAAAATAAAAAATAGATTCACCTGCCTACATTTTTCTCCTGAAAAGGCCCGCTTTTATGCAAGTGGTCCTCGACCTACGACCACAATAATCTAAAAAAAATAAAAAAATAGGTTCACCTGCCTAGTTTTTTTCTCCTGAAAGGGCCTCCTTTTATGCAGGTGGTTCCCGATTTACGACCACAATAATCTAAAAAAATAAAATAAAAAAATAGGTTCACCTGCCTACATTTTTCTCCTGAAAGGGCCCCCTTTTATGCTGGTGGTCCCCGACTTACGACCACAACGGAGCCAACGTTCCTGTGGTTAAGTGAGGCATTTGTTAAGTTTTGCGTTTTGCCTCATATTACCATTCTTGCTTTAGTTGTTAAGTGAATCGTACCAGTGGTTAATAACACCGTTGTTAAGTGAATCTGGCTTCCCCATTGACTTTGCTTGTCAGGAGGTCGCAAAGCGAGATGACGTGACCCTGGGACACCGCGTATGATTGTCATAAATACAGGTAGTCCTTGATTTACATCAGTTCATTTAGTGACCAAAGTTACAACGGCACTGAAAAAAGTGACTTGGGTGCATTTTCCACACTTACGACCATTGTAGCATCCCCAGGGTCACATGATCGACATTCAGACGTTTGGCCACTGGCTCATAGTTATGACGGTCGCAGTGTACCGGGGTCATGTGACTCCCTATTGCGACCTTCTGACAAGCCAAGTCAAAGGGGAAGCCAGATTCAATTAACACAACTGTGTTCCTATTTGTATTGTGGTGTGTTTTACAACGGCTTTGCCAAAAATGAGCATTTACTCCCCGTCTGGGGCCCTATCGTCCCACAGCAAACCCTTGGTTCGCTTAACAACCAGGACACTCGCTTAACGACCATGGCCTTGGCTTAACGGTCACTACAGAAAAGATAAAAAAATCAGCCACGCGGATGACCTGATTTACCACGAAAAACTGTGATGGGCAGGCTCCATTACGGTCACAAGTCAAGGACCGTCTTGTATTCAAGTCTAGCCCATCCCACACAATGCAAGAATGGGTGCGATCTAAGTTGTTCCAGCAAAGAGAGAGCCGGATCAGTCTACTGGTTAAGGCGCCAGGATAGAAAGCAGGAGACAGTGAGTTCTAGTGCTACCTTATGCATGAAAGCCAGCTGGGTGACTTTGGGCCAATCCCCAGGAGACAGTGAGTTCTAGTCCCGCCTCAGGCATCAAAGCCAATTGAGTAACTTTCTATCAATCACCAGGAGACGGTGAGTTCTAGTCCCAGTTTAAGCATGAAAACTGGCTGGGTGACATTGGATCAATCACCAGGAGACGGTGAGTTCTAGTCCTGCCTTATGCATGAAAGCCAATTGGGTAACTTTGGGCCAATCACCAGGAAACAGTGAGTTCTAGTCCTGGCTTAGGCATGAAAGCCGGCTGGGTGACTTTGGGCCAATCACCAGGAGACGGTGAGTTCTAGTCCCGGTTTAGGCATGAAAGCCAGTTGGGTGACTTTGGGCCAGTCATCAGGAGATGGTGAGTTCTAGTCCTGCCTTATGCATGAAAGCCAATTGGGTAACTTTGGGCCAATCACCAGGAGACAGTGAGTTCTAGTCCCGCCTCAGGCATGAAAGCCGGCTGGGTGACTTTGGGCCAATCACCAGGAGACGGTGAGTTCTAGTCCCGGCTTAGGCATGAAAGCCAGTTGGGTGACTTTGGGCCAATCACCAGGAGACTGTGAGTTCTAGTCCCGGTTTAGGCATGAAAGCCAGTTAGGTGACTTTGCTCTGCAATTGCTCGCTTAGCAACATCAATGCTGGCCTCAATTGTGGTCATAAATCAAGGACTACCTATACACAATTTGTGATTTCAGGTTCTCTTCCCTGGTGAGGGGCTGTCGCCAATAAATCGTAGCATTTTCCCTTCTTGGTGCCAGACCAGGAGGGCGTGGGTGGGAACTGAATTGCTGCCCTTGAAAATATTTATACCTAGTTAATGACAAATCGGCCTTGTGTTCCCTTGTGTTGCATTTCTTAAAGAGGGCGCAAACTTTGCACATTCGTACAAATGCAAAATGTGGCTTTTCCTTCTCTCTCAGGAGCCGGGATTTGGGATATGCGCTTAATTTTGCTTCCTAGCCTCAGTTTCCCGTTGTTTTGTTACTAATAACCTATCTTAGTTATTTATTTATTTATTTACAAATAAATCAAGGCGGCAAACAGATCCAACCCGCCTTCTTCCACCTATTTTCCTCACCATTATTTATTTATTTATTTTATTTATTTATTTGTTTAAATTTCTATACCGCCCTTCTCCAATATAGGACTCAGGGCGGTGAACAGCCAAAGTAAAAACAAGACATACATACAAAACATACAAAATCTAAAAAACTGATTAAAATAATTAAATATCTTGGCCATAATTAAAACTGTTCCAATTTAAAATCAATTTAAAATTTGACTCAAGCCAGCCCAGCTAGTTGAAATAAATGGGTTTTCAGGGCCCGACGAAAGATCCGGAGGTCTGTTATTGTACGTAACTCTGGGGGGAGGTTGTTCCAGAGGGTGGGCGCCACCACAGAGAAGGCTCTCCCCCTGGGGGTCGCCAGCCGACATTGTCTGGCACCCTGAGGAGGCCCTCTCTGTGGGAGCAAACTGGCCGGTGGGAGGCTATTGGTGGCAGAAGGCGGTCTCGTAAGTACCCCGGCCCTAAGCCATGGAGCGCTTTAAAGGTGGTCACCAACACCTTGAAGCGCACCCGGAAGACCACCGGGAGCCAGTGCAGCTCGCGCAGGAGAGGTGTCACATGGGAGCGCTTCGTCGCCCCCATAATCCCCCGCGCGGCCGCGTTCTGGACCAGCTGGAGCCTCCGGGTGTACCCCAGGGGGAGCCCCATGTAGAGAGCGTTGCAGTAGTCCAGGCGGGAAGTGACGAGTGCCTGAGTGACTGTGCGTAAGGAGTCCCGATCTAGAAAGGCAAACCTGTGAGGTGAGTTGGGCTGAGGATGAGGAGCTAATCCAAATTCACCCAACCAGCTTTCATGCATAAGGCAGGATTAGAACTCACCATCTCCTGGGGATTGTTGGCCCAAAGTCACCCAATTTTTTCATTTCTTTTATTTTGCAATTTGTTTTTTCCCAGAGAAAAATTTCCAGGGAAAAAAATGGAAGACTACAGGAACCATTTGCACCACTCAGGTGACCCCGAGGTCACAGAGAAACCTCCAAGGGCTTCCAGGAACCTCTAAAAAGGATGCAAATGACCAGCTGTCTGCAAAGAATATCAATCCTTCCATTCCCAACCATCCTATCAGAGCCGAAGAAGCTTCTTGGATGAGAAGCGAAATGTCTTCAAAGAAAAACCAAGGAAGTCCAGTTGCCTCCTGAAAAAAGCATCTTTAGGACAACCATGACCTGAATGGCTGAGAATCTCCATAAATATTTTCCTTTCCTTTCCTTTTTTCCTTTCTTTTCCTTTCCTTTCCTTTTCTCCTTCTTTCCTTTCCTTTTTTCCTTTCCTTTCCTTTCCTTTCCTCCTTTCCTTTTTTTTTCTTTTAATTTACATGCCGCCCTTCTCCGGAGACTCAGGGCGGCTTACAATGCGTTAAGCAATAGCCTTCATACTTTTGTATATTTATACAAAGTCCGCTTATTGCCCCCACAAACTGGGTCCTCAATTTACCTACCTTTGAAAGGATGGAAGGCTGAGTCAACCTTGAGCCTGGTGGGATTTGAACTTGCAGTAATTGCAAGTAGCAGATGTTAATAACAGTGCTTTAGTCCACTGTACTATAGGCTCTTAAGCCTGTACAGGCTCTTTTCTCCTTTCCTTTCCTTTCCTTTCCTTCTTTCCCTTTCCTTTCCTTCTTTCCCTTCCCTTCCCTTCCCTTCCTTTCCTTCTTTCCTTTCCTTTCCTTTCCTTTCCTTTCCTTTCCTTTCCTTTCCTTTCCCCAAAAGTGCCTTTTCAAGAGGCAGCTGGAATTTCTTGCTTTTCTTTGAAGACATTTTGCTCCTCATCTAAAAAGCTTCTTCAGCTCTGACTGGATGGAAGAGAACGGAAGCTTCTTAGATGAGAAGCTGAAGAAGCTTCTTGGATGAGAAGCGAAACTTCTTCAAAGAAAAAACAAACAAACCAGAAAGTCCAATTGCCTCCTGAAAAAGCACCTTTGGGAGAAAATCATGACCGGGATGACGGAGAATCTCTAACAGACGTTTTGCTGTAAACTGCACAGAGTCGCCGTGAGTGAAACGGGCAGCCGTAAAAATTTTCTTCATAACGAATAAATAAACAAACATCCTTTCTTTTCTCCAATGGCTTTCCTTCTGTTTTGTGCACATCGCTGTCAGGGCGCCTGATGCAATTGTTTATCGTCTTCTCTCAGCTCTCCTTTGGGATCCTTTGGGATCCAAGTCAACACTCCACCCTCCGAAGCCAGGTCCCTAACCGGTGACTTCATTCCGCGGCTCTGGTGCCAGATCGGTCGATCCTTTGCAAGCCGAACCCTCAAGCAGCTCATTCAAATCAACTTCAAGGCCTGACATCTGTGAGCACCACATTATAAAATTTCTATAGAAATCCTGCGGCACCCGGAAGATAGCATAGATAATACTCTAGAACGGTTCAGGTTCTAGATTCCTGTCCCTTTTGAATGTCCCGTTTTTATGTAGCCGAATACTTGTGTCAAGTTTTATGAAGTTTGGGAGAGTTTATAACTATTTGTAGACCTGCTGTGTAAGGGGATAACACATAAGGTATTTTTGATATACCGTATTTTTCGGAGTATAAAATGGACCTTTTCCCCCCCTAAAAGTGGGTGGAAATTTAGGTGCATCTTATAGACCAGGGGTCAGCAACCTGAAGCTCTGGAGCCACATGTGGCTCTTTCACCCCTCTGTTGTGGCTCCCTGTCACTCAAAATATGCATCACAACCGTCAATGTGCGATACCCACCGGCACATGGTTTATTATTGAGCTTTTCAACCCCTGGTAGGCCAACCATGGATAAATCCAAGAAAGGAAGAGTTTCAGAAGAAAACAGAACGTTTAATTCAACTACATATGCAAGTTTTGTGGCCGCTCAAGAAATAGTCAGGCACAAGAAGGATTTTGTGGCTCCCGGTGTTTTTTTTTCTGTGGGAAATGGGTCCAAATGGCTCTTTGAGTGTTTAAGGTTGCAGAGCCCTGTTATATTTTTATTTATTTTATTTATTTTCTTAGATTTCTATGCCGCCCTTCTCCCGTAGGACTCAGGGCGGCTCACAGAATAAAAACATATAACAATAAATAGAACTAAAAACATCCAAATGTAAAAACCCCCAACAACTAAAATCTCATAGCAGATCAGGGAATTTGCTGAAAAAGCCATGTCTTCAGTTCAGCGCGGAAAGCACGGAGGTCGGGGACCGTCCGAAGGCCAGTGGGTAATTCATTCCAGAGGGTCGATGCGGCCACCGAGAACGCCCTCATCCTGGAGGCCACCAGCCGACATTGTCTGGCCGATGGCACCCGGAGGAGGGCAGTCCTATGTGACCGCACTGGGCGGTGGGAGGCCAGTAGGAGGTGGTCCTGCAAGTACCCCGGGCCCATGCCATGTAGGGCTTTATAGGTCAAGACCAGCCCCTTGAAGCGGATCCGAAGGGCCACCGGTAACCAGTGCAGCTCGCGCAGGAGAGGTGTTACACGGGAGTAACGGGAGGCTCCCGTAACAACCCGCGCGGCCGCATTCTGGACCAGTTGAAGCCTCCGGGTGCACCCCAAGGGCAGCCCCATGTGGAGGGCATTGCAGTAATCCATTGTTATAGACCAAATACGGGCGTTTTTGGGCTCCCGAACTCTCCCCGTGTTGCATTTTCACCCTCCCAGATCCCCCCAGGAGCATTCTGCAGTGCTTTGCACAGCCTGTTTTCACCAAAATGCACCCGTTTTTGCTTCTGGGGGCCGGGGAGGATGAAAATGCGATGCACGGAGGCCAAAATCATTTTTTTCTTGTTTTCCTACTGTAAATTTAGGTGCGTCTTCTAGTCTGAAAAATACGGTATATATCAGCATTTAGCCAGAGTGGGCTTTTTACGCTGAGTATTAATATGAACGATATATTTGTTATTTTTTTAGACACATTTTTTGTTTTAATTTTTACTATTAGTGTCAGAGGATTGTCAGCTTGTGTCTTCTTCTTTTTTTTTTTTCTTCTCTTTTTTGTATTCTAACTTTGGCAAAAAAAAGAAGAAAACCCTTCACTCATTTAAGCTGCCTCTGCTTTGCAAAACTGCCCGAGAGTTTCTAGAAAATAAACCCAAAAAAGAGAAGCCACAATTGTCCAACTTCACACCAAACCGGAATAAAGACTGAGCCTCTGGTCAGGTTCTCAAAAAAAAAAAAAAAAAAACCAGCTGAAATTCTTCTGCAGGCCAAGAGCCGTTGTTCAAAAACCAAGAGTTGCTCAAAGCATGCGCAGAGTGCCAGCCAAGCCGACTGCCACCCTCCCAAATGCATCCGATATAAACAGCCTGCCGGAGAGCCATTTTTAAACAATGACCCACAGTTGCAATTATTCTGTTTTTCCTACAACGAATTTGTCCCTCCGGAGTTTATTTTCTCCGAAGAGAAACAGTCAAGGCTGGCTTTAAGAACCCAAATAAAGTTATTTTTAAGCTCCGCTCCGCATGCCATTCCAAGTGGAACATTCAATCGTTGTTTATTTCAAGATAATTCGCTCTCTGCCTTCATAGTTGGCATTCTTGGCTTGGGCTCACCCAGTACCTTTGCCCACACTTAAGTAAATATACACTCTCGAATCAATTAATCAGGATTTTTCCGCTGTATACACACACACACACACACACACACACACACACACACACACACACACACAAATCCCAAACTCACCCCAAGAGACGAGTGCAGAAAACCTCACTCAATCTAAACGGGGTGTGGGCTGAATCTTGGGCTTGAACGGGTTGTGCGAACGCAACCCGAGCTTTTGATTCCTGGACTCACATATGGGTTTGCAAATCCAGGCAAGGCTCAGCAAAACAATCTTAATGCTACGAGAAATTTAGCCAGGAAACACGGGAGGGGGAAAAAAAAGACACTTACCTACCCAAAATCAGAATTTTCAAAGCAGGTGGAGGGGATGAAAGACATCTCCCCACCCCCACGTTCTTTGAAAGCCCCCTGCTCCTCAAATCATCTTCCAAAGAAGCTTGTCTTCTTGCAAAAGCCCGTTGAACACAAAGAACGACGCAGGACATTTTGGGAAAACAAAACTTAATTTTTCTCCGGAACCTTACCTGGATGTTCCAGGAGGTTTTCTTCATATAACTCCCACCAAACACTCGGGTTGAAGGGGCTTCCTCGCCTCGTAGGCACTCTGGAGAAAGAGAGAAAAAAGAAAAGCAGACGCTAATACTTGGAGGAAGTCCGTCCATCACCTGTCCGCTCAACTGAAGCTGGATTGAGCCTTGTTCCTGCAGATGGCTGAAAACCAACCAGGAAGTTCTCAAGCTTGCAAGCGGCCAGATTTATTAACTCTTCTTTGGCAAGTTGGCAACTTTTCAAAAAGAAAAATAATAATAACAGGAGAGTGAAGCCAGACGGAAAAGGGACTCCGATTTGGACACCGCCAAAGAATTCGAAGGGGACTGCAAAGAGCTAATCATCCTTCGCAGACTTACGACCGCAAGGGAGTTCAAAATTTCTCTTGTTAAGTGAGACGTTTAGTTAGAATATTTTGGACATGGGATGCGACACCCGGAAAAATACGCCACCTATTTCATTTAATCCTCCAGGCAGGGTAAGATTGAAGGCCAATGAGGTCCAGGCAGAAGAAGAAAATCGTGGCTTCAAAATCTAAGGGGCTCAGCATCACTTTTTTCGTGCGGCTGTTGATAAAAATAGGACCGCCAACGTGATTGCCAACGTCCGATGATGAATATGGCACAAGAAGAAGTGCAGGGTGGATTTGATTTAAATCGAGTTGATTTAAATCACAATTTAAATGGTGATTTAAATCACTAGTAAAAAGGCTCGATTTAAATCATAATTTTTAAAGAGCAACTGTCATCTCTGCTACTCCTTTGACCCGCTGTTGACTCACCGATAGTCCCAGTGTTGCAGAATATACAGCCTCCTGCTACATAACTAAGCTCCATTTCATGCTGAATAAACTAAATTATTTATGTATCTCAAATAGAAAACTATCTTACGATAGATTTTTACCCCAAAAGTTTTTTATTAAAATAAATTTGATAAAAATAAAAAAAATCTGATTTAAATAAAAAAAAATCCGATTTAAATTTAAAAAAATCTGATTTTTTTGATTTTTTTTTAAAAAAAATCATTCATTTTTATCCACCCTGAAGAAGTGAGACATTGGCGAAGTGAATGTTTATGGAAATTCTCAGTCATCCAGGTCATGGCGTCCAAAGGCGCTTTTTCTGGAAGCAACTGGACTTTCTGTGTTTTTTTTCTTTTGAAGACGTTTCGCTTCTCATCCAAGAAGCTTCCTCAGCTCTGACTGGATGGTGGGGAATGGCAGGATTGACACTCCTTGCAGACAGCTGGTCATTTGCATCAGGGGTGGGTTCTAAAATTTTTTTACTACCAGTTCTGTGGGTGTGGCTTATTTTGTGGGCGTGGTTTGATGGTCATGTGACAATTCTTTAGGATTTAGCAGAGGTACTGGTCTACCAGGCTTTTAACTGTTTGCAGAGCTGTTCCGGTCTACCCATTTGTCCTTGGAGTGTCCCAGTTTACCCATTTGTTTTTGGAGGCACCGGTCTACCACCACACTGCCTTTTAACACTGATCAACTGTCGGGCGGCCCTTTGAAGCCCCGCGGCAAGAGTTTAAACAGTTTTTTTCCTTCTAGCCAATCAGCTGGGACTTGAGAGGCAGCGAATAGATTGGGGCGGGGCCAAATAAAAGGTAAGAATAACGCGGGGGGGAGGGCCCAGCTCCCGAACAAAGAGAACCAGTTCGGTGACATCATATCATCACCGCTACTGGCTCGGCTCGGCTCGGCCGAACCGGGCCGAACCGGAAGGAACCCACCACTGATTTGCATCCTTTTAGAGAGTCGTTGAGGCCGCTTGGAGGTTTACGACCTTAATGAGACCGCAACATCTCTCTAAAAAGGATGCAAATGACCAGCTGTCTGCAAGGAGTATAAATCCTTCCATTCCCCACCATCCAGTCAGAACCGAAGAAGCTTCTTGGATGAGAAGCGAAATGTCTTCAAAGAAAAAAAACAAACCAGAAAGTCCAGTGGCCTCTTGAAAAAAAAGCACCTTTGGGACATTTGCGAGGCGAGTTTTGCCTTGTTGTATGACCCCCTCCTTGCTACAGTTGTTAAGTGAATCACTGCAGTGGTTAAATTAGTAGCCCGGTTGTTAAGTGAATCCGGCTTTCCCCATTTGACTTTGAGTTTTCACACACACACACACACACACACACACAATCCCTCCAGTCTGTAGCCACTCTCCCCCAGATCACAGGAGGATCAGGTGTTTTTTTTGAAGCGGCCTTTTTCCTCGTACTCCCCTGCCAACCTTCTACGTAGGCCATACCTACCGAACCACAATCACGCCGGCTAATCCCATTTTCACTCTAAAGTTACGGTAATAGAATCCCTGCAGGTCTGAATGGGCTTCCCGCCTTCCTCTTTCTGTCTTTGTGAGAACCAGGGAGGGTCTTGTCTGAGACGCTTTCTCAGGTTACGGTTCTGGACCAGATTCAGGTTTCTTTTATCTGACCGTGGTCTTGGTTGCAACTTTTCCTCCCGTTTCCTCAAGGCCGTTCCTTTCGCCCATCAGATCTCTGGGTCGATCCAGAGATCTGGCTTCGAAACAGGCTTAAGTGTTCACTAGCTTTGAAACAGGCTTAACTAGCAGGTGGTTAGCTAGCATTGATGAGGTAACCTAGTTTGGATAGTGCAACCCCACAGTCACTGTCCTCCTCCTCCTCCTCATCTTCTCCACAAACCTCACTCTCTTCTAGCACTGATGATGTTACATCAAAGACCCCACAGTTCTCCTCATCCTCTTCCTCCTTCTCTTCCTCCTCCTCCTCCACCTCACTCCCTTCTAGCACTGATGATGTTACCTAGTTGGGTCATGAAACATCTGCAAGAAAACTACCAAGCTCAGAGAACACCAAAGACCCTAAAGTCGTTGTCGTCGTTGTCCTCCACCTCTGTCTCCTGCTCTTTTTCTCTGCAAACCCCACTCCCTTCTAGCACTGATGAGGTTACCTAGCTGGGTCATGAAACGTTTGCAAGAAAGCACCCAAGTTCAGAGAGCACCAAGGATCCTTTAGGGTGGTGCGAGCAATTTTGGGGGCCTTAAGAAATGTCTCGCTTAAAAATAATTTAATTTCCTCTGGTTAGGGTTAGGGCAGGGGTCAGCAACCTGCAGCTCTGGAGCCGCATGTGGCTCTTTCGCCCCTCTCCTGCAGCTCCCTGTCACTCAAAATATGCGTCACAACCGCCAATGTGCGACACCCACCGGCACACGGTTTATTATTGAGCTTTTCAACCCCCGGTAGGCCAACCATGGATAAATCCAAGAAAAGAAAAGTTTCAGAAGAAAACAGAACGTTTAATTCAACTACATATGCTAGTTTTGTGGCCTCTCAAGAAATAGTCAGGCGCGGGAAGGGTTTTGTGGCTCCCGGTGTTTTCTTTTCTGTGGGAAACGGGTCCAAATGGCTCTTTGAGTGTTTAAGGTTGCCGACCCCTGAGTTAGGAGACAGAGCTGGAAATCAGGTAAGACGGCAAGAGGAGCCCCGTCTTGCTCCATGCACCCCAAAATAATAAGACCTCCCCGAAAAGAAGGCCAAGCACTTATTTCAGGGCTCAAAAAAAAATATAAGACAGGATCTTATTTTCGGTGAAACACGGTAGAAACATTGGTCATAAGTCGAGGACTATCTGTATATGCATAAGATACATTTTGATGACTGTCAGCTGCCCAGAATTACCCTGTGGCACAATGGGCAGCCAATACATTTTATGAATAAATTTTACCCATAAATGCCGTGACTCTTTATGCAAGGGACGAAACGGCAGCTTAGAACAGGGCCTTGCAATGACCTCTTCTAATAATTGATAAGGTTGGGAGGCAGTTGATTCATGGGGCCATTAAATGAATCAATGCGTTCGACTCCATGCTTAAAAGCCACGATAAGGAAAAAGGAGGGAAGTGGACATGCATTAAAGGATTTCTCAGCAGAGGTCCTAGCAGCTGTTTGGAGGTCTACTGAGGCCCCTGCTTACGAGAAGTGACTGCGGAAAGGGCCTGAATTCAAAGCAAAAACCTTCTTCACAGCCATACTTCTACCAAACCAATGGGAAGACTTTTGCATTTTTGCAAGCCCAGTCATTTTGCAAGCAAACAAATTTCATTTCATTTTATTTGATTTATATACCGCCCTACTCCCGAAGGACTCAGGGCAGTGAACAGGCACAGAATAAAACACGTAAAATACAAAAATTAAGAACAGAAGTCAAATCGAATTAAATCAATTTAGCCCAAGACAAATTTAAAACTCCAGGTTAAGAACGAATTAAAATTTACATTAAAATTTACATTAAAAAGAGAATGGGAAAGGTTAGGCCAGACCAGCCTGATGAAATAAAAAGGTCTTAAGAGCGCAGCGGAAGGTACGCAGATCCGGGATCCTCCGTATCTCAGGGGGAGCTCGTTCCAGATCGTAGGTGCCCCCACAGAGAAGGCTCTCCCCCTGGGGGCCACCAGCCGACATTGTTTGGCCGACGGCACCCGGAGGAGTCCCTCTCTGTGAGAGCGTACCGGCCAGTGGGAGGCTGTTTGCGGCAGCAGGCGGTCCCGTAAATAACCAGGCCCTAAACCATGGAGCGCTCTAAAGGTGGTAACCAAAACCGGGAGCCAGTGCAGCTCGCGCAGGAGAGGTGTTACATAGGAGCGCCACGTCGCTCCCATAACCACCTGCGCGGCCGTACTCTGCGCCAGTTGGAGCCTCCGGGTGCTCCTCAAGGGGAGCCCCATGTAGAGAGCATTGCAGTAGTCCAGGCGGGAAGTGACGAGGGCATAAGCTCAGAGACTCTAGGGAACGTCTCAATCAATCTAGGTCATAGTTGTTCCAAAAATGCTTTTCCAAAAAAAGTGCAGAGAAGAGCAACTATGATGATTTAAAGGCCTGGAGAGTAAAACATAGGAAGAACGGTTGCAGGAACTGGGTATGTCTAGTTTAATGACAAGAAGGACTAGGGGAGACATGATAGCACTGTTCCAATATCTCAGGGGCTGCCCCAAAGAAGAGGGAGTCAAGCTATTCTCCAAAGCACCTGAAGGCAGGACAAGAAACAAGGGATGGAAACTAATTTAGGAGACCGCCTTCTGCCATCAATTGCCTCCCACCGGCCAGTACACTCGCACAGAGAGGGCCTCCACAGGGTACCGTCGGCCAGACAATATCGGCTGGCGACCCCCAGGGGGAGAGCCTTCTCTGTGGCGGCACCGGCCCTCTGCAACGACCTACCCCCAGAGATACGCACGATACCGGACCTCCGGACTTTTCGTCGGGCCTTTAAGGCTCACTTATTTCATCTAGCCGGGCTGGCTTGATCCCATCCGTTTTGGTTTTAATTTTTAATTAATTTTAACTGGGTTATTATAAATTGTGGCCGACATTATTTAATATCTTTTAAACTGTTTTAATTTTTGTATGTTGTGTTTTTACTTTGGCTGTCCACCGCCCTGAGTCCTGCTGGAGAAGGGCGGTATAAAAATCAAATCAAATTAAATAAATAAATAAATAATCAAAGAGAGAAGCAACTTGGAATTAAGGAGAAACTTCCTCACGGTGAGGACAATTAACCAGTGGAACAGCTCGCCACCAGAAATTGTAGCGAGAATCACTAGAAGCTTCTAAGAAGAGACTGGAAAGTCACTTATCTGAAATGGTATAGGGCAGTGAGGGCTAACCTTTTTGCCGTCGCTTGCCAAAAGTGCGGGGGGGTCGCGCATGCCTACTCCCATAATTATATGCGCCCCACCCCCTGTGCATGTGAGCACGACTCCCCCGTGCTCCTCCCGCTTTTGGCACGCAATGGCACGGTGGGCCCGGTAGGCCGTTTTTGCTCTACCCAGGCTCCAGAACCTCTCTAGGAGCCTGGGGAGGGCGAAAAAATGGCCTTCCCCTCCCCAACCCGCCCGGAGGCCTTTCGGAGGCGGGAAACGACCTGTTTGCCAAGTTCCGGTCCCACCGCAAGGTAAAGGTAAAGATAAAGGTGAGTGATTACCCCGAAGGACTTCTCCCGAAGGACTCTTTATAACTAATTGGGACTCAGCTGTGAATGAACAGAATTCACAGCTGTTGTTGTGGCTCCGTTATCTGAGCCTGTGTCATCGTCAGGAGAGGACTCCGAGAGTGAAGGAGAGGAGTTAGCAAGGCCTCCCTCTCCAGGACCCTCCTCTCTGGCAATGCCTTCGGTGTCCGCCGAAGGTCAAGAGATAGGGCCGGGGCCAAGCACGTCCACGCAGCCACAGATTGACAGTGATGAGGGTAATGAGTCTTGGCTGGATCCACGCCAGCGTCGCAGAGATAAGCGCGCGCAACGGAAGAAAAGGCGTGCCCGAGATTAGGCTGAGTCACTGGACCACACCCCACAGGGTATAAAAGGGAGCGTGGTGGCCAGTCAAACCTTGTGACGAACAAAGCTGAAAGCTTCCACGCCATTCTGCATTGCCGGACTTTTTGCTATAGACTTTGCTGGATTATCTCTGGACTTGATTGACTCCGTAATTATTGAGCTGTTTCTTTTGATGTACCAGAAGTGGGGAGAAGTTATCTCTCCTCTTTGTAAATAATAAACTCTTGGCAGGCAGCCACTAGGTTGTTGCCAAGTTCCGTTATCATAAGGAAAAGGATTTTGCCGGCTGGTTTGGTCTTTTAACTCTTGAACATCTGTTGGTGTGTGTGCGTGTCGTTGGGGACAGAACAGCTGTTGCCATAAAAGAGTTTTTTGGGACTACTCGTGTGTTTTAATGACTCAGGAAGCCGAAGTCAGAAAACCAAAGACAGCTCAGTTCAACCCTGACCTACAGATTCTCTTGTTTCTCTTCCAACCAATTTTGATTCTATGTAGGGGAGCAACCAAATATACAGGTAGTCCTCGACTTACAACAGTTCACTTAGTGACCGTTTGAAGTTACGTCACCGGAAAAAAAATGACTTGTGACCGTTTTTCACACCTATGGCCATTGCAGCATCTCTATGGTCACATGATCAAAATTCAGATGCTTGGCAACTGACTCACGGATATGACGGTTGCAGGGTCCCGGGGTCATGTGATCCCCTTTTACGACCTTCTGGCAGGCAAAGTCCACAGGGAAGCCAGATTCACTTAACAACCGAGTGACTAACATATCGTCTGCGGTGATTCACTTAACAACTGTGGCAAGGAAGGTGGTAAAATGGCGCCAAGCTTAACAAATGTCTCGCTTAACCACAGGGATTTTGGGCTCCATTGTGGTCGTAAGTCAAGGACTGCCTGTAGTTAAATGTGATAGGCATAATAGAAGCAGTCCTCGACTTCCGACCGCTCGTTTAGCGATGGTTTGACAACTTAACAACTACGGTGATTCATTTAACGAATGTGGCAAGGAAGGTGGTAAAATAGGGTGGGGCAAAACTCCCTTAACGACAGCCTGTTTTAGCAACCTATATTTGGGGCTGAACTTGTAGTCGTAAGTCGGGGATTTTGCTCAGAACCAGGGCTTGTATGAGTTCATGAGCGCCACACATGAGGTTGCCTAGCCCCAAATTTAAACCCCCTAGAAAAATATCTATGTGTCAGAGTGATGGGTTGAAGAGTATATATTTAACGCCATGAAAGGCAGAGGCTGTTATTAGCACTTTATAAAGCCATTGTCATATTAAAATAAATAAATAAAATAGAGTCACCGGGTGTCAGCAGGTATATCAATTTAATAAATTGCTCTTATTACTATTATTGGAACCCGTTTGCATCCCATTGAAAAAACAGCAGGCCAAATATAATCCCTTGGAGTCTGGCTTCTAAATGGGAATATTTAGAATATTTGTCTACGTATACTGCAAATTGGTAGATATATTAAAAGGGAAAAATCAGAAACCCAACTGTTGTGTTTTTTTGTTTGTTTTTTTACTTTCCCTTTTCTTTTCTTTTTTCCCCCCTCTTTCTGGTGTTTTTAATTCTTTTGCAAAACAAATGGAGACTTTGGTGTAAAATAATCAGGTGAAGATTGAAATCTTTACTGTATCACAAATATTTTGATGGGAATCACAGCTGTTCTAACTCTCCTTGGATGGAAAAGCCAAATAATTTAACGCTTATAATATGGACATCCTAAATTTTAATGGATGCTGCAACGGTCATAAGTGTGAAAAACGGTCACTTTTTTTCCACTTCGAACGGTCACTAAATGAATTGTTGTAAGTCGAGGACTCTCTGTACATGGCAGTTACAGTAGGCAGTCCAATAATATAATAATAATAATAAAATAATAATAATAATAATAATAACCACTTACTCGGAACAGCTTACATCCTCCGACGATACCTTATTCACAGCCTTTGAGGCTGGTTAATAGCTCAGCAGCTCGAGTCCTAACCAAGGACCTAGGAACTGTTAAGGTATCATCGGAGGATGTATTATTATTATTATTATTATTATTATTATTATTATTATTATTATTATTATTATTATTATGTTAATCTTTAGTGAGATTCACAGCCTTTGAGGCTGGTTAATAGCTCGAGTCCTAACCAAGGACCTAGGAACTGTTAAGGTATCGTCGGAGGATGTAAGCTGTTCCGAGTAAGGTGGTTATTATTATTGTTATTATTATTATTTAATCTTTAGTGAGATTCACAGCCTTTGAGGCTGGTTAATAGCTCAGCAGCTCGAGTCCTAACCAAGGACCTAGGAACTGTTAAGGTATCGTCGGAGGATGGAAGCTGTTCCGAGTAAGGTGGTTATTATTATTGTTATTATTATTATTTAATCTTTAGTGAGATTCACAGCCTTTGAGGCTGGTTAATAGCTCAGCAGCTCGAGTCCTAACCAAGGACCTAGGAACTGTTAAGGTATCGTCGGAGGATGGAAGCTGTTCCGAGTAAGGTGGTTTTTTGTAGAGTCACAATGTTCAAGTCTGGCAAATTTAGAATTTCTAAATAGCGGGGTAGCCCTTTGGGTATTGCTCCAAGGGCTCCAATTACAATCGGGACAACACACGATTTCTTTTTCCACAGTCGCTCAACTTCAATTTGCAAGTCTCGGTACTTTGTGATTTTTTTCTTGCTGCTTATCTTCAATCCGTGCATCACCAGGTATTGCAATGTCAATGAACCATCCTTTTTTCTTTTCAACTCTTGTTATGTCAGGTGTGTTGTGGACCAAGTGCCTGTCAGTCTGAATCCTAAAGTCCCACAAGATCTTGAGTTTCTCATTCCCTAAAACTTTCTCAACCTGATGTTCCCAGTGGTTTTTGCTGTACTCAAATCCAAACTTCTGGCACAATTTCCAGTGAATGATCTTAGCAACACGGTTATTATTATTATTATTATTATTATTATTGTTATTGTTATTGTTATTATCATCATCATCATTATTTTGGTGGTCACAGTTGCAGTCGTTACTTATGACGGTCGCCGTGTCTCCGGGACATGTGATCCCCTTTTACGACCTTCTTTGCGACTTCGCTTGTCAATGGGGAAGCCAGAAGATTCACTTAATGACCGTGTTATTTACTAAACCACTGCAGGGATCTACTTAACAAGTGCGGCAAGAAAGGTCGTAAAACGAGGCAAAACTCACTTAACAACTGTCTCGCTTAGCAACAGAAACGTTAGGTTCCACTGTGCTCGTAAATCAAGAGGGGTGCAGTAGCCTAGAGGTGGCGCTCCTGCCTCACAATCAGGAAGCTGTGATTTCGATCCTAGGTAGAGGCAGATATTTCTCTCTCTGGATCCACACTGAGAATATGTCTGCTGAACAAAACTCCGTATTGGCAACAGGAAGGGCATCCGGCCAGTAAACACTCAGCTCATTCGGTTGCCCAAGACTCCATCCCGATGTTCTGTCCCCGTCACACACGCACACACACCAACAGATGTTCAAGAGTTAAAGACCAAACCAGCCGGCAAAATCCTTTTCCCTATAACGGAACTTGGCAACAACCTAGTGGCTGCCTGCCAAGAGTTTATTACTTACGAAGAGGAGAGATAACTTCTCCCCACTTCTGGTACATCAAAAGAAACAGCTCAATAATTGCAGAGTCAATCAAGTCCGGAGATAATTCAGCAAAGTCTATAACAAAAGTCCGGCAATGCAGAATGGCGTGGAAGCTTTCAGCTTTGTTCGTCACAAGGTTTGACTGGCCACCACGCTCCCTTTTATATCCTGTGGGGTGTGGTCCAGTGACTCAGCCTAATCTCGGGCACGCCTTTTCTTCCGTTGCGCGCGCTTATCTCTGCGACGCTGCCGAGGATCCAGCCAAGACTCATTACCCTCATCACTGTCCACCTGTGGCTGCATGGACGTGCTTGGCCCCGGCCCTATCTCTTGCCCTTCGGCGGACACCGAAGGCATTGCCAGAGAGGAGGGTCCTGGAGAGGGAGGCCTTGCCAACTCCTCTTCTTCACTCTCAGAGTCCTCTCCTGCTGATGACACAGGCTCAGGTAACGGAGCCACAACACTCGCAAGGAATTATGGGATCTTTAAAAGAAGATGACGATGATATGCAATGAACCGCTCGGCCTCCGACTGAGTGCCGAGTTCTGTGGTTGTGTGTCACATCTCTGCCTCGGTCCTTGCCAACGCACTTATAACATGCCCAGCCAGTCTGGAAATAAAACACAAGTGCTCGGTACCCAGGGCCAGCTAAAAGAGGATTATTTCCTGGATTTTTCCTGAATGCAGCACTGCAGATCTGAGTCGCTCTTTTAGAAAAAAAAAACTGTCACTAAAACACAGGTTACACACTCCCTAAAGCACTAGGATTAGATGCCAAGCTACAGAAAATACCCCTCTCTGGATTGTCCTACAGCCAAGCTATCCACCAGACCAGACCAGACCATGATTAGGGGGAAAATCTAAATATATATACATATATTCAGCAGAATTCAGCAGAATAAGCCATTTTATTTCTCTCCTCTCCTGCTAGACAGTCAGGAAAAATTTATGGCTCTCCTGCCATCAGTGCACGCTAACATTAAGCGTTCCAGGAAGAATTCAGGAAGGTGCGGAAGAGATACACTATTATCCACACATACACACAAATTCACACTATTTTAAGAAACATTGGCAGCTACCGAAAGGAGACCAGGTCAGATTTTTACATCCACTAGGTCTAAAAAAAAAAAAAAATAAGGCCAATTTCCAATCAAACCAGAGAGTCATAAAAATGGCTTTTAAAAAAAATGTCTACGGAAATTTAAAAAAAACATTTTCTGGGGGAAAAAAAAAATAAGACCAATTTCCAATCAAACCGGAGAGGCCTTAAGAATCGCCTTTTAAAACATTCTCCAAATGTTTGGAGGGGCGAAAAATATGTTTGGGGCGAAAAATATAAATTAATTAATTAAAACCCCAAATATCTGGCGTGCATGGGGATTTCAGAAATGTATTTTTTTTGCAGGGCATAGGATCAAAGGCCAGCGAAAGAAGCAAAAGACTTGCAAAAAAAATAATAAAAAAGGAGGATACTTTTAAAACGTATTTATTGATTTATCTTACTGGCATTATCCTAACAGGGATTTGCAGTACATATTAATGTTTCCCCTCGATTAAAAAATATGAACAGTTCCAAAAATCTCTCTCTCTCTCCAGATACCAGTGTCTTACCATCGAAGCACAGTGGGGAGGAAAAAAAATCAGATACTGGACGGAATAAATATATGAAGGCATCGATTTATTTTATGTGTGGAAGGGATTGCCACTCTCGAACTGGCCTTTTTAGTCACACTAAATGCTGTTTTAGGACCTCTTTCCAGAGCACGATACCATAGTCCCTTGAGACTGAAGAATGCCAATGAATGATGAGATTTATTTTGGAAAGAGGCTACAATATTTAAAAAGTGCACAGCCTTCAGTTTAAAGCCGCTCACTTTTTAAATATTGTAGCCTCTTTCCAAAATAAAGTCCAGTCCTTCTTTTTTTTGGGGGGGGGGAAAGGGGGGGTTACATATCCCGCCTTCTCCTGGCTTCCCAATGACAAGCGAGAGGATGCTTTCTGGTCCTAAGCCTGGATAGGTTTGCAAATAAATAAATAAAAAATTAGGATTAAAATTCCTTGCATTTCTCTGCTCTCTTTTCCAATCTCCCCACCCCACCCCCATCCTCCACCTTCTGCATCATTACTCAGCCCCAAAAGGGTGGCGCGATCACAGCCAGCCTCCCCACGACACACGATGACATAATCGGAGCCTCAGGGCTGCTCTCCAAAATCAGCCCACCCCACCCCACCCCATCCCATCCTAGCTCGCTCCATCCCCCCCCTCTCTCCCGCTTGCACCTAACACGCATCATCCTTCCCCCTTTTTCTCTCCCCCTTCCCCACAACGCCTTCTCTCCACGGGAGATAGGTTCGGGGACACCCATATTTTGCACACACACACACACACGGGGGGGGGGGAAGACTTCCACCAGAGGCGGGCGGATAGACGCGTGCATCGTCCGTGCAAACCTTTGCACAGGGATGGAGCCCAACGGAGCGCCGCTGTTTGCACGCTGAAAGATGCTCTGGACCACACAGCCACCTCCAATGCGCATATATATTTCCACAATCTCCCTCCCTCCCTCCCTCCCTCCCTCCATCCAATTCTATCATGTCTCTATAATCTGTCTGTCTGTCTGTCTCTCTCTCTCTCTGGTCAACCAATTATGTATTATCTATCTATCTATTTATCTATCTGTGTGTGTGTGTGTGTGTGATTTGCACAATCTCTCTATATGTGTGTGTGATTTGCACAATCTCTCTCTCTCTCTCTCTCCATCCATCCATCCAATTCTATCATGTCTCTATAATCTGTCTGTCTGTCTGTCTCGCTCTCTGGTCAACCAATTATGTATTATCTATCTATCTATCTGTGTGTGTGTGTGTGATTTGCACAATCTCTCTATATGTGTGTGTGATTTGCACAATCTCTCTCTATGTGTGTGTGTGTGTGTGTGTGTGATTTGCCCAATCTCTCTATGTGTGTGATTTGCACAATCTCTCTCTATATGTGTGTGTGATTTGCACAATCTCTCTCTGTGTGTATGATTTGCACAATCTCTGTCATTTGTACAATCTCTCTATATATGTGTGGGTATGTCATTTGCACAATCTATGTGTGTGATTTGCACAATCTCTCTATGTGTGTCATTTGCACAATCTCTCTCTCTGTGTGTCATTTGCACAATTTCTCTATGTGTGTGTGATTTGCACAATCTCTCTCTCTATGTGTGTGTGTGTGATTTGCACAATCTCTCTATGTGTGTGCATGTGTGATTTGCACAATCACAATACACACACACACACACACACACACACACACAGAGCCATCCAGGAGCATCCTCCACCGCGAGGTATCTTCTTCTTCTTCTTCTTCTCCCCAGGTGGGCGTGCTTTACACGCACCTACACACACACACAAAACACACACAGGCGCGCGCCCGCGCAAACGGAGGAGCCGCGGCTGCTCGTCGTGCAGCAATCCGGGCCAAAGGAAGGTTGCAAAAAAAAAAAAAAAAAAGCCCACGCGCAAGCATGCCGGTCCCTCGTGCAAACACACGCCGCCCCCCCCTCCCAGCCCTTCCACGCCCCCCTGCCCTTCCCCCAAAATCCCTCCGGCCCTGGAGGAAAAGGGGGGGGGTTGCAAAGAAGGTAGGGGGGGCCTGTGGGGGGAGGGAGACCCCCGGGATTCCCACCCACCCCCAGCTGCCCTTCTTACTCTTTGCAAGCCGAGGTCCGGCTTTTTCCGGGCGTGGGGGGTTCATCCACCCCGAGCCGAGCCCAGGCAAACCGGCGCAGCTTTCCTTGCGCGGCTACGGGAGCGATCCAGACGAGCAGCGCAAGGGAGGAAGGCGAGCGCCGCCACCGGCATGGCAAGCAAGCGAGCGAGCGAGCCCGCCCCCCCGCCTCCGCGAGTCAGCCGCTTCCCCACGCGCGCCCTCGCCCGACACGCGTCTTGCTCCCTTTTCTTGCGGCAAACGGCGGCCACGCCCCCCCCACCCCGGCCTCAGCCTATCAGCGGGCAGGATCGAGGAGGAGGGTGGATCGCCCGGCTTCGTAACTCTTCTCTCCCCGCAGAGCGATTCTCCAGCTGGGCTGCCGGCGGAGAGCGAGCCGGCTTCGGGGTGGGGGGGTGGGTCGAGGGGGTGGGTTCCCACGTGCACGGAGCGCCCTGATGGGAAGGAGGGGGGGGGGCAGTGTAACGTGGGAATGCAAGGTAGGGGGGAGAAGGACCCACCCGAGGAGAAGCCACCACGTGCCTGGTTGGTTTTTGGATGGATGGATGGATGGATGGATGGATGGGCTGGTGCGGTGTTTTTGGGGGTGCGAATCCTGACAGGCGAGCGGATCCCGTATCCTGAACCAAAAGGAAAGGATGTTGTCGTCGTGGGAAAATGGCTATATCTATATCTATATCTATATCTATATCTATATATCTATATCTATATAGTCAGTTAGTGCAAAATGACTGCTAACATAAGCCTGATGATGGCAGATGGGATTCTGCCGAAACGTCGCTTCTACCCTTTTAGGGATATATCCACAATTACACGGGAAGAAACCCGAAATATTAACTATACACACATACATACCCGTGAAAACTTACATAAACATATATTTATATATATATATTTGTTTTCTCAGGTTTTCGCGGGTGTTTGTATGTAGGTCTTTGGTTATTCGGGTCTTCTCCCGCGTAAAATTGGAAGTGTCTTGGCTCCTGGAAGCACGAAGCCGAGAACACCAGCCTGAAGATGACGAATGAGACTTCGTCGAAACGTCGCCAAGACACTTCCAATTTTACGTGGGAGAAGACCCGAATAACCAAAGACCTACATATATATATATATATATATATATCGGGTTTCTTCCCATGTAATTGTAAACATTCCCCTTTTAAGGATATGTTTACAATTACACAGGAAGAAACCCGAGATATTAACTATACACACACACACACACACACACACACACACACACACACACACACATATATATATATATATGTAGGTCTTTGGTTATTCTGGTTTTCTCCCGCATAAAATTGGAACTGTCTTGGCGACGTTTCTACGAAGTCCCATTCGTCAACTTCAGGCTGGTGTCTTCGGCTTCATGCTTCTAGGACAGTGGGTCTCAACCTTCCTAACGCTGCGACCCTTTAATACAGTTCCTCATGTTGTGGTGACCCCCCCCAACCATAAAATTATTCCTAAAACCATTGAAAATATGTGTTTTCCGATGGTCTCAGGGGACCCCTGTGAAAGGGTTGTTCGACCCCCCAAAGGGGTCCCGACCCACAGGTTGAGAACCACTGTTCTAGGAGCTTCTTCGTGCTCCTAGAAGCACGAAGCCGAAGACACCAGCCTGAAGATGACGAATAGGACTTGGTCGAAACGTCACCAAGACACTTCCAATTTTACGCGGGAGAAAACCCGAATAACCAAAGACCTACATACAAACACCCACGAAAACAGACAGACAGACAGATAGATAGATTATAGAGACAGACACAGGTGATAGAATTGGATGGATGGATGGATTGGATGGATGGACACAGGCACAGATAAGAGGATAGATAGAGTCGGCAGTAGACAGATAACTCAAGGGTGAAATCCAGCAGGTTCAGCACCTAGAATTCAGCTACTGAGGTGGGACAGGTTTTGGCCTAATTGAGGGTCGGTTGCAGGGGTGAAATCCAGCATGTTCTGACAGGTTCTGGCGAACCGGTAGCGGAAATTTTGAGTAGTTTGGAGAACCGGCAAATGCCACCTCTGGCTGGCCCCAGAATGGGGTGGGAATGGAGACTTTGCAATATTCTTCCCCTGCCATGCCCACCAAGCCACGCCACGCCCACAGAACTGGTAGTAAAAAAAATTTTGATTTCGCCACTGAGATGAATACATAGTTGATAGACCAGAGAGAAAGACAGACAGACAGATTATAGAGACATGATAGAATTGGACGGATGGATGGATGGATGGATCATGGATAGATGGATGATAAGGAAATTATGGGTGGATAGGTGAGAGAGAGAGAATGGTTAAATGGATGGATGGATCATGGATGGATGGATGGATAGACAGACAGACAGATATGGATCATGGATGGATGGATGGATGGATAGACAGACAGATATGGATCATTCATGGATGGATGGATGGATAGATAGAGATAGATAGATAGATAGATAGATAGATAGATAGATAGATAGATAGACAGATAGAGATGGATGGATGGATGGATGGATGGATGGATGGATGGATGGATAGATATAGATAGATAGATAGATGATCAGACAGACAGACAGACAGATAGATATGAATCATGGATGGATGGATAGACAGACAAACAGATAGATATGGATCATGGATGGATAGACAGACAAACAGATAGATATGGATCATGGATGGATGGAGATATAGATAGATATAGATAGATAGATAGATAGATAGATAGATAGATAGATAGATAGATAGACAGACAGACAAACAGATAGATATGGATCATGGATGGATGGATGGATGGATAGACAGACAGACAGATACTGTGGAAAGACAGAAAGATTGATGGTCTCTGTGTATAAGTCTAGTTGAGTGTATGCACACATACACACACACACCTAGACTTATAAACGGAAACCATTAAGTAGAAACGTAGCTGAAGGATAAGATTTCCAGGATAAGATTTGATTCCAACCTCGCAGGGTTGTCGTTCAGTTGCCACCCCCCGCCCCCACCCCCAGCACTTTCTAAATTGTCGCAGTTGCAGCTCCTGCAGCAAAGGTCAGACAGGGTCGTACCGATCAGGGAACATTTCTGCATGTCTTCAAGGTCAGCCCCACGGAGAGTGAATTGCAGTAGTCTAATCAAGGGACCTCACAGGTGCAACCAAATCGTCCCCCAGTGGTCCCTGTTCAAGGCAAAAGTGGTGCAAAGCTGGTCAAAACTCCTCCTCCTCGCTCCTCTGCCAGGCGACAACTAACCAACTTCAGCTAACATCAGTGACCAAACACGGATTAATAATCTTGGCATCGGTTGGGTTGAGGGATCCACAGGTTGCTCCATCTTGTTCGGATTGAGTCTGAGCGTCTCCTGGATTTCTATCCCATCTCTGGTGGAAGAACTCGTGGGGTTGGGGGCTTGGGGGGGGGACAGGGTAGGTCATCTTCCAGCTAACAAGAGTTCTGAATTTTACAAGGGTCCCACACAGACCCCCCCACACACACCCTTCATTCACACCCTTGTACCCACCTTTGTTGCAGGAATTGGGTGTGTCTAGTTTATCGAAAAGACGAAGTAGGGATGATGTGATAGCTGACTTCCAACATTTTGAAGGGGCTATCGCGGAGAGGAGGGGGTCCACCTGTTCTCCAAAGCCCCTGAAGGCAGGACAAGAAGCAACGGATGGAAACCAGTCAAGGAGAGAAGCAACTTAGAACTAAGGAGAAATGTCCTGACAGTGAGAACAATTAACCAGTGGAACAGCTTGCCACCAGAAGTTGTAAATGCATCATCACTGGAGGTTTTCAAGAAGTGACTGGACAGCTGTTTATCCAGAATGGTAGAAGGTCTCCTGCTTGAGCAGTAGGTTGGACTACATCTCCAAGATCCCTTCCAATTCTGTTATTCTGTCATTGCGTAAAAGAAGAGAACGACTAAAGGTGACAGCAATCCATTCCTGCGATGGACCCTCCAATACTTGGGGGTCCATCACAAAGAAGAAGGAGTCAACCTGTTCTCCAAAGCACCTGAAGGCCAGATGAGAAGCAACAGATGGAAACTAATCAAGGAGAGAAGCAACCTAGAACGAAGGAGAAGTTTCCTGATAATGAGAACAATTTAACCAGTGGAACAGCCTGCCACCAGAAGTTGTGGGTGCTCCATCACTGGAGGTTTTCAAGAAGAGACTGAATAGCCACTTGTCTGGAATGATAGTCTCCTGATTGAGCTGGGGGTTGGACTAGAAGACCTCCAAGGTCCCTTCCTATTCTGTTCTTCTGCCGTTCCTGCACCGGCTTTTTCCATCTCCCACGGATATTATGCTGCTATAGAGACAGAGCTTAAATAAACTCCAACTTGCTAAGCACCCTAGTGAAAATCATTATACAACGGCAGGCTATCGGTGCATCACAAGTCTTCTTTTCACGGGGTGGGAATACTCGGCACGATTTTCGTTTAGCAAGGTAAGAGGCACACAGAAGTCAGGATCCTGAAGATAGAGAAAAGTTTGAAAGAATAATAAGGATAATAATAATAATAATAATAATAATAATAATAATAATAATAATAATAATTACGAGAAGAAAGAGCTGGGCATCTTACCGTTTTCTTGTAGATGTTGTTTTACCGAACTCTGTAACATCATCAATGCTAGAAGGGAGTGGAGTATGCAGGGAGGAGGAGGAGGAGGAGAGGATGACGACTGTGGGGTCCTTGGTATCCTCTGAGTTTGATTGTTTGCTTGCAGATGTTTTATAACCCTACTAGGTTACATAATCTGCTAGAAAGGAGTGGGGTATGCTGTCTGTTTATATACAGTAGTGTGCCCTCTTAATTGGGGGCTGGTAGTTTTCTCCTTGGTAGTTCCTTAATTAAGGTATGGTTTCCTGCTTGATTGTTTGTCTGGGGTTAATCCCCGCTTATCTGTATACTGGAGAGGAGTTTCCTGCATGGTGTATGAACGCCTAGCGATGTGACCCCACTCCATCCATGAAACTGGAGCAAAGAAGCTCCAGATTTCAGATACCATCCCCAGGGGAGGCCATGTGTTCTGTCCCCAACCACACGCACATACACCAACAGACGTTCAAGAGTTAAAGACCAAACCAGCCGGCAAAATCCTTTTCCTTATGATAACGGAACTTAGCAACAACCTAGTGGCTGCCTGCCAAGAGTTTATTATTTATGAAGAGGAGAGATAACTTCTCCCCACTTCTGATACATCAAAAGAAACAGCTCAATAATTACGGAGTCAATCAAGTCCAGAGATAATCCAGCAAAGTCTATAGCCAAAAGTCCGGCAATGCAGAATGGCGTGGAAGCTTTCAGCTTTGTTCGTCACAAGGTTTGACTGGCCACCACGCTCCCTTTTATATCCTGTGGGGTGTGGTCCAGTGACTCAGCCTAATCTCGGGCACGCCTTTTCTTCTGTTGTGCGCGCTTATCTCTGCGACGCTGGTGTGGATCCAGCCAAGACTCATTACCCTCATCACTGTCCATCTGTGGCTGCATGGACGTGCTTGGCCCCGGCCCTATCTCTTGCCCTTCGGCGGACACCGAAGGCATTGCCAGAGAGGAGGGTCCTGGAGAGGGAGGCCTTGCCAACTCCTCTCCTTCACTCTCGGAGTCCTCTCCTGCCGATGACACAGGCTCAGGTAACGGAGCCACAACACCATGTTTGCAAACCTCCCCCTTCGGAACGCTCCCCTGGCAGAATATCTGCATGTTGGTGCAATTTTGCCAACTGCGGCTTTGGCATTTGATCTGTTTTCATCCAGCAGAAGAACATTTGTAGGCGTTAACAGAGGCTCCAATGCGCAGCTTTTGAAGGCTGAGCCTTTGCTCAGTCGAAAAGCAGAAAGTAGTTGAAGAGAAGGCTGTCCCAGGTCCTGCAGACAGAATCGCTGGTTTACGTTCGCACAACACACGGAGCCGCAGTAGAAGGTCGATTGATCTGTGCAGGACACGTAGCAGTGTCTTATTCACCATTCCTATTCTACCCCAAACCCTCCAGGGCAATTGAGTAGGGTGCATTAAAAACATGGACGAAGGAGCATCTTATAGGCCTCTTCCTTGGGATCTTCTGGTGGTCTCCCATCCAGGTATTAACTATGGGAGGCTTAAAAGTGTTTTCCCTCCTTCACTTCATTTCTGCAAAATGTCTTGGTAGCTGTTTTGCATATCTCTTTTCGTCCTTCCTTCCTTCCTCTCCCTTTTTCTTTTTTTCTTTCTTTCTTCCTTTTTCTTTCTTTCTTCTTCCTTCCATTCATCCTTCCCTTCCTCCCTCTCTCCTTCCTTGCTTACTTCTTCTCTTTCTTTCTTTCTTTTTCTTTCTTTCTTCCTTTCATTCATCCTTCCCTCCCTCCCTCTCTCCTTCCTTGCTTCCTTTCTTTCTTTCTTTCTTCTTCCTTCCATTCATCCTTCCCTCCCTCCCTCTCTCCTTCCTTGCTTCCTTCTTCTTTCTTTCTTTCTTTCTTCTTCCTTCCATTCATCCTTCCCTTCCTCCCTCTCTCCTTCCTTGCTTCTTTCTTTCTTTCTTTCTTTCTTTCTTTCTTTCTCTTTGTTTCTTCTTCCTTCCATTCATCCTTGCCTTCCTCCCTCTTTCCTTCCTTCCTTCCTTTCTTTCTTTTCTTTCTTCCTTCCTTTCTTTCTTTCTTTCTTCTTCCTTCCATTCATCCTTCCCTTCCTCCCTCTCTCCTTCCTTTCTTCCTTTCTTTCTTTCTCTTTCTCTCTTTCTCTCTCTCTCTCTCTCTTTTTTTTTTCTTCCTTCCTTCCTTCCCTCCCTCCCCCACAAATACCCTAACATGGGTCACCCCAGATGTTCAAGACTTCGATGCCCAAACACTGATGGGAAAAAATGGCACATCTGATACAAAAGGACACATCTGGGCCAGGCTGCCTGCCTGCCTTCCTTTCCTCCGCCTCCTTCCATTTTAAATTAGAAATGCCATTTTCTCCCTCACCTTCTTTTCTATTTAGCTGAGGAGCGATTACTTTTGCCAAGATCTCCCCGTGATTTCTCTGGCATATTTGTGGGTGGAGGAATTGGATAGATTTTTTTTTCCTTTCTGAATTTCTATTGCTGTAGAAGAAAATCTCTCTTAATTAAATCTCTTAAATCTCTTAATTTCGCAGGGGCTCTGCTTTAGAAGTGATAGAAAGCTGTATTAGTCAATAAGACTCCCCCCCCACCCCCTCAACCAAAAATTTCCTCCTGACATCTTATCCCAAAGGTGCTTTTTCCAAGAGGGAACTGAATTTTTTTTTTCCTTGAAAACATTGCACTTCTCATTTAAGAAGCTTCTTCAGTTCTAAGTGAATGGTAGGGAAAGGAAAGATTTACAGGTAGTCCTTGAATTGCAGCCACAATGGAGCCCAAAAGTTCTTTTTTCTATGCGAGACAAAGGTCTCACTTAACAACAGAAATTTTGAGCTCCATTTTGGTCATAAATCGAGGACTACCTGTATATTTTTTGCAGTCGCCTGGTCATCGGCACTCCTCAGAGGACCGTAAATCCATTGTGTCGTCTTCTTTTTCTCCTTCCTTCCACCTTTTACAACATCGGAGCCTTCTCCAGAGAGCTAGCAATGTTTTCAATCAATCAATCAATCAGAATAAAAATGGAAGGGACCTCGGAGGTCATCTAGTCCACCCCCTGCTCAAGCAGGAGACCCTATCTACCATTTCAGACAAATGGCTGTCCACAAGTGACGACACAATGGATTTATATTCTTTGCAGTCATCTGAGGGGAGGACCCTTGGAGTGCCTGACAACCAGGTAACCGCAAAGAATATACAGGAGTCCTCGAGTTTCGGCCACAGTGGAGCCCAACATTTCTGTGGACTTTTGTTAAGTGAGTTTTCCTCTTCTTAAAAAAACCTCCAGTCATGAAGCACCCACAACACAGCTGGGTCTTCACGCCTGTTAAGATATTTAAAATTTAATAGCTGGAGCAGTGAAGGATTAGACAATGAGTAAGAATGCACAGGTGTAGCTAATTGATTAAAGAGAGTCGGGTGCACCATGAGGGAATCTGAGCTGTGATTGGTTGCTGAGTCTAAAGGGGGAGTTTCCTATTTTCCCGCCTTTTTCCCCTTCATCTGCTCTCCGTGATTTACCTCATGATGTTCCCGCTGTGTTGATTTACCTCACGAGGCTCCTGTTTGCCTCTTGTTGTGACCCAGGCCCAAGTAGGTAGTATTAGATGCAAACAGTTCCGAAACAGACTTTATTAGAACAGCTGAGAATTAACTCATTCTCAGTGTAGTCCAAACTAAATTAAAACAAATTTTTCATAACACAAATTCTTCAATCTAATCACCGACCTTGGCATAATTAGGCAAACTGCCAAAGGCTTCTCTTGGCAAAAGTTCAGAAGCAGAAGACGCAGAGATAAATGCAGCAAGACAAGAACAAGTCTATCAACATTGCTTTCCGACAAAGAGGCCAAGAGCCGTTGCTGATCTTTTAAGCCTTATGGGAGGGGCCAATCATCTCTTGGCCCTACTCCTGAGTCGTCCTCTCTGCTTTATCTGTTCCTGCCTTCTGGCAGCCCTTCTCATGCGTACACTAAGAATAGGCTCCTCCTGTTTCTCTGCTTCTCTACTGTCAGCCTCTGGAGGCTCCAGAGTCCTCACGTCACTCCCCGATGGCCCTGGCCCCAGCTCTGCCTCCAACGCAGAGCCCTATCCGGGCCTTCCCCAGCCTCCAGGACTGGCCCATGTTCTTCCTCAGCCTCATCGTTGTCCGACTCCGCTGCTAGCTCCGCAGGCTGCTGGCGGACCACAAAACCTCTCTTATTTACTGCAAATATATTTATTTATGAATAAATATTTATTTATTTATGAAGGCGGAAGAGGCCTTCATCCTGCAGTGGATAGACAATGGCTAAAATGAGGATATTTATTTATATTTATATAAAACCACCAATTCTTGTTGGCGTCTCTGACTCCATTTGGACACCAGATGCACAATTCCCTGACAACATGATATGCCCAAAAAGAAGGATAGTTAGTTTGATAAATTTGGTCATTTGGGCCTTGAGTGAGACCTCCAGGTTTTGTGTCTCATGGCTTTCTACGGTCTTCTCGGGCGTCTTCTCCAACACCAAAATTCAAAGTTGTCTTTCTCTCCCTCCAAGTCCAACATTTGCTTCCACGAAAACCTTAGCTTGCACAATTCACTTCAGGGACTAACTTTCGCTGCTGCTTCTTTTCTTTTCTTTTCTTTTTTTTAATAATAGATTACATAAGTTTTAAATTTAATTGAGCGATGAGTCACTCGCTTTTGCATCTGAAGGAAAGTGGAGATGGCTGTCTCTTTTTGGAACTGTAGTAGTAAACAGATGCACATAGGCATACACGCATAAATACACACATATGTTCCCACTACGGGTTTGTAATTCGAACTCTGTTACGAGAATGTATAGGTCAGTAATGGCAAACCTTTTCGGCACCGAGTGGCCAAACCGGAATGCATGTGCATGTGCTTGCAAGTGCGTTTGCCAGAGCACCGGAAACCGGGGTGGGTTCTAAAAAATTTTTGCTACCGGTTCTGTGGGCATGGCTTATTTTGTGGGCGTGGCTTGATGGTCATGTGACAATTATTTAGGATTTAGCAGAGGTTCTGGTCTACCAGGCTTTTAACTGTTTGCAGAGCTGTACCGATCTACCCATCTATTTTTTGCAAGCACTGGTCTACCCATTTATTTTTGCAGGCACTGATCTAGTCATGTATTTTTGCAGGCACTGATCTACTCATTCCTTTTCTTTTAACACTGATCAGCTGTAAGGCGGCCCTTTGAAGCCCCGCGGCAAGAGTTTAAACAGTTTTTTTCCCTCCAGCCATCAGCTGGGACTCAGGAGGCAGCAAGAGATTGGGGGTGGGGCCAAATAAAAGATAAGAATAACGCGGGGGTGGGTGGCGGGGCGGGGGGGCCAGAACCGGTTCAGTGACGTCATATCGTAACCGCTACCGGCTCGGGAGAACCGGGCCGAACCAGGAGGAACCCACCACTGCCGGAAACCCAAAAAACCAACGGGCCGGTGCGCACATGCCTGTTTTTTGGCTATTTTTCAGGCCATTTTTTGAGCCGTTTTCAGGCCATTTTTCGGCCATTTTTGGCCAGGTAAAACAGCCCCAAAACGGCCTATTTTTAGGCTATTTTGGGGCTGTTTTCCGGGCCGTTTTGGGGGCATTTTTTGCCCGTTTTTGTGCCATTTGGAGCTGTGACACTCATAAGTGTGAGAAACAGTAGTAAGTCATTTTTTTTTCAACACTCTCCTAACTTTGAACAGTTGCGAAACGAATGGATGACATATGAACCTTCCTCCAAATTATATTCATTTTTTTCTACTCCATTCGTATTTATATCCTTTTACTTTTATAAATTATCGTACATCCAGAAACAACGGTTGAAAACTAATCAAAAAGGGAGAAGCAACCTGGAACTAAGGAGAAACTTCCTAATAGGGAGGACAATTAACCAATGGAACTGCTTGCCTCTAGAAATTGTGCGTGTTCCATCAAGAAACTGGACAGCCATTTGTCTGAAATGTTATAGGTTCTCCTGCTTCAACGGGGCTGGACTAGAAGACCTCCAAGGTTCCTTCCAGCTCTATTCCTATTCCTAATCCTATTCCTGTTCCTGTCCCAAATCCTAACCCCAACCCCAACCCCAACCCCAACCCCAACCCCAACCCCAACCCCAACCCCAATCCCAATCCCAATCCCAATCCTAATCCTAATCCTAATCCTAATCCTAATCCTAATCTATTTTATTCTATTCTATAGAATGGAACAGAACAGAATAACAGAGTTGGAAGGGACCTTCTAGTCCAACCCCCTGCTCAGGCAAGAAACCCTACGCCATTTCAGACAAATGGTTATCCAATCTCTTCTTAAAAACTTCCAGTGTTGGAGCATTCACAACTTCTGGAGGCAAGTAGTTCCACTGATTAATTTTTTCTGACTGTCAGGAAATTCCTCCTTAGTTCTAAGTTGCTTCTCTCCTTGATCAGTTTCCATCCGTTGCTTCTTGTCCGAGTTGGAAGAAACATTTCCTAGGCCCTTTTCAAATTGCAAAGCCTAAATATATATTTTTTTAAAAAACCCTGAAAAACGTATTTCAGCCAACAGCATCAATGCTTATTTCCAGCTACAAAGTCAGCAACCCACCCACCCACCCAAAAAAAAAAACCACCTTCAGAGAAAGATGAAAGCGAATCTCTCCAGGATCTTGAAAGAACACCGAAAAAGAGAAGTTTCTCTTTTTTTAGGGTAAGAAAACATGTCAGAAATCGCAAAGCATATTTTAGCACGGCAAGAACATTTGATGTCAGCTCTTTGCAAGTGGCAGCCTCAGCTTCAGAGGTAGATGCTGCTGTTAGCCCCCTTCCTTCGTATCATTTTTTTTTAGGGCAGGGAATTGCTTATTTTGAAACAGAGACGCCGAGGATTGCCCAGTTGCTTCCTGCTCTCGCCTCACGATCAGGAGGCTGTGAGTTTGATCCTAGGTAGCTGTTTTGACCTAGGCCCAAGTAGGTATTATCAGACGCAATCAGTTTTAAACAGATTTTATAACAGCTCATAATTAACTCCTTCTCAGCGTAGTCCAAATTAATTCAAAACAAATTCTTCACAACACAATTCTTCAGCCTTATCACCAACCTTGGTTTACTTTGGCAACCTGCCAAAGGCTTTTCTTGGCAAAAGTCCAGAAGCAGAAGATGCCGACAAGAAAGAAATGCAGCAAGACAAGAAACAAATCTATCAACGTTGTTTTCCGACAAAGAGGCCAAGAGCTGTTGCTGGTCTTTTAAGCCTTATGGGAGGGGCCAATCATCTCTTGGCCTTACTCCTGAGTCGCCCTCTTTGCTTTAGCTGCTCCTGCCTTTATTTATTTATTTATTTATTTATTTATTTATTTATTTATTTATTTATTTATTTATTTAAATTTCTATACCTCCCTACTCCCGAAGGACTTAGGACGGTGAACAGCCACAGGATAAAACACATAAATACAAAAATTTAAAATAGAATAAAAACGAATTAAATAATTTGGCTGAATTTAAAATACCCCATAATTTAAAAACAAATTAAAATTTACATTTAGAAAGGGGAGAAGATTTAGGCCAGGCCAGCTTGATGAAATAAAAAAGTCTTAAGCGTGCGACGGAAGGTGTGCAGATCCGGGATCCTCCGTATCTCTGGGGGGGAGCTCGTTCCAGATCGTAGGTGCCCCCACAGAGAAGGGTCTCCCCCTAGGGGCCGCCAGTCGACATTGTTTGGCCGACGGCACCCGGAGGAGCCCTTCTCTATGGAAGCGTACTGGCCAGTGGGAGGTTATTGATGGTAGCAGGCGGTCCCGTAGATAACTAGGTCCTGAGCCATGGAGCGCTTTAAAGGTGATAACCAGAACCTTGAAGCGCACCCGGAAGACCACCGGGAGCCAGTGCAGCTCGCGCAGGAGAGGTGTTACATGGGAACTCCACGTCGCTCCCATAACCACCCGCGCGGCCGCACTCTGCGCCAGTTGGAGCCTCCGAGTGCACCTTCTGGCAGCTCTTCTATGCATGCACTAGTAACAGGCTCCTCCTGTTCCTCTGTCTCTCTGCTGTCAGCCTCTGGAGGCTCCGAAATCCGCACATCACTCCCCGATGGCCCTGGCCCCATCTCTGCCTCCGACGCACAGCCCTCATCTGGGCCTTCCCCAGCCTCCAGGACTGGCCCATGTTCTTCCTCAGCCTCATCGCTGTCTGACTTCGCTGCCAGCTCCACAGGATGCTGGCGGACCACAACAGTGAGTTCAATCCTAAGTAGCGGCAGATATTTCTCTCTCTGAGCACAGTGAGCATCCGGCCAGTAAACATTCAGCTCCATTCGGTTGTCCCAACTCCACTCTGATGCAAGGGATTACGGCGTCATTAAAAGACAATAAATAAATAAATAAATAAATAAATAAATAAATAAATAAATAAATAAATAATATGTAGGCATTACAGAACGTACAGGTAGTCCTCGACTTACGACCACAATTGAGCCCACAATTTCTATTGCTAAGTGAGACCCTTGTAAAGTGAGTTTGGCTCCACTTTACCACCTTTCTTGCCATAGTCGTTAAGTGAATCCCCGTAGTTCTTAAGTTAGTAACACCGTTGTTAAGTGACTCTAGCTTCCCCATGACACTTTGCAGGTCAGAAGGTCACAAAAGGGGGACATTGCAACCGTCATAAATATGAATCAGTCGCCAGCATCTGAATTTGGATCATGGGGATGCTGCAGTTGGTGGTAAGTGTGAAAGACGGTCATAAGTCAGTTTTTTCAGGGCTGTTGTAACTTTGAATGGTCACTAAATGAACTGTTGTAAGTCAAGGATTCCTTCTATGTTCTCTCTGCCATCAGCATACTTAGCAGCAGAGTTCCAAATTTTCTTTCAAGGGTTTTATCCCTCAGTCCTAAAAGGAAAATTTTAGGTTTCAATTTTATAATTGTTTTAAAAAGACAAAAATCCTGACCTCAATATTTCTTTACTGGATCGCAAGTTCCAACAGAGGTGATTAAAAAGTACCTTCTTTAGAGTTTCCTAAAGACCTTTCTACATCTTTGATAATTTCTTAGGCTAGGTACCAATGATACCTTCACACCCTGTTGTTGTGATTGTGCTATTCTTTTGTCCTTTAAAATTAAAGCATCTCCACAATACAGGGGATTCCTCGACTTACGACCGCAACTGAGCGCAAAGTTCATGTTGCTAAGAGAGAAATTCGTTAAGTGAGTTTTGCCCCATTTTATGACTTTCCTTGCCACGTTTTGTTAAGTGAATGACTGCAGTTGTTAAGTCAGGAACACGGTTGTTAAGTGAATCGGGCTTCCCCCATTGATTTTGCTTGTCAGAAGGTCGCACAAGAGGGGAATCGCGTGACCCCGGGACTCTGCAACCGTCATAAACGTGAACTAGTGGTCAAGGGTCTGAATTCTGATCACTTGACCATGGGAAAGGACAGAAGTGTGAAAAACGGTCGTAAGTCACCTTTTTCAGTGCCATTGTAACTTAGAATGGTCACTAAACGAACTGTTGTAAGTCGAGGACCAGTGGTGGCATTCAGCCGGTTCTATCTGGTTCGCGCGAACTGGTAGCGGCAGCTGCGGGAGGCTCCGCCCACCAGCCCAGACGTCAAGGTCTGTGCATCCGCCCACGCGCTCACTTTTGCAAACCGGTAGCAAAGGTAAGCAAATGCCACACCTGTCAAGGACTACCTGTAATCTGGAAAGATCTGTAGGCTTTGCTCCCATCACCAGACTTTTTCCTGATTTGGAAATTATTTGGTTCCTCTCTCCTATTTTTACCTACAGACACATACAATGAAATGTGTTTTGTGGAATATGGGGCAGATGTTGAAACAACAGAACAAAATACTTTACAATGTTTGAAGACAGCATTAAATTAGGTTCGCACCTTTTTCAGCTGTATAATAAAAAGTGCGAACAAGTTCCCTGAAGGTAGCAAAAATTAACGTCTTGGATCCTAGAATGTACCGCTAGCGCACACGGCAAGAAGAGGATGCCCGTAGTAACTTACGTACCGTAGTATAAGATTGTCCAGTGCATTCAGCGAATTCTGGGAGCTGAAATTCACACGTCTTAAAATGGCCAAGATTGAGGAATATAGTTCTAACAGATGGGAGTTCACATTCCACGTTTCTCTGAAAAGAAAGTGATTGGATCAAACTCACCCAGCTGGCTTTCGTGCCTAAGGTGGGACTAGAACTCACCATCTCCTGGTGATTGGCATAAAGTCACCCAGCCGGCTTTCGTGCCTAAGGCGGGACTAGAACTCACCATCTCCTGGTGATTGGCACAAAGTCACCCAGCCGGCTTTCGTGCCTAAGGCGGGACTAGAACTCACCATCTCCTGGTGATTGGCATAAAGTCACCCAGCCGGCTTTCGTGCCTAAGGTGGGACTAGAACTCACCGTCTCCTGGTGATTGGCACAAAGTCACCCAGCCGGCTTTCGTGCCTAAGGCGGGACTAGAACTCACCGTCTCCTGCTGATTGGCCCAAAGTCACCCAGCCGGCTTTCATGCCTAAGGCGGGACTAGAACTCCCCATCTCCTGGTGATTGGCACAAAGTCACCCAGCCGGCTTTCATGCCTAAGGCGGGACTAGAACTCACCATCTCCTTGTGATTGGCTCAAAGTCACCCAGCTGGCTTTCATACCTTAGGCGGGACTAGAACTCACCATCTCCTGGTGATTGGCCCAAAGTCACTCAGCCGGCTTTCATGCCTAAGGCGGGACTAGAACTCACTGTCTCCTGGTGATTGGCCCAAACTCACCCAGCCGGCTTTCATACCTTAGGCAGGACTAGAACTCACTGTCTCCTGGTGATTGGCCCAAACTCACCCAGCCGGCTTTCATACCTTAGGCAGGACTAGAACTCACATCTCCTGGTGATTGGCCCAAACTCACCCAGCCGGCTTTCATACCTTAGGCAGGACTAGAACTCACTGTCTCCTGGTGATTGGCCCAAACTCACCCAGCCGGCTTTCATACCTTAGGCAGGACTAGAACTCACATCTCCTGGTGATTGGCTCAAACTCACCCAGCCGGCTTTCATGCCTAAGGTGGAACTAGAACTCACCGTCTCCTGGTGCTTGACCATTGGAGAGTTGCCTTACATTCTGTGCCTCGACCACCTCTTCCTTTAACTCTGGAATAGAAGTGAAATATCCCAGGATGCTGAAAAAGCAGCTAGCGTCTGTCCAACCAACCTCTGTATGCGCAGGGAACATCTGGAGGGCACAGACACCCACCCACCCACCCCAGGAGGAATTTTTTGGAGACAAAAGTCAGTGGCAATTCTTGCAGATCTCAAAAAAAAAGTAATTTGTCTGTAACAGCTACAAAACGTCTTTGTTGAAGCTCATTGAACAAGCCGGTTTTAATGAGGCATCAGCAACTGATGTAATCCCTGGTTTGTTGATCCATTCAGAGCCGAGCGTTTGATGGATATACGGCCTGACACGTTTCCAGGAGTGGAAGAAAGGGCTGGCTGCAGACCGGATCGTCTGCCTGTTCCCAGGATCAGGACTAGGAAAAAACAACCGAGATGGACGTCGAACAATTGGCAAGAGGAGAGGGGGGGAAAAAAAAGAGAGGAGCAAAATCCCTTTTTAGTAACAATTTAAGGCAGAGGTCTTCAAACGTGGCCGCTTTAAGACTGGTGGACTTCAACTCCCAGAATTCTCCAGCCAGCTGGAGAATTCTGGGAGTTGAAGTCCACCAGTCTTAAAGCGGCTAAATTTGGAGACCCCGGATTTAAGGGGCCAAGGGGATTGTTGTTTTTTTCCCCCAGAAGGTTTTCCCCACATTTCAGGTCTCATCTATTTCCCAGAAGCATTTATTTATTTATTATTTATTTATTTATTTTTTGATTTGATTTATATGCCGCCCTTCTCCGGAGACTCAGGGCGGCTTACAATGCATTAAGCAAGAGCCTTCATCCTTTTGTATATTTATACAAAGTCAGCTTATTGCCCCCACAAACTGAGTCCTCATTTAACCTACCTTAGAAAGGATGGAAGGCTGAGTCAACCTTGAGCCTTGGCGAGATTCGAACCTGCAGTAATTGCAGGCAGCTGTGTTAATAACAGGGTGCCTTAGACCACTGTACTACCAAGGCTCTTTATTTATTTATTTATTTATTTATTTATTTATTTATTTATTTATTGGTTCGATTTATACGCCGCCCTTCTCCGGAGACTCAGGGCGGCTTACAATGCGTTAAGCAATAGGCTTCATACTTTTGTATATACCTGCTTAGTAGGACTTTCGGGCCCCCCTAAGCGGTGTTCTTTTTTATACAAAGTCAGCTTATTGCCCCCACAATCCGGGTCCTCATTTTACCTACCTCGGAAGGATGGAAGGCTGAGTCAACCTTGAGCCTGGTGAGATTTGAACTCGCAGTAATTGCAGGCAGCTGGTGCTATTTAACAGCACTTTAGTCTGCTGCGCCACCAAGGCTCTTAATTTGGTGCCGGTCAGGAGAATTATGGCCAAAAAATCCAGAAAACACTCAGTTTTGACTGGTCCGAAGTGATCTAGCTGTGTTTCATGGCAAAGGCGGGACTAGAACTTACTGCCTCCTGCTGATTGGCCCAAAGTCACCTAGCTCCCTTTAATTTCTAAAGTAGGACTAGAACTCGCCGTCTCCTAGTGATTGGTTCAAAGTCACCCAGCTGGCTTTCACGCCTAAAGCAGAACTAGAATTCACCATCTCCTAGTGGTGCCCAAAGTCACCCAGCTGGCTCTCATGCCTAAGGCGGGACTAGAACTCGCCGTCTCCTAGTGACTGGCCCAAAGTCACCCAGCTGGCTTTCATGCCTAAAGCTGAACTAGAATTTACCATCTCCTAATGGCGCCCAAAGTCACCCAGCTGGCTCTCATGCCTAAAGTGGGACTAGAACTCACCGTCTCCTGGTGACTGGCCCAAAGTCACCTAGCTGGCTCTCATGCCTAAGGCGGGACTAGAACTCGCCGTCTCCTAGTGACTGGCCCAAAGTCACCCAGCTGGCTTTCATGCCTAAAGCTGAACTAGAATTTACCATCTCCTAGTGGCACCCAAAGTCACCGAGCTGGCTCTCATGCCTAAAGTGGGACTAGAACTCACCGTCTCCTGCTGATTGGCCCAAAGTCACCCAGCTGCCTCTCATGCCTAAGGCGAGACTAGAACTCGCCGTCTCCTAGTGACTGGCCCAAAATGGATGAGGATGGATGTGGCAAGCCAGAATTAAAACTTATCCCTTGCCTCCTTGGATGTAATGGGAACCGTTTCCTCCATCCCTGCCTAGACCGATTGGGGGAAATTTTTTTTTTTTTTCCAAACTCACATCAACACTTCAATTTCGCACAGCAGCGGAGGCCGCAAAGGATAAACGAAGCTGAAAAGAGCCCCTCGTGGGTGCCCACGTCTGAATGGCGCAGCCGCTACAGGCAATTGTGATAGAATTACACACATCGTCATTTGCAGCATAATTCGATTAACCTTTGCTAGGCTTTTAACTCAGCGTGCCAAGGCCTCCCCTGGAGTCATTGTAAGTCGAATGAGGGCCTAACTAGCTAGCTACCTAACTTAACCAGGAGCGGTGGGGGCATGGCACAGTGGTTAGAATGCAGCATTGCAGGCTAATTCTGCCGACTGCCAGTGGTTCGATCCTGACGAGGCTCAGTGTCCACTCAGTCCTTCCGTCCTTCCCGAGGTCAGTAAAAAAATGAGGACTCAGATTGTTGGGGGCAAGATGGTGACTCTGTAAACCGCTTAGAGAGGGGCTGTACAAACACTATGAAGCGGTATATAAGTCTAAGGGCAGTGGTGGGATGCAGCCGGTTCGTATCACTTCGGGAGAACCGGTTCTTAACTTTCTGAGCAGTTTGGCAAACTGGTTGTTGGAAGAAATCATTAGGGCAGAGAACCGGTTGTTAAATTACTTGAATCCAGTGATGGGATTCAGCCGGTTCGTATCACTTCGGGAGAACCGGTTCTTAACTTTCTGAGCAGTTTGGCAAACTGCTCGTTGGAAGAAATCATTAGGGCAGAGAACTGGTTGTTAAATTACTTGAATCCAGTGATGGGATTCAGCCGGTTCGTATCACTTCGGGAAAACCGGTTCTTACCTTTCTGAGCAGTTTGGCAAACTGGTTGTTGGAAGAAATCATTAGGGCAGAGAACCGGTTGTTACTGTCTTAAGGGCTATTGCTAGGATAGCAGTCTTCCAATATTTGAGGGGCTGCCACAGAGAAGAGGGGGTCAACCTACTTTCCAAAGCACCAGAAGGCAGGACAAGAAGCAACGGATGGAAACGAATCAGGGAGAGTAGCAACCTAGAAATAAGGAGAAATTTTCTGACAGCCAGGACAATTAACCAGTGGAACAGCTTGCCACCAGACCAGGGGTGGGTTCTACTTACTTTTACTACTGGTTCTCTTCGCGCACGCGCTTTGCGCGCGATCGCCGTGTGCATGCTCGGTTCGTTTGCAGGACACCAAACTTTCACTTCGCGCAAGCGCATTGCAAATCTGCCCTGCTGAAGTGCGGCAATCCGCTCTGCCGCACCTCTCAGCTGGGCGAAAAAAACGACATATAATGTCAGCATAACGCCGGAGCGGGCGGGAGGGTCCAGCTCCCGAAGACAGAGAACCGGTTCGGTGACGTCATATCGTTCTCCGCTACCAGCTCTCGCGAACCGGGCCGAACCGGGAGGAACCCACCACTGCACCAGACGTTGTGGGCGCTTCATCACTGGAGGCTTTGAAGAAGAGATTGGATAACCATTTGTCTGAAATGGGTCTGTCACAGAGAAGAGGGGGTCAACCTATTCTCCAAAGCACCGGAGGACAAGAAATAATGGATGAAAGCTCAGAGATGGGAGTGATAGGAATGATCTTTCTTTGCTCCTCAGCCTACCCAGGACAGAACAAAAGAACAGAACAACAGAATAATCACAGAGTAACCGAACAACAGAATAACTGAATAATAACCGAATAGCAGAACAACAGAATAACAGAAGAGCTGATAGGGACCTTGGAGGTCATCTAGTCGAACCCGCTGCTCAGGCAGGAAATCCTACGCCATTTTAGACAAATCCTCGTCCAATTTCTTCTTAAGAAACCGAGAGCTGTTGCTTTCCCCATTCCTTGTCATCTCAGCAGCCATAAGTAGGGCAATTGTTGTCCCTGGGATCTGGGCCGCCTCTGGACATTCCGTCGTAAAATGAGGCCAAGAGATTAGATGAGATCCGTCCTGGCTTCATGGCACTGCAGGGTGCGCCTTCCTTGCAAATCATGTTTATTCTGGCAAAGAGGAGAGGGAAGAAGGATTGCCATAGTAACCTTTGCCAGCTGTGATTTGAGTGCCAGGCTTGCATTGGAGAAGGCAGGGAGCCGGTCAGAGGTGGTGGGACTGGGGGCAGCTTTTGACCCATAGGCCTCTTCTCCTTCCTGGCTGAATTGGTGGCAAACGGGGTTATCCTGATCCCCTTTGCCCACGGTGGACCCCAAAGTTTTGGAATTTCCATGGTGCTCTCTTCCTCAAATCCTTAAAAATGGTTTCTGGGAAAACGAAAAAGTGATAATGGGAAGGAGGAGGAGGAGGGTAGAAGAGGAGGAGGAGGTGGTGGAGGAAGAAAGAGAGGGAGGGAAGCAGGGAGGGAGGGAGGGAAAAGGGAAAAAAAGGGAGGGAGGGAGGGAGGAAGGAAGGAAAGGAAGAAAGGAAGGAAGGAAAAAGGAAAGAAGGGAGGGAGGGAGGGAAGAAGGAAGGGAGGGAAGAAGGAAGGAAGGGAGGGAGGGAGGGAAAAGGAAAAAAGAAAGGGAGGGAGGAAGGAAGGAAGGAAGGGAAAAGGAAAGAAGAAAGGGAGGGAGGGAAGAAGGAAGGAAGGGAAAAGGAAAAAAGAAGGAGGGAGAGAAGAAGGGAGGGAGGGAGGGAGGAAGGAAGGGAGGGAGGGAAAAGGAAAAAAGAAAGGGAGGGAGGAAGGAAGGAAGGGAAAAGGAAAGAAGAAAGGGAGGGAGGGAAGAAGGAAGGAAGGGAAAAGGAAAAAAGGAGGGAGAGAAGAAGGAAGGGAGGGAGGGAGGGAGGAAGGAAGGGAGGGAGGGAAAAGGAAAAAAGAAAGGGAGGGAGGAAGGAAGGAAGGGAAAAGGAAAGAAGAAAGGGAGGGAGGGAAGAAGGAAGGAAGGGAAAAGGAAAGAAGAAAGAGGGAGAGAAGAAGGAAGGGAGGGAGGGAGGGAGGAAGGAAGGGAGGGAGGGAAAGGGAAAAAAGAAAGGGAGGGAGGGAGGAAGGAAGGAAAAAGGAAAGAAGAAAGGGAGGGAGGGAAGAAGGAAGGAAGGGAAAAGGAAAGAAGAAGGAGGGAGGGAAGAAGGAAGGGAGGGAGGGAAAAGGAAAAAAGAAAGGGAGGGAGGGAGGAAGGAAGGGAAAAGGAAAGAAGAAAGGGAGGGAGGGAAGAAGGAAGGAAGGGAAAAGGAAAAGAAGGAGGGAGGGAAGAAGGAAGGGAGGGAGGGAGGAAGGAAAAAGGAAAAAAGAAAGGGAGGGAGGGAGGAAAGGAGGAAAAAAGGAAGGGAAAAGGAAAGAAGAAAGGGAGGGAGGGAGGAAGGAAGGAAGTTTCAAATCAGTACTTCTTCAGTACAGGTGGTCCTCAAGTTACGACCCCAACTGAGCCCATAATTTATGTTGCTAAGTGAAACATTTGTTAAGTGAGTTTTGCCCCGTTTTACCACCTTTCTTGCCACAGTTGTTAAACGAATCCCTGCGGCTGTTAAGTTAGGAACGTGGTTGTTAAGTGAATCCACCTTTGCCATTGACTTATGCTTGTCAGGAGGTCGCAAAAGGGAATCATGTGGTCCCGGGAAGACTGCAAATGTCATAAATATGAGTCGGTTGCCAAGCACCTGAATTTTGACCATGTGACCAGGAAGGATGCTGCAATGTTCGTGTGAAAAACGGTCATAAGTCACATTTTTCAGTGCCGTTGTAACTTTGAACCGTCACTAAATGAACTGCTGTAAGTCGAGGACTACTTGTACCGAAGGCTCATTCAGGGAAGCCAAATAAGTTTCTCCTTATTTATCCAGCATCTCCATGTCTCTAATCATAGAAATTCCCTTTAGTTTAACCCTTTAATTCAGCTCCTAGAGCGGTTCTGATTTTAAAAGTATGCAAATCTCCAAACAGCCACCAGAGGGCAGTGTAAACCCCTCTTTACTGCCCCCTTATGGTGGTTCAGATTTGTTGCAAGGCTGGATCAGGCATAGGGCCCTGACAATGCAAGCTTAGAATCAAAGTGCCCCCCCCAAAAAGAGCCCCCATGGCAGTGGTGGCTTGCTCCCAGTTCAGCCCGGTTCGGCCGAGCCGGTAGCGGTGACGCTATTACATCACCGAACCGGTTCTCTTTCTTCGGGAGCTGGGCCCTCCCGCCCACCCCCGCGTTATTCCGACCTTATATTTCTTCTTTTTTCGCCCAGCTGAGAGGTGCGGCAGAGCGGATTGCCGCATCTCAGCTGGGCAGATTCGCAACGTGCTTGCGCAAAGCGCAAGTTTGGTGCGCAGGGGAGCAAAGTGAGCATGCGCGTGGCAATCACGCACAAAGCGCACGGCCGAAGAGGCAATCGCGAGCGAAGCGCGCGCACAAAGAGAACCAGTAGTAAAGCCGGTTAGAACCCACCCCTGCCCCATGGCCAGCTCCTCTCTCGCCCCCAAGCTCTTAAAAACAGATTCCCAGGTGGATCGGGCAGTCCTGACGTTTTAAATCAGGAAAATGTATTTTTATTATTCCCCTTGGCATCCCCAAGAGAACAGTCGTCCATCTGGTTATTTGCTTGGAATGGAATCAGGCAGCGAACAAACCAATTCACTCCATATCAAAAAAAATAATAATAATGGAAATAAAATAGGTCTAGGACTAGGGTAAATAGTAAAATAATCTTTATTTTGAAGGTTTAGTTTTTTAAAAAAAATTTGGGACAAGCAGAGGAAGGGCTGTCTGGATCACTCTGAGTTGATCCCAAGATAATAACTCTACAAATGCTGGATTCTAAAGATGTGCCCCCGACTCGCAGCCCCCAAGCAATTTTGTCCTGGCTTCCTTTGGCCTGGCTTCTTTTTCTGCCATGGAGATCCCATGTAGCCAGAATGTCGCATGACGTCTCTGACGGAGATCTCTTCCTTAGGCTGGTTTGTCAGTCCCAAACCTGGCTTGCTGAGCACAGCTTCCCTAGTATCACCTTTTTTGGGTGGAAGATGGGATTCTGCGGTAAAGAGAGGGGGGGTTTTACCATATCACAAAAAGGGAAGGAAGGAAGGAAGGAAGGAAGGAAGGAAGGAAGGAAGGAAGGAAGGAAAGAATGGAGGGAAGGACGGTAGGGACGGAAGGATGGAGGGAGGAGGAAATGGAGAGGGAGGATGGGGAGGAAGGAAGGGAGAGGGTGGGAGGAAGAAAGGAAGGAGGGGAGGGAGGAAATGGAGAGGGAGGATGGGGAGGAAGGAAGGAGGGGAGGGAGGAAGTGAAGAAGGAAATGAAGAGAAGGGAGGCAGGAAGGAAATGGAGAGGGAAGGAGGAAGTGATGGAGGGGGAAGAACGGAAGGGAGGGAGAAAGGAAATGGAGAGGGAAGAAGGAAGTGATGGAGGGGAGGAAGAACGGAAGGAAGGAAGTGAGGAAGGAAATGGAGAGGGAAGGAGAAAGTGATGGAGGGGGAGGAAGGGAGTAGGAGGGAAGGGAGGGAGGGAGGGAATTATGGATAGGGAGGGAGAGGAAGAGGAAGGAAAGAAATAGAGAGGGAGGGTGGAAATGGAGAGGGAGGGAGGGAGAAAGGGATGTAGGGGGGAAGGAGGGAAGGAATCACAATATAGAAGGCAAAATTTGGATCCTGTGTTTTCCTTAATGGCTCCCAAGGACAGAAGCCAAGAGCTGAAGTGGCCCATTGTGTGGGGGGGGAGGGGGGTATGTCTTCTATTGTTTTGCGTCGGGAGCTTTGCCGGACGTCTTCAGCTTCGAGGTCAGCCTGATGGCGCACAGGGTGAAGGTCACAGCCCAGATGACACAGCCGAAGGCCAACAGGCCAATGTAGAAGCTCTCTCCAAAATGAACCAACATGTAATATTTCTTCCGTTCGGGTTCCACGAACCATCGACCCACCTTCTTAAAGCACCAAATGCAGATCGCTACGAGCACCGTGGTGGATATCCCTGCAAAAAAGAGGAAGGAAAAAAGAGCTGCAAAAGACCCCTTTGTTCTGCCCCAGCTACGGACCCCAAAGGACGCAGCACACACAAAGTCCGTACAAACCTTAGTTTACTAATTAAGGACTACTCATGAGCTTTCTTAGCAGTTGTTCGAACACAAGTACAGTTTAAATCAGTCTTTTCTGAACAAGGGCTGTTAATTTAACTTCATGAACAGCCGACGTGAATCCAAAGAATAATAACTCAATTCTGAGGCACAGTATTTCAGATAACCGTAATCTTACTGTGGTTGGCAGAATGCCCAGAAGCAATTTGCAGGAAAACTGACAAGAGATAATCAAGAGCCGAATCGAACGTTTCTGGAATCAAGACGCGGAGGAATATGAACGAAGTTGTTTCCTGCAAATTGCATCCGTCGTCATCCTTCCTTAAATAGGCTAGGGGAGTGGCCAATTAGCCCCAAGCCTTACTCTCGAGGAGACCTCCTCCTGAAGAGCCACTCCTGTCTTTTAACAACTCAGCGCGCTTGTGCATCGAGAAGAGACTCCTCCTCTTCTTCCTTTTCACTTATGGGAGCTTCTGGAGGTTCTGAAGGCCCTGGCTGAATCCCCACTTCTGGCACCACATCTTCTCCAGCCTCCTCATTGTCTGACTCGAGCGCCAGCTGCACAGGCTGCTGGCACAGCACCACACCAGCCTCCTCGCTGTCGGAATCAGCTACTAACTGCACAGGCCGCTGACGGGCCACAACACCCTTTGGGGTGGAATAGGTGGAATCCCTATTACGGGCAGAAGAGACAGAAGCCAACATGCCCAAATCCTGGTTGTCCAGAGGCTGGATGTTCAGAGATGGACAACGGTTCGAGACCCAGAACCCCACTGCAGCACCTGAACACCAAGAAATTTCGCTCCAGCAACTACTGTGTTTCCCCGAAAATAAGACCCTGTCTTATATTTTTTTTGAACCTCGAAATAAGCACTTGGACTTTTAGGGGGGGGAAGTGTGTCTTATACTCCGAAAAATACGGTAATTGCAAATGCAGGGCAAGGCCAAACTTGGCACAGAGTCACAAACAGAACTTTCCCAGAGCTTTTACCGACCAGATGAACTAATTGCTTCCTGCAAAAGCTCACATCCTGTTCACTTCTCTTTTATGTCTTATGGGAGGGGCCAATCATCTCCAAGCCTTACACCCAAGTCGACCCTGTTTTCTTAATTGTTCCTGTCTTCTGGCAGCTCTGTGCACACGCACACTGGGAACAGGCTCCCGCTGTTCTTCTGCCTCGCTGATGTCAGACTCCGGAGATTCCGGAGGTAGCAAATAACTACCAGATGGCCCTGGCCTCCTCTCTGCCTCCAACTCAGAGCCCTGGTCAGAGCCTTCCCCAGACTCCAGGACTGGCCCATGTTCCTCCCCAACCTCCTCACTGTCCGAATCTGCTGCCAGCTCTGCTGGCCGCTGGCGGGCCACAACAAACAACAACAAAAAGAGAACTAGAAGAAGAAGATGGTCACGATGCCAGCCCTGCCCAGATATGAACCAACACAGACTCCTTTCCAGCCTCTCCCCAAATAAATCACTAAAACAGAGCAAGCTAATCCCCAGTGTTGTGGCTCCGTTGCCTGAGCCTGGGCTATGGGCAGATGCAGACTCTGAGAGTGAGGGAGAGGAGTTGGCAAGGCCTCCCTCTCCAGGACCCTCCTCTCTGGCAATGCCTCCGGAGGACACCGAAGGCCAAACGATAGGCTCAGAGCCAAGCATGTCCCCGCAGCCACAGGTGGACAGTGATGAAGGAGAAAAGTGCTGGCTGGACCCTCGCCAGAGGCGCAGGGAGAAGCATGCACAGCAGAGGGGAAGGCGTGCCAGAGATTAGCTGAGTCACTGGACCACACCCCACAGGGTATAAATGTGGGTGTGGTGGCCAGTTCAGTTTGTGACGAGCAAAAACTGGAAATACTCCATGATCTCTGCGATACTGGACTTTGCCTGCTTTATCGGACTGCATTTGGATTAATCCTTGTATTGTTGAAACTCTGCCTGTTTTATCGGAATGCTGGCAGTCTAATCTTTGTTTTGTGTGAGTAAAGTCTGAATTGGCAGCTAGCCACTGGGTTGCTGCCAGCTTTATCTCCAAAGAGTTTTGTCGTGTGGCTTATTAACTCCGGGCCGTCTGTGGGGGTGCGTGTGGGGTAGGGGGACAGGAGGCAGCCTGACCATTACCTGAGGAAATATGGAAGGAAGAGACCAGCGTAATCCGATACTTCTCCAGCATCTGGAATTCCAGGTAATCCAGGAGAAAGGCCGTGACGCCAAAACAGAGGTTTAGAAAGCAAACCGTGATCACAATTAGACTCAGTGCATGGTCCTTCTGGAAAAAATATAAATATTCTGCAAAAAAGAAAGAAAACCAAGACATCGTAGGTCATCAAATGCACATTGGCAAAAGGCAGGAGTAGCGTCTTATTGGCTTTACAGGGAGTCCTCGAGTTAGGACCATAACTGAGCCCCAAATTTATGTTGCTCAGGGAGAAACGTGTTAAGTGAGTTCGCCCCGTTTTACGACTTTTCTTGCCACCGTCGTTAAGCCCATCGCTGCCGTTGTTACAAGTTAGTCACATGGTTGTTAAGTGAATCTGGCTTCCCCACGGACTTTGCTTGTCGGAAGGTCGCAAAAGAGGATCACAAGACCCCTGCGACCGTCATAAATATGAGTCCGTTGGCAAGTATCCGAATTTGGATCATGTGACCATGGAGATGCAGCAACGGTCGTAAGTGTGAAAAACGGTCACAAGTCACTTTTGTTCAGTGCCGTTGTAACTTTGAATGGTCACTAAATGAACTGTTGTAAGTCGAGAGCCACCTGTATTGCATTTCTTGGATTGTTGTGAACTGCAGAGAATCATTGAGTCGGAGAGTATACAAATATGCTATACAGGTAGTCCTCGACCTATGACCACAAGGGAGCCCAAAATTTCTGTCCTTAAGTGAGGCATTTGTTAAGTGAGCTTTTTCCCCAATTTTACGACCTTTCTTGCCAGAGTTGTTAAGTGAATCACTGCAATTGATTAGTTAGTAACACCGTTCTTAAGTGAATCTGACTTCCCCTTTGACTTTGCTTGTCAGGTTGCAAAAGGGGATCACATGACCCAGGGAGACTGCACCCGTCATAAATATGAGTCAGTTGCCAAGCGTCTGAATTTTGTTCACGTGACCACAGGGGATGCTGCAACGGTCATAAGTGTGAAAAACAGTCATAAGTCACTTTTTTCACTTTGAACTGTTGTAAATCAACAGTTCTGTACTTTATATACTAACTATACTATGGGTAATCCTTGATTTACAATAGTTATAATATGTAATGTATATGGAGCCGAGGTGGCGCAGTGGTTAGAGTGCAGCACTGCAGGCTACTTCAGCTGACTGCTAGCTGCAATTCGGCAGTTCAAATCTCACCGGCTCAAGGTTGACTCAGCCTTCCATCCTTCCGAGGTGGGAAAAATGAGGACCCAGATTGTTGGGGGGCAAGAGGCTGACTCTGTAAACCGCTTAGAGGGGGCTGTAGAGCATTATGAAGCAGTATATAAATCTAAGTGCTACTGCTATATTGGAGGTGGAGACCAGGAGTGAAATCCAGCAAGTTCGGACAGGTTCTGGCGAACCGGCAGCGGAAATTTTGAGTAGTTCAGAGAACCGGCAAATACCACCTCTGGCTGGCCGCAGAGTGGGGTGGGAATGGAGATTTTGCAATATCTTTCCCCCAGGAGTGGGGAGGGAATGGGGATTCTGCAGTATCCTTCCCCTGCCCCGCCCACCAAGCCACGCCCACAGAACCGGTAGTAAAACAAGTTGGATTTCACCACTGGTGGAGACCCTTTGAGAGCTGCATGCAACGAAATTTCAATTTAATGTATGCCGATTAGTGTATATTCAGAGTGACAATAAAGTTATTCTAAGTCTAGTTCATTTACTGACCGTTCAGAGTTACAGCGGCATGGAAAAAAGTCACCTAAGACCGTTTTTCACAGTTACAACCTTTGCAGCATCTCCGCGATCACGTGGTCAAAACTCAAGACGCTTGGCAATTGGTCCGTACTTATGACGGTCACAGTGTCCCGGAATCACGTGATCCCCTTTTGCGACCTTCTGATGAGCGAAGTCCACGGGGAAGCCGGATTCACTTAACAACCAGGTGACTAACTTAACCTCTGCACTGATTCGCTTCACAACGGTGGCCAGAAAAGTCGTAAAATGGGGGGGGCAAAGCACGCTTAACAAATGTCTCACTTAAGGACCGAAAGGTTGGGCCCAACTGTGGTCATAAGTCAAGGGCTACTTGTATAAAGTGGCTTGGCTGTCGTCATCTCTAGCCATCGTTCTCATCTTTTTTTTTTTTTAATTTTAAAAACAAAACTTTATTCATTCTTAAAAAACATTTAAAGCATACAAGTTTCTCTTAGTCAAGAAACAAATTTACATATACAGTACACAACTTCAACTACTAACTAATTTCTATTATTATATATACATATATACAAACCTACAGTGACATATTTCATTTTCTATCTATCTGACAATGCAGTTTTTAATTATATTGATTTCTTCTAAATTTCATCTCTACCCATTTCCCCTCCTCTGATTTATCCACTGGTACCATCTATTCCATATTGTAAAATATGTTGAGTCCTCCTTATCCTGTAACTCTAAAGTTAATTTGTCCATTTCTGCGCATGTGTATATCTTTTGTATTAGCTCCTGATCGGTTGGCAATCGATCTGTTTTCCAAAGTTGTGCTACCGCTAATCTATCCGCCGTTATTATGTGAAGTATTAAATATTTTATATCATTTCTAATGTTCTTTTTAATCATGCCTAATAAAAAAATTTCGGGTTCTAATTCAATTTCGTAATCTGTTATTTCTACTATCCATGTTTTTATCTTGTTCCAATATTAATATTAATTAATATTAATTTCTTAAGAAATTAAGAATCTTAATGTCGTTATCTCTAGCCATCGTTATCATCTTTTAACGACCGCATAATCCCTTGCGGGATGGAGTCTGAGCAACTGAATGGAGGTAGCAGAGTGTTTACTGGCCGGATGCCCTTCTTGTCACCAGTGCGGAGTTCTATTCAGCAGATAAATTCTCATTGTGCCAAGAAAGAGAGAAATATCTGCCACTACCTAGGATTGAACTCACAGCCTCCTGATTGTGAGGCGAGAGCTCCACCTCTAGGCCACCGCACCACTCCAAAGATCCCCCCCCCCCCTCTCTAGCCATCCTTGGTGCAAATAGGGGTGTAAGGCCGTGCTCTCACCTGAGCTGTTCCTCGAGGTGTTCACCTTGTAGGGTATCCCGAAGCTGTAGTAGGCCACCGGCTGGGGTCCGAGGCGGGTCTCATCGGGCTCCAGCCAAACCCAATTCCGCATGTAGATGGCCACGCAGAGGACGACCATCCCGCTGAACTGCATCAGGGCAGCCAGCAGGTTGTAGGCCTCGGGCAGCGAAAGGTCCTCTGGGGGCACCGGGGTCTTCGACGGGCGGCTGGAGGAGCGCAGCATCGCTGGCTGGAGGAGGGTCTCGCTTGGTCAAGCGGTCAGGCTCAGCATCTGCCCCAAAGGAGAAGCAGCCCAGCCTCAGGAAGATGGAGGGGCTGGGGCCGATTGGGACCGTGGTCCTCCTTCCTTCCTTCCTTCCTCTCTCCACTTCCATTCCTCCCTTCTTCCTTCCTTCCTTCCTCCCTTCCTCCCTCCCTCCCTCCCCTTCCATTCCTCCTTCTTCTTCCTCCCTCTCTCCCCTTCCTCCTTCTTCCTTCCTTCCCTTTCCTCCTTCCTTCCTTCCCTTTCCCTTCCTCCCTCCCTTTTTCCTCCCTCCCTTTCCTGTTTCTCCTCCCTCCTTGCACTATTCCCTTCCTTCCTTCCTCCCTCCCTTCCCTTTTCTCCTTCCACTCTCCCTTCCCTTTGCTTCCTTCCCCTTTCCTTCCTTCTTCCCTTATTTTTTCCTCCATCCTTCCTCTCCCTTCCCTTTTTCTTTCCTTTCCTCCCTCCCTCCCTCTTCCTTCCTTCCCTTTTCTCCTTCCTTCCTTCCCTTTCCCTTCCTCCCTCCCTTTTTCCTCCCTTCCTTTCCCGTTTCTCTTCCCTCCCTGCACTATTCCCTTCCTTCCTTCCTCCCTCCCTTCCCTTTTCTCCTTCCACTCTTCCTTCCCTTTGCTTCCTTCCTTCCCCTTTCCTTCCTTCTTCCCTTTTCTCCTCCATCCTTCCTCTCTCCCTTCCCTTTTTCTTTCCTTTCCTCCCTTCCTCCTTCTTCCTTCCTTCCCTTTTCTCCTTCCTTCCTTCCCTTTCCCTTCCTCCCTCCCTTTTTCCTCCCTTCCTTTCCCGTTTCTCCTCCCTCCCTGCACTATTCCCTTCCTTCCTTCCTCCCTCCCCTTTTCTCCTTCCACTCTCCCTTCCCTTTGCTTCCTTCCCCTTTCCTTCCTTCTTCCCTTATTTTCTCCTCCATCCTTCCTCTCTCCCTTCCTTTTCTTTCCTTTCCTCCCTCCCTCTTCCTTCCTTCCCTTTTCTCTTTCCTTCCTTCCCTTTCCCTTCCTCCCTCCCTTTTTCCTCCCTTCCTTTCCCGTTTCTCCTCCCTCCTTGCACTATTCCCTTCCTTCCTCCCTCCCCTTTTCTCCTTCCACTCTTCCTTCCCTTTGCTTCCTTCCTTCCCCTTTCCTTCCTTCTTCCCTTTTCTCCTCCATCCTTCCTCTCTCCCTTCCCTTTTTCTTTCCTTTCCTCCCTCCCTCCTTCTTCCTTCCCTTTTCTCCTTCCTTCCTTCCTTCCTTCCCTTTCCCTTCCTCCCTTTTTCCTTCCTTCCTTTCCCATTTCTCCTCCCTCCTTGCACTATTCCCTTCCTTCCTCCCTCCCTTCCCTTTGCTTCCTTCCCCTTTCCTTCCTTCTTCCCTTACTTTCTCCTCCATCCTTCCTCTCTCCCTTCCCTTTTCCTTTCCTTTCCTCCCTCCCTCCTTTCCTTCCTTCCCGGCCCAACTATCCTGATAACTAAACCGATAACTGATGTAGGCAGTCAAAAAAGTCAAGATGGCAGCTACGACCCTTCAAAACCCCACCTCTTTTTATGGGCATCCAATCACATGACCCCCGGCTACCCTCTGGCCTTCCCCCGCCAACACCCCCCCCCCACTTCAGCCAGAGTCACGACAACCCACTACCCGCCTGCTGGTCCCAGCAAGGGATTTTGGGCGCTGTAGTCCCAATCATCTGCCAGTTCCATTAGCTCAGCCCAGACTTTGGGGATGGGGGGGGCTTCTCCCTTCTTTGAGCCCCCTCACCATACAGAGGTCTGCCCCCTGCCCTGCCAATTCAGCCTATGGTGGCTGGGGTGCCAGGCTTATCCTATGCCAGCCAGCCCCAATCCTGGTTCTCACTTGTGCCTGGCGGTTGTTGGCTTCCAGCCTGCTTTCTCCAGTGCGCAGTGTTTGTGTGTCTGTGTCTAGCGAAGCACAACTTCTACGGGACCGATAGTTGTGACCAGACAACTCTGATGACAAGCAGCACTGATGGCCAATTGCTGGTCGCCCGGCAACCACACTCAACAATGGCGAAGACGGTTTGGCTTGGTCTGTGTTCAGAATTCCTAGTCCGCCCTTCGCCCCCGAGATTTCCTGGTGGTGCCCTGTTCTTTGTTAGGGAAAACTAACTCCAAAACTCGGTGTTAACACCTTGGTGAGTCAATCCTGGCTTTTCGCGTTCTTACAAAATTCAGTCATCCTCCATCTGCTGGCTTTAAAAATTGAAAATTCATCGCTGCAGACGGAAAGGCCTCCTCCCTGCATGATTAATACTGTTTAAATTTTGTATGCTTTGTTTTTACTTAGGCTGTGCACCGCCCTGAGTCCTATTTGGAGAAGGGCGGTATAGAAATTTAAACAAATAAATAAATACAAATAAATAAAATTTAGCTTCGGTATTCCGTGGGATGGTTTATTCGTGGTTAGCGGAATTATTTATTTTATTTTATTAAATTTCTATACCGCCCTTCTCCCGAAGGACTCAGGGCGGTGAACAGCCAGAAGATAAAACACAAGAAATACAAAAATTTAAAATAGATTAAAAACGAATTAAATAATTTGGCTGAATTTAAAATACCCCATAATTTAAACAGATTAAAATTTGTATTTAAAATTTATATTTAAAAGGGGAGAAGATTTAGGCCAGGCCAGAATAATCTACCCGATTTTTTTATATCTGTCCATTAATACGCTGAAACTCAAAAACGAAACAAAGAGCGAAGACGGAGATAAAATTTGGTTCTCCGTGCAATAATGCACGTCTACCTTCTCCTTTTCAAATAGGGAAGTCTTCTCCAAATTTAAAATGACAAGAATTAAGTTTGGATGTGGCATAGGGAATAGACTTTTCAGACCGAGTCTCAAAACCACCCATTCTCTAGACCAGTGGTCCCCAACCCCCGGTCCGCGGACCGGTGCCGGGCCGTGGAGTACCTGGCACCGGGCCGCGCAGCGGCCGGGGGACATGAACGCTGCAGCGCAAAGGCTCCTGGGCCGTGCGCAAAAGCTCCTGGGCCGTGTGCAAAAGCTCCTGGGCCGTGCGCAAAGGCTCCAGGGAAGAGAGCCCCGCGCAGGTACGCACGTGTGGCCCAAAGCCCCCACCCCTGCGCGCGCTCAGCGGGCCACGGTAAAATTATCAAAGGCTGATTGGTCCGCGGCGATAAAAAGGTTGGGGACCACTGCTCTAGACAATTTTAAAAGCACTAATCGGAGATCTGGCAAAGTATTTATAATCCAGAATTGCCTTTACTAAATGGGATTATATTTGTCTTGGATCATTTTTTAAAAAATGACAATAGGTTTTAAGTATATTTTGATCTTCTAGTTTAAGAAAGAAAAAAAAAAAGCCACAATTTCTGCCTTTGCTGTAAATTTTGAACTTCATAAATCCAGTAAAAAAAAGATCATTTCCAAAGACTTGGTATTTTTCTCCACATATTCAATATTTATTCACAGTTCAGGAGAAAGTCAAATCTTGAAATATCCAGTATCTTTGCCCCCCATCTTTGCATCAGTATCCATAACTGAGACCCACACGTAAACTAAGGCATAATCCTAACCCCATTATCCTCGTATAGGGGAAAAAAAGTGCCCCTATTAATTTGGAAAAATAACAAAGAGTAAGAAAGCTGCAAGTTAAGTTCAAAAGCGATTGCAATTGTTTGATTTTGAATCTCTGGGACTGTGATACATAAAGGAAGTTTAAACAGAAAACGTTATTTCTTGGAAGCAGAACTGTTGGCTTTACAGCTTGTCTACCTCCCTGGGTAGAGCGGGAGTATGGGATTTGTAGTACAGAAAGGTTGTTAGAAATACAGGCGAAGGCCTGCAAATTTCCAGGTCTAAACTTTCAATATATATTCCATGAACAGCAAATAATTCCCCAGGAAAAGCCTCGTAAAAGGATTCTTCCCGCTGTATTCTTAATGCGTGACAAGTGCATTTCTTTATATAAATATATTCCGAACGCATGAATAGAATTTAGTGATCCAAAAAAAAAAAAAAAAAAAAAGGACTTTATTTTATTTGTCCCCCAAGAATAGAGGGGCCTCTCAGGCCACCCCTTTGGTAAGAAAATCGGCCTCCGCTTGCAGATTGATGAGGGAGTTGCTTTCTCGAGCCAGCTCTGTAATGGAGACGCGTCCCCGACGCTGGATGAACTCCGCCACGGCCGTCAACTCTTCGGGTGTGATGTAGATGAATTTGCCTCGGTCGTCGATCACCCCTGCAGGACAGGACAGACCAGGAATTAAAATCCACACCCCCCACACCCCCAATTGGGGTTGAATTAAAAGGGAGGAAAAGTTGGGACTCAATTAATTCTTCCAGGATTTCAAAATTTCAAAGCCGTGCCATTCACGAGGGTGATTGAAAGGTTCTCGCTGTTTCAAATGGGAAAATTTGTTTATATTCCTTTCATAGATTTACCTGCGTTCCAAGGTAGAGTGGGGTGCTTCCTCTTCCTCGCCCCTTTTTTCTCTCTTCCCGCCTTCCTTCCTCTCTCCACTCTTCCTTGTCTGTCCTGCCTCCCTCCTTCCTTTCTTCCTCCTTTCCTTCTGTATCCTCCATCCCTTCTTTCGTCCTCCCTCCCTTTTCTTCTCTCTTCCCTTCCTTTCTCTCTTCCTTGTCTCTCCTCCCTTCCTTCTCTTCCTTGTCTCTCCTCCCTCCCTCCTTCCTTTCTTCCTCCTTTCCTTCTCTCCTTTCCTTCTTTCTCTTCCCTCCCTTCCTTTCTCCCTCCCTTCTCTCTTCCTTGTCTCTCCTCCCTTTCTTCCTCCTTTCCTTCTCTCCCTGTCTCCTCCTTCCCTCCCATCTTCCTTCCTCCCTTCCCCTCCCTCTTTTCTTCTCCTCCCTTCCTCCTTTCTCTCTTCCTTGTCTCTCCTGTCTGTCCTCCCTCCTTCCTTTCTTCCTCCTTTCCTTCTATATCGTCCATCCCTTTTCCTCCCTCCCTTTTCTTCTCTCCTCCCTTCCTCCTTTCTCTCTTCCTCGTCTCTCCTCCTTCCCTCCTTCCGTTCTTCCTCCTTTCCTTCTTTCTCTTCCCTCCCTTCTTCCTTTTTCCCTCCCTTCTCCTCTTCTCTTCCTCGTCTCTCCTCCCTTTCTTCCTCCTTTCCTTCTCTCCGTTTGTCTCCTCCCTCCCTCCCCTCTCCCATCTTCCTTCCTCCCTTCCCCTCTCCCTCTTTTCTTCTCCTCCCTTCCTCCTTTCTCTCTTCCTTCTGTCCTCCCTCCCTCCTTTCCTTCTTTCTTCTCCCTCCCTTCTTCCTTTCTCCCTCCCTTCCTCTTCTCTCCTCCCTTCTCTCTTCCTTGTCTTGCCTCCCTTTCTTCCTCCTTTCCTTCTCTCTTTCTTTCTCCCCTCCCATCTTCCTTCCTTCCTCCCTCCTCTTCCCTTCTTCTCTTTCCTCCTTTTGTCTCTTCTCCTTTCCTTCTCTCCCTTCCCTTCCCTCTCCTCCCTCCCTTCTCTTCCTTCTTTCTCTTCCCTCTCTCTCCCACCCTCCCTTCCCCTTTTCTTTCCTCCCTTCCTCCTCTCCCTTTTTTCCCTCCCTTCATTCTCTCCACCTGCTTGAATTTGAAAGGAACTACTTCGCCCCAGATCCCCCAGGAAACTGGCTGCCTGATGACTGAGAAAACAACGTTTGGCCTTCTTAGCCATACACGCCCTTCCTCCGCTGCGGGCCTCCAAACAACCTTGGGATCTGAATTTACAGAATTATACTGAAAAACCTCTGCGGTGTGGCAGCTTGTGGGGCGGGTAAGCAGCTCTAACCACTACACCACAGCAGGTGCAAGACCGCCCACGGGAGACGCAAAGCTAAGGAAGGAAGCATGCACAAGAATGACATCCTCCCGAAACAAAAGTCTCAACTCGGCCCAGGAAATCAGCATATTTTTTTTGCCAACCAGCTCTGAGCCAATGAAATATCCCAAGAGTGACTTTTGGACATTTCGTATGATTTCGAGCCCAAAGAGCTGATATTCTTACGAGCCACCGTAACCTTGCAAACAGGCATTTGCAACCGAACGGAAGCGCTCGTCAACCACCATCGACAGAAGGTGGCCAGGAGGTATCACGGCGAAGACATCTGCTTCGGTTTAAACAAGGCCAGGAAATCCCGTACGGTGTTTTGCTCTCACCTGTGAGCGTGCCGTCTGCCATCAGGTCTTGCACTCTGTTGATGGCCTCCTGGGGAAGAGAAAAACCAAGCAGGTAAGCCTTCCTTTTCGGGGAAGGGGTTGGGCAGCGGCTCAGAATGCGGCTGCCCCCATCACCGTAAGCCCCCTTGTTTTGCAACCCACACCATACTTGTAAGTGAACAAACTTGTAAGTGGATCATAAGCTTCCTAACAGACAGGAAGCAGCAGGTGAAGCTAAGCAGAATCATATCAGATACCTGTACAATTAACACAGCCCCCCCCCCAAGGCTGTGTGCTCTCCCCACTTCTCTTCTCTCTGTATACCAATGACTGCATCTCTAACGATCCATCTGTTAAACTACTGAAGTTCTCAGATGACACAACAGTGATCGGTTTCATTCGAGACAACGATGAATCCGCATAGAGACGGGAGGTTGAACAACTAGCCTCGTGGTGTGACCGGAACAATCTGGAACTGAACACACTCAAAACCGTAGAAAAGAGCAGAGGTGGCGCAGTGGTTAGAGTGCTGTACTGCAGCTACTTCAGCTGACTGCTAGTTCAGCAGATCAGCGGATCAAATCTCACCGGCTCAAGGTTGACTCAGCCTTCCATCCTTCCGAGGTCGGTAAAATGAGGACCCAGATTGTTGGGGGCAATGTGCTATTTAGTATACTGTCGATTGTTGTAAGCTGCCCAGAGTCCTCGGAGAGTGCGCAGCATAGAAATATGACTAATAAAATAAATAAAATAATAAATGGTGGTGGAGTTTAGGAGAAACCCTCCCGTACTTCCACTTCTCACAATACTAGACAACACAGTGTCGACAGTAGAGACCTTCAAATTTCTAGGTTCCACCATATCGCAAGATCTAAAATGGACACCCAACATCAAAAACGTCATCAAAAAAGCTCAACCAAGAATGTTCTTTCTGCACCAACTCAGGAAGCTCAAACTGTCCCAGGAGCTGCTGGTCCAGTTCAATGGAGGAATGATTGAGTCTGTCATCTGCACCTCTATAATTGTCTGATTTGGCTCTGCAACCCAACAAGACAGACACGGACTTCAGAGGATCATTAGAACTGCGGAAAAAAAACATGGCTACCAACCTGCCTTCCATGGAGGACCTGTCTACTGCACGAGTCAAAAAGAGGGCTGGGAAAATATCTAGACTCCTCGCATCCTGGACATCAACTGTTTCAACGCCTACCCTCAAAACGACACTATTGGGCACTGCACACCAGAACAACTAGACACAAGGACCTTCACTGGTGGGGAACCCTTGACCATCACATGCAGCACGTGGACAGAGGGGCAAAGACTTGTGGACAATTCTCAAGGTCCAGCTCGCAAACACCTACCTGTGTCCTGAGGCCCAGGTGAGAAGCCAGATCTTCCAAAAGGACCACTTTTGCATTCTGTGGGGAAGGGACGAGTTTGGAAATGATTATTTCATTCATTCGTTCGTTCATTCGTTCGTTTTAAATAATTGAATAGGAAGGAATTTCTTGACAGTGAGAACGATTAATCAGTGGAACAGCTTGCCACTTGGAGTTGTAGGTACTCCATCACTGGAGGTTTTAATAAAAGTTTGGACAATCGATTGTACAGGATGGTATAAGGCCGTGATGGCAAACCTATGGCACGTGTGGGCATGCCAGCGCAGCTCTGTGCTGAGCATGTGCGCGCCAGCCAGCTGATTTTCGGGCCTTCTGGGCCCACCAGAAGTAGGGAAACAGGCTGTTTCCTGCCTTCGGAGGGCCTGTGGGGGTAGGGAAGGCCCTTTTTCCCCCTCACCTGGCTCCAGATCCTCTCTGTGCATCTGGGGAGGGCGAAAACAGCCTTCCCCACTCCCTCGGAGGCCCTCCGGAAGCCTGAAACGGCCCATTTCCCAACTCCAGGTGGGACAGGAAGTGACATTTTTTGCAGTCCCCAGCCTCCAGAGACTCCTAGAGAGGCCTCCGGAGGGAGTGGGGAAGGCTGTTTTCGCCCTCCCCAGGTGCACAGAGAGGATCTGGAGCCAGGTGAGGAAAAAAAAACCGGGCCTACGGGGCTATCACGTGCCAGGAGCGGGGGAGGAAGGGGGGTGCCCGTGCACGCACAGGATGGGGCACATAGAATTATGGGTGTGGGCATGTGCATGAACCTCCCCCGCCTCCCCCTCCTGGCACGGGATGGCAAAAAGGTTAGCCATCACTAGTATAAGGACTCCTGCCTTGGGCGGGGGGCGTGGACTATAGCCACCCATCACAATCAATGAGGAGGAGGAGGAAAAGGAAGAGGAGGAGGAGGAGGAGGAAAAGGAGGAGGAGGAGGAGGAAAAGGAGGAGGAAAAGGAAGAGGAGGAGGAGGAGGAAAAGGAGGAGGAGGAGGAGGAGGAGGAGGAGGAGGAGGAGGAGGAAAAGGAAGAGGAGGAGGTAAAGGAAGAGGAGGAGGAAAAGGAGGAGGAGGAGGAAAAGGAGGAGGAAAAGGAAGAGGAGGAGGAGGAGGAAAAGGAGGAGGAGGTAAAGGAAGAGGAGGAGGAGGTAAAGGAGGAGGAGGAGGAGGAGGAAAAGGAAGAGGAGGAGGAGGAGGAAAAGGAAAAGGAGGAGGTAAAGGAAGAGGAGGAGGAGGTAAAGGAGGAAGAGGAGGAAAAGGAAGAGGAGGAGGAAGAGGAGGAGGAGGAGGAAGCATAAGACTTGGAGGTCCTTGGTCTCCATGAGCTTGGTTGCAGACATTTCATGACCCAACTAGGTAACCGCATCAGTGCTACGTAGGACAAACAGGCAGAAGACTAGCAGAGCTGCTAATTTCACAATTCTTGGAGAGACCTAACCATTGTTGCAACTGGGAAATTGAATATCCTCAACCAAGCTAAGTCCAAAAACACCAGAGAAGCCTGGCACTCAAACAAATCAATCAATCTATTCGGATTAACAGAGTTGGAAGGGACCTTGTAGGTCATCTAGTCCAACCCCCCACCCAAGCAGGAGATCCTATACCATTTCTGACTGATGGGAGTCCAGTCTCTTCTTGATAGCTTCCAGGGATGAAGCTCCCACAACTTCTGAAGGCAACTTCTGTTCCGTGGGTTGATTGCTCCTATCAATCAGAATAGAGCTGGAAGGGACCTTGGAGGTCTTCTAGTTTAACCCCCTGCTCAACCAGGAGATCCTACCTACACCATTTCATACAAGTGACTGCCCAGCCTTTTCTTAAAAACCTGATGAAGCACCCACAACCTCTGGTGGCAAGTTGTTCCACTGGTTAATTGTCCTCACTCTTAGGAAGTTTCTCCTTAATTCCAGCTTGCTCCCTTCTTTGATTAATTTCCATCCATCGTTTCTTGCCTTGCCTTGGAAAGACTAAGAAAATCAACAGGCATAGAGAGATAAACAACAACTACACGCCATTCAAAAGAGACAATCGACTAGGTAAAGGTCATCAGTGCTAATGATTATAGCTCTGATGATGTTACCTAGTAGGGTAATGAAACGTCTGCAAGAGACCAACCAAGCTCAGGGGGCACTAAAGACCCCACAGAGACCCCTAGGGTGGATAAAAATCAATGATTTTTTTTAAAAAAATCAGATTTTTTTGATTTAAATCGGATTTTTTTGATTTTTATTGAATTTATTTTAATAAAAAACTTTTGGGGTAAAAATCTATCGTAAGATAGTTTTCTATTTAAGATATATAAACAATTTAGTTTATTCAGCATGAAATGGAGCTTAGTTATGTAGCACAAGGCTGTATATTCTGCAACACTGGGACTATCGGTGAGTCAACAGCGGGTCAAAGGAGTAGCAGAGATGACAGTCGCTCTTTAAAAATTATGATTTAAATCGAGTTGATTTAAATCAAGTCTTTTTACTAGTGATTTAAATCGTGATTTAAATCGACTCGATTTAAATCAAATCCACCCTGGAGACACCTATTTGGCACCAAAGAGTATGGTATTTTGCTCCTAAGTGATCCATAGCTTGAATTACGGCCAAGGGCATGTAGTATTAAGGAAGAACTGGGCAGAAACTGAACAATTAAATTTATTTATTTATTTTATTTTATTAAATTTCTATACCGCCCTTCTCCCGAAGGACTCAGGGCGGTGAACAGCCAGAAGATAAAACACAGGAAATACAAAATCTAAAATAAATTAAAACAAATTAAATAATTTAGGCTGAATTTTAAAATACCCCATAATTAAACAGATTAAAAATTTATGTTTAAAATTTAAATTTAAGAGAGGAGATGATTTAGGCCAGGCCGGCTTGATGAAATAAAAACGTTTTAAGCGCGCGACGGAAGGTGCAAATTAAAAATATATTAAGCAACAAAAGACTCAAGTAAGAAAGAGGAACTTACCTTAATGTAATTGAGAAGCTCTGTGACGAAACTACGTGACTGGACAAAACAAGAGGAAGAACTAATAATTAATACACTGGAGAAGGAAGTACGGGTAGTCCTTGACTTACGACACTTCATTCTTAGTGACCGTTCAAAGTTACAACGGCACTGGGAAAAAAAAAGTGAATTTTCACACCGACGACCCTCAGAACAGCCCCAATGATCCTGTGATCAAAATTCAGAGGCTTGGCAACCGGTTCATACTTATGACGGGATCCCCTCTGGTGACCGTTGGACGAGCAAAATCCACGGGGGAACCAGATTCACTTAACAACCGTTAAGTTACTCACTTATCCGCTGTGACGATTCACTTAACCACTGTGGCAAGGAAGGCTGTAAAAGTGGGACCACGCTTACTTAACAACAGAGATTTGGGGCTCCATTGCGGTCGCAAGTCGAGGACTACCCGTAGATGCATTTTAAAGAATGAATTAGTACAGCAGCTTCTTGTCCGGTGCTGTTCGGGAGGGTGAGAAGGCTGTTGGCTCCTGCGTAAATAATACATTTCCACGCCTGCGCTGGGTATATACATATTCAGCATACTAATAAATAATAGCTAATTACTAGAAATCATCCGAGTACATTCCATGCTCGACACGCAGGGAAATTAAATTTGCTGCAGAGTCCTGTTATGCCAGATTTTATTTTTATTTTTTTTTGATATGACACAATTATGTCTTCTGGTCTTTTGGGGATTGGAAGCCTGCCCATCCGGACTGCAAACTAATCTCTGTTTTATGACTAATTTTGCAAATAAATTATACGTGACCCCACGAGAAAAGGCTCGCTAACGGATCTAGGAATTTGGGGAAAGACGCAGCAAATCAGTAAATGTGCAATTCCTAGCCAGGGCCTTAGAAGGTTTTCCTATGAGCCCTGTCTGTCATTTTGCCCTTTTGCCTCCTATTCTAGTTCATCTGAGGCTCAGGCTTAAGGGCAGATTTTAAATCTAAAATGATAAAAGACAGTATTTTATTCAAGGATTCTTCTCCATCCATCCATCCCTCTCTTCTCTCTTCCCTGTCTCTCTCTCTCTCCTTCCTTCCTGACGTTTCCTTCTCTTCTCTCCTTCCTTCCATCCTCTCCCTTTCTTTCCTTCCTTCTCTCCTTCTCTTGCCCATACTGTACTTCCTTCCCTTCCTCCTTTCCTTTGTCTTCTTTCTTCCTCTGATCTTTTTTCTTCTCTCCTTCTTTCCCTTTCTTCCATCCTCTCTTTCTTTCCTTCCTTCCTCCTTCTCCACCCATCACTCCCTCCCTTTCCTCTTCTCCTTACTCCCTGCCTCCCTCCATTTCCTTCCTTCTTTCCTGTCCTCTTTCTTTCTTTCTTTGACCTTCCCTCCTTCCTTCCATCCATCCTCTCTCATTCTCTTCCCTCCTCCCCCTTCTCCATCTATCACTCCCTCCCTTTCCTCTTCTCCTTCCTTCCGTTTCCTTCTCCTGTCTTCTTTCTTCCTCTGACCTTCCTTTCTTTCCCTTCCTCCCCTTTCTTCCATCCTCTCCCTTTTTCTCCTTCCTTTCCTCCTTTACTCATACTTCCTTCCTTCCTTCCCTCCCTCCCTTTACTTCCTTAACTTTTTTCTTCCTCTGACCTTCTTTCCTTCCCTTCCTTTCCTTTCTTCCATCCTCTCATTCTCTCTTCTTCCTTCCTCCTTTCTTCTCCACCCATCATTCCCTCCCTTTCCTCTTCTCCTTCCTCCCTCCCTCCGTTCCCCCCTGCCTATCATACAGCTGAGCTCTTCCTTCTCTTAAAAGCAACTAATCCCATCACCCCATTTTTATCTTCCACTCTTCCGGCTCCTGCCTGCCCTCTGCAGCCAGCCGACCAGACGTACCTGCTCCTCCGTCATGGCTTCATCCATCCCTTCTTCTTCCACCACAAAACTCTCCTTCAGCTTCAGATATTCCTCATATTCCCGCCGCTCCTCCTCCTCCTTGGCCTTCTTCAGCTCTTCTTCCTGTGAGGAGGGAGTTTCGGGTGATTTTATGCGTCTCATATATACAAAGGCTGCTGGACGAGCCTTTCCCAACACAAGGTTGGACTCCAACTCCCAAGATGCTCAGCTGCCTCAAGGCCACCAGACTTTAATGCCAACTACCACAGGATTCTTTCCATTCTGTCCACTGTTTATAAAGGATGGTTGTATTGCTTCGTTTAGTGACATTATTCCTAACCAGCTTCCAGCTCGTTAAAGAGTTTCTCAAAGCAGCTGAGTAGAAAAGGCGAGAAAGTCCCTATCCTCTTTCAGTGTAAGAGAGAGACAGGCCAAGAAAGAAGGGAGGGAGAGAGGCTAAATGCCCAGAAAAAGAGTTAAAAACATTAAGCTTTGCATCAATAAATGACAGCCCCTTCCTTCTAACCAAATGCTTCCTATTTTCTCCATAAGAACAACCCTGTGAGTTGGACTGAGCTGAGAAAAAGTGACTGGCCCAAAGTCACCCAGCCAGCTTTCATGGCTAAAGCAGGACTAGAACTCACCGTCTCCTGGTGATTGGCCCAAAGTCACCCAACCGACTTTCATGCCTTAGTCTGGACTAGAACTCACCGTCTCCTGGTGATTGGCCCAAAGTCACCCAACCAACTTTCAGGCCTTAGTCTGGACTAGAACTCACCGTCTCCTGGTGATTGGCCCAAAGTCACCCAGCCAGCCTTCATGCCTTAATCTGGACTAGAACTCATGGTCTCCTAGTGATTGGCCCAAATTCACCCAATTGGCTTTCATGCCTAAGGTGAGACTAGAACTCACTGTCTCCTGGTGACTGGCTCAGAGTCACCCAGCCATTCCCCAGTGAGGAGAACTCCTCACCTTCTGCTTCCAGCCTGGTGTCTTAACCCCTACATAAGCCTGACTTTCACACCTTCCTTGCATCCATTTTTTAGCCACCCAGCTGGCTTTCATGTCTAAAGCAGGACTAGAACTCACTGTCTCCTGGTGATTGGCCCAAAGTCACCCAGCTGGCTTTCATGCTAAGGTTGGACTAGAACTCACAGTCTTCCATTCTCTAGCCTGGTACCTTGACCATTAGACCAAATTAATGAAGGGACTACCAAAGAGAAAAACCACACTTCCACCAAGATTGCCAGGACAAGCAAGTTATATAAATGGGAAGGAAACCCCCACACTCGCGCTAGCCCTGATGATGTTACCCAGTTGGGTGATGAAACGTCTGCAGGAAAATTACCAAGCTCAACGAATACCAAAGACTCCAGCCTTGAGCTATAGATAATCTCTTGTATTGGAATATAGAAACTAATCCTGGTTTCGCCCATTTTGGCCACCCCAACTGTGTTCCGATGTCATCTCTGACAGCTCACCTTCCTTTCCTCTTCCTGCCGCAGCCGTTCCTCTTCCATACGCCGTTCTTCATCCCGTTTTTGTTCAACCTTCTTTCTTTCTTCCCGTTCAGCCTCTTCAGCCTTTGGACACGGAGAAGGAGGAGATAATTAAGGGTGCGGTTTTTTTGTGTAGATAAAATCCCTCCTTCCTGATAAATTTACTCCACAGTTGTTTTTATTGGGTATAATTGAAGGATGTACAGTTATAGAGACTAATTTGATTTTGAATTTAATAACGGCAGCCAGACTTTTGGTGGCGCAATACTGGAAGAAGGAAGAAATACCTACTATTGAAGAATGGACATTAAAAGTAGCCAATCTGGCGGAGATGGCTAAAATTTCTGCATATTTGAAGGACCATCCGAATGAAAAATATGTACTGGAATGGAGAAGATGGATTGACTATATACAAAACAAATACAGGACTAAAAAGTTGCAAATAGCTTATGAATGAAATATTTAGATGATTTTTCTTTTTACTTTGATATTTTAGTACCTATGGCGGAGTTAAAGAGTAAGGGGAAGTTAAGAGTTTATAGTTAAGTTTGCTTATGTTAGATTATGTTTGTTAAATGCAATACCCTGTATTTTGCTCTGGGAAGTCGGGGGGGGTGGGGGGGAGGGAGAGGGGAAGGGGTGGGGGAAGGGGGGGAATTTGTTTATAAAAAAAGAAAAAGAAAAAAAGATAAAATCCCTCCTTCCTGAAACACATCCCTCAGACGATCTTAAAAACAGTTTTCCCCTCATCTTGACACAGAAACAAAAAAACACTTGTGAAAAGGGAAATATATCCACTGGAAAGTTGCAGGCAATAAGGTTTAGAAGTGGGCTTCCAGGCCCTCACTGAACCGAAGTTTTAAACTAACATCATTGCAAAATGTACTGGACGTATTTCTAATGTGCTGATTTGTGTGCTGCATTTTCTGCAAAATATGTACTTGTACGCAGGGGTAAAATGCTACCGGTTCGGGTTGGTTCGCCTGAACCTGTAATAAAAAATGCTACAGGTTCGCCGAATCGGTAGTTAAAAAAATGTAAAAAAAAAAAAAAAGTTCCGACAATCAGCTGAGCGACCTGCGATCGTGGGAACTTTTTTTTTTTTAAATCTTTTTAAGCATTTTTTTACTACTGTTTTTCTGGAACCGGTGGTTAAACATGCTTTAAAAAGTAAAAAAAAAAAAAGTTCCGACGATCGTGTGTCGCTCAACTGATTGTCAGAACTTTTTTTGTTTGTTTGTTTACTTTTTAGGCATTATTTTACCACCGGTTCAGGCAAATAGGTAGCACAAAAATGCTTTAAAAAAGTAAAAACAAAGGCTCGGACAATCGCGCAGCACAGCTGTGATCGTCCGACCCTTTTAAAAAACTTTTTAAAAGCATTTTTTAACTACCTATTTGCCCGAACCAGTAGTAAAAAATGCTTTCAAAAAGTTTTTTAAAAAGTTCCAATTATCCCATGGCACAGCTGATTCCCCCCGCCCAGCTGTTCTACTTCCCAATGATCGTTAGAAAGAAAAGTTCTTGTGTTAACCAACAACCACATTTTAATTTGTGACTTAAATATATATATATATAAAAATAATGATTCTATTTGCCTAAACCTGGGAATTTTGTTACCTTCTCTTTACACCTTAATGCGGTCTCTAACTTGGTCCCTTCTGACTTTAACTAGGACAACAACTCCCAGGATCCGTAGAGACATAATCCGATCCAAGAAAGCGGATTTATAAAATGCAGGGGACACTCACCTCTCTCTGAACTTTCCTTGCCTGCTTCTCCTCTAACTTCCGCTGTTTCTTTGCGCCAATCTTTCCGGAAACCTGGGATTCAGCCGGTTCGGCTCCATTGTTTTCTTCTAGGTTTGGTTTAACAATCGTTTTTGAAGAGGGAAAAGGAAACGGAGAAAGATCATCAGTGCTAGAAGGAAGTGAGGTTTGCAAAGCAGGAGGAGGGAGGAGGGAGGATGAGGAGGAGGAGGAGGAGGAGGAGGAGGAAGAAGATGACAACTATGATGGAATCCTTGGTGCTCTCTGAAGTTGGTTGTTTCTGTTAGGGAATGGCTATTGCCTAACTGGTTGGGTTGGCAATATATATAAACCATCAATGCATGTTTCAAAATTTAACGTATAGCTTTAAGACTGTAATGCTGTATTGCATCATACTGTATTCTGATTGGCTAGCTCTGTAGCCAATGTACTTAAGAGGAAGCTTGAATCATGGCTTATTTTTCTTATTACATTATTATTGCTACCTCTGCTCCTCTCTGCCTGTTCTCTCTGCATGATCACTGCTTCATCATTACTACTTGTTGCTTTCTACTGTTTTACTGATTGTTTTACTGCTGTACTTGTTCCTGTTTGCAACTCAAAAAAGAACTGTTTTATTGCATATGACTACAACAACTGGTAAGAAGACTTTGTTCTTGGAATATCCCTGGATTGACAATTTAATTATCTTTATCTGTGCATGAGCTGGATTGTTTATTGGACTTTGCTTTGTTTTTTCCTAAAAGTAAAAGAATATCACAACTCAGTGTGTCTGTGTATTGACAGTGCTTATTCACAATCACTCTCATTCGTTTCTCATGTGCACAACCTTGCTACTCAAGGGTTACTCTGCGCATATTCCTTAACAGTTTCCTTTTGCAGATGTTTCATGACCTGACTAGGGAACTTCATCAGTGCTAGAAGGGAGTGGGGTTTGCTATCTGACTTGCCCTGTCTGTGTTGGTGTCCACCAGAAACCAGGGTAGATAAAAATAGATGATTTTTTAAAAAAAATTTAAATTGGATTTTTTAATTTATTTAAATCAGATTTTTTAAAAAATCAAATTTATTTGAATAAAATGCTTTTGGAGTAAAAAAAACTCGATCTAAAGATAATTTTCTATTTAAGATCCATTAATAATATAGTTTGTTCAACATGAAATGGAGCTTAGTTATGTAGCATATGAGGCTACATACAATATTCTGCAATATTGGGACAGTGGGTGAATCCAGAGCAGGTCAGAGGAGGAGCCGCTGCAGGACAGAGATGACAGTTGCTCTTTAAAAATCATGATTTAAATCGAGTTGATTTAAATCAAGCCTTTAACTAGTGATTTAAATCAGGTACCTGAAAACTGCAAAACAGAAATGTACTGAAGCAGTGGTGGGTTTCAAAATTTTTTACTACTGGTTCTGTGGGTGTGGCTTGGTGGGCATGGCAGGGGAAGGATAATGTAAAATCTCCATTCCCACCCCACTCTAGTGGAAGGTTCCTGCAAAGTCCCCATTTCCTCCCGATCAGCTGGGACTCAGGAGGCAGAGAATAGATGGGGGCGGGGCCAGTCAGTGGTGGTATTTACCGGTTCTCCGAACTACTCAAAATTTCCGCTACCGGTTCGTCAGAACCTGTTGAAACGCACCTCTGTACTGAAGTATCAAAGGAAGTGCCATTCATTGAGCATTAAAGATGCTCGAAACTTGGATAAAAAAACACCCTAAACTTGGATGGTATCTCACCGCCAGAGGTGATATTCAGCCGGTTTAGCCCGGTTCGCCCGAACTGGTAGTGAAAATCGCAGGTAGCCACCCACCCAGGCTCCATGCCATCCTATTTAGGCATGTGCATGCATGAAAGGCGTGTGTGTGTCCAAAGCGCACACGTGAAAGGCGTGCGCATGCGCAAAGCACATGCACAGAAGGCCAGGTGCATGAGCAGAAGGCAGGCGTACGCGCTAACTGTGAGCGTTGCGGTCAACCGGTAGCAGCATAAAGTGAAACCCACCGCTGCTCACCGCTAACTCAAAACAAGTGATATCGACTTCTCAAATAACGTTGGGCAACTGATTTGGGTCTCTTAATTTAAATTACTCCGGGCTCCTTGATCCATCTTTTTTCTGAGCTGAAAGATTCAGTGCCAACAGCGCAGGGCCTTTGAGATAACTTCAAGGAAGACGGCTACCATTTGACAGAAACGAGAAGCAGAAGCCTGCCCTGAAAACATCAAAAGCGGGTTTCCCCCCCCACCTCCCGATTTATATTCTTTTTGAAACGCCTTTTGCACTTCAAAGACATCCGCCTGGGTTGAAAAGTTCAGGCTTGTCAACCGAGTGTCTTCGCGCAAACGCGGCGGCATCAATTCCGCCCGGCGCCCTGTTGGGATGCAGAAACAGAAAGGGATGCCGGGGCCGTTCAAAGCAGGGGAAAAGCATCAAAAAAGGAAAGCGGGAGGTGGAAGTGGGGGGGGGGAATGCGCATCAAGACCGGCATACAAATTGTGAGCTGCTGCCGGTCCCGGGGTGAAAAAAATAGGGGGAATTTTCATGCTGATAACATTTCCCCCCAATAAGAAATGGATGCAAGGAAGGTGTGAAAGTCAGGTTGATCTAGGGGTTAAGGCACCAGGCTGGAAGCAGAAGGTGATGAGTTCTCCTCACTGGGGAATGGCTGGGTGACTTTGGGCCAATCACCAGGCGACGGTGAGTTCTAGTCCAGACTAAGGCATGAAAGCTGGCTGGGTGACTTTAGGCCAATCACCAGGAGACGGTGAGTTCTAGTCTCACCTTAGGCATGAAAGCTGGCTGGGTGACTTTGGGCCAATCACCAGGAGACGGTGAGTTCTAGTCTCACCTTAGGCATGAAAGGCAGCTGGGTGACTTTGGGCCAATCACCAGGAGACGGTGAGTTCTAGTCCAGACTAAGGCATGAAAGCTGGCTGGGTGACTTTGGGCCAATCACCAGGCGACGGTGACTTCTAGTCTCACTTTAGGCATGAAAGGCAGCTGGGTAGCTTTGGGCCAATCACCAGGTGATGGTGAGTTCTAGTCCAGACTAAGGCATGAAAGGCAGCTGGGTGACTTTGGGCCAACCAGCAGGAGATGGTGAGTTCTAGTCCAGACTAAGGCATGAAAGCTGGCTGGGTGACTTTGGGCCAATCACCAGGCGACGTGACTTCTAGTCTCACTTTAGGCATGAAAGGCAGCTGGGTAGCTTTGGGCCAATCACCAGGAGACGGTGAGTTCTAGTCTAGACTAAGGCATGAAAGCTGGCTGGGTGACTTTGGGCCAATCACCAGGCGACGGTGAGTTCTAGTCTCACTTTAGGCATGAAAGCTGGCTGGGTGACTTTGGGCCAATCACCAGGAGACGCTGAATTCTAGTCCAGACTAAGGCATGAAAGCTGGTTGGGTAGCTTTGGGCCAATCACCAGGAGATGGTGAGTTCTAGTCCAAACTAAGGCATGGAAGCCAGCTAGGTGATTTTGGACCAATCACCAGGAGACGGTGAGTTTTAGTCCTATTTTAGGCAGGAAAGCCAGTTGAGTGACTTTGAGACAGCCCCCCCCTCTCTCTCTCAGTCCAGCCCACCTCACAGGGCTGTTGTTATGAAGAAGAAATATTAGGTGTGTTCGCCGCCTTGAACTGTTTGTCAAAATAATAAAAGCGGGATGTAAATAAATAACGAACAGACAAACGTCACTGTTAAAACTTGGACAATAAGGTGCTGTTACGGTACCTTCCGCTGCTTCCTCGGCCTGCTGCGAGCGTCTCAGGGCGACCATCCTGTTTCGTCGGTGCCTGGGCATCCCTTCGCCCCGCTCGCCTGTGAAGGGCTGGGGTCGGGCCGCCACAGCTCCCGCAGCCACCACATTCTGACGGTGTTCCTCATCATCTAAGAAAAGGAAAGGAAAAGAGTTTTACAGTCCGCTGCAGGTAACTGAGGGGCAGTTTGGTGCAGTGGTTAAAGGCACAAGGCTAGGAAACAAGAGCGCCATTCTCGCTTCAACCCAAAGATGTTTTTTTTTTTCCAAGAGGCAACTGGATTTTCTTGTTTTTTCTTTGAAGACGTTTCGCTTCTCATCCCAGAAGCTTCTTCAGCTCTGACTGGATAGTGGGAAATGGAAGGATTGATATTCCTTGCAGACAGCTGGTCATTTGCATCCTTTTAGAACAGTGTTTCTCAACCTTGGAAGCTTGAAGATGGGTGGACTTCAACTCCCAGAATACCCCAGCCAGCGCTGCTGGCTGGGGGATTCTGGGAGTTGAAGTCCACCCATCTTCAAGCTACCAAGGTTGAGAAACACTGTTTTAGAGGGGATTTGAGGCCACTTGGAGGTTTATCTGTGTCCTCAGGGTCACCTGAGTGCTGCAAATGGTTCCTGTAGTCTGCAATTTTTTTTTCCTCTGGAAATCCATTCCTACTCCCACACCATTCCAAGGGTCTTCATCCCAAATTGTATGGCTAAAAATCTGTTAGAGATTCTCCGTCATCCAAGTCACGGCATTCCCAACCATCCTATCAGAGCTGAAGAAGCTTCTGGGATCAGCAGCGAAACGTCTTCAAAGAAAAAAAACGAGGAAGTCCAGTGGCCTCCTGAAAAAAAAAAGCACTGGGTGACGGAGAATCTCTACAGATTTCCTGACAGTTAGAACAATTAATCAGTGGAACAGCTTGCCACCAGAAGTTGTGGGTACTCCATCACTGGAGGTTTTTTAAGAAGGGACTGGACAACCATTTGTATTGAATGCTATAGGGCCATGATGGCGAACCTGTGGCACGCGTGCCATAGGTGGCATGCGTAGCCGTATCAGTGGGCACACAAGCTCAGTTTCGGCATGCACCAGCTGATTTTCGGGCCTTCTGGGCCTACCAGAAGTTTGGGAAACACGCTGTTTCCTGCCTCCGGGAGGTGGTGGGGAAGGCCTCCCCAGACTCCTAGAAAGGCTCTGGAGGCTGGGGACAGCAAAAAACAGGCCTTCCGGTCCCACCAGAAGTTGGAAAACGGGCTGTTTCTGGCCTCCAGAGGGCCTCTGGGGGGATGGGGAAGGCTGTTTTTGCCCTCCCCAGACTCCTAGAAAGGCTCTGGAGCCTGGAGAGAGAGAAAAACAGGCCTACCAGGCCATCACGTGGCAGGGGGGAGGCGGGGCGCATGCATGCGTGGGGTGCATAGAATTATGGGTGTGGGCATGCGCATGTGCGACACCCCTCCTGGCACGCGATGGCAAAATGGTTAGCCATCACTGATATAAGGCAGTGGTGGGTTGTTCCCGGTTCGCATGAACCGGTAGTAAAAATTTGTAATAGTTTGGAGAACCGGTAATAACATTGGCTGGCCACGCCCCCGAACTGGTCCCCTACCCGGTCACCGCTCACATACCCCGCCCACCTCATCAGAGGCTTTTTTTTTTTTTTTTTACTTTTAAAAGCATTTTTTCTACAACCTCTTCGGCCGAAAAAATGCTTTTAAAAGTAAAAAAAAAAAAAAGAAGAAGCCTCTGATGATCGCACGGCTCAGCTGGGATCGTCAGAGGCTTTTAAAAGCATTATTTCCTGCAACCTCTTAAGGTTGTAGAAAAAATGCTTTTAAAAGTAAAAAAAAAAAAAAAGTTGGCCACGCCCACCCAGTCACATTACCCCCCCACCAAGCCACGCCCACAAAATAAGACATGCCTCTAAACAAGACATTCTATTAATGGATGTCTCATTATGCAAAGTCTGAATCTTAATATACAGACAAGCTGGAAATTTATTTATTTTTTATTGTTGCCAAGGCAATAAAGATTAGTGTGATCACAGTCACTCTTCGTATATAATAGCCCTCTGAATTTCTGCATTATATTTTACTTGTTTTTTTGTGTCCGTTTCTTTTCCATAATTTCTTCCTTCTGCTTTATGTTTTTTTTTAAAATGGGCTGGATGAATTGATGAAGCGAAGCAATTTGTCATTTAAAGCGGCAGGAAAAAAAAATGCAAGGGTAAAAATTTCTGTCGCTCATATTTTGCTTTGGAAAACAGAGCTTTTGGTCGTCTGTTTTCCCACCATCCAATTTTATTAAAAAGCAGAGGTTTTTTTGTGCTACGGTACAGTTTAGAGCTAAGCACGCAATGCATGTCATGAAGCTGCAGCTTATAAAATCTAAAAAATAATAATCGTGTCATCAGCAACTGTGTTTTGAAATATTAAACTCAGCTAATATTAATGGAGGTTAAACTCAGAATTCCACAGAAATCAGTTGTGATTGTTTTAAACAAAGAGGAAAAACAGAATGTTTTTTATAGGGTGTGAGGTTTAAGTGTGGTCTACTTAAAATTCAGCACCACTGTTCAAAAAGGTTGGATCCATTAATTGCACCCCACTGCAGAAGATTCTTGCAAACTGTACAGGTAGTCCTCGACTTACAACAGGTTGTTCAAAGTTATAACGGCACTGAAAAAAAGTCACTTATGACCGTTTTTTCGCATTTACAACCTTTGCAGCAAAACCAAAATTCAGAGGCTTGGCAACTGGCATGTACTTATGACGGTTGCAGTGTCCCCGGGGTCATGTGATCCTCTTTTGCGACCTTCCGACAAGCAAAGACAATGGGGAAGTCAGATTCACTTAACAGCCATGTTACCGGCTTATCAACTTCAGTGCTTCACTTAACAACTTTGGCAAGAGAGGTTGTGCAATGGGGCAAAAACTCACTTAACTAATGTCTCGCTTGACAACAGAAATTTGGGGCTCAGTTGTGGTCATAAGTCGAGGACTACCTGTACTAGGAGTAATGAGCAAGTGGTGCTTGCACCAGTGAAAATAAATACTTTTTCTTCTGGAGATATATATATATATATAATTTATATTTCGCTGATAAAGATGTATGCTCCCTCCCACATGTTGGGGTAGACCAGGTACCTCGATAGAAAAACACTTAATATACCTACCTACCTACCTACCTACCTACCTACCTACCTATCTATCTAAACTCCTACCCTCAAAACAACGCTGTAGAACTAGACACAAGAAGTTTTTTCCCAAACACCATCACTCTGCTAAACAAATCATTCCCTCAACACTGTCAAACTATTCACTAAGTCTGCACTACTATTAATCTTCTCATCGTTCCTACCACCCATCTCCTTCCACTTATGACTGTAACTTTGTTGCTTGTATCATTTGTACCCTACAGCTATCATTAAGCGTTGTACCTTATGATTCTTGATGAACGTAGCTTTTCTTTTATGTACACTGAGAGCGTATACACCAAGACAAATTCCTTGTGTGTCCAATCACACTTGGACAATAAAGAATCCCATCCCATCCCATCCCATCCCATCCCTTCCATAGTTTCTTTTCTATTCTATTCTATTTTCTTTCTATGCTTTTCTATTCTATTCTGATAGATGGATAAGATAGATAGATAGATGATAGTATTCATGTACGTAGGAAAAATGCAAAAAATAATCTTTTTTTCATATAGGGAAACGTTATATTCCTTATCTGCATGTGAATAAGAACTGGAGTAGTTTATGTAACTGTTAAGACAGAGTCTTGCCCACGTAAGAGGGGTGCAAAGGAGTGTGCAAAATAGACTATGGTGCAACCACACTTAAGAAAGAAGCTAACAGACTGCTAATACCACATCCTGGGACTTCTACACTGCCTGAAACAGGCCAACTAAAGTTGTGAAAGATCACAACTGATGTGTGATAGGCAGCTGGATACAGATTGAACGGTTGCACATATGCCTAGTCTAGAGAAAAGAAGGACTAGGGGTGACATGATAGCAGTATTCCAGTATTTGAGGGGCTGCCCCAAAGAAGAGGGGGTAAACCTATTCTCCAAGGCACCAGAAGGCAGGACAGGAAGGAACGGATGGAAACTAATCAAGGAGAGAAGAAACCTGGAATTAAGGAGAAACGTCCTAACAGTGAGGACAATTAACCAGTGGAACAGCTTGCCACCAGAAGTTGTGGATGCTCCATCACTGGAGGCTTTTAAGAAGAGACTGGATAACCATTTGTATTGAATGGTAGGGTCTCCTGTTTGAGCAGGGAGTTGGACTAGCTAAAGTTTGTCATTATGCCCAAGCTGGGACCTGCTACCAGGCATAATAATAATAATAATAATATTTTATTATTTTGAGTAGTTCGGAGAACCGGCAAATGCCACCTCTGGCTGGCTCCAGAATGGGGTGGGAATGGAGATTTTGTAGTATCCTTCCCCTCGAGTGGGGAGGGAATGGGGATTTTGCAATATCCTTCCCCTGGAGTGGGATGGGAATGGAGATTTTGCAATATCCTTCCCCTGCCACGGCCACCAAGGGAAAAATTTTGGATTTCACCCCTGATGTCGCCCCTTAAATCCTTCTTTTCATTGAACTAGACATTCCCAATTCCTGCAACTGTTCTTCGTATGTTTCATCCTCCAGACCCCCCCTAATCCTCTTTGTTGTGCTCAAATTCATTTAAAAGGCACCTGGGGTTGGGGAAAGCCTACCCAATTTCCCCTAATTTTCTCTTATCAGGCCCTTTGCACATGACCAGAGGCACTCTTGCAGCCAAAAGCCAGGGCCCCTTAAAAAAGAAAGAAGAGAATTTAGGTCAGCCACCCCAAAAAACAATCAAGAACCCAAAGAAAAGCACTCTGTGTATCCTCAGAGGACCACCATCCCCCCCCATCCTCTCTTGATAGCTTCAATAAGGGAAGGGGCGCTGGACTACAACTCCCAGACTCTCCAGCCAGCGCAGGTGCTTAGACGCTGGCCAGAGGGATTGTGGGAGTTGTAGTTCCCAGGAGAATGGAGGCCTCTGGCTAAATTTAGGCCTTCGCTCTAGGCCGGAAGGCCTCCCCCCCCCCACACGCCGCAGACCACCGACCCCCGTTAGGCGAGGGTCCTCCTCCTCCTACCCGCGCGAGCCTGTCCCCGGACGCGGCTGACGAAGACGAGGAGCGCCGCCAGCAGCACCGCCGCCACCACGTAAAGCACCGGATCCATGTTCAGTCACGTGACGCCCCTAAGCCCCCGCCTCTTCCGGTCGGGCCTCTTCGGTGGAGCCGCGCGATGCAGAGCGAGGGTTAGAAAAGCGGAGGGGGCGGGGATGGGAGGCGATGGCCACGCCCACTCTTTGCCTGATTGGCTGGCTGACTGGCGCGGGCGGAAGAGGAAAAGGCGAGCGGGGTTCGCCCACCCGCGGCGTCGCCTAGCAACCGCAAGAGGCGACGTTGGGTTTGTTCCCTCCTCCCCCCCCACCCGACGATTTAGAGCTGTCCGCCGAGGTGCCTGATTAGAAAAAAAAAATGCCTTTATTTTGGCCTTGGAAATAAGCTAGGCAATTAATGAAGAGATTCGCAGATAGTCTGCGCTGTCCAGCTATTTTATAAACGAAAGTTTAGGGCAGGGGGAAGGTCTCCAAACTTGGCCACTTTAAGACTGTGCACTTCAACTCCCAGAAGTCCTCAAGCCAACATGGCTGCCTGAGTAATTCTGGGAGTCGTAGTCCACATGTCTTAAAGTCTCCAAATTTCTTCTGGTCTTCTGGAAACTTCTGGTTTAGGGTCTTTTTAAGGGCCTTCCCAGTAGCTTATATATATATATTATTTATTTTATTTTTTATTTTTTTTATTTTTATATGCCGCCCTTCTCCGGAGACTCAGGGTGGCTTACAATGCGTTAAGCAATAGCCTTCATACTTTTGTATATTTATACAAAGTCAGCTTATTGCCCCCTCAATTTTACCTTAGAAAGGATGGAAGGCTGAGCCGACCTTGAGCCTGGTGAGAATTGAACTCGCAGTAATTGCAGGCAGCTGGATGTTAAATGCTGCCTTAGTAGGAGGCATTAGCCTCCTACGCCACTCAGGCGCCACTCAGGATAAGCTACTTATCCATCCATCCATCTATAAGACCCAATAACCTCCCCTCCTCTATTCATCCCTCATCATATATCCCTTCCCTTATCTTCCCTTCCTCCATCCATCCTTCCTTCCTTCCTTCTTCCCTCCTTTCTTCCTCCCTCCCTCCCTTCCTCCCTTCTTCCTTCCTCCCTCCTTCCTCCCTCCCTCTTCTTCCTTCCTTCCTCCCTCCCTCCCTTTTCCTTCCTTCCTTCCTCCCTCTCTCCTTCCCTCCTCCCTCCCTCTCTCCTTCCTTTCTTCCTCTCTCCTTCCCTCCTTCCTCCCTCCTTCCTTTCTTTCTTCCTCCCTCCCTCCCTCCCTCCCTTCTTCCTTCCTCCCTTTTCCTTCCTTTCTCCCTCACTCCCTCCTTCCTTCCTTCCTCTTCCCTCCCTCCCCCCCCTTCCCCAGTAGAATGATTATGTTCACTCTAAGGGTCTCTCTGTGTGTTATTTATGCTGCATTAATTTCAGCAAGAACACAACAGGTTGCATACTGCCTCCCTGTGGTCGGTCATGAGTACAAACCATTTGTTTAGTAACCGAGGTTACAATGGCAGTGAAAAAAGTGGTTTCTGACTGTTTTTTTCATACTTTTGACCATTGCAGCATCCCCATGATCATGTGATCAAAGTTCACTCATATTTATAACGGTTGAAGTGTCCCGGGGTCATGCGATCATCTTTTCCGAATGTCTGACCCAGGGGCGAAATCTACGTACCTCCCCTACCAGTTCGGAAGGGCGTGTTTGCGCATCACATGTGGTTTTGGACCCTCTGCACATGTGCAAAGCCTGCGCATGCACAGAGGATCAAAAACAGGTTACTTTCTGTTTAAAACCAGGAAGTAATGACGTCCAGGCGAGTGGGCGGAGCCTCGTGCTCTCACCGCTACCGGTTCGCACAAACCGGTAGCATTTCACCCCTGGTCTAACCCACAAAGTCAATGGGGAAGCTGGATTCACTTAACAACTTGTGATTCACTTAACAGCTGTGGCATGACAAGTCTTAAAATGGGGCAAAACTCACTGGACAAAGGTCTCACTTAGCAACAGAAATCTTGGGCTTCCTTGCGGTCGTAAGTCGAGGACTACCTGTAATGAGATTTATCTGGCTGAACGTGTCAGAAAAGCCATTAGCAAATCTGCTGAGAGATATACTGTATAAACATTCACTCAGTCTTACACACACATACACAAACACGCATGTAAGCGCATGGACACTGGCGTATTGATTCTGCCCTTAGCTCTTTGGTGTACTCAAATAAAAAAAGGAACCCCTTTGTTTGCCGATTGTAATTAGCCTTTCTTGAGAATATATGACTAACTGACAGTTATTCTTTTCCCCTAAAAGTGATGATGTTACAATAGAGCAACCGACAAGGGAAACTAAAGTTTTCCGCTATTGAGGGCCTGCAGGAAGAAGAATGGCAAATGTTACCTGCAGATAAGGTTGGGTAAGTCCTCGCCTATTTGTTTGCTCTTCATCCCAAAAAGGTCTTTTTCAAAAGGCAGCTGGACTTTGCTTCCCCCCCCCCCCATTTCGCTTTTCATCCAAAAAGCTTCTTCAGCTCTGGCCAAATGGTGGAAGATGGAAGGATTTATATTCCTTGCAGTCATCTGCTCGTTATTATTCTTTCTGATCACATGAAGTATTAGTACCACTTTATAAAGCCTTAGTTAAGGCGACACCTAGAGTACCGCATCTAGTTTTGGTCACCACGTTGAGGTTGAGACTTTGGAAAAAGTGCAGAGAAGAGCAACTAAGATGATTTAAAGGCCTGGAGACTAAAACATACGAAGAACGGTTGCAGGATTTGGGTTTTGGCCAGTCTAGAGAAAAGAAGGAGTAGTGGGGGACATGAAAGCAGTCTTCCAGTATTTGAGGGGCTGCCCCAAGGAGGAGGGGGTCCACTTATTTTCCAAAGGGCCGAAGGCAGGACAAGGAAGAATGTATCAAGGAGAGCAGCAACCTGGAATTAAGGAGAAACTTCCTAACAATTAACCAGTAGTACAGCTAGCCTCCAGAAGTTGTAGGTGCTACATCACCGAAGGTTTTTAAGAGGAGACTGGACAGCTACTTGTCTGAAATGATATAGGTTCTCCTGCTTGAGCAGAGGGTTGGACTAGAAGATCTCCAAGGTCCCTTCCAGCTTATTCTATTCTATTCTATTCTATTCTATTCTATTCTATTCTATTCTATTCTATTCTATTCCATTCCTTCCCTTCCATATTTTCTATTCTATTCTATTCTATTCTATTCTATTCTATTCTATTCTATTCTATTCTATTCTATTCTATTCTATTCTATTCCATTCCATTCCATTCCATTCCTTCCCTTCCATATTTTCTATTCTATTCTATTCTATTCTATTCTATTCTATTCTATTCTATTCTATTCTATTCTATTCTATTCTATTCCATCCCATCCCATCCCATCCCATCCCATCCCATCCCATCCCATCCCATATTTTCTATTCTATTCTATTCTATTCTATTCTATTCTATTCTATTCTATTCTATTCTATTCTATTCTATTCTATTCTATCCCATCCCATCCCATACCATACCATACCATACCATACCATACCATATTTTCTATTCTATTCTGTTCTGTTCTGTTCTGTTCTGTTCTGTTCTGTTCTGTTCCGTCCCGTCCCGTCCCATCCCGTCCCTTCCCATCCCATCCCATCCACCAACCCCTACCCCTACCCCTATCTCTATTGTTCCATCCCTCAGCTTTGGGGAATCGGTGTGCACATCCAGAAAATGGAATCCTAATGATGAGAAGAAAAGCATTTAAACTTGGCGACGCACGCCCCCAAGCAATGGATTTTCTGCAGCCAATTTCTTTGAGATGCTTTTTGCTTTTGCTCGTGTTTCCCCCCACCCCCACCCCCACCCCTTGATTGTACCAGGGGACCGAGGGTGAACATTGGAGCCCTCGAGGGCTGCTTCTGGTTTGATTCTAGTGCTCCCGGGAGGTAAACCTGGCAGCCGTTCATTTGTATTTGACAGATGGGAAGCAAATGTTTACCCACTTTCTGCTCTGGCAAAGGAAGTGGCATTTCCAAATGTCCATTGTACGGTCGGTCACTCAATGAGAGAGAACAGCGGGGTTGCAGGATGTAGAAGGAATAGAGAGAGAAGGAGAAGGAAGAAGAGAAGCAGGAGATCAGGAGAAGGAGGAAGAGGAGGAGGAAGAGGAGGAGGAGGAAGAAGAGGAGGAGGTGAAGGAGAAGAGAAAGAGGAGGAAGAGAAGGAGGAGGTGGGGTGGAGGAGAAGAGAAAAGGAAAAGGAGGAAGGAAGGAAAAGGAGGAAGAGAAATGGAAGCAAATGAGGAAGAAGAGGACAGTTTAAAAGTTTGTACAGAGGAAGAGGAAGAGGAGGAGGAAGAAGAGGAGGAGGTGAAGGAGAAGAGAAAGAGGAGGAAGAGAAGGAGGAGATGGAAGTGGAGAAGAAGAGAAAAGGAAAAGGAGGAAGGAAGGAAAAGGAGGAAGAGAAATGGAAGCAAATGAGGAAGAAGAGGACAGTTTAAAAGTTTGTACAGAGGAAGAGGAAGAGGAGGAGGAAGAAGAGGAGGAGGTAAAGGAAAAGAGAAAGGAGGAAGAGAAGGAGGAGATGGAAGTGGAGAAGAAGAGAAAAGGAAAAGGAGGAAGGAAGGAAAAGGAGGAAGAGAAATGGAAGCAAATGAGGAAGAAGAGGACAGTTTAAAAGTTTGTACAGAGGAAGAGGAGGAGGTAAAGAAAAAGAAAAAGAGGAGGAAGAGAACGAGGAGCTGGAGGAGAAGGAGAAGGAGGAAGGAAAGAAAAGGAGGAAGAGGAGGAAGAAATGGAAGCAAAAGAGGAAGAAGAAGACAGTTTAAAAGTTTACAAGTCGGTTCAGAGGAGGAGGAAGGGAGGAGGAGGAGGAGGAGGAGGAGAAGGCAGTTTAAACATCCATACTTGAGATTGTAAAAATTTTCACTTTATTTTTTTTAAAAAAAAAAACACATTATAACGCAAATATTGTACATCCTGCAAAATTTCACACTTGCAAAATCCCACCTCTTGCGTCAAGAATTACAGTCCGCATTAACTTCTCTGCTGTTGCTTGCATTGTTCCGATGAAGCAAGTAATTTGTGTGTCCTCTCTTCTAAATCCTGGAAGATTTGAGACAAAGCAAAGACCTCCTGTCTCCCTCCCTCCCTTGCTAACTCGTACACCTTCCATCTTTTTATGTAGTACGTTTTTAATCCCGCTTTTGTTATTTTTACAAATAGTTCAAGCAAGGCAGCAAATATACTGCATAGAATTCTCTTTCCTTTTCCTCTTTCCCCCCACAAACAACAACCCTGTGAGGTTGTTGAGAGAGAGAGGGGACTGGCCCAGGGGTGAAATCTATTTACCTTCCCTACCAGTTCGGAAGTGCATGTGCCGCGTGCTGCTGTCGCTACCGGTTCTCCAAGCCACCCACAGCCAGGAGTGAAATGTTCCCGGTTCGGACCGGATCGCCCGATCCGGTAGTGATGGAGGCGGGTGGTTCGGAGAACCGGTAGCAAAAATCCCTGCGCGCGCCCCCCCCCCCATGCTCAGCTGAGTCGCACAATCATCAGAGGCTTTTTTTTTTTTTTTTACTTTTAAAAGTATTTTTTCTACAACCTCTCCCGACGAAAAAATGCTTTTAAAAGTAAAAAACAAAAAAGCCTCTGATGATCGCGCGGCTCAGCTGGGATCGTCAGAGGCTTTTCAAAGCATTTTTTTGGGCAACCTCTTGGCTGAAGAGGTGGTTAAAAAAAAATGCTTTGAAAAGTCTCTGACGATCCCAGCGGAGTTGCCTGATCGGCAGAGAGGCTTTTCAAAGCATTAGAAAAAATGCTTTGAAAAGTTAAAAAAAAAAAAAAAGTTGGCCATGCCCACCCAGTCACATTAACAACCCCCCCCACACAAGCCATGCCCACAGAACCGGTAGTAACGCATTTTACATTTCACCCCTGCCCACCGCCAACGCTATCGGTTCGGCTGAAATGATCCGAACTGGTAGCATTTCGCCTCTGGACTGGCCCGAAGTTACCCAAGCCAGCTTTCCTGCCTAACGCAAGACTAGAACTCACAGTCTCCTGGTTTCTAAGCGACACCAATCTGTACCAGTAATCATTACACCAGGGGTTGGCAACCTTAAACCCTCAAAGAGCCACAAAGGCCCTAACCAGGAACCCCCTGTTCAATTCTGGAGCCAACCGGAAATCCAGTTCTCCCCACCATGGTATTTCCTCCTAATGTGGTGTCCTTTTTCCTCTACCTATCCTAACTGAAAGCCCTATCAATTGTGGAGCTGACTGGTGACAGGGAGCCGCGACAGAGGGATGAAAGAGCCACATGCGGCTCCAGAGCTGCAGGTTGCTGACCCCTGCACTACACCAAACTCTTCATCTTCCTCCCTCCCTCCCAGTTTCTCAAAGCCACCGTTGCTTCTTACTTCCTCCTTCTTTTCTCTGGAGTCCATGTGAGGAGAAGCCAACATCTTGACTTTTTAAAAACCCCTGTCTTCCTTCCTCCATAATATCCATTGCAATATTAACTACCTGGTTGGAAGCCTGTTCCTTTCAAGCTGAGATGTTTCTTCAAACGGAAGTTGAGATACCATAATTTTTTTTGCAAGCGGTGAAGAAGAAAGAGCGGGAAGCAGAGCTCAAAAATTGGCAGTTACTCCTTCCCGTGTTTGGCTGCCATTCTCTTCCTGGGATTTGTCATCCCTGTGGACCCCAGATCCAACAACCAAGAATATGGTTCCAGAAGTTGAAATGTTGAGGTGCAGAGGCCGTACCAGCTCCAGAACTGGTCCCGTTCCTTCTAGGTTGTAGCTTTCTCCGCCGAGGACCCAAATTACGACGCCTCGAAGAACAGTGTTGAGGAGAGAGTTTGAGGAGAGCTTCTCCGTCATCTGGGGAGCGCATCCACCAAGGAGACAGCTTGAACCATCGCGGTCCTTCTACATCTCAAACACCAGCAGGTTTCTGCGAGATATTCACGGACCTTTTTGTACCCAAACACCATCACGTATGAGCTGGCGGAATAATATATGGAGGAGAGGACGCCATACATGGCATTCAGAAAGCTGCTCTCTGTATTGTTCCTGTTGTATCCCAAGACGATCGTGAGCCAGACCATGTCGTTCGCGATCCAGCAAACCACGTAAATGGAGAGCAAGGACAGTAGGATTTTGGTGGCCTGGGCCGTATGTTTATTCCACCCACTCCCCGTGGCGGAGGACGAAGCTTTGACCTTCCTGTGGTGCTTCCAGAGAAGATCTATGATGAAACCGTTGAGGATAATGACCAAGAGAATGAGAATCATGTCAAGGCTGATGGACGCGTAGGTGCTAAACTTCATGGCGAAGCTCTCGGTAGATCTCAAGCAAGTAGAAGTAGCCAAGAAGGCGATTGTCTTATTTCTTTGACCTCCGGTCTTCTCATACTGCAAATAAGGGATTTGCAGGAGGACGCTTGCCACCCAACATCCAACAAGGGTCCCGTTGACGTAGCGTGACTGATGCCTGTGGATGAACGTCGTCCACCGGTAGTTGGGCCTTCGGATCTTGATGAGGTGGAGGATGCTCAGGTTCTCCACCGACCAGATGCTGATCAGCCTCAGGGTGTGGTAGGTGTAGAGGAGAACCCTACAGCCCTCCTCCCCAAAAACCCTGGTGCTGCTGAAAACCAGCATCCCGGGGATGGCTTTGTAGCAACAGAGAAAGAAGTTCACCAGGCCCATGTTGACGATGATGCGGTCCAGAGGTTGGAGGGCCTTGCGCCGGATGGCGTGGGTCAGGAAGGCGAAGAGGACGATGAGGTTGCCGATCATGCCAACGAAGGACGAGAGGTAGATGAGAATGGACACAAAGAACATGAAGTTGAAGGCCATGATGGTCCCATCTGGCTTGGCCTTCACGCACTTCCTAGCCGGCCGTTCTCCTCCTTTGGCTCCAGAGTTGGCGAGAGCTTAGATACATCGCTTTTTTTTCTTCTCGGTTCACCTGTCCAAGGAGAGGGGTTTTTTCCCCCCCTCCGTTCAGCTCCAGAGATCAACCTTTTTTAGAAGCTCTGCCTGTCCACCGCACCTTCGCCGAGTTACTCGCAGCCACAATTCCTCCGCTGTTTGTCTAAGCGGCTCTTATCTCCGTTTGGTTGAAAAGCCTGAGGAACACAACCGATTGGCCAAAGACAGGTGGAAAGGGTGGGAAAGGAGGACTCTGGAGAAGGGGAGGGAGAAAAGACCAAAGAAGGATCGAAACGGCCTCTTCTCGGTCAATCACCGGTCAATCTTCTCCATTCTGACGTTTGAGTTGACCTCCGTCGTTTAGTTCTCAACTTACGACCACCATTTGAGCCCAAGCGGCCATACAAAAATGAGACAAATCTTAAAAGCAATTAAAATAATTTAAAAAAAAAACCGTTCAGTGGGCAGCAAAGAACCTGGCAAAGAACAAGGGCGAAAGAACTCTCCCTGTTGGATGGCGACCTGCCCGCACGCTTGCCTCCTCCACGGCCTTCCCAGCTTGCCAAGTTTTGTCGGTGCCCCGAAAAGTTAATTACAGGTAGTTCTCAACTTATGACCACCATCGAGCCCCAAACCTTTGTTAAGTGAGCTTTGCCCCGTTTTACGACCTTTCTTGCCAGAGTCGTTAAGTGAATCCCTTGCAGTTAAATTAGTAACACCGCTGTTAAATGAATCTGGCTTCTCCATTGACTTTGCTTTGTCGGAAGGTCGCACAAGGGGATCGCATGAGCCCGGGACACTGCAACAGTCATAAATAGGAGTTAGTTGCTCAGGATCTGATCACGTGACCACGGGGAATGCTGCAATGGTCGTAAGTATGAAAAACAATCACTAAGTCACTTTTTTCAGTGCCCTTGTAACTTTGAATGGTCGTTAAACGAATGGGAATAAGTTGAGGGTCCCCCTATACAGCAGCATCTGTATAGGTGGGCCCTCAGCATAATAGGAGACAAGGGCACCCCTCATTTCAGATAGACCAATCAGGTCAGCTTAAAACCAGCCCTCTAACCGAGTCTCTCTAAAATGAAAAACCCCAGTGAGACCCTACAGTTTTGACTCTGGTGCCACCTAGTGGCCCTTGCTAGGTATTAGCTACATCAGTGTTTCTCAGCCTTGGCAACTTGAAGATGAGTGGACTTCAACTCCCAGAATGCTATGCTGGCTAGGGAATTCTGGGAGTTGAAGTCCACTCATCTTCAAGTTGCCAAGGTTGAGAAACACTGAGCTACATGGACATACAGTAGTGGCCAAAATTGTGGAAACCTTTTGGGAAAAGTGTATTTTCTAAAACTAGCTAATAACACCACTTTTTTTTTTTTTTGGAGTAGTACCATAAAATTATATATCAATGGAAAGATAATTTAATAAAAAAAGTAATGCAATAGAAGGATTTGCTATTAGAATAGCAGTTACAGGATAAAGAAGAAAAGGGAAACAGGTAGAAAAAAACGAGATATACAAAAATGATCCCCATGTCAGTTAATCCTTAGTTGGGTAATCTTTAGCATGAATGACGGGCCTTACGACGTCTTCCCATGGAGTGAACCAAGTCTTTTAGTTCTGCAGCTGTTCTAATGTGAAACCAAGATGGAAGGATGGCTTCTATTAACTGGGTTTTATTGCTGGGTCGCTTCTGACTAACAAGTTTCTTTAGTCGGCTTCATAGATTTTCAATTGGGTTAAGGCAGTGGTGAAATCCAAATTTTTTTTACTACCGGTTCTTTGGGCGTGACTTGGTGGGTGTGGTGTGGCTTGGTGGGCGTGGCTTGATGGGCGTGGCAGGGGGGAAATACTGCAAAATCTCCATTCCCATCCCACTCCAAGGGAAGGATACTGCAAAATCCCCATTCCCACCCCACTCCTGGGGGAAGGATATTGCAAAATCTCCATTCCCATCCCACTCTGGGGCCAGCCAAAGGTGGGATTTGCTGGTTCTCTGAACTACTCAAAATTTCTGCTACCAGTTCTCCAGAACCTGTCACAACCTGCTGGATTTCACCCCTGGGTTAAGGTCTGGGCTATTCCCAGGCCATTCCAACAGAGGAATATGATTATCTTCAAACTCTAAAAAAAAATGGTGGTATTAGCCATCATACCAGAGGAGGTATTCAGCAGGTTCTGACAGATTCTGGAGAACCGGTAGAGGAAATTTTGAGTAGTTCGAAGAACCGGCAAATACCACCTCTGGCTGGCCCCAGAGTGGGGAGGGAATGGGGATTTGCAGTATCCTTCCCCCAGGAGTGGGGAGGGAATGGAGATTTTGCAATATCCTTCCCCCAGGAGTGGGGAGGGAATGGGGATTTGCAGTATCCTTCCCCCAGGAGTGGGGAGGGAATGGAGATTTTGCAATATCCTTCCCCCAGGAGTGGGGAGGGAATGGGGATTTGCAGTATCCTTCCCCCAGGAGTGGGGAGGGAATGGAGATTTTGCAATATCCTTCCCCCAGGAGTGAGGAGGGAATGGGGATTTGCAGTATCCTTCCCCCAGGAGTGGGGAGGGAATGGAGATTTTGCAATATCCTTCCCCCAGGAGTGGGGAGGGAATGGGGATTTTGAAGTATCCTTCCCCTGCCACGCCCACCAAGCCACGCCCACAGAACCGGTAGTAAAAAAAAATTGAATTCCACCACTGCAATCAAACCTCAAAAATACACTTTTCCCAAAAGGTTTCCACAATTTTGGCCACTACTGTATTTGTCTGTGTGGTAAAGAGGTAAGTTGAAGGTAAGGAGTCAGAGCTGAAGAAGCTTCTTGGATGAATAACAGAATATCAGAATAACAGAGTTGAAAGGGAACTTGGAGATCTTCTAGTCCAACCCTCTGCATAAGCAGATTAATCAGCGGGTATCCCAGGTTGGGGTCCAAAAAGCGAAAGATGGCGGCCACGATGGAGCAAGCAATGTCAATCACACCGCCGTGGCTGCCATCTTGACTTTTTCGCCCACTCTCTGGGGCACCCCTGAGATTGGTTCAAAAGAAAACTCGACAACATTTGTCTAAATGTTAAAACTGGGTCAGGAATTTCCCCAGGTCGCCTCTCCTGCTTTGAATGTCGAGTTGGAAATTCTGGCTTGTGCTAACGCAAAAGTGGATCGTTTGGGAGAAAATGGATTTCAAGACATTTTTAAAATAAATAAATAAAAACACACTCAGTATATCTTATTTAATGATATTTTCAGGCGAACGCATGAAAAAAAAAAACAGATTAACACAAACACAGGATGTGATTTGATTCCTCTTGGGAGGGAACGCCTACTAAAGAGACCTCAAAAAGGTGATTAATTCTTTGGGGTCAATATTCAGAATTCGCTATTAGGAATTAAAGTGTTAAACGCAATTAAAGAATGAAAGCAGCTCTGTTATTCTATTGTTTTTCCAGCAAAAGCAAAAAAACAATCTTCAGTTGAGTCAGATTGCATTGCTGGTGATTTCACAGACCCGTCTAAATCATTTTGATCAATTGCAATATGGGAATTAATTATATACCGTGTTTCCCCGAAAATAAGACCCTGTCTTATATTTTTTTTGAACCCCGAAATAAGCACTTGGCCTGATTTTCGGGGAGATCTTATTATTTTGGGGCACGTGGAGCAAGACAGAGCTCCTCTTGCCATCTTACGTGATTTCCAGCTCTGTCTCCCTAACCTTAACCAGCTGCGGATGAGTTTAAATATTTTTGGGGAGGGCTTATTTTTGGGGGAGGTCTTATTTTTGGGGCAACATAGTATTTTTCTGTTATGGATTTATTATAATGATTTATTTGTTTATTTGTTTGTTTGTTCATTCATCTATTTACTGACTCACTCACTTAATTGACTTATTTATTATTTTATCGATTAAAATTTTATTTTAACGCACCCGATAGCCAAACTCTCCGGCTAATTTAGTATAAATCACTTATTATAAATACTGCTGTTTGTTTTTCTTGATAGGCATTTCTTGTCCATTAATGTTATGTGTGGGACATAATATAACGTCCTTTCATATTGTATGTCCTTCCATGTATTATATGGAAGTTAAATTGTATGGTAGAAACAGAGGTGGGTTTCAGCAGGTTCTGACCAGTTCTGGAGAACCTGTAGCGGAAATTTTGAGTAGTACGGAGAACCAGTAGTAAAAATTCTGGCTGGCCCCTTTCCCATCTATTCTCTGCCTCCCAAGTCCCAGCTGATCAGGAAGAAACAGGGATTTTGCAATATCCTTCCCCCGGAGTGGGGTGGGAATGGAGATTTTGCAGTATCCTTCTCCTGCCATGCCCACCAAGCCATGCCACACCCACCAAGCCACATCCACAGAACCGGTAGTAAAAATTCTGACTGGCCCCCACCCCCATCTATTCTCTGCCTCCCAAGTCCCAGCTGATCAAGAGGAAATGGGGATTTTGCAGTATCCTTCCCCTTCCAGGCCCACCAAGCCATGCCATGCCATGCCACGCCCACCAAGCCACGCCCAGAGAACCGGTGGTAAAAAAAAATTGAAACCCACCACTGGGTGGAAAGCTAAAACATAGGATGGATAATTGCGGGAACTCTGTACAGTATGTCTGGTTTAATGAAAAGAAGGACCAGAGGTGACATGATAGCAGTCTTCCCATATTTGAGGGGTTGCCACAAAGAAAAAGGGGTCAACCTATTTTCCAAAGCACCAGAAAGCAAAACAAGAAACAAAAGATGGAAAGTAATCAAGCAGAGAAGCAACCTGCAACGAAGGAGAAACTTCCTAACAGTGAGAACAATTAACCAGTGGAACAACTTGCCACCAGAAATTCTGAGTGCTCCATCATTGGAGGTCTTTAAGAAAAGACTGGACAGTCACTTGTCTGAAATGTATAGGGCAGTGATGGCTAATCTTTTTGCTGTCGCGTGCCAAAAGTGGGGGGACCGTGGGAAGGGTTGCGCGAGTGTGTGCCCACACCCACAATTCAATGCGCCCTGCCCCCCCCGCACATGTGTGCATGACTCCCCCCCGTGCTTTCCCCACTTTTGGCACGCAATGGCACGGTGGGCCAGGTAGGCCTGTTTTTCACCCTCCTCAGAGGCTTTCCTAGCGCCTGGGGAGGGCAAAAACAGCCTTCCCTACCCCTCGAAGGCCCTCTGGAGGCTGGAAACAGCCTGTTTCCTGACTTCACACTCGTGTGCCCACAGATATGGCTCCGTGTGCCACCTGGGGTATAGGGTCTCCTGCCTGAACAGGGGGTTAGACTAGAAGGCCTCCAAAGTCCCTTCCAGCCCTAGGATTCTATACTTCTAGCTGGGTTGGATCCCAAATTCGCAAACTGACGAAGCTACCAAAAGCTGATTTTGCTAGTATTATTATAATGTCAAATCTGGAGGCTGTTGCGTGGACAAAACCTCCCCTCTATGGTCTGGAAGCAGACAACTTCCAATAAATAAATTTGATTTTTTTTTTTTCCTAATAAAAACTTCTGAAGGTTTTGGCAGATGGTGGGTGGGTGGGAGCAAGCAAGCAAGAGAAGGGAGCCTTTTCCCCAATTTCGATGCCAACACGATGGGAGCAAACTCAACCGCGGATGAATTTACAGAAGGCCCTTCGAAGGCATTTTCGTTTCAATTGCTTTGGTTTAAAATAATAAAGTGTTTGTTCTCGCTCGCTCCCCGTTTTTATTCCTTTTCTTTTCTTTTTTTTTAAAAAAAATGTTTTTATTATGCCTTTTCCTTTATTCCACATCACATTTCCAGTTTTGCAACAACAGTGTACTCGTTGTATCCAGTCCTTTTTAAATATGCATAGTATTATACACTTAACCATTATTCTCGTAATCGTACAGCATAGCCGCTTTTAAATACATGATCTTGTCCGTCATATTCACATCCCTTATTTTCCTAATTGTACAATAGCGCTCTATATATTTCACATTCTATACATTTTAATCCATAGGCACGTACCGTCCGATAGAAATATTGCTTACACTATATACCAGTGGTGAAATCCATATTTTTTTACTACCGGTTCTGTGGGCGTGGCTTGGTGGGCGTGGTGTGGCTTGGTGGGCGTGGCTTGGTGGGCGTGGCAGGAGAAGGATACTGCAAAATCTCCATTCCCACCCCATTCTGGGGCCAGCCAGAGGTGGTATTTGTCGGTTCTCCGAACCACTCAAAATTTCCGCTACCGGTTCTCTGAACTGCTCAAAATTTCCTCTACCGGTTCTCCAGAACCTGTCAGAACCTGCTGGATTTCATCCCTGGTATATACTCTTATATATATCTATATCCCTGTATTTGTTTCTAGTTTGTTAATCTTCTTTCATTATTAAGTTTCTAATCTCTACTCCTGTTATCTAGCCATTTATACAATCAGTCCCATGTTGAGTAATACTGTTACCCCTTTATCTTTAAATTCCATTGTTAATCTGTCCAATTCAGTCCATTCTAATATTTTCTTTATTACCATTTCTTCTGTAGGTATACTTCTGTTTTTCCAATTTTGTGCATTTATAATCCTAGCTGCTGTTATTACATGTAACCAATGGTGGGTTCCTACTGATTCGTCCCAGTTCGTGCGAACCGGTAGTGGCAGCGGTGGGAGGATCCGTCCACGCACCTGGACATCATCACGGACCATCTGTGCATGGAGTCATGTTTACAAACCGGTAGTGAAGGTAAGTGGAACCCACCACTGCATGTAACATTAAGTATATGATGCTTTTATTGTATTTCCCTGGTAGTATACCTAATAAGAAAACCGTATTTTTCAGAGTATAAGACGCACCTTTTTCCCCCCTAAAAGGGGGTGAAAATTTAGGTGCGTCTTATACACTGAATGTAGCCCCGCCCACCCACTGGCCCCCATCCTTTGGCCTCTGCCTCGCAGCAGTTACCTCCTTGCAAGCAAACAGCAAGAAAAAAACAGCTCCTTTCAGCCTCAGCACAGCCTAATTAGTACAAGTTGATCGGATCGGCTTCCCAACTCTCAGCTGATTTGCTCTCAGCTGTTTTGCGCAGGGCTCTGCGGTTTGCTGCAAAGAGGTAAATTGCTGGAGCAGATTTCCCCCCCCCTTGTGCTAATCAAGCTATGCTGAAAATGAAAATGAAAGTAAAGCAGGCTATTTGCTGTTTGCTGCAATGAGGCAAAATTGCTCAGAAGCAGAGGCAGAGGGAGATTTCTTTTTCTTCTTTTCCTCACCAAAAATGGTAGGTGCATCTTATACTCCTGTGCATCTTATACTCCGAAAAATACAGTAGTTCTGGTTTTAAATCTATTTGTTGTGCTGTCGTCTCTTCTAGTCACCCTTTTATCTTTACCCAATATCTTTTTGCCGATGGACAGGTCCACCACATATGATAGTAGGTTCCCTGTGCCCATTTACATTTCCAGCACTCTGGTGACATATTTGGGAACATTTTTGCCATTCTTGCTGGCAACAAGTGCCATCTATAGAACATTTTGTACAAGTTTTCTTTATATGCTGTTTTGACATTGTTAACGTTTTTATTCCTTTTCTATTGTTTTCCTTATGGGTCATTTTCCTTCCCTTTCGGTTCCCTCTTGTCTTCACCAAAGAAAATCAAAATCCAAGGAGGGATGCAGTAGAAACAAACTCAATTTTGCTTCAGAAGATCCAGGAACAGGATACAAAGTAGTCCTCGACTTACAACAGTTTACAACACTGCGACCGTCATAAATGTGGAAAAACGGTGATAAGTCATTTTTTTTCAGTGCCGCTGTAACTTTGGTCACTAAACGAACTGTTGTTAAGTCAAGGATTACCTGTACAGGTAGTCCTCGATTTACAGCAGTTTGCTTAATGACCATTCAAAGTTACAACGGTACTGAAAAAAGTGACTTGGGACCATTTATTCATACTGATCTAGATTCGGATGCTTCATAACTGACTCACATTTATGACGGGTGCAGCAAAGTGAATCGGAATTCCTGATTCACTTAACAACCGTGTTACTCCTTTAACAACTGCGGCGATTCACTTAACGAACGGGGCAAGAAAAGTCGTAAAATGGGGCCAAAACTCACTTAACACGTGTCTCGCTTAGCAACATAAAATTTGGGCTCCAATGTGGTCGTAAATTGAGGACTACCTGGGTTGGTACTACCTTTATTTTCTTTTATAAAGTCATTCTGTTTCTATTTTGTATTTTGGGATTTTTTCCAGTTCTTTTCTCTTCCCTTCTGTTATCTCCAAGTACCGAAATATCCACGATGCAGACTTTTATTTTGTATTCCTTATCAAAAATTGTTAATTCTGCTCATTTCCGTTTGCCAACGTTGGGTCCCCTCTCTCTTTTTTCGCCCATATTTCGCAATGCAGCCTTTAATAATTTCGGGAAAAGGTCACGTTAATTAAATAAATGCCCCCCGAGGAATGGAAACGCAGGGTCTGCATTCCGACAAAGGGAACCATCCAGCTGAGATAATTATTATGGGTAAGAAGTGTGAAATTAGATCATCACATTCAGACTTAAAATGGGGTGTTTGCGTTGGTGAGAAGGGGAGAGAGAGAGAGAGAGAGAGATGGAGGACTGAAGAAAGAGAGGCAACATTCGTTCGGTAACATAGAATAACGGAGGGGGAAGGGACCTTGGAGGTCATCTAGTCCAACCCCCTGCTCAAGCAGGAAACCCTTTACCCCTGATAGTGAACTTATGGCATGCACGCCAGGTGGCACGTGGAGTCATATCTGTGGGCACGTGAGCATTGCCCTAGCTCAGCTCCAGTGTGCATGTGCACGTCGGCCAGCTGATTTTCAGGCCTTCCGGGTCCACCGGAAGTCGGGAAATGGGCTGTTTCCGGCAGGGGTGGGTTCTAAATTTTTTTTACTAGCGGTTCTGTGGGCGTGGCTTATTTTGTGGGTGTGGCTTGGAGGTCATGTGACTAGGTGGGCGTGGCTAGCTGGTCAGAGTCATTTCTGGAAGGCCCTCGCACTTATGACCAGTCCTCACACTTACGACCCGACTCATTTGTTTGCTTTTAACACTGATCAGCTGTAGGGCGGCCCTTTGAAGCCCCGTGACAAGAATTTAAACAGTTTTTTTTCCCCTCTAGTCATCAGCTGGGACTCAGGAGGCAGCAATAGATTGGGGGTGAGACCAAATAAAAGGTAAGAATAACGTTGGTGGGGGGGTGGGAGGGCGGGGGGCGGGAGAACCGGTTCGGTGATGTCATATCATCACTGTTACCGGCTCGGCCGAACTGGACCGAACCGGGAGGAACCCACCATTGGTTTCCGGCCTCCAGAGGGCCTCTGGGGGGGTGGGAACGGTCGTTTTCGCCCTCTCCAGGCTCCTAGAAAGCCTCTGGAGTCTGGGGAGAGTGAAAAATGGGCCTTGCAGTCCCACCGGAAGTTGAGAAACAGGCCATTTCCGACCTTTAGAGGGCCTCTGGAGGAGTGGGAAAGGCTGTTTTCGCCCTCCCCAGGCTCCTAGAAAGCCTCTGGAACCTGAGGAGATTGAAAAATGGGCCTTGCGGTCCCACTGGAAGTTGGGAAATGGGCTGTTTCCAGCCTCTGGTGGGCCTCTGGGGGGGTGGGAAAGGCCGTTTTCGCCCTCCCCAGGCTCCAAGAAAGCCTCTGGAACCTGAGGAGAGTGAAAAATGGGCCTTGCGGTCCCACTGGAAGTCGGGAAATGGGCTGTTTCCAGCCTCTGGGGGGCCTCTGGGGGGGTGGGAAAGGCCGTTTTCGCCCTCCCCAGGCTCCAAGAAAGCCTCTGGAACCTGAGGAGAGTGAAAAATGGGCCTTGCGGTCCCACTGGAAGTCGGGAAATGGGCTGTTTCCAGCCTCTGGGGGGCCTCTGGGGGGGTGGGAAAGGCCGTTTTCCGCCCTCCCCAGGCTCCAAGAAAGCCTCTGGAACCTGAGGAGAGTGAAAAATGGGCCTTGCGGTCCCACTGGAAGTCGGGAAATGGGCTGTTTCCAGCCTCTGGGGGGCCTCTGGGGGGGTGGGAAAGGCCGTTTTCCGCCCTCCCCAGGCTCCAAGAAAGCCTCTGGAACCTGAGGAAAGTGAAAAATGGGCCTTGCGGTCCCACTGGAAGTCGGGAAATGGGCTGTTTCCAGCCTCTGGGGGGCCTCTGGGGGGGTGGGAAAGGCCGTTTTCCGCCCTCCCCAGGCTCCAAGAAAGCCTCTGGAACCTGAGGAGAGTGAAAAATGGGCCTTGCGGTCCCACTGGAAGTCGGGAAATGGGCTGTTTCCAGCCTCTGGGGGGCCTCTGGGGGGGTGGGAAAGGCCGTTTTCTCGCCCTCCCCAGGCTCCAAGAAAGCCTCTGGAACCTGAGGAAAGTGAAAAATGGGCCTTGCGGTCCCACTGGAAGTCGGGAAATGGGCTGTTTCCAGCCTCTGGGGGGCCTCTGGGGGGGGTGGGAAAGGCCGTTTTCGCCCTCCCCAGGCTCCAAGAAAGCCTCTGGAACCTGAGGAGAGTGAAAAATGGGCCTTGCGGTCCCACTGGAAGTCGGGAAATGGGCTGTTTCCAGCCTCTGGGGGGCCTCTGGGGGGGTGGGGAAAGGCCGTTTTCGCCCTCCCCAGGCTCCAAGAAAGCCTCTGGAACCTGAGGAGAGTGAAAAATGGGCCTTGCGGTCCCACTGGAAGTCGGGAAATGGGCTGTTTCCAGCCTCTGGGGGGCCTCTGGGGGGGTGGGAAAGGCCGTTTTCCGCCCTCCCCAGGCTCCAAGAAAGCCTCTGGAACCTGAGGAGAGTGAAAAATGAGCCTTGTGGTCCCACTGGAAGTCGGGAAATGGGCTGTTTCCAGCCTCTGGTGGGCCTCGGGGGGGTGGGAAAGGCCGTTTTTCGCCCTCCCCAGGCTCCAAGAAAGCCTCTGGAACCTGAGGAAAGTGAAAAATGGGCCTTGCGGTCCCACTGGAAGTCGGGAAATGGGCTGTTTCCAGCCTCTGGGGGGCCTCTGGGGGGGTGGGAAAGGCCGTTTTCGCCCTCCCCAGGCTCCAAGAAAGCCTCTGGAACCTGAGGAGAGTGAAAAATGGGCCTTGCGGTCCCACTGGAAGTCAGGAAACGGGCCGTTTCCGGCCTCTGGAGGGCCTCTGTGGCGGTGGGAAAGGTCGTTTTCGCCCTCCCCAGGCTCCAAGAAAGCCTCTGGAGCCTGGGGAAAGTGAAAAATGAGCCTTGCGGTCTGGAGGGCCTCTGGGGGGGTGGGAAAGGCCGTTTTCCGCCCTCCCCAGGTTCCTAGAAGGCCTCTAGAGTCTGGAGAGAGCGAAAAATGGGCCTTGCCGTCCCACCGGAAGTTGAGAAACAGGCCGTTTCCGACCTCTGGAGGGCCTCTGGAGAGGTGGGAAAGGCCGTTTTCACCCCTATCTTAAAGGTGTGCCAGGGAAGAAGAAAAACCAAATTATTTTTTCAAGATCCCCTGCAAACTCTATTTCTACCCTCTTCTCTGGACTCTGCAATACAGGCAGTCCTCGACTTAAAAACACTTCACTTAGGGACCATTCAAAGTCACAACAGCACACAAAAAAAAGTGACATATAACCGTTTTTTCACACTTTACGACCGTGGCAACATCCCCGTGGTCACGGGATCCAAATTCAGACGCTTGTCAACTGGCTCCTATTTACGACGGTCGCAGTGGCCCCGGGGGGGGGCACGTGATCCGCTTTTGCGACCTTCTAACAAGCAAAGTCAACGGGGAAATCCAGATCCACTTAGCAACCCTGTCCCTGACTTAACAACGCGCGACGATTCGCTTTAACAAAGCTGGCGTGAAAAGTCGTAAAATGGGGCGCAACTCACTTAACGCAGGTTTCAGTTAGCAACAGAAATTATTTTGGCTCGATTGTGGTCATACCTCAAGGACTATTGATATCTTTCTACTTGGAAAAATCTGATTTTTTTTCCCCCTGCCTTTAAAATCAACCTTGCTTTTCAGGCTGCGCCAGAAAGATGCAAAATCGTGCCGATTTCTCTCCGTTTCCTGCAGTGCTAAATTTTCTATTCGAGCATTTAAGAAATAAAAATATTCTGGAGTTGGTGGCAGGTTTACTGCTCACAATACTGACAGAATTCATTTGAGCCTTAATTTCAGCATCCGCTCTATTTGGGCCAGGGTACATCCAAGCATCCCGTCGCATCCCTCTTTTCATGTATTCAGCACGCGATACAGGTAATCCTCGACATACGACCCCAACGGAGGCCAAAATTCACGTTGCTAAGCGAGACATTTCTTAAGGGAGGTTTTGCCCCATGTTACGACTTTTCTTGCCGACATTCGTTACTCGAAATCACGGCAGTTGTGCCGATACCCGCTGGGGACTACCCAAGACAGTTTATCATGCCATTGTTGGAAGAAATATCCACGTTCAGTTCCGAGCCGGGAAAAAGGCACGGGAAATAAAATGGAGGCAGGCTGCATTTTGGAAAGGAGATCTCTGTTTAATTAGTTTAATTATTCCTCTCTCTCTCCCCCCTCTCTCTATGTCTCTCTATGTCTCTCTCCCCTCTCTCTCTGTATCTCTCTATGTCTCTCTCTCCCCTCTCTCTCTATCTCTCTCCCCTCTCTCTCCATTTCTCTATGTCTCTCTCTCTCCTCCTCTCTCTGTATCTCTCTGTCTCTCTCTTTCCCCCTCTCTCTGTATCTCTTTATTCCTCTCTCTCCCCCCCTCTCTCTATGTCTCTTTCCCCTCTCTCTCTGTATCTCTCTCTGTCTCTCTCTCTCCCCTCTCTCTCTATGTCTCTCTAGCTCTCTCTCCTCCCCACCTCTCTCTCTGTCTCTGTCCTGGCCACTTCTCCATCCTTCGCCATAGCCCTTACCTTCTCAGGCCAGGCGAGGAGTGACTGGGAAGGGAGGGCGAGGGGCGGGGCCAGCCAGTGGTGGGATCACCTGACAGGGAACCACAGCAGGGGGACGAAAGAGCCGCACGTGGCTCCGGAGCCGCAGGTTGCTGACCCCTGAATTAGTAGCTAGAAACTTCAGTGACAACAGCATGCTTCTGGGATGGTCATAAGTCACCTTTTTTCAGTGCCATTGTAAATATACTTGTTGGAAGGAAAATCCATCTGGTTCAGGTCCAAGCCGGGAGAAAGACACGGGAAATAAAACGGAGGCTGGAAGCTGATTGGAAAGGAAGGGTCCATTTATTGATGATGATGACGCAAAACCACCAACCACATGTGATTTTGGGACAGTCACAGCTGACCAAACGGTTGAATGAGGGGATGGATCTTTAGAGGTTTCCGTGACTTTGAAGTTTAGACTGTTCTGGGGGGGGGGTCTTGCAATGAAGGGGATTTTGTGTTCTAAAAGGGTGTCGGGCGGGGGTGAAATCCAGCAGGTTCTGGAGAACCGGTAGCGGAAATTTTGAGTAGTTCAGAGAACCGGCAAATATCACCTCTGGCTGGCCCCAGAGTGGGGTGGGAAGGGAGATTTTGCAGTATCCTCCCTGGAGTGGGGTGGGAAGGGAGATTTTGCAGTATCCTTCCCCCTGGAGTGGGGAGGGAATGGAGATTTTGCAGTATCCTTCCCCCAGGAGTGGGGAGGGAATGGAGATTTTGCAATATCCTTCCCCCAGGAGTGGGGTGAGAATGGGGATTTTGCAGTATCCTTCCCCTGGAGTGGGGAGGGAATGGAGATTTTGCAGTATCCTTCCCCTGGGGTGGGAAAGGAATGGAGATTTTGCAATATCTTGAACGGGCTACTGCTGGCAGTATTTGCTTTGCTTATGAATGGAGACATCTAGATAGTGGGTTTCCTCTTTCAAGAAGCTCTTTATCTCCTTAAGTGCTGGCATCTGCTGCGGGCTATTAAGAAAGACTGGGGGCTGCTTTCTGCCTCTAAAAACATGTTTCTCCATTTCTCCTTTAGGGAAATATATTCTGCCTTTAAAAAAAAAAAAATCCTAAAATATTTCATTCTTCTGGGGCGGGAGGGGAGGCTTCCCACACCATTCAACACTCAGCTTAGATTTTGACGTCTTGATCCTTTTCTCGTCTTCTCTAAACCTTTCCCTTCTCTTCTACTCTTGCCTAGGATTCTGTGGCCCTTCGCTTGGATTGACAGCTGCAGAACCCCCAAAAGGTTTCTGCATTTGACGTCGCTTCATCCCAGGCTGACAGGCAGGTTCAGGGAGGCAGGAAGACAAATGCTATTCACCTGGAAATTGAGGTCCGTGTGGGAAACAGATGATATTGTATTTCACTCGACAAACCAATTTAGGGCATTGTTTTTAAGCGACTGTGTGTGTGTGTGTGTGGCAGGCATAAAGGAACGTTATGACGTTATAACGTAATTAAAGGATTAAATTAAATGTAATTAAACGAATGTTATAACGTAATTAAAGGCAACTTTAATTGCCTTTAAGTATGCGAGCATTCCTCCTCCTCCTTCTCCCACAAGCCCCACTCCCTTCTAGCACTGATGATATTACCTAGTTTGGTGATGAAAATGTCCACAAGGAAACCACCAAGCTCAGAGAGTACCAAGGACCCCACAGTCGTCCTCTTCCTCTTCTTCTTCCTCCTCCTCCTCCTCCTCCTTTCCATAAACCTCCCTCTCTTCCAGAACTGATTATGTTACCTAGTTGGGTCATGAAACGTTTGCAATAAAACAACCAAGCTCAGATAGGACGAAGGACCTCCCAAGTTCAACCCTGAGCTACAAATATTATCTTCTATCGAGGTCTAATTGTGGATTCCCTACAAGACCAGGAATGCCTACCTCAGTGAGATTTTATGAACTTTTGCTGTCCTGGCCTAATTGTAGGTGGGTAGGAGTTTTTGGTTTCCGGGTTTTAAAATACACCCTCATGCTTTTCGGTGGCTTTTAAGGCCTCGTGCATGCTTGCCGCCGAAAGCCTCCGGTTAATGTTCCGATAATTACAGCGCAGAAGATTCCAGAAAGTAGTCCTCAGGTCGCGGTTGAAGAAAGCGTAAATCAAGGGGTTGATGAGGGAGTTGGTGTAACCCAACCACAGCAGAGTTCTCTCCAACCACAGCGGGATACAACTGCATCGGCTGCCGCAGAGGAAAGGCCTGGCGGTGGACATCAAGAAGAAGGGCAGCCAGCAAACGGTGAAGGTGCCCACGATGATGCCGAGGGTCCTGGCGGCCTTCTGCTCCCTCTTGAAGATGGAGATGTTCTTGTGGTCCTCCTGAAGGAACTTGGATAACGTGGCACACTCCTTGGCAGCCTGGCTGCGTTTGGTGCTCCGCGGCGGCCGTACGCCAGAGTCTACGCAGACGATACAGTCCTGGTCGTGAGGTCTCGGGAAGTCCATGAAGCGGTGTTTCCGAGCGCTGGCTTTGGCCGCCTTGTAGATCCTGTGGTACATGACCAGCATAACAGTCGTGGGGATGTAGAAGGCCACGCCGGTGGAGTAGATGGTGTAGCCAACATCCTGGCTGATGAGACACACTCGCTCCACCGTGACATTCTTGGCCCAGCCGAACAAGGGAGGGAGAGTGATGGAAGCGGAAAGCAGCCAAACCACGAAGACCATCTTGGCCATGAGTTTCCCGTCTTGTCTCACCGGGTAGGTCAACGGTCGAGTGATTCCCAGGTATCTGGAAAACATGGGTGCAGATTGAGCGTGCAGAGAGGCCTCGACTTACGACCGGTCGCTTAGCGAACATGTGAAGTTATAACAGACCTCCTCAAGGGTCATTTATGACCCGGGTTAGAAGCTCCAATGGCTGCCTTTTCCCACGGTCACATGATCACATTTTGGGCACTATGCAATCCACATTTACAGTTTGTTTGCAGCATCCTGCAGTCACATGACCATGATGTATAATCTTTTTTTTAATGGGGGAAACCGGTATTTAAGATTAAGATTAGATTAGATTACAGATTATATTAGATAAAATAAGATTAAGATTAGAATTAGAATTAGATTAGATCACATTAAGATTAGATTAGAATAGAATAGAATAGATTTAGATTAGATTTAGATGATTAAATTAGATTAGATTAGAATATATTAGATTTAGATTAGATTCAGGTGATTAGATTAGATTAGAATAGATTACATTTAGATGATTAGAATAGAATAGAATAGAATAGAATAGATTTGATTTGATTTAGATGATTAGATTAGATTAGATTAGAGTAGATTAGATTTAGATTAGATTTAGATGATTAATTAGAATAGATTAGATTAGAAAAGATTAGAATAGAATAGATTAGATTTAGATTAGATTTAGATTAAATTTAGATGATTAGATTATATTAGAATAGATTAGATTAGATTTAGATGATTAGATTAGAATAGATTAGAATAGACTAGAATAGATTAGAATAGATTATATTTAGATGATTAGATTAGATTAGATTTAGATTAGATTTAGATTAGATTTAGATGATTAGATTAGAATAGATTAGAATAGACTAGAATAGATTAGAATAGATTATATTTAGATGATTAGATTAGATTAGATTAGATTTGGATTAGATTTAGATTATTAGATTAGATTAGAATATATTAGATTACATTTAGATGATTAGATTAGAATAGATTAGATTAGACTAGACTAGATTAGACTAGATTAGATTTAGATGATTAGATTAGATTAGATTAGATTAGATTTAAATTAGATTTAGATTTAGATGATTAGATTGGATTGGATTGGATTGGATTGGATTGGATTAGATAGATATGAACAACCTAGATTAGCTCATCTCTCCTTGGGATCTTCTGAATGCGCTGGACTTCAACAGAGTCTTTGAAGACCAACACCCCTGGAAGACCCCAGATGGAGGAGGTCTAGTTCCCCTGGTCATCTCCAAGCTGTACTTCTATGATCGCCTATGATCACTCCCATCTTCTATGATCAAACCTGAAGAACATCATCATACCCCTTACCTGTCCACGCTGATGACGCAGAGGGTCATGATGGACGCCGTACAACACATGACGTCCATGGCAATGAACACGTTGCAGAAGACTTCTCCAAACAGCCATTTGCCTCCCACCAAATCCGTGATGATCACAAAAGGCATGACCGCCAGGGCGACGGACAGGTCCGCAGCGGCCAAAGAAACCACCAGATAATTGGATGGTTGCCGGAGCTTTTTGACGGTGCACACGGAGATGACCACCAGACTGTTCCCCGCGATGGTCAGCAGGGTGATGATGGAGATGGCTATCCCAATGACCACTTTTTCCGTGTCCCCATACAGCACGATGTCCTCTCCGCAATCAGTGGAGTTGGTGGCATTGGAGAGTTCGGCCCTCGGTTCATTGAGTTGGGAAAGTCCTTCAGTCATGAATGTTGACTTCCAGGAAGAGACGCTCCTGCTTCGTGGTCTCCACAAGGAGAGGTCGCAGCTCCCAAAGTTGACTGGATTGGATCTTTATCAACATCTTCAAGCTGATGGCTGCATGGAGAATAGGAATGGATCATGAGTTGGCTTTAGGTTTTCATAACAGTGGTAGTTAGCTACAGCGGTTGACCTTGAAGTCAAAGTCATGGAGATACTTCATCCTTTCCTCCATAAATACCTGAGAAAGGTCCCTAGCTACACAACCAACATGGCGGTAGTCCTCAACTTACAACAGTTCATTTAGTGACCGTTTGAAGTTACAACCCCACTGAAAAAGTGACTTATGACATAGGACCCTTGTTCACACTTATGACATCCCCACAGTCACGTCATCAAAATTTAGACGCTTGGCAGCTGGCTCATATTTGTGACGTGTCCTGGAGTCATTCTCTTTTGCGACCTTCTGACAAGCCATGGGGAAGCCAGATTCACTTGACAACCGTGTGACTAACTTAACAACTGCAATGACTCACTTAACAACTGTGGCAGGAAAGGTCATAAAATGAGGCAAAATTCACTTAATGACTGTCCTGCTTAGCAACATAAATTTTGGGCTCAATTGTGGTCATAAGTTGAGGAATAAATGAATTTCATTTAGTTCAAGCTTTTTCTGTAACCACACAATGATTCAATCTTGAAATCAAAGTCTCGTTTCTTTTTTTCTTTTTTATTCCGATCTTAAAAATAAGAGAATCCATTTCCCAATGGAATCAGGACTGAATAAAATCTCTTCTTCGTTTAAAACTTAATGCTGCCACCTCAAACCCCAAACCATTTTTCCCTCCAGCCATTTTTTCCCCTCCATAGTGAGAAATAATCCATCACTCTTTTTACGCTTATTCGATTTTTCTGCACCGTCTTCCTCTTATCACATCTGCGCCGAATCTTAACGAATCATAAAATAATAGAATGGAGTAAATTAAATAATAGAATAAAACTTGGCAAACGATGAAAAGAATGTTAAATAAAAAGTAAAGACAAAATAAAACAGTAAAAATAAAATAATAAAGTCAAACAAGACAATCCGATGCAAGAAAATAAAGAGCTACTGGAAACAGCCTTAGCTGAATTATTCTCAGACGGATGATTAAACAGGAGGCATTTGCAAATGAATCAAAATTGACTATATACTACCAAAAAAGGAGAATTCTGAGAAGATGACAGCCAAAAAGACTTGCACCAAGCAGAGAAAAGGGAATTTTGAGGGGGGGGGGAGATTTTTATGATTGAAGACACTCGGCAAGGAAATGGCCACAACCAGTAAAAATCATTTTCACAGTCTGTAGCTTCTGTTCTTCATTTTTCCTCTGATCTATCATTTGCTTCTTCCTTTACCTAGCCAGGATCTAAACTCCTGTTCCAAGAATAACCCCACTTACATCTTGATCAAGTAGCTCACCAATCATGATTAACTTTTCAATTGCCATCAGACTGTTAATTTGGTGCAATAAACTACCATGGATTTCTTTCTTTCTTTCTTTCTTTCTTTCTTTCTTTCTTTCTTTCTTTCTTTCTTTCTTTCTTTCCTTCCTTCCTTCCTTCCTTCTTTCCTTCCTTCCTTCCTTCCTTCCTTCCTTTTTCTTTCTTTCTTTCTTTCTTTCTTTCTTTCTTTCTTTCTTTCTTTCTTTCTTTCTCTCTCTCTCTCTTTCTTTCTTTCTTCTCCTTCCTCCCTTCTTTCCTTCCTTCCTTCCTTCCTTCCTTTCCTTCCTTCCTTCCTCTTTCTTTCTTTCTTTCTTTCTTTCTTTCTTTCCTTCCTTCCTTCCTTCCTTCCTTCCTTCCTTCCTTCCTTCCTTCCTTTTTCTTTCTTTCTTTCTTTCTTTCTTTCTCTCTTTCTTTCTTTCTTTCTTCTCCTTCCTCCCTTCTTTCCTTCCTTCCTTCCTTCCTTCCTTCCTTCCTTCCTTCCTTTCCATTACCTTTGGAAAAATTGCTTTCGGAAAATTGCTTTTAATAGCCGCATATCACTTACGTTCCCTTTCAGGGGCAAAGATATCTTTTATTATCAAATACAAGATAAGCAATCTATTGGATTGTTGGCATTCTTAACAGCATATTATATTAAAAGGGAGATCTTTGCATAGCCAGAGTTAAAAGCGTCAGCCGGGAGGATGAACTTGGCTGAGATAGCTTGCGGTAAGACGAGCGGTCAATACATTTAATAAATAAGGGTGGAAAAATAAAATAGGTTCCAAAAGAGAGGATGGGATTTTTCACCGAATCTCGTTTCTGGCTTCGTCAAGCAACAGGCCAGATGAGGAAAAAAAATATCTTTGGTCCCTTCGTGCAATTTAGGACTGAGGAACTGAGATCTTATTTCAAAAGGATGAAGGGTGGGGGGGGGGAAATGTTACCTTGAAAGAGGCGAAAGAGAAGAGAAAGGTAGCCGATATCTCCTCTTGGCTTGTGGCATTTTCTTCTGCCCAGTCTTATTCTTCAGTCCCTAATTCCTGGGCTTGAGCTGCACGGGAGATGGACGAGTACTAACACAGTTGTGTCCTCTGTTGTGGTCAGATGGAAGGATGCAATCCAGGGCTCCAGCTGCAAGAGAGAGAGATGCCTCTCTGGAGGCACCTCCAGCCTCCCCCAGATGTTGCTACTGGAGTGAGACCAGATGCCAGTCTGGAAACAGGGGCTACAACTTCACCTCCTCTTCCCGGCCAGCCTCAAAGGTCGGTATGCTCCTGAGTCTTTGCTCCCAGATCTCCTCTCCCTGTTGGTTGGGGCAGAGTAGGAAGGGAGGAATTGAAGGGAGGGAGAAAGGGAGGAAGGAAGGAAGGAAGGAGAAGGGAATCTCAGAGGGTGAAAGAAGAGAGGGGTGGGTGGGAAGGAAAGAAGGGAGGAAGAAAGGAAAAGAGAGAAGGGAGGAAGGGGAAGGAGATGTCAGAAGGAGAAAGAAGAGAGGGATGAATGGGAGGGAAAGGGAGAAAGGAAGAAAAGAAAAGAGGGGAGGAAGGAAAGAAGGGAGGAAGGAAGGAAGACAAGGAAATGTCAGAAGGAGAAAGGAGGAGGATTGTTAGGAAAGAAGGAAGGAAGGAAGGGAAAAAGGAAGGAAGGAAGGAGAAAGATGCCAGGAAAAAGAAGCGAGAGATGGATGGAAGGGAAGAAAGGAAGGAGAATCTCAGAGGGTGAAAGAAGAGAGGGGTGGGTGGGAAGGAAAGAAGGGAGGAAGAAAGGAAAAGAGGGAAGGGAGGAAGGGGAAGGAGATGTCAGAAGGAGAAAGAAGAGAGGGATGAATGGGAGGGAAAGGGAGAAAGGAAGAAAAGAAAAGAGGGGAGGAAGGAAAGAAGGGAGGAAGGAAGGAAGACAAGGAAATGTCAGAAGGAGAAAGGAGGAGGATTGTTAGGAAAGAAGGAAGGAAGGAAGGGAAAAAGGAAGGAAGGAAGGAGAAAGATGCCAGGAAAAAGAAGCGAGAGATGGATGGAAGGGAAGAAAGGAAGGAGAATCTCAGAGGGAGAAAGAAGAGAGGGGTGGATGGAAAGGAAAGGGAGAGAGGAAGAGAGGAAAAGAGGGGAGGAAGGAAATAAAAAGGAGGAAGGAAGGAAGACAAGGAAATGTCAGAGGAAGAAAGAAGAAAGATTGATAGGAAGGAGGGAGGGAAGGAAGGAAGGAAGGAGAAGGAGATGTCAGAAGGAGAAAGAAGAGAGAGATGGAGGGGAGGGGAGGGAAGGGGAGGGAGGGAGGAAGAAAGGAAGGAGAATCTCAGAGGAAGAAGAGAGGGATGGCTGGAAAGGAAAGGGAGAGAGGAAGAAATGAAAAGAGGGCAGGAGGGAAAGAAGGGAGGAAGGAAGAAAAGGAAGGAAGACAAGGAAATGTCAAAGGGAGAAAGGATTGATAGGAAGGAAGGAAGGAAGGAGAAGAATCTTGGAGAAAGAAGAGAGGGATGAGGGAAGGAAAGATGGAGAGAGGGAGAAAGGAAAAGAGGGAAGAAAAGAAGGGAGGAGGAGAGGGAAGGAAGGAAGAGAAGGAAATATCAGAGGGAGAAAGAAGAAAGTTTGATAGGTGGGAGGGAAGGAAGGAAGGGGAAGGAGATATCAGAAGGAAAGAAGAGAAAGATGGATGGGAAGGAAGGAAGGAAGGAAGGAAGGAAGGAAGGAAGGAAGGCAGGCAGGCTTCACAGGTTCTTAAACAGAAATCAAAATCTTGCCTGCATTTCTGCTTTATAATCTTCCTTATCATCTCCAATTATACGTAAAAGATTGCATCTCCTGGGAAACCTAAAACTGCTCTTTATCTTCAGTTCCTTTCAAAATATTCCTTGAGTTACCCATATAAATCATTAGAGAATATTTGCCATCTGCGTAGATCACGTGGCAAGGGAAAAATCTTTGGCTCCTAGAATTACTTCTTAAGATTGGAGAAGCATAAATTAAGTGGCAGGATCCCCTCAGATGAGAAAAAAGCTGAACCAATAAATAATTAAAAAAAACCCATTAAGTACACAAAAGTTTTAAATGGCATTTATTTAAATGTCAGGTATTTTCCCAAGAATTCGTTATGATTATTCAGTGGTTGAATCATATTTTTTATCTGCTTTTCTTTTTATGATGTGCTCCTTTGGGCATTATAATCTGCCTTCCCCCCCACCTCCCGTAAGTTTTTCAGCTTTCTCTACATAAGCATGGCTTGCTGGGGAATTCTGGGAGTTGAAGTCCACACATCTTAAAGTTGTCAAGGTTGAGAAAGACAGTTCTGCACCAGGGTGGGAAATGATGGCCCTTTTATGACCTGTGGACTTCAACTCCCAGAATTTCAGAGCCAGCATGAGGGAACAATGGGTCTTTTATGGCTTGTGGACTTCAACTCCCAGAATTCCTGAGCCAGCATGAGGGAATGATGGGTCTTTTATGGCTTGTGGACTTCAACTCCCAGAATTCCTGAGCCAGCATGAGGGAACGATGGCTCTTTTATGGCCTGTGGACTTCAACTCCCAGAATTCCTGAGCCAGCATGAGGGAACGATGGCTCTTTTATGGCCTGTGGACTTCAACTCCCAGAATTCCTGAGCCAGCATGAGGGAACGATGGCTTTTTTATGGCCTGTGGACTTCAACTCCCAGAATTCCTGAGCCAGCATGAGGGAACGATGGCTCTTTTATGGCCTGTGGACTTCAACTCCCAGAATTCCTGAGCCAGCATGAGGGAATGATGGCTCTTTTATGGCCTGTGGACTTCAACTCCCAGAATTCCTGAGCCAGCATGAGGGAATGATGGCTCTTTTATGGCCTGTGGACTTCAACTCCCAGAATTCCTGAGCCAGCATGAGGGAATGATGGCCCTTTTATGATGACCCTTTCAGCCTGCCAGAAGTGTGTCCCGCTGAAAGCAGCAGCAGAAGAAGACAGTGCCTAATCCAGTACAAGACTTCCCTTTTGCTCTTACATTGGGGAAACAAAACAGCCACTTCACAAACACATGGCACAACAAACAAGAGTCAGCAGTTCATCTGCACTTAAAAGACACAGGCCACTCTTTTGAAGACTGCAACGTCCACATTTTGGACAGAGAGGGCCACTGGTTTGAAAGAGCAGTCAAAGAGGCCATCTAGGTCAAAACTGAACATATTCTTTGCCAGAAGCAACCGTCATAAGCCACATTTTTCAGTGCTGTGGTAACTTTGAATGGTCGCTAAATGAATTGATGTAAGTCGAGGACTACCCATTGTGGCCAAGAGCTCACCGTATCTCGAAATTAAAAATCTGATGCAGAGTTTAAATCATGGACCCACATGTCTCCTGGAGAACATCTTCCCACCGAGGAGGCTTCTCCTGTTCAAAGATGCCTTATGAAGTTTTCTGCTTTGAATTTCTGGCTCTTTGCCCAGAATTATAATTATATATTCCTCCTGGGGGAGGAGGGGAATCAGGAGAGCGGAAGTGGGAGGTACGACACGGGTCCCCAAAATACTTGACTTATTATCCCTGTGCATCTTGTGATTTCTTTAAAATACACTCCGTTAGTCATTTCCCCAGATGGCCAGCTGAAGAGCCCAACTGCGCCAAGAATTGGAGATTATTTATCATGTTTATTCATAGCTCATCATCCCATCAGGAGCTCCGGGTGTCCAGGCGTGAAGACTAAAACACATGACGAACAGTTGCAGGATTAGGGTTTTGGCCGGTCTAGAGAAAAGGAGGACTGGGGGAGGGACGGGGACATAATAGCAGTCTTCCAGTATTTGAGAGGCTGCCACAAAGAAGAGGGGAGGTGGGGGGGTCAGCTTATTTTCCCTAGGGAGTTGGGCGGCATAGAAATATGATTAATTACATTAAATTTAATTAAATTTCCAAAGCACCAGAAAGGCAAGATAAGAAACAACGGATGCAAAATAACCAAGGAGAGAAACAACCTGGAATTAAGGCGAAACTTCCTAACAGTGAGGACAATTAACCAGTGGAACAGCTCGCCACCAGAAGCTGTGGGTGCTTCATTAGGTTTTTAAGAAAAGGACTAAGACAGTCACTTGTCTGAAATGGTGTAGGTAGGATCTCCTGGTTGAGCAGGGGGTTAGACTGGAAGACCTCCAAGGTCCCTTCCAGCTTCTGAGCAATCAACCCATGGAACAGAAGTTGCCTTCAGAAGCTGTGGGAGCTTCATCCCTGGAAGCTATCAAGAAGAGACTGGGCTGCCATCTGTCAGAAATGGTATAGGATCTCCTGCTGTAGGGGGTTGGACTAGATGACCTACAAGGTCCCTTCCCATTCTGTTAATCTGTATAGATTGATTGATTGATTTGTTTTGAGTGCCAGGCTTCTCTAGTGTTTTTGGACTTAGCTTGGTCTAGGACCATGATGGCGAACCCATGGCCCGTGTGCCACCTGTGGCACGCGGAGTCATATCTGTGGGCACGCAAGCGTTGCCCTAGCTCAGCTGCAGCATGCATATGTGTGCTGGCCAGCTGTTTTTTGGGCCTTCCGTGCCCACTGGAGGGGCCTCCAGAGGTCTCCGGGGTGGGGGGGAAGGCTGTTTTCAGAGGCTTTCTTGGAGCCTGGGGAGGGTGAAAAACAGGCCTTGCTCCATTTCACAACCGTTCTCTCCACCGTTGTTAAGTGAATCACCGCCGTTGTTAAGTTCGTAACATGGTCGTTACATGAATCTGGCCTCTCCATTGACTTTGCTTGTCAGAAGGCCGCAAAAAGGGGATCGCATAACCCCCGGGATACTGCAACGGTCGTAAGTATGAACCAATTGCCAAACGTCTATATTTTGATCATGTGATTATGGGAATGCTGCAACGGTCGTTAAGTGTGAAAACAAGGTGTCTTTTCAGTGCCGTTGTAATTTTGAACTTCCTGACAGTGAGAACAATTCATCAGTGGAACAGCTTGCCACCAGAAGTTGTGGGTGCTTCATCACAGGTGGTTTTTAAAAAGAGACTGGATAGCCATTTCTCCGGAATAGTATAGGGTCTCCTGTTTGAGCAGGGGGTTGGACTAGAAGACCTCCGAGGTCCCTTCCAACCCTATTATTGTCAGCTCGCAAAGCATCCCTGGCCTGCTCTCGAGTTGCCATAGGCAAGGGGGATAGAAAACCGACGAAGCAGCCGGCAGCCAAAGACAGGAATGCATTCCAGATATATCTTTCTCAAGGCTGTCTCCCAGGGTTACCCACAGCGGCCGGAGAGGGAGTGGTTTCTACAATCCACGAAATTGCTCCGTTGGCGAATGTGATTGATGACAAACCCTGTGGGGGGGAGAGGGGGAAACAGGGTTATGATTAGGGCCGTAAAATTACGTGGGGTCAGAGTTGGCTTCATTTGGGAACGTGGGGACATGGAGCTCCTAATAAATAACTGAATTTCTTTTGAAACTTGGCTCGAGGCTCATGATTTAATTAGGGCATCCGTCGGTACCCTGACAGCAAGCCAACTCTGACCTGACGTAATAATGTTCTACGTACTTTTTGCCAACGGTGCCACAGGACATTTCCTTCCTGCAAACGGTAGGTGGCAGCTTCATTCCACTTTTGGAGAGAAGCGGAGAGAAGGCATCTAAAATTCACCGAAAATATTGTGTTCAGCGGAGGGAAAGGAAAACCCTTTATTGCAAACCAGCAGGATCTTCAAAGGCATATTAGAAGAGAAGGGGGGGGGGAAGCCAATACAATCCTTGGTTGTAGAAACAGGCACCAAATCAAAATCAGATCAGACCCTTTCTTGATCGGGATTCCCTGTGCACACTCGTCACCTCTCGCCTGGACTACTGCAACGCTCTCTACATGGGGCTCCCCTTGAAGAGCACCCGGAGGCTCCAACTGGTCCAGAATGCGGCCCGCGCGGGTAATTACGGGAGCTGCATGGCGCTCCCACATAACACCGCTCCTGGGCGAGCTGCACTGGCTCCCAGTGGTCTTCCGGGTGCGCTTCAAGGTGTTGGTTACCACCTTTAAAGCGCTCCATGGCATAGGACCTAGTTATCTTGAAGACCGCCTGCTGCTACCGACGGCCTCCCATCGACCCGTGCGCTCCCACAGAGAGGGCCTCCTCGGGGTGCCATCAGCCAAACAATGTAGGCTGGTGACCCCCAGGGGGAGGCCCTTCTCTGTGGGGGCACCCACCCTCTGGAACCAGCTGCCCCCAGAGATAAGGAGAATCCAAGACCTCGGTGCCTTCCGCCGTGCCCTTAAAACTTTCTTTTTTCAGCAAGCTGGGCTGGCTTAACATATTTTTAAATATTTTTAATTGGTTTGTCATTTTAAATTGGGGCCAAATTAATATATATTCTTTTAATTGTTTTTAATGTTTGTATTGTATGTTTTTATCTGGCTGTACACCGCCCTGAGTCCCTCGGGAGAAGGCGCGGTATATAAATTTGAAATAAAATAAAAATAAAAATAAAATCGCATGAAGTGTTAGTACCAATTTATAAAGCCTTAGTTAAGGCCACACCTGGAGTACCACTGCATTCAGTTTTGGTCACCACGTTACAAAACAGATGTGGAGACTTTTTTTTTTTTTTTTTTTTTTAATTTGATTTATATGCCGCCCTTCTCCGGAGACTCAGGGCGGCTTACAATGCATTAAGCAATAGCCTTCATACTTTTGTATATTTTATACAAAGTCAGCTTATTGCCCCCACAAACTGGGTCCTCATTTAACCTACCTTAGAAAGGATGGAAGGCTGAGTCAACCTTGAGCCTTGGAGAGATTCGAACCAGCAGTAATTGCAGGCAGCTGTGTTAATAACAGGGTGCTTTAAACCACTGTAGTACCAAGGCTCTTGGAAAAAGTGCAGAGAAGAGCAACTGAGATGATTAAAAGGCCTGGAGACTAAAACATACGAAGAACGGTTGCAGGATTTGGGTTTGGCGAGTCTAGAGAAAAGAAGGACTGCGGGGGACATGATAGCAGCGTTCCAGTATTTGAGGGGCTGCCCCAAAGAGGAGAGGGGTCAATTTATTTTCCACAGCACCAGAAGGCAAGAGAAGAAACGATGGATGGAAACTAATCAAGGAGAGAAGCAACATGGAACTGACTGAGGAGGGATTTCCTGATAGTGAGGACAATTAACCCGTGGAACAGCTTGCCACCAGAATTTGTGGGCGCTCCAACACTGGAGGTTTTCAAGAAGAAATTGGGCAGCCACTCGTCTCAAAACGGTATACAGTCTCCTGCTTGAGCAGGGGGCTGGACTAGAAGACCTCCAAGGCCCCTTCCGGCTCTCTTTTGATGGATAGGAAGAAATAATGGGAACTTCAGGGTGGTTGGAAATATTAATGGCACCGTTGGGCGCAATCTCCAGATTTACAGGAGTTACTAAATTGGAAAAGAATATCCCGCCAGATTCTATGCTACATGGAGTTCCCGATTGTGGAGAAGAAGAAAAACATTTTTTACAAGTTACAACGGCGCTGAAAAAAGTGACTGATGACCATTTTTCACACTTATGACCATCGCAGTAACAGGCGATCAAAATCCAGCCCCTTGGCCACTGACTCATATTTATGACGGTTGCAGCGTCCCGGGGTTACGTGATCCCCGTTTGCAACCTCCTGACAAGCAAGGGGGAAAAGCCAGATTCCTTTAATAACCGTGTGACCAACTTAATAACTGCAGTGATTCACTGCAGAAAGGTCGTACAATGGGGCAAAACTCACTCACACGTCTCGCTTAGCGACAGAAGGGTTGGGCTCAGTTGTGGCCGTACGTCAGGAGCAGGGGTGGGTTCTACTTACCTTTACTACCAGTTTGCAACGGGATCATGCGCGTATGCTAGCTTCGCTCGTGTGCGCGCCTAACTTCTGCACATGTGCAGATTGCTGAGGACGACATCCGGGGCGGTGGGCAGAACCTCCCACCAGTTTTACTACCGGTTCTTGCGAACCGGTCTGAACCGGGGGCAACCCACCACTTGTCAGGAGCCATCTGTACCAGTGGTGAAATTCAATTTTTTTTATTACTACTGGTTCTGTGGGCGTGGCATGGCTTGGTGGGCGTGGCAGTGGAAGGTTACTGTAAAATCTCCATTCCCATCCCGCTCCAGCGGAAGGATATTGCAAAATTTCCATTCTCACCCCACTCCTAGGGGAAGGATACTGCAAAAATCCCCATTCCCACCTCATTCTGGGGCCAGCCAGAAGTGGTATTTGCCGGTTCTCCGAACTACTCAAAATTTCCGCTACCAGTTCTGCAGAACCTGGTGGATTTCACCCGATCTGTACCATTCCAGACAAGTGGCTGTCCAGTCCCTTATTCGAAAACCTCCAGTGATGAAACATCCACAAATTCTGGTGGCAAGCTGTTCCGCTGGTGAATTGTTCTCACCGTTAGGAAATTCCTCCTTAATTCCAGATCGCTTCTCTCCCTTGATTAGTGCCCTGCCTTCTGGGGCTTTGGAGAATAGATGGAACCCCTTCTCTCTTCTTTGGGGGCAGCCCCTCAAATATTGGAAGACTGCTATCATGGTCTCCCTCTAGTCCTTCTCTTCGTTACACTAGACTAGACCTACCCAATTCCTGCAACTATTCTTCATATGTTTTATTTATTATTTATTTATTTATTAAATAAGTAGGGCTTTCGGCCCCCACCTAAGCGGTGATCTTTTTTATACCAAGTCAGCTTATTGCCCCCACAATCTGGGTCCTCATTTTACCTACCTCGGAAGGATGGAAGGCTGAGTCAATCTTGAGCCTGGTGAGATTTGAACTTGCAGTCATTGCAGGCAGCTGGTGCTAGTTAACAGCACTTTAGTCTGCTGTGCCACCAAGGCTCTATCTATCTATCTATCTATCTATCTATCTATCTATCTATCTATCTATCTATCTCTATCTACAGTATCTATCTATCTATCTATCTATCTATCTATCTATCTATCTATCATCTATCTATCTATAGTATCTATCTATCTTTCTATCTATCTATCTATCTATCTATCTATCTATCTATCTATCTATCTACAGTATCTATCTCTATCTATCTATCTATCTATCTATCTATCTATCTATCTATCTATCGGTTCGATTTATATGCCGCCCTTCTCCGGAGACTCAGGGCGGCTTACAATGCATTAAGCAATAGCCTTCATACTTTTGTATATACCTGCTTAGTAGGGCTTTCGGCCCCCACCTAAGCGGTGATCTTTTTTATACCAAGTCAGCTTATTGCCCCCACAAACCGGCCCCCACCTAAGCGGTGATCTTTTTTATACCAAGTCAGCTTATTGCCCCCACAATCTGGGTCCTCATTTTACCTACCTCGGAAGGATGGAAGGCTGAGTCAATCTTGAGCCTGGTGAGATTTGAACTTGCAGTCATTGCAGGCAGCTGGTGCTAGTTAACAGCACTTTAGTCTGCTGTGCCACCAAGGCTCTATCTATCTATCTATCTATCTATCTATCTATCTATCTATCTATCTATCTATCTATCTCTATCTACAGTATCTATCTATCTATCTATCTATCTATCTATCTATCATCTATCTATCTATAGTATCTATCTATCTTTCTATCTATCTATCTATCTATCTATCTATCTATCTATCTACAGTATCTATCTCTATCTATCTATCTATCTATCTATCTATCTATCTATCTACAGTATCTATCTATCTATCTATCTATCTATCTATCTATCTATCTATCTATCTATCTATCTATCTATCTATCTATCGGTTCGATTTATATGCCGCCCTTCTCCGGAGACTCAGGGCGGCTTACAATGCGTTAAGCAATAGCCTTCATACTTTTGTATATACCTGCTTAGTAGGGCTTTCGGCCCCCACCTAAGCGGTGATCTTTTTTATACCAAGTCAGCTTATTGCCCCCACAAACCGGGTCCTCACTTTACCTACCTCGGAAGGATGGAAGGCTGAGTCAACCTTGAGTCTGGTGAGATTTGAACTCGCAGTAATTGCAGGCAGCTGGTGCTAGTTAACAGCACTTTAGTCTGCTGCGCCACCAAGGCTCTGTAAATGTTTTAGCCTCCAGCCCTTTAACCATCTTCGTTGCTCGTCTCTGCACACTTTCAAGATGCCGAGATTCTTTAACGATACACCCTGTGTGCACCCAGCTTAAAACGATAGGCGACGCGCAGCGGAATAAGCTGGGCAGGGCGCGTGCAATGGAACAAATGCACTTGGGCTTCCATCTGCCTCTTCCTTATCGCTAGATAGAGCTCTTCCCCTGGTAACGCCTTGTGGAGATGAGTCACCTGTTCAAAAACAGTCAAACCTGGCTAGGATTCCTGTTGCCCGCGGCCTGCTCGCTCGGGCCGCCTCTGCTTGAGCAACGGAATGATTCAATTTTCGTTAAGAGCGACACACCAGACGCTCCTGCAGAGAATGGGAATGTTATCTTAAATTGCATTACTGCGCTTGCAGGAAAAGGGGGCCTTTCGGGATTATAGGTACAATATTCTGTGGGGTCCCTGGTGCTTTCTGAGCCTGCTTGTTTTCTTGCAGACGTTTCATGACCCAGGTAGGTAACATCATCAGTGCTAGAAGGGAGTGGGGCTTGTGGGAGGAGGAGGAGGAGGAGGAGGAGGAGGAGGAGGAGGAGGAGGGGGAGTAGAAAGAAGACGACGACTGAAGGGTCCCTGGTGCCCTCTGAGCCTATTTGTTTTCTTGCAGACGTTTCATGACCCAGGTAGGTAACATCATCAGTGCTAGAAGGGAGTGGGGCTTGTGGGAGGAGGAGGAGGAGGAGGAGGAGGAGGAGGAGGGGGAGTAGAAAGAAGACGACGACTGAAGGGTCCCTGGTGCCCTCTGAGCCTATTTGTTTTCTTGCAGACGTTTCATGACCCAGGTAGGTAACATCATCAGTGCTAGAAGGGAGTGGGGTTTGGAGTGACGAAGAGGAGGAGGAGGGGGAGGAGGAGAGGACTGTAGGGTCCTTGGTGCCCTCTGAGCTTTGTGATTTTCTTAACAGGCATTTCATGACCCAACTTGGTAACGTCATCAGTGCTCAGAGTGAGAATATGATATCATCCAGGGGTGAAATGCTCCCGGTTCGGACCGGATCGTGCGATCCGGTAGCGATGGCAGCGGGTGGTTCAGAGAACCGGTAGCACCCATACCCAGCTGAGCCGTGCGATCATCAGAGGCTTTTTTTTAAAAAAAAAAACTTTTAAAAGGATTTTTTCTACAACCTTTTCGGCTGAAGAGGCTGTAGGAAAAAATGCTTTTAAAAGCCTCTGACCATCCCAGCTGAGTTGCCTGTAAAAAAATAATAATAATAATAAAAGTTGGCCACACCCACCCAGTCACATTACCCCCCCATCAAGCCACGCCCACAGAATCGGTAGTAAAAAATTTTACATTTCACCACTGACATCATCTATCTCCAGCCTACAACACAGCTCCTTTCAGCAGTCCCAAGACGTCTCCACACCTGTTTGCACCACTCAGGTGACCCTGAGGACACAGATAAACCAGTAGTGAAATCCAAATCTTTTTTACTACCGGTTCTGTGGGCGTGGCTTGGTGGGCCTGGCTTGGTGGGTGTGGCAGGGGAAGGATACTGCAAAATCTCCATTCCCTCCCCTTTCCAGAGGAAGAATACTGCAAAATCTCCATTCCCTCCCCTCTCCAGAGGAAGAGTTCAAATCTCGCCAAGGCTCAAGGTTGACTCAGCCTTCCATCATTTCTAAGGTAGGTAAATTGAGGACCCAGTTTGTGGGGGCAATAAGATGACTTGGTATAAATATACAAAAGGATGAAGGCTATTGCTTAACGCATTGTAAGCCGCCCTGAGTCTCCGGAGAAGGGCAGCATATAAATCAAAATTTAAAAAAAAAAAAAAAAGAATACTGCAAAATCCCCATTCCCACCCAACTCTAGGGGAAGGATACTGCAAAATCCCCATTCCCTCCCCACTCTGGGGCCCGCCAGAGGTGGTATTTGCTGGTTCTCCGAACTACTCAAAATTTCTGCTACCGGTTCGCCAGAACCTGCTGGATTTCACCCCTGAGGTAAACCTCCAAGCGGCCTCGACAACTCTCTAAAAGGATGCAAATGACTAGAAGTCTGCAAGGAATAAACATCCTTCCATTCCCCACCATCCAATCAGAGCTGAAGAAGCTTCTGGGAGGAGAAGCGAAACGTCTTCAAAGAAAAACCAGAAATGCTTGAGAAATGCTGAGAACTGAGGACACAGACAAATCTCCAAGTGGCCTCAACTGCTCTCTAAAAGGATGCAAATGACCAGCTGTCTGCGAGGAATATCAATCCGTCTATTCCCCAGCATCCACTCAGAGCTGAAGAAGCTTCTGGGAGGAGAAGCGAAACGTCTTCAATGAAAAAAAAACAAAGTCCGATTGCTTCGTGAAACAGCAGCTTTGGGACAACCAGGACCTGGATGACTGAGAATCTCCACAGACATGATAAACTAGGGATTGTCATTGAGGATAAAGATCTTAATCTTCCCTCCAGCCTCCCTTCTCATAATGTCCACATGCTACTCATTTTATTTCCTGACACAGTGAGAACAATTAACCAGTGGAACTACTTGCCTCCAGAAGTTCAACACCGGAGGTTTTTTAAAGAAGAGATTGGACAGCCATTTGTCTGGAATTGTATAGGGTCTCCTGCAAGGTGGATTTGATTTAAATCGAGTTGATTTAAATCACGATTTAAATCATGATTTAAATCACTAGTAAAAAGGTTTGATTTAAATCAACTCGATTTAAATCCTAATTTTTAAAGAGCGACTGTCATCTCTGCTACTCCTTTGACCCGCTGTTGACTCACCGATAGTCCCAGTGTTGCAGAATATACAGCCTCGTGCTACATAACTAAGCTCCATTTCATGCTGAATAAACTAAATTATTTATGTGTCTTAAATAGAAAACTATCTTACGATAGATTTTTACCCCAAAAGTTTTTTATTAAAATAAATTCGATAAAAATCAAAAAAATCCGATTTAAATCAAAAAAATCCAATTTAAATAAAAAAAATCTGATTTTTTTGATTTTTTTTTTTTTTAAAATATTGATTTTTATCCACCCTGGTCTCCTGTTTGACCAGGGGGTTGGACTAGAACACCTCCCAAGGCCCCTTCCAAGTCTCTTATTCTAACATTTTAGGAAGCTCTCCCGAGGGCTCCAGGCCTCAAGCGCGGAGGATTTCTAACGTCCTACCAAAAAAAAAAAAAAAAAAAAAAAAAAAAAGGAAGAGGAAGGAGGGAAAAAAAGAAAAAAACAAGACGCCGATCTCAAATATAACATGTGTTTTTTTTCTTTCTTTTCTTTTTGTCTTTGCAGGCCTCAGGAGGAGGGTGGAAAGGGGACAAAACAGCCCAATGCATAAACAAGTGATAAATCCGGAGAAAATTACAAACTTTGAACATCATTCCAGAAATACAATTTCGTGGAGAAAAGGGGTGGAAGGGGAGAAGGAGGAGGAAAAAAAAACAGGGAAGCCCACGATAGAAATTACAAAAAGAAAAAGAGCAACGAGATCAAACCTTTGGTAACCCTTCTAGGAATTAAAAGACTTCTCTGGACGGTCTCGGGACTAAAGCTCCCATTCTCCTGGGCTAACTGCGGATGATGGGAATTGAATCCGGCTCCCCCTCCCGCCCCCACCAAGCCCACTGGAAAAGCACCATGCTGCAAAAAAGCTGGCGCAAACACAAATCCCACAATCTCCAACGCCAGCAGCAATCCTGAGAGATGGGAATTAAAGGCCAGAACCAACTAATCTCCCACCCCCCCAAATTCATGTCAGCAATCCATGTAAACAAGGAGAGAAAATAACACAAAACAGCAGTCTGTAAGGATTTAAAAAAAACAGGAGTGGGGGGGGAATAAAGAACGAGGCGGTTACAGTACGAGTTAACACTGATTGCACAAAAATCCTTGCAGTCTCTGGAAAGGAGGGGCATCGGATACCCGGTACGATACGGTATTTATATGCAAAATATATACAGAAAATTTAAATCCGCTATGTATATTATCTACAGGGAAGTTAGTCCTTGAGATCTGGGGTGGGGGGGTGGCTCAAGTCATAATGCACGTCGGAGGAGAGGCTGCTCAGGAAAAGCCACCGGGCCAAAGTCACCGTGGTGTACGGAACGCAGCTTTCAAAATAAGCCTTGGGTTTCCTTTGGCAAAGTTCCGGTGTCCGCCGAAACGCGCTTCCGCACCCTCGTCCCGTGCGAAGATGCCCGCGATGGAACGGGAAGCCGAAAATCCCACGGTGGGGGACAGGACATCTCGGTGTCTCCGGCAACATCCTCGTTCAGGGAGGACAATGGGGTGCGTCTCGTTCAGAAGACGACGGGCATCCGAGGGCCGCAAGAGGTCGACCAACGAAGCTCCCAAAATTTGCATAGAAATTCATGTCCAACGAAAAAAGGGACCCGGAGCGTTATCTAGCTATCCGTCTATAAAAGAGGGGAGAGGCCTCCTCGCTTTGTGCCTCTTGTCCCCGCGCTCCCTCCTCACACCCTGAAATGGGGGTGGGGGGGCGGCACTTGGTCGGGTCGATGGCATCAGGACTTTGGGTAGGAGGAGTTGTAGTGCAGTACAAAATGAAGGTTGCAGGTTTCGGCACCAAGGTTGGAGAAAGAAACCCACGTCCAAACGAGCGACTTGGTTGCTCGCTCACGCAGTTCCCTTTCCGTTCTGGAAGACCAAAACGAGCGACGAACCGTCACCAAGATGGAGACAGTTGCGCAGTCAGTGTTCGGCGTCCATGGCGTCTAGATATTTCGCTTCGATGATGCTGGGGAGCAGGTTGTATCTGAGCGAGAAGAGAGAAACAGCATGTCGTTATGAGTCCCTTTTTTTTTGAGACGATGGGGAATTTTTAATCCCTGTAGTTCTTGATTTATGACTGTAATTGAGCCATTTTAAGCGGGCCGTCACGATTGATGTGATTTTAGGAGGGTTTTTTTTTTTTTGCAGCGGTTGTAAAGCAAACGCCACAGTCGTTAAGCAAAGCTACTGAAGTAAAACCTGCTTTCAGGTATAAAAGTTGGAAAATTGCAATAATGTGAGCGTGGGATGCCGCAAAGAGTTGTAAGTGGGGGCTGGCGGCTGAGGGTCTGAAATGTGAACATGTGACCCAGAGGGAACCCAGAGGTCACGGGAACTTCAAACCCAGATCATAAGTAGCATAACTCTGACCGGACGCTAAGAGACCGGTCATTAAATGAAGACTACCTGTATTTCCACCTTATCCTGTCAAAAGCAATCTCCGCAAAGTTCTCACCTGATCGGGATCATTCCAATCATAATGAGCGGGAAAATCATCTTCATGTACGGCAGAGGGGACATCCCAAAGCTGCAGAGAATGAGGAGCTGTAGAACCTGCAGGCCAGTGAAATAGTGGATCTTCCTTTGGGGCACTCGGCGGATGTAATGCGTCGGAGGATAGGCCGTCTGGAAGGAAGGAAAGAGTCAGCAAATACCGGTAGTATTTGAGCTGTACAACAGAGACGATACAACAGTCGTATAGCAAGCGTCAAAAACGGTCCCAAGCCACTTTTTTCTGTGCCGTTACAACTCCAAATGGTCACTAAGTGAACTGTCGTTAAACCGAAGACTACCTCTACTAGCAACACCCCCCACCCCTCCCGGGGAGGGTGTTCAAGGCCAGGGTTTGAGCAAGGAAGCCAGATCATACATAGACGGCAATCTGAGGCGATAACAACAGACGTGTTTTGCAACCCGACGCAATCAATTTGGGATTATGAGCTTCAGGGGTAAAATGCTCTGAAGTCTGCTACCAGTTCGCTTCGCTACCGGTTTGCTTTGCGCGTGCATGTGTGGCGCGCGCCAAACGCATGCTTCGTGTGCATGCACACCACAGGCAAAGTAGAACAGTGTGGGGGGGGGGGAAAACAGCTGTGCCGTGCAATTTAGATCGGGTCGCACAGCTGATCGTCGGGAATACCGCTTCTCTCGAACTGGTAGCATTTTTAAACTACCGGTTTGCCCGAACCGGTCTGAACCGATAGCATTTCACCCCTGATAAGCTTCCTCAAGAAACAGCATCAGCTGTTGCTCTGCAGGGCCCAGCCGGCCGGCACAGTTGCAAGTTACCTGCTCCTTGAGCAAAAGGGCCACCCTCTCGAACAGCTGGTTCCCATCGATGGAGGTCAAGGCGATGTAGAGGAAGAGTCCGTACAGGACGGGCTTCGGGATGAGCTGGAGGGGGAAAGGAAGGAGCAGGAGAGACAGGCCCACCAGGGAGTTGGCCACCAACGTGGTCAGACGCGTCTCCTTCACGCTCACAATCCTAAAACGGGGAGAAAAGTCAGAGTCAGGGTTGGACACGTGAAGTTTGAGGCGTCGTTGATTTATTATTTCAGTGTTTCTCTACCTCAGCCGCTGGAAGAGGGGTGGACTTCAACTCCCAGAATTCCCCAGCCAGCAGAGCTGGCTGGGGAATTCTGGGAGTTGAAGTCCACCCCTCTTCCAGCGTCTGAGGTAGAGAAACACTGCATTATTTTATTTCTATCCGGCCTTAATTATTTTTGTAAACAATTCAAGGGGGCGAACGTACCTAACCGCTTGTTTCTCCTCCTGTTTTCCCCACAACAACAACCTTGTGAGGTGGGTTGGGGCTGAGAGTGAGTGACTGGTCCGAAGTCAGCCAGCTGGCTTTCATGCCTAAGCGGGACTAGAACTCACGGTCTCCTGGTGATCGGCCCGAAGTCACGCAAATGTCTTTCATGACGAAGGTGGGACTAGAACTCACCATCTCCTGGTGATTGGGCCAAAGTCACCCAGCGAGCTTTTATGCCTACGGAGGGACTAGAACTCACCACCTCCTGGTGACTGGCCCAAAGTCACCCAGCTGGCTTTTGAGCCTAAAACAGAACTAGAACTCACAGTCTCCTGGTGACTGGCCCAAAGTTACCCAGCTGCCTTTTGTGCGTAAGGCGGCACTAGAACTTACTACCTCCTTCTGATTGGCCCTAAAGTCACCCAGCCAGTTGTCTAAGGCGGGACTAGAACTCTCTCTCTCGCCTGGTGATTGGCCCAAAGTCACCCAACTGTCTTTTGAGCCTAAAACAGAACTAGAACTCACCGTCTCCTGGTAATTAGTCCAAAGTCTCCCAGCTGGCTTTCGTACCTAAAACGGAACTAGAACTCACAGTCTCCTGGTAGTGATTGGCCCAAAGTCACCCAGCTGTCTTTTGAGCCTAAAATAGAACTAGAACTCACAGTTTCCTGGTGATTGGCCCAAAGTCACCCAACTAGCTTTTGTGCCTAAGGCGGCACTAGAACTTACTACCTCCTTCTGATTGGCCTAAAGTCACCCAGCCAGTTAGACAAGGTGGGACTAGAATCTCTCTCTCCTGGTGATTGGCTCAAAATCACCCTGCTGACTTCCGTGCAGAACTAGAACTCACCCTAACCTTAACCTGCTGCCTTAACCACTAGACCGAACTGCCTCTCAAAATAACAAAGGCCAATAAAGAACTTCTACACCCATCTCTCAAATGATGACTTGCCACTGAAGGAAGTCTAGGGATAGAGATAGTTCTTGATTTACAACTCTTTGTTTAGTGACCGTTCGAAGTTACAACAGCACTGAAAAAAAAACTTCTGACCGTTTTTCACACTTACGACCACAGCAGTATCCCCATGGTCACGGGATAAAATATTTGTATGCTTGGCAACTGACTCATATTTATGACGATCGCAGTGTCCCGGGGTCACGTAATCCCTTTTTCTGACCGGCAAAGTCAAGGGAGGGAAGCCAGTTTCACTTAACAACGGTGTTCCTAACTGAACAACTGCCATGATTCACTTAACAACGGTGGCAAGAAAGGTCGTAAAATGGGGCAAAACTCACTTAAAACTGCCTCATTTAGCAACGGAAATGTTGGGCTCAACTGCGGTCATAATTGAGGACTAGCTGTATCCTTGGGGGAAGGTGTTTTCCGCTTTTGCTTTGATCTTACTTAAGCATGGTTCTAACCACCGAAAAAGACAAAACAGATTTTGGGAAATGCTCTTGAAATGTCCATTTCCGTTCCAGCTAATGAATTTTCTTTCAACCTTCCTACGCTCCCCTTTCATTTCTTCCAATCATCAGAGCTTAACAGAAAAATTTTAGACTCAGGTCTGCTAAGCTTTTATCTCGCTGTGCCAGCTCCCTTCTGCTTTTTAATCCTTCTTCGTCCCGGCTCCCCAATTTTTGCAATCCAATCTTTCAACTTTCTTTTTTTCCCCAGAGCATTAAAAGAAACGGGAAAAAAAGAAGAAGGAGGGAATAAGACAAGTCACAAAAAACAAACAGGAGCTCAGCTCAGCAATTTTTTTTAAAAAAAAACCTCCCTCTTTGAGAGACCCAGCTGTTTGGATGAACATCTGGATCCAAGAAAAGACATTATTAATTCAGCATTATCGATAACACCAAAACTAAGTTTCATCCCTTTCGCGGATTATGGAAAACACGCTTCATGAATTCTAGGAATCAAAGGATCGTGTTGATATTTTAAACAGAAATGGGAGGTTATCTATCAGTGGTGAAATCTGAACCAGTTTACTACCAGTATGTTCGCGGCGCGTGCACAGAGCACACAACGCACAAAATGCGAGGTCTCCATGTGCGCAGTGCACGCCAAAAGGAGGAATGGGGTAAGTAGAACAGCGCGTTGGGGGGGGTGTGATCAGCTGGGGCATGTGATCTTTTTTAAACTTTTAAAAGCATTTTTTTTTACAACCTATTCATCCCAAAGTGCGTAGCTAAATGTCTACTACTCAGACATGTTGTGGTCCACCAGCAGCCTGCGGAGCTGGCAGCAGAGTCGGACAGTCAGGAGGCTGGGGAAGGCTCGGACGAGGGCTCTGCATCTGAGGCAGAGATGGGACCACCTGGGAGGAACGTGCTGCCTCCCGAACCTCCAGAGTCGGACCTCTGCGAGGCAGAGGAACAGAGGGAGCCTGTTCCCAGTGCGCGCATGCGCAGAGCTGCCAGAAGGCAAGAACAGCTAAAACAAAAGGGACAACTCAGGAGTAAGGCTGGGAGATGATGGGCCCCTCCCATAAGCCTTAAAAGAGGAGCAAAGAAATGGGCCTTTGCAGGAAGCAACATTTGTTCATTCGGTTCAGCTTAAAGCCTGAAGCTCTGTTTGATTTTGGACTCTGTGGGACTTTGCCAATTAGGTCTTTGGCAGCGGGTCAAGGGAGATGAAGGACTTCTCCCGAAGGACTTTTTGCAACTAATTGCAAAAATCAGCGGTGAATAAACGTAATTCACAACTGTTGCAATAAAAGAGGTTTTTGGGACTACTCGTGTGTTTTAATGACTCAGGAAGCCTATGTTCTGTCCCCAACCACACGCACATACACCAACAGACGTTCAGGAGTTAAAGACCAAACCAGCCGGCAAAATCCTTTTCCTTATGATAACGGAACTTGGCAACAAGCTAGTGGCTGCCTGCCAAGAGTTTATTATTTACGAAGAGGAGAGATAACTTCTCCCGACTCCTGGTACATCAAAAGAAACAACTCAATAATTACTGAGTCAATCAAGTCCAAATATAATCCAGCAAAATCTATAGCAAGAAGTCCGGCAATGCAGAATGGCGTGGAAGCTTTCAGCTTTGTTCGTCACAAGGTTTGACTGGCCACCACGCTCCCTTTTATACCCTGTGGGGTGTGGTCCAGTGACTCAGCCTAATCTCGGTCACGCCTTTTCTTCTGTTGTGTGCGCTTATCTCTGCGACGCTGGCGTGGATCCAGCCAAGACTCATTACCCTCATCACTGTCCATCTGTGGCTGCGTGGACGTGCTTGGCCCCAGCCCTATCTCTTGCCCTTCGGCGGACACCGAAGGCATTGCCAGAGAGGAGGGTCCTGGAGAGGGAGGCCTTGCCAACTCCTCCCCTTCACTTTCGGAATCCTCTCCTGCCGATGACACAGGCTCAGGTAACGGAGCCACAACAGCCTAGGTCAAAACAAGACAAACCTCCAAGCGACTCTCTAAAAAAGGATGCAAATGACCCGCTGTCTGCAAGGAGTATCAATCCTTCCATTCCCCCACCATCCAATCAGAGCTGAAGAAGCTTCTGGGATGAGAAGCGAAACGTCTTCAAAGAAAAACCAGAAAGTCCAGTTGCCTCTTGAAAAAAAGCACTTCTTTGGGAAGTCCTGCTAAAGAAAGTTTACCTGTGGGATTTCTAAAAATCAGCACCGGCTTTGATGGGGTTTTTTTTTTCCAAATTAATCTGCATCAGCAAAATCCTGTATCTGAAGCCAACTGAGATACAGGTAACAGCAAACAAGCGCTGCCCTCTGGTGGCGGAGACCAGCATTTTTTTTCCTTCCTGCTAGCAAGAATAAACTTTCCAATTTACGACAGTTCGTTTAGTGACCGTTCAAAAATTACAAAAAGTGTAACTTGTGATCGTTTTTCACACTTACGACCATTGCCGTATTCCCCATGGTCACGGGATCAAATGGGCTCAGCTGAGCCGATGCTTTATTTATTTATTTATTTATTTAATTATTTTTTAAAAATTTGATTTATATACCGCCCTTCTCCGGAGACTCAGGGCGGCTTACAATGCGTTAAGCAATCTACTGAGATGACAAAATTCGGCGTTTAAGATTATAGTTCCAAATCCAAATTCAGTTCCCTCGCTGAAGTATAATCTTTGTTTCTCAACTTGTACTACTTGTATGTGATAATCTGAAATCAAAGTGAGGCGGTAGCAGAACGAGACCAAATCATATGAGTTTTTTTTTCTTTTTTTTAAAATTCAAATTTCTCATAGGGGCAGAACGAAAATCTGTCCTCAGCCTTTAACTTTAGGATATGTTTTGGCTTCAATTGACATTTTTTTCCTGTTTTTTTCTTGTTTTATTAGGGTAGGAGAGGTAAATTGATCCCACGGCTGCCAATCTGCTTCCTGAGGCCTTGATCGCTTGAGAAAAAAAGGCATTTCTTATTTTTTTTTAATGAACAGAATAATTAAAAAAATTATTTAGGGACAAAGCAACGTAAATCCCCAAAGATGCTAATAGACATATAGACCAAGAATATTTACAACGTAAGTAATTTATATAATATTTACCTTATTTATTTAAAATGCGTTATAAATATGTACAAGTGGTCCTCGACTTACAACCAACTGAGCCCAAAATATCTGTCGCTACGCGAGGCAGCTGAGTTTTGCCCTGTTTTACAACCTTCCTTGCCGCAGTTGTTAAGTGAAGCACTGGATTTGTTATTAACCCGGTCGTTCAGTGAACCTGGTTTCCCCCTTGACTTTGCTTATCAGAAGGTCGTAAAAAGGGGATCACGTAACCCCCGGAACATTACAACCGTCATAAATATGAGTCAGTTGCCAAAGCATCTGAATTTTGGTAACGTGATTGTGGGGTTGCTGCAACGGTTGTTAAGTGTGATATATGGTCATAAGACCTTTTTATTTCATCAGACGGGCCTGGCCTAACTTTCTCCCTCTTTTTAAACAATTTTAATATTTTAACGTTTTTAATACCTTTAATACTTAAAGTCTAAATTGGTTTTAAATTGATTGGGGTTTTAATCTGTCTGGGCCAAACTATTTAATTCGATTTTATTTCTGCTTTTTAAATTTTGTATGTATGTATTTTATTGTTGGCTGTTCACCGCCCTGAATCCTTCGGGAGTAGGGCGGTATACAAATCAAATAAAAGTAAAGTAAAGTAAAGTAAATAAGCAGTGATGGGATGCAACTAGTTTAACTGCAGTGAGTGTGGATGAGCGAAGCCAGCTGATCATTGGAACTACCAATTCGCCCGAATTGGCTGAATCCCATCCCTGGTCATAAGTCACTTTTTTCAGTGCTGTTGTAACTTTGAACGGTCACTAAAGAAATTGTTGTAAGTCGAGGACTATCTGTAGCTAAAGGTTCGCTCTCTTCCCACTTTGAGAAATTCTCTTCTTTCAATTTTTAGTGGATTTTTGGTGGCCCAGCTCAGAGTGTTTCACAGCCATCCCGATGGCTTTGGACTCAAGCCAAACCGAGCAAGCTCTTCACAGGACTTACGTCTCATAGATGTGACCATTCTCAACTCTTTCCTCCACATAGGCCAGGGCTCGGACGTGCATCGGCGAGTGAGGAAAGGCAGCGTGGATCCAGGGTAATCCAAAGACGGACAGCCCCGTGTTGATCAGTGCTACCAGGAGCAGGTCCCAGTGATAGGCTGTCCCCTTCACCAACCTGGAGTAAAATCTTTGTTAGAATCAAGATTCAGTGGCCAAGCCACAACCATCTGTAACCCACTCAGAACATTGTTCTCCAATTGAGGACAGCAGTTGTAGCTCAGGGTTGAACGATGGGATCCTTGATGCTCTCACAGATTGTTTGTTTTCTTGTGGACATTTCATGACCCAACTGTGTAACGTTATCAGTGCTAGAAGAGTGTTGGGTTTGCAGAAATGAGGAGGAGGAGGACAACAATAACTTTGGGGGTCTCTGAGCTTGGTGGTTTTGTTGCAGACATTTCATTACCAAACTACCATATTTTTCAGACTATACGACGCACCTAGCTTTTGGGGCGGAAAACAAGGGGGGGAAAAAATCTGCCTCTGCCTCCCAGTAATTTGCCTCCTTGCAGCAAACAGCCTGGTCAGCTTCAGCTTTAGCACGAGCAGCTGATTGGCGGTTGGATCTGCTTCCCAAAATACCGCCTATCAGCTGTTCCAGGCTGCGGGGATCGCCACAGCCCATCGCCACTGTCGTCGCTGCCGCCTATCACTGCCTCCACGCGTCCCATTTTTGGCCCCTTCCAGGCGGCGGGGATAGGCGGTGACAGTGGCGATCCCCGCAGCCTGGAACAGCTGATCGGTGGTATTCCAGGAGTCCAATCCAACCGCCAATCAGCTGCTTGTGCTAAATCAGACTGTGTTAAAGCTGATCACGCTGTTTGCTGCAAGGAGGCAAACTGTTGGGAGGCAGAGGCCGAAGGGTGGGGCTGGCGGATGGGCGGGGCTTCAAACAACATTCGCCCTATAAGACGTTTCCGCCCACTTTGGGGGGGGGGGGAAGTGCATCTTATACACCAAAAAATACGGTACGTAACAGCACTGATGATATTACCTAGTTGGGTAATAAAAAGTCCGCAAGAAAACAACCAAGCTCTGCGAACACTAAGGATCCCACACTTTAGCCTTACGTTTATTTAGCTGTGAAACATCTTCAGGTTTAATACTTAAATTTCTAGCTGCATTTTTAAAGAGCAAAGGAAGCCGAGAGCTTTATAATTCTATGGAGAAACTTGCAGAACATGGCTGTTGTAAAGAGCCATGGTGGCACAGTGGTTAGAAGGCAGTATTGCAGGCTAATTCTGCCGACTGCCAGCAATTCGATCCTGACCGGCTCAAGGTTGACTCAGCCTTCCGTCCTTCCGAGGTCGGTAAAACGAGGACCCAGATTGCTGGGGGGGAAATATGACGACTCTGTAAACCGCTTAAGAGAATGCTGTAAAAGCACTGTGAAGCGGTATATAAGTCTGCTATTGCTATTTAGGAAGGAAGGAAGGAAGGAAGGAAGGAAGGAAGGAAGGAAGGAAGGGAGGGAGGGAGGGAGGGAGGAGGCAGGGAGGGAGAGAGGAAGGAAGGAAGGAAGGAAAAAAGGAAGGAAGGAGAGTGATAGGGGAGTGAGGCAGGGAAGAAGGAAGGAAGAAGGGCGGGAGGGAGGGAGGAAGGAGAACAATAGGGGAGGGAGGCAGGGAAGAAGGAAGGAAAGAGGGAGGGAGGGAGGAGGCAGGGAGGGAGGGAGAAAGGAAGGAAGGAAGGAAAAAAGGAAGGAAGGAAGGAGAGCGATAGGGGAGGGAGGCAGGGAAGAAGGAAGGAAGGAAGGGAGGGAGGGAGGGAGGAGGCAGGGAGGGAGAGAGGAAGGAAGGAAGGAAGGAAAAAAGGAAGGAAGGAGAGTGATAGGGGAGTGAGGCAGGGAAGAAGGAAGGAAGAAGGGCGGGAGGGAGGGAGGAAGGAGAGCGATAGGGGAGGGAGGCAGGGAAGAAGGAAGGAAGGAAGGAGGGAGGGAGGGAGGGAGGAGGCAGGGAGGGAGGGAGAGAGGAAGGAAGGAAGGAAGGAAGGAAGGAAAAAAGGAAGGAAGGAAGGAGAGCGATAGGGGAGGGAGGCAGGGAAGAAGGAAGGAAGGAAGGAAGGAAGGAAGGAAGGAAGGAAGGAAGGAAGGAAGGAAGGAAGGAGATGTGGTGGCACAGTGGTTAGAAGCTAGTATTGCAGGCTAATTCTGCTGACTGCCGGCAGTTTGATCCTGACCAGTTCAAGGTTGACTCAGCCTTCCATCCTTCCGAGGTGGGTAAAATGAGGACCCAGATTGTTGGGGGGCAAGAGGCTGACTCTGCAAATCGCTTAAGAGCGTGGCCTGCAAAGCACTATGAAGCGGCATATAAATCTAAGGGCTATTGCTACTCAGAAATGCTGCCGAAACCCTTCATTTGAGTTAGTGCTGGCTGGCTGCAGTGAGGACCAATGCCAACTCTGTGCATCCTCAGAGATTCCTCATTTTGTTACCAGACGGGACCACAGCCGGAGAATCCGAACCTGACACCCAAAAAGCCATCAGGCCGCGATGGGAAACCCTTACCTGTTCTCTGGGGCGTTGGTGAGCGAGGCCACGATGTTTTGCTCTATGAAGAAAAGCATAGATAGCAGGAAACCCAGCCCCATCGCGCTCATCACCGAGCCGAGGTAGAGGTCTTTCAAGGGAGCCAAGACGAACAAGCTCTCCGACTGATTGTAGTTAAATTTGGACACTGAAAAATACAGGAAGGTGAACAGACTCACGATAAGGTGGTGGGCACTCCATCATTGCAAGTCTTCAAGAAAAGACTGGACAGACATTTGCCCAGACCAGGGCTCTGCAACCTTAAACAAAGAGCCACTTGGACTTGTTTCCCACAGAAAAGAAAACACCGGGAGCCACAAAAACACTTCCCGTGCCTGACTATTTCTTGAGCGGCCACAAAACTAGCATACGTAGTTAGAATTAAACGTTCTGTTTTCTTCTGAAACTTTTCTTTTCTTGGATTTATCCATGGCTGGCCTACCGGGGGTTGAAAAGCTCAATAAATCATGTGCTGACAGGTGTCGCATATTGGCTGTTGTGACGCATATTTTGAGTGACAGGGAGCCGCAGCACAGGGGTGAAAGAGCCACATGCGGCTCCAGAGCTACAGGTTGCTGACTCCTGGCCCAGACTGATAAGGTTAAGGGTGTCCAGCCTTGGCAACTTGTGGACTTCAACTCCCAGAATTCCCCAGCCAGCCGTTCCCTCCTTCCTTTCGTAGCAGCTGAATTCTGGGAATTGAAGTCCACAAGTTTTAAAAGGGCCAGGAGATGATGAGTTCTAGGCACAAAAGCCGGCTTCGTGACTTTGGGCCAATCACTAAGAGACGGGAGTTCTAGTTCTATCTTTGACATGAAAACCAGCTAGGTGACTTTGGGCCAATCACCAGGGGATGGTGAGTTCTAGTCCTGCCTTAGGCATGAAAGCCAGCTGGGTGACTTTGGACCAATCACCAGGAGATGGTGAATTCCAGTCCTACTTTAGGCATGAAAACCAGCTGGGTGATTTTGGCCCAATCACCAGGTGATGGTGAGTTGTAGTCTTACCTTAGGCATGAAAGCCAGCTGGGTACCTTTGGGCCAATCACCAGGTGATGGGTGAGTTCTAGTCCAACTTTAGGAATGAAAATCAAGCTAGGTAACTTTCACTCAATCACCAGGTGACGGTGAGTTCTAGTCCTCTCTTAGGCCCGAAAGCCAGCAGGGTAACTTTGGGCCAGTCCTCCTCTCTCAGCCCAACTCACCTCAGAAGGTGGTTGTTGTGGGAAAAATAGGAAGGCGAAGACGTATTAGATATGTTCACCCCCTTGAGTGATTTATAAACAGGTAATAAAGGCAGGATACAAATCAACAGGTAAAAATAAATAAAATAAGCAGAGATAGAGATAGAGGCTCTTGCCTCTTAGCAGCCGAGATGGATTTTGTGCATCCTTCTAGGGAAAGCAAAACAATGAAATTTAAAAGCATGGAGAGGTTGTCCCTTTCCAACAAGGAAACCGTTGTGTCAGGTCGACACCATCTGCAGAGGTTTTGCCCCTTTCTGGTTCCAAACGGGTGGGATGCGACCCACACAAAAGGGGGGAGGTGTGAGATTCCTTAATTCCCTTTTATCCCTGTCCCACACATCTCCAATCCACGTCATTCAGAGGACGGAGAATCGTTTTTTCCCTTCCTACTGCGGAAAAGATGATCCGTTTGACCAACGCAGGTCAATGGATAATAATATTTCAGATTTCCTTCAACATCTGATGCTCCTAACAGATGTTCCGGATTGTTTGCGCCATTGAATTAGGAAAATACAAAATAACAGCATTAAAAAAAAAAAATTGTGAGTCAAACTCATCATTTTTACATCTGTCTGTCCGTCAGCGGTTCTTCCTGCCTCTGATAAACGAGGCAGCCCTTTTGCTGGCTGCCAGAATAATTGTGGGGGGGTGGGGGGGAAAAAATAAAAAGTTTTTTCCCCCTCAAAAACAAAACAAAAAAACAACCCCTCAGTAAGTGTGCCTTTTTTTCCGTGAGAGCGAAATTAAACTGTGGACTAGAATCATTCAGAGAAATTTGCGATAATACACGCTTGGTGCCAGGGGTGAAATCTACTTACCTTCCCTACCGGTAACGACGACTGGGCGGAGCCTCGCGCTACCATCGCTACCGGTTCTCTGAACCACCTGCCACCATCGCTACTGGATCGGCCGAACCGGGCTGAACCGGTAGCATTTCAACCCCTGCTTGGTGCTGAGCGAGGAATTATATGGACGAGTTTAGCGGCGGGATTCAGCCGGTTCTGTGTCCGGATTGGGCAAACCGGTAGCGGCGACTGTGGGAGGCTCCGCCCACCCGCCTGGATGTAATGCACGATTACTGCGCGTGCACAGAAGGCCTTGTGCAGAGGTGGCGCGTGCACACTCACATTTGCGAACCGGTAGGGAAGGTAAGGGAATCCCACCTCAGGACGAGTTCAAAGGAACCCACTCGGGCCGAGATTGGAAAATTTGTTTGTCGAGATATAGGTTGGGACCTGAGTTGTTTGGCCAGGAATAACTTTTGTGAGGTAATTTACGGTCGTTTTTTGTTTCTATTCTGCCATTATTAGTTTTACAAAAAAACTCAAGGGGGCGAATCAGAGGTGGTATTCAGCCGGTTCCAACCGGTTCGCCTGAACCGGTAGCAGAAATCGTGGTGTGTGTGTGTGTGTGCTCACATTTGCGAACCGAAAGTAAGTAAATACCATCCCTGAGGCGAATATATCCAAGCCACCTTCCTTCTCCTATTTTTCCCCCACAACAACAACCCTGTGAGGTGGGTTGGGCTGAGAGAGAGACTGATTAGCCCAAAGTCACCCAGCTGGCTTTCACGCCTAATGCAGGACTAGAACTCTCTGTCTCCTGGTGCTTACTCACTTAGCAACAGAAATGTTGGGCTCCATTGCAGTCGTAAGTTGAGGACTTCAGACTTGCGAGATTTCTCTTAACGTGGCCCTACCACAAAACAGAATTAGCTCATCGTGGTCGTGGTTCCTGCCTGGTTTACCTTGCAAGGTGGACGCCATCTTGCAACGATACAGAGTCGTTTGCGACAAGGAGATTCGTGCCAAAATGAATTCAAAAGATAAATTAACCCTCCGAATCTCTACTCCCTTCAATTTCAACCACCCAGCCCCTCAAGAGAACTTACTTTTTATTTCCTCAAAGAAGTGGGATCCGATCACAGAGAAGGTGAGGACAGAAATAGGCAACGCACAATCCGAAAGGATTTCCCGGACGCGAGGGTGGAGGTACGGGCTGCAACGAAATTAGAAACACTGAATTAGGAGTAGCAACTCAACCACTACCTTGTTGAAGGTGGTTGAAAGATCAGGATGAAACTCCAACCTATTTCTGGCCCAAAGGAGAGAGGCTTGCTTCAGCTGCTCAAGGAGCATTGTTAGGAAATGGTTATTTGCCTAATTAGTTGGTCAGGCAATATATAAACCAACTATGTATGTTTGCAGTCAGAAAGGTATTATATTGCTTTAAGACTGTATTGCATCATCCTGTATCCTGATTGGCTAAGCTCTGTAGTCAATGTACTTAAGGGAAGTCAGGATCATGGCTTGTGTGGATACTACACCATTTTACCTGCTTATTTGTTGTAACTCTCTACCTGATCTCTCTGCATGATCACTGTTTGATCATAGCTACATGTTGCTTTCTACTATTTATTGGATGTTTTGATATTGAACTTGTTCCTGTTTTGAAACTCAAGAAGAACGTTTTTAATGTGTATGACTACAACTGGTAAGAAGACTTTGTACTTGAAATATTGATCTTTTAACTCTTTTATCTGTGTATGAGTTGGATTGTTTTTGGACTTTGCTTTACTTTTTCTAAAAGTAAAAGACTACAACAACTCAGTGTGTTTGTATGTTGACTGTGATTGTTCACAACCACTCCCAGCCGCTTTTCATGTGTTTACTCAAAGGGTACTCTGCTCAATAACCCACAACATCGGTTATGAGCTAAGAATATCCTTAACATGCATCATAAGAACATGGCCAAGTTTTGAACGTTGGACAAGATGCCAACATGCTGGTCCATCACTCAGTCTTTCTTTCTCTGTTGAATTCTGTTGAACAAGGTTGAGAGTGTAGGGGTTTTCTTTGGAGAATTGAGAGCAGATGGGGTCCTTGCTGCTCTCTGAGCTTGGTTGTCTTCTTGCAGATATTTAATGACCCAACTAGGTAACAATATCAGTGCTAGAAGGGAGGAAGGTTTGGGAGGAGGAGGAGGAGGAGGAGGAGGAGGAGGAGGAGGAGGAGGAGGAGGAGGAGGAAGAGGAGGAGAACTATGGGGTCCTTGCTGCTCTCTGAGCTTGGATTTATTTATTTATTTATTTATTTATTTATTTATTTATTTATTTATTAATTAATTAATTAATTAATTAATTAATTAATTAATTAATTAATTAATTAAATTTGATGTATATGCCGCCCTTCTCCGAAGACTCAGGGTGGCTTACAATTTATTTATTTGTTTATTTATTTGTTTAAATTTCTATACCGCCCTTCTCCAAATAGGACTCAGGGCGGTGCACAGCCTAAGTAAAAACAAAGCATACAAAATTTAAAAAAAACAGTATTAAAATAATTAGATATTCTGGCCGTAAATTAAAACAACCCAATTTAAAACCAATTTAAAATTTAGCTCAAGCCAGCCCAGCTAGTTGAAATAAATAAGTTTTCAGGGCCCGCCGAAAAATCCGGAGGTCTGTTATTATACGTAACTCCGGGGGAAGGTTATTCCAGAGGGTGGGCGCCGTCACAGAGAAGGCTCTCCCCCTGGGGGTCGCCAGCCGACATTGTCTGGCGGACGGCACCCTGAGGAGGCCCACTCTGTGCGAGCGTACTGGCCGGTGGGAGGCTATTGGTGGCAGTAGGCGGTCTCGTAAGTACCCCGGCCACAATGTGCTCAGCAATAGCCTTCATCCTTTTGTATATTTATACAAAGTCAGCTTATTGCCCCCACAAACTGGGTCCTCATTTCACCTACCTTAGAAAGGATGGAAGGCTGAGTCAACCTTGAGCCTTGGCGAGATTCGAACCCTGCAGTAATTGCAGGCAGCTGGTCTTAATAACCAGCTTAATAACAGGGTGCCTTAAACCCCTGTACTACCAAGGCTCTTTCTTTCTTTCTTTCTTTCTTTCTTTCTTTCTTTCTTTCTTTCTTTCTTTCTTTCTTTCTTTCTTTCTTTCTTTCTTTCTTTCTTTCTTTCTTCATTTATTATATTTCTATACCGCCTTTCTCCCGTAGGACTCAAGGCGGTGTACAGTCAAGAAAAATATAGACACACAAACATCATAAAATTGCTAATTAATTATTACTTAGTTTGGTCAATCAAATAAAACCCAGAATTAGATAACATTTAAAAATTCATTCACATGTTCATATGTTTAGCCCCGCCTGTTGGAACATCAGGGTTTTGAGGGCACGGCGGAAAGCACGGAGATCAGGGATATTCCGTATCTCCAGGGGCAGTTCATTCCAAAGGGTTGGAGCCCCCACAGAGAAGGCCCTCCCCCTGGGAGTCGCCAGTCGGCATAATTTGACTGACGGTACCCTGAGGAGTCCCTCCCTGTGAGAACGAACTGGTCGCTGGGAGGCTATTGGTGGCAAAAGACGGTCTCGTAGGTACCCAGGTCCTAAGCCATGGAGCGCTTTAAAGGTGATAACTAACACCTTGAATCGCACCCGGAAGACCACCGGGAGCCAGTGCAGCTCGCGTAGGAGAGGTGTTACATGGGCGCAACGAGCTGCGCCCATAATCACCCGCGCGGCTACGTTCTGGACCAGTTGGAGCCTCCGGGTGCTTTTTAAGGGGAGCCCCATGTAGAGAGCATTACAGTAGTCCATACGGGAGGTAACTAGGGCATGAGTGACCGTGCGCAAGGCGTCCCGAAGAAGATGGTTGTCTTCTTGCAGATATTTAATGACCCAACTAGGTAACAATATCAGTACTAGAAGGGAGGAAGGTTTGGGAGAAGGAGGAGGAGGAGGAGGAGAACTAAGGGTTCCTTGCTGCTCTCTAAGCTTGGTGGTTTTCTTGCAGACATTTAATGACCCAACTAGATAACATCATCAGCGCTAGAAGGGAGTGAAGTTTGGGGCGAGGAAGAAAAGGAGGAGGGGGAGGAGGAGAGGACTGTAGGGTCCTTGGTGTCCTCTGACCTTGATGGTTTTCTTGCAGATGTTTCATGACCCAGCTAGGTAACATCATCAGTGCTAGAAAGGAGTGGGGTTCTCTCTCTGTTTATATACAAGTGGATTGCCCTCTTGGTGTTAGAGGTTGTATCATTTTCTTCTTGGTAGTTTCTTGATCAGCCTATTGTTTATTGTTAGCTTGTTTGTCTAAAATGGCACTTTTTTTTTTTTTTTTAAATTTGATTTATATGCCGCCCTTCTCCGGAGACTCAGGGCGGCTTACAAGGCGTTAAGCAATAGCCTTCATCCTTTTGTATATTTTATACAAAGTCAGTTTATTGCCCCCACAATCTGGGTCCTCATTTCACCTACCTTAGACAGGATGGAAGGCTGAGTCAACCTTGAGCCTTGGAGAGATTCGAATCAGCAGTAAATTGCAGGCAGCTGTGTTAATAACAGGGTGCTTAAACCACTGTACTATCAAGGCTCCTACCAAGCTCCTTTAACCCTGTCAACAAACTCTTCTGAACCCTATCTCCTCTCTCTTTGTTGTTTTTGAAATATCCTTGCCTCTCTCCAATTCTGATCATTCTTCTTACACCGTTTTGGTCCTGGTCTTCCAAAAATGGATATTTTGAGCAGCATTTCCTCAACCATGGCAACTTCAAGAGGCATGGCTGGGGAATTCTGGGAGTTGAAGTCCGCAAGTCTTAAAATATTGCCAGGTTTGGAGATGCCGGCTGGGGAATTCTGGGAGTTGAAGTCCGCAAGTCTTAAAATATTGCCAGGTTTGGAGATGCCGGCTGGGGAATTCTGGGAGTTGAAGTCCACAAGTCTTAAAAAACTGCCAACTTTGGAGATGCCGGTTGGGGAATTCTGGGAGTTGAAGTCCACAAGTCTTAAAAAATTGCCAGGTTTGGAGACCCCTGATCTAGATGGCTGGCTGGAGGATTCTGGGAGTTGAAGTCCACAAGTCTTAAAAAATTGCCAACTTTGGAGATGCCGGCTGGGGAATTCTGGGAGTTGAAGTCCACAAGTCTTAAAAAACTGCCAACTTTGGAGATGCCAGCTGGGGAATTCTGGGAGTTGAAGTCCACAAGTCTTAAAAAACTGCCAACTTTGGAGATGCAGGTTGGGGAATTCTGGGAGTTGAAGTCCACAAGTCTTAAAAAACTGCCAGGTTTGGAGACCCCTGATCTAGATGGCTGGCTGGGGGATTCTGGGAGTTGAAGTCCAGGCGTCTTCAAGTCACCGAGGTTGAGAAGCACTTACTGGGAGAAACACACACAATTTACACAGGAAGTAGCTTACCTTTTCTTGAACTGATAGAGAGTGTGACCAAGCCACAACGTCCCCAGCATCAGCATGAGACTCAGAACGGCGGTTTCTCGCCCCTCATGCGTGGTGGCCGAAGGACCGTCGCTCTCATTTCCCATCGATGAACGTTCGGTGGAGATGTTCAGCAATAAGTTGGTGTTGTTGATGGTCAGACTGTGAGGTCTCGGGCCGTGATAGTAATTTGTAAAAACTAGGAGGGGGAAGAAAACAAACAATTTTAGGTAGCAGAAAGATATATATATCTTTCTGCTACATATATATTTTCACCCCTTTGTTTAGACACATGGACACATTTATTAGAATTAGCTGTTATGTGAATGCTTCACTGGGGAGAAAGGGATTACAAGAGAATAAGCAGTCTGTCAACCCTGAAACTGGCCTGACCGGAAGCCATTTTGTCCGCTTCAGTGTCACTTCATTGGAGCTGAGGGTCAGGGAGGGGGCAGTGGTGGGATTCAACCGGTTCGCACCACTTCGGACGAACCGGTTGTTAAAATTGCTGGCTGGCCCGCCGCTCCCCGCCCAACCCCTTCCAGAAGTCCCCACATGCCCCGTTTTGGCTCCCAGGTAAGTGGGGGAGGCCTACTAGGCCCAAAACGGGACATGGGGTGTGCAGTGCGCGCCCCCCACCCCCCGCAGCCCATTTTTGCTCCCAGGAGGCTGCAGGTATGCCTACTAGGCCCAAAACAAGGTTTCAAAACAAAGCTATTTGGAGTGTGAGATACACTTTCCAAATACGGCAATGCCTCCTTACTCCCTTATGACAGGGTGCTGCACATCCACAACTGATCGAATTTGAAATGCTCTGCAGACTGTAATCCTAAATCTCACTGTAGGCAAAAGAGGATCACCGTCGTCCTACAAACTAGATCTTGCAGAAGGCGACGTCCTGAATCAAATACATTATGACTCATCCTTTGCAGATATAGGTAGACCTCGATTTACAACAGTTCAGTGACCGTTCGAAGTTACAAAATCACTGAAAAAAGTGACTTTTGACCATTTTTCACACTTACAACCATTGCAGCATCCTCATGGTCACATGACCAAGGTTTAGAATAGAATAGAATAACAAGAGTTGGAAGGGACCTTGGAGGTCTTCTAGTCCAACCCCCTGCTTAGGCAGGAAACCCTACACCACTTCAGACAAATGGTTATCCAACACTTCTTAAAAACTTCCAGTGTTGGAGCATTCACAACTTCTGGAGGCAAGTTGTTCCACTGATTAATTGTTCTCTCTGTCAGGAAATTTCTCCTTAGTTCTAAGTTGCTTCTCTCCTTGATGAGTTTCCACCCATTGCTTCTTGTCCTGCCCTCAGGTGCTATGGAGAATAGCTTGACTCCCTCTTCTTTGGAGCAGCCCCTGAGATATTGGAAGACTGCTTGGATGCTTGGTTCATATTTATGACGGTTGCATAATGTGATCCGGATCATGTGAACACTTTGTGCGACCTTCTGACAAGTAAAGTCAAGTGGAAAGCCAGATTCAATTAAACAACTGGGTTATTAAATTAACAACTGCAGTAATTCACTTAACAAACACGGCAAGTAAAGTCGTAAAATGGAGCAAAACCCAATAACAAATGTCTCACGTAGCAACATAAATTTTGGGCTCAATTATGGCTGTAAATCAAGGACTACCCGTATGTAGGACACCATATGAGAATTAAAGACTTTCTTACATAACAGAAGTTTAAATAAATTTAAGGAGGAATGGCTTCCATTCATATTTCATATTACACAATTAGATAAAAAACAAACATTTAAAGTATGGTTTTTTTAAGTCTACACCAACAGGATACTGTAAAATGTTGGAGCACAAGAAAGAAGGAAGTCAGAAATTAAATAGTTACTCATATTAATTTTAGAGTTTTTTTTAATGTTTATCAATAATAATATAGTGGAGGTTTTGGGCATTAAACTTAAAACTTTATACTACTTTCAGCTTTATATAAATTTGTATCATAAAAAAAACTTAATATACTCTGCTCAATACCATTTACGAATGTTACATTTATCAATAACTATTGATAAACTTCAGGAATTCCATTACCGGAAACTAATCAAGGAGAGAAGTAACCTGGAATTAAGGAGAAATTCCCTAACAGTGAGGACAATTAACCAGTGGAACAGCTTGCCACCAGAAGTTGTGGGTCCTTCATCACTGGAGGTTTTTAAGAAGCGATTGGACAACCGTTTGTCGGCAATGGTATAGGGCCATGATGGCGAACCTATGGCACGCGTGCCACAGGCGGCACGCAGAGCCATGTCGCCTGGCACGCCAGCTCAGTTCCAGTGTGCATGTGTCGGAGTCTCTGGAGGCTGGGGACAGCAAAAAAGTCACTTCCTGTCCAACCAGAAGTTGGGAAATGGGCCGTTTTGGCCTCAGAGGGGTGGGGAAGACTGTTTTCGCCCTCCCGAGATGCATAGAGAGGATCTGGAGCCAGGTGAGAAAGAAAAATGGGCCTACCGGGCCATCGTGTGCTAGGAGCGGGGGAGAGGGGGGGTCGCATGCGCGGGGTAGGGTGCATAGAATTATGGGTGTGGGCACATGTGCACGCGAACCTCTGCTGCCCCCCCCCTTTCCTGGCACGCAATGACAAAAAGGTTAGCCATCACTGGTATAGGGTCTCCTGCCTGAGCAGGAGGTTGAACTAGATGACTTCTAAGGACCCTTCCAACTCTGTCATCCCATAAACAAAACTTAATCTTTCTCAATTGCCAGTGCCGATGGCCGCCGGCATTCCTTTCCCAAAGACTTAGGAGGTCACAATTTGCAGCTGGCATTCATCCTGGCAGCTGAACGGATGGACTCCCTATGCGTCAGCGGCTGCAACAGCCTAACAAAACTACACATGTGTGTGTGTGTCAGTGTGGCAAGGGAGTTATTTGAGGTCCCTCTGATCCCATTAGCAATCACTTGTTTGCTTCGAACCGGCTGCTGCCGTTGTGCTTCCTGCCGGAGAGCAAAAGTCAAGATCAAAGAGGGCAATGGAGCGTGAGGTAGGGAGCATTGCATCACCGCCGCCGTTGAAAAACAAAACAGAATTGGAGGCAGCTGAAAAGGATGGGCAGCAGCTTTGCAGACCCCCTGTCCTTCCCCTTCCCCCCCCCCACTCTTGCAATGTGATTTTAACAGCAAAACACACACACAACCGCCCACCCCTTTCCTGACGGTGGGGGCATGAAAGCGTCCGGCATGAAAAGGAATATTCCGCTAATCTTCCTTTCAGAAGGAAACCGGACGGCTGGACGGCGCTTCCAAGCTACGGGGGTTCGGAGATCGGAGATGAAACGAGAATGAAGGATTTACCGTATTTTTCAGAGTATAAGACGCAACATTCCCGCCCTCCCCTAAATGTGGGTGAAAATTTAGGTGCGTCTTAGAGACCGAATACGGGCGTTTTTGGGCTCCCAAACCCTCCGCGCAGGGGTGAAATGCTCCTGGTTTGGACCGGATTGCCCGATCCGGTAGCGATAGTGGCGGGTGGTTCGTAGAACCGCTAGCAAAAATCCCTGCCTCCCCCCCCCCATGCCCAGCTGAGCCGCACAATCATCAGAGGCTTTTTTTATATACTTTTAAAAGCATTTTTTCTACAACCTCTTCCGATGAAAAAATGTTTTTAAAAGTAAAAAAAAAAAAGCCTCTGATGATTGCTTGGCTCAGCTGGGATCTTCAAAGGCTTTTGAAAGAAAAAAAACCCTTTTTTTCTTTTAAATGCCTCTGACGATCCCAGCTGAGTTGCCTGATCGGCAGAGGCTTTTAAAAAAAAAAAAGGCAACTCGTCAGAGCCTTTTGAAAGCATTTTTTTACAACCTCTTCACCGAAGAGGTTGTAGAAAAAATGCTTTTAAAAGTAAAAAAAAAAAAAAAATTGGCCAAGCCCACCCAGTCACATTACCCCCCCCAAGCCACGCCCACAGAACCGGTAGTAACAAATTTTAGATTTCACCACTGCCTCCGCGTGTCGTGTTTTCACCCTCCCCGGCCCCAAGAAGCACTCTGCAGTGCTCCGTGTAGCCCGTTTTTGCCAAAAATCGGCCCGTTTTTGGGCTCCCAAGCCCTCCGCGCGTCGTATTTTCGCCCTCTCCCAGGCCCCCAGAAGCACTCTGCAAAACGAAAATGGGCCATGCAGAGAGTGCTTTTGGGGGCCTGGGAAGGCGAAAATGCAATACGCGGAGGGCTCGGGAGCGCAAAGATGGGCCAATTTTTGGTGAAAAGGGGCCGTGCGGAGAACTCCAGAGCGCTTCTATGGGCCTGGGAGAGTGAAAATCTGACGCATGGAGGCCAAAACCTGTTTTTTTTCTTGTTTTCCTCCTGTAAAGTTAGGTGCATCTTAGAGTTAGGTGCGTCTTATAGTCCGAAAAATATGGTAAATTATTTTCTGGGACTCCCGGTGTAGAGAGAAGGGAGGGTTGGAGGGGGGGAGTAAAAAAAAAAAAGGAAGGGAAATGATTATTTACCTCGCTCGCCTTTGATGGAGGAAATTATGACAATGTGCCCTGGTTCTCGGCTCAGCCGAAATCAAAAAGGGGTCTCTCTCTTTCATCCTGAAAAGCTGAGCTGAGCACAGAGAGCTGGCAACTTCACATCTGCAACCCGCCCGCATGCCAAAAATGAGGGGCAGCCTGTCTGATTTTGCAAGAAAAAAAGCCTGTGGAGCAGGGATGAAATGCTCCCGGTTCTGACCAGATCACCCGATCCGGTAGCGATGGTGGCGGGTGGTTCAGAGAACCGGTAGCAAAAATCCCTATTTCCCCCCCCCCATTGCCCAGCTGAGGCTTTTTTTTTAAATTTTTTAAAGCATTTTTTCTACAACCTCTTCGGCCGAAAAAATGCTTTTAAAAGTGTAAAAAAAAAAAAGCCTCTGATGATCGCGCGGCTCAGCTGGGATCGTCAAAGGCTTTTAGAAGAAAAAAAAAAGCCTCTGCCGATCAGGCAAGTCAGCTGGGATCGTCAGAGGCTTTTGAAAGCATTTTTTTACAACCTCTTCGCTGAAGAGCCTTGGTAGTACAGTGGTCTAAAGCACCCTGTTATTAACACAGCTGCCTGCAATTACTGCAGGTTCGAATCTCGCCAAGGCTCAAGGTTGACTCAGCCTTCCATCCTTTCTAAGGTAGGTGAAATGAGGACCCAGTTTGTGGGGGCAATAAGCTGACTTTGTATAAAATATACAAAAGTATGAAGGCTATTGCTTAACGCATTGTAAGCCACCCTGAGTCTCCGGAGAAAGGCGGCATATAAATCAAAAAATTTTTTTTAAAAAAAAAGAGGTTGTAGAAAAAATGGTTTTAAAAGTAAAATAAAAAATAAAAATTGGCCATGCCCACCCAGTCACATTACCCCCCCACCACCACCAAGCCATGCCCACAGAACCGGTAGTAACAAATTTTACATTTCACCTGTCTGATTTTGCAAGAAAGGAGGCCTGTGGAGAGATGGATTGCTGGGGTTGCACAGGAATGTCTCCAAAGTGGGGTGAAGCAGACCCCAAGACTGGGTGGAAACGAGGGACGAATATCTATGGGGTAACATAGGGGTGTGTGTGTGTGTGAGCCTTGGGAGGCTCCGAGCAGATGGGCCTGGGCCCGTGCTAGGCCCCCCCAGGGCCTTCCCCACAAAAAGCACCCCGTTTTTTTTTTCTTTTTATGATGTTTCTAAATTTTTTTTACTACCGGTTCTGTGGGCGTGGCTTATTTTGTGGGTGTGGCTTGGAGGTCATGTGACTAGGTGGGCGTGGCTAGCTGGTCAGAGTCATTTCTGGAAGGTCCTCGCACTTACGACCAGTCCTCGCACTTACGACCCGACTCATTTGTTTGCTTTTAACACTGATCAGCTGTAGGGCGGCCCTTTGAAGCCCCCGGCAAGAGTTTAAACATTTTTTTTTCCCCTCTAGTCATCAGCTGGGACTCAGGAGGCAGCAATAGATTGGGGGTGGGGCCAAATAAAAGGTAAGAATAACATGGGGGGGTGGGGGGGAGAGCAGGGGGTGGGAGAACTGGTTCGGTGATGTCATATCGTCCAGCCAAACCGGACCGAACCGGGAGGAACCCACCACTGCCCTGTGTGAAGCACCTCATTTAACGTCTACGGAGATTCAGATCGTGGTTGTCTCAAAGGTGCTTTTTCAAACTTGTTTTTTTCCTCGAAGATGTTTCGCTTCTCATCCGAGAAGCTTCCTCGGTTCTGAGTGAATGGTGAAGAAGGGAAGAAGGATTTATATTCCTTCCAGTCACCTGGCCGTTAGCGTTCTCTCTGAGAGTCGTGGAGGCCACTTGGGAGGTTTTATCTGACCCTTGGAGGCTCATTTAGGGCACAGATGAACCCCCAAGTGGCCTCAAAAGGGGAATCACGTGATCCCGGGACATTGCAACCGTCGTAAGTGTGAATCCGTTGCCGAGCATCTGAATGTAAATCACGGGATCATGGGAATGCTGCAGTGGTTGTACGTAGGCGGAAAAAAATGGTCGTAAGTCACTTTTTTCAGTGCTGTCGTAACTTCAAACGGTCACTAAATGAACCGCTGTAAGTCGAGGACTACCTGTAAATGCAATATTTGGAGGGGGTGTGGGGGGGGGGTTAAGCAAAATTTGCTGCTCACTTTTGAAAGAGTCTCATATTTGAGCATGGGCCACCTGGTTTTCCTGCAGAAGGACCTGCTCTGCGTTAAGGACAATGAAGGTAGGGAGCCAGGTGAGATTTTTCCATCCAGATTTACCTTTTGTGATTCCTTTCAGGGCATCGAGCACGAATGTGATGGAAATAAAAAGTGCAATGATTTCTTCTGTGGACCTACAAAAACACACACAGACACACACACACACAAAACAGGAGAAGACCGTCAACCAAAAGGCCAGCGATGACACCAAGTCTCTCTAGGAGCATCTGTTGATATAGAATAGAATAGAAAACGGAATGGAATATGGGATGGGATGGGATGGGATGGGATGGGATGGGATGGAATGGAATGGAATGGAATGGAATGGAATAGAATAGAATAGAATAGAATAGAATAGAATAGAATAGAATAGAATAGAATAGAATAGAATAGAACATGAAATAGAACATGGAATAGAATAGAATAGAATAGAATAGAATAGAATAGAATAGAATAGAATAGAATAGAATAGAACAGGACAGGACAAAACAGAATATGAAATGGAATGGAAAGGAATAGGAATAGGAATAGGAATAGGAATGGAATGGAATAGAATAGAATAGAATAGAACATGAAATAGAACATGGAATAGAATAGAATAGAATAGAATAGAATAGAATAGAATAGAATAGAATAGAATAGAATAGAATAGAATAGAATAGAATAGAATAGAACAGAACAAAACAGAATAGGAATAGGAATAGGAATAGGAATAGGAATAGGAATAGGAATAGGAATGGAATGGAATGGAATGGAATGGAATGGAATAGAATAGAATAGAATAGAACAGGACAAAACAGAATAGGAATAGGAATAGGAATAGGAATGGAATGGAATGGAATGGAATGGAATAGAATAGAAATAGAAATAGAACATGGAATAGAATAGAATAGAATAGAATAGAATAGAATAGAATAGAATAGAATAGAATAGAATAGAATAGAATAGAATAGAATAAACAGAACAGGACAAAACAGAATAGGAATAGGAATAGGAATAGGAATGGAATGGAATGGAATAGAAATAGAAATAGAACATGGAATAGAATAGAATAGAATAGAATAGAATAGAATAGAATAGAATAGAATAGAATAGAATAGAATAGAATAGAATAGAATAGAATAGAATAAACAGAACAGGACAAAACAGAATAGGAATAGGAATAGGAATAGGAATGGAATGGAATGGAATAGAAATAGAAATAGAACATGGAATAGAATAGAATAGAATAGAATAGAATAGAATAGAATAGAATAGAATAGAATAGAATAGAATAGAATAGAATAGAATAAACAGAACAGGACAAAACAGAATAGGAATAGGAATAGGAATAGGAATAGGAATAGGAATAGGAATAGGAATGGAATGGAATGGAATGGAATAGAATAGAACATGAAATAGAACATGGAATAGACTAGACTAGACTAGACTAGACTAGACTAGAATAGAATAGAATAGAATAGAATAGAATAAACAGAACAGGACAAAACAGAACAAAACAAAACAGAATAGTGTTGGGAGGGACCTTGGAGGTCTTCTAGTCCAACCCCCTGTTCAGGCAGGAAAACAGACAAAATCTGAAAGAAAAAAGGAGAAAAAGGAGAAGGAGGAGGAGGAGGAGGAGGAGGAGGAGGAGGAGGAGGAGGAGGAGGAGGAAGGAGAAGACAAAGAAGAAAAGAAGGAGAAGGAGGAGGAGGCGGAGAAGAAGAAGAAGAAGGAGGAGGAGGAGGAGAAGGAGAAGAAAAAGGAGGAGGAGGTGGAGAAAAAGGAGAAGAAGACAAGAAGAAGAAGAAAAAGAAGAAAAGAAGGAGAAGGAGGAGGAGGCGGAGAAGAAGAAGAAGAAGGAGGAGGAGGAGGAGAAGGAGAAGAAAAAGGAGGAGGAGGTGGAGAAAAAGGAGAAGAAGACAAGAAGAAGAAGAAAAAGAAGAAAAGAAGGAGAAGGAGGAGGAGGCGGAGAAGAAGAAGAAGAAGGAGGAGGAGGAGGAGAAGGAGAAGAAAAAGGAGGAGGAGGTGGAGAAAAAGGAGAAGAAGACAAGAAGAAGAAGAAAAAGAAGAAAAGAAGGAGAAGGAGGAGGAAGCGGAGAAGAAGAAGGAGGAGGAGAAAAAGGAGAAGAAGAGAAGAAGAAAAAGAAGAAGAAAAAGAGGCATTTCTTACCTTTTAAAGAGCTTCATTACAAGACTGAAATTGAAGAGAGAGTACAGCACGAGGAAGAAACTATTCCAGAGTCCAACCCACGCATAAAATGCCCGGAAGTCCAAGTTGTAGTCGTAACAGATTCCTTTGATCACTGGAAGCAAGAAAGCAAGAGAGCCAGTTTGATCTACTGATGAAAGCGTTAAGCTGGGAACTAGGTAGACCATGAATTCTAGTCCGGCTTTAGCCATGAATGTCCACTGAGTGGCTTTGGGCCAATCACCAGGAGATGGAGAATTCTAGTTCCACCTTAAGCATGAAAGCCAGCTGGATGATTTTGGGCCAATCACCAGGAGATGGTGAGTTCTAGTCCTGCCTTAGACATGAAAGCTGGCTGGGTGATTTTGGGTCAATTACCAGGAGATGGTGAGTTCTAGTTCTGCCTTAGGCATGAAAGCTGGCTGGGTGATTTTGGGCCAATCACCAGGAGATGGTGAGTTCTAGTCCTGCCTTAGACATGAAAGCTGGCTGGGTGATTTTGGGTCAATTACCAGGAGATGGTGAGTTCTAAGCTGCTGGTGGGTTGACTTTAGGCCAATCACCAGGAAATGGTGAATTCTAGTCCTGCCTTAGACATGAAAGCCAGCTGGGTGATTTTGGACCATATACCAGGAGATGGTGAGTTCTAGTCCTGCCTTAGACATGAAAGCCGGCTGGGTGACTTTGGGCCAATCACCAGGAGATGGTGAGTTCTAGTCCTGCCTTAGGCATGAAAGCCGGCTGGGTGACTTTGGGCCAATCACCAGGAGATGGTGAGTTCTAGTCCTGCCTTAGGAATGAAAGCCATCTGGGTGACTTTGAGCCAATCACCAGGAGATGGTGAGTTCTAGTCCTGCCTTAGGCATGAAAGCCAGCTGGGTGATTTTGGACCATATACCAGGAGACGGTGAGTTCTAGTCCTGCCTTAGACATGAAAGCTGGCTGGGTGACTTTGGGCCAATCACCAGGATACTGTGAGTTCTAGCTCCGCCTTAGGTATCAAAGCTAGCTGGATGGCTTTGGGCCAATAAATTGTAAATAAGCATATCAGCAGCTGGCAAATGGTACACTTGAAAATGTTGGGACACAACTGATGATAAGCCAGAGATGGGACTGGACCTTCAAGGTATCCCAGGAGATTAATTGGGTGGGCAACCGAATCGAATTATGCAATATCCAATTTTGCATATGCCATAATTGTACACAACAGAGAAGAAGCTTGCCGGGAACTCTTCTTGTTTTGAGCAGGGAGTTGGAATAGAAGACCTCCAAGCTCCCTTCCAACTCTCTTACTCTGTTCCGTTCTCCTCCCAGGTGTGCTAATTTCCCACGTGTCGGGGGACGTCTGGTTTTTCCGCAGTCTGAAACGGAGACCAGTCTTCCAGGTCAGGAAGAGGGATTTCTATTTGCACCGGGAGTTTTTGCACCCAGATTGAAGGCGCAAAAAAAAGGAAGAAAGGAAAGGAAGGGCAGCATTTTGAGAGCATTGGCGATGCTCAAACGCAGAGGTCTTCAAACTTGGCAGCTTTAAGACTTGTGGACTTCAACTCCCAGAATTCTCCAGCCAGCATAGCTGGCTGGAGACTTCTGGGAGTTGAAGTCCACAAGTCTTAAAGCTGCCAAGTTTGGGGACCCCTGCTCAAAAGCCTATCACTTGTGAGAACCCCAAAAAGCGGCCCCGCGAACTCACCATTGATATACAGTGCCAAAGGAGCTGTGGTTAAAAGCACCACGAGAGGCTGGCCGGCAAAGAGCGCATAAAGCAGGCCGCCAATGCACTGGCCCACGATGGACTTTTGCACATCTGGAAATCAAAAGACAACATTAGAAAAAAGAATTCGGAATCGGCTGGAGTCAACCGGCCTTAAACCACAGCATCGTCTGGCAGGAAAAACCAGGTCCATATATAAGGTCCAAATTAATCCGCTTTATTGCTAAAATGCTACGCGCAGGAATCTTCTGAACTTTTGGTAGTCCTCGACTTATGACTACCATGTTTCCCCCCCCCAAAATAAGACTGGGTCTTATATTAATTTTTGCTCCAAAAGACGCATTAGGGCTTATTTTTCCGGTTAGGTCTTATTTTGGGAGAAATATAATACTAAACGCCTCCGTCTGCTGACGATCTTAACTGGGGCTTATTTTTGGGGTAGATTTTACAGTATCCTTCCCCTGCCCTCCCTCCCTCTCTCTCCCTCCTTCTCTCTCTCTCTCTCTCTCTCTCTCTCTCTCTCTGTGTGTGTGTGTGTGTGTTTGTGTGTCTTAGCACAATTCTGTCCTTATAGCTCAGCAAGATTGGCTGTTCTTATCTTTTCTAACCTTCGAAATCAGAAAAATGGAATTTCCTGGACTTTGGGCCCAAGTAGACAAGCAGATAAATAAAGCTAAAAGTTCCTGGTCTGGTTCCAAGAAAGGTTTTTGTTTTTCTTTGGACAGAAGGCTGTTTTTAAATTATTATTATTTTTTTAAAAAAAATCCTTGCTACCGCCTGTTATTTATTTTTAGAGCTGCCTCTAGCTTTAATGACCATTTTTAAAAACCATCCTTCCTTTTTTGGGGGGGGTTCATTGCTACACGCCGAGATTTTATTGAGTTTTTTTTTTTTTTGCAAAAAGTTTTTTTTTAATTTTTTAACCAAACATACCAATTACATCTTTTCGGAACAGAGCTTTGATCCGGTCATTAATTTATACAATTTTTTATCATCTTTAACAAAATTTTGTATATTCTATTTTGTCATAACACTTATTTCTCAATCTTAAGTCACTTATTCAACTAATACCATCTTAAAAAGAATTTATTCTTATTTACTTACTCAAAACAATTACCCTTCTATTAACCCATCCAAAATCTTAAATCAGTTAATAACTCATAGTACATTTATCAACTTTAAATCTTATCTCTAATCTTAGAAATATAGCAATTTATCATTTAACATTTAGACTTAGTTCTTAATTCAAATAATGCTATTTCAATTTTCTTTTCTTTTTTGCTTAAGTAAAAAAATGTTCAAATTATTACAATTGTTAGACATATTTAAACAATATCCCAATTATTATAGCTATCAATTTTCTCAAACAATACCTTCCAATAGCTTAATAAAAATTTTATCGGGTTTTTAAAGACAGGTGGTCCTCGATTTACGACCCACAATGGAGCCCAAAATTTACATCGCTAAGCGAGACATTTGTGAAGTGACTGTTTTGCCCCGTTTTACGACTTTTCTTGCCCCGTTGGTTAAGGCAGTCCCTGCAGTCAGCCACACGGTTGTTAAATGAATCTGGCTTCCCCGTCGACTTGGCTTTGTCAGGAGGCCGCAAAAGAGAGTCAGTCACATGACTCCGGGACTCTGCAACCGTCATAAAGGCGAGTCAGTTGTCAAGCATCTGAATTTTGGATCACGTGGCCGCCGGGATGCCGCAATCGGTCGTTAAGTGTGAAAAAAACGGTCACCAGTCACTCTTTTCCGTGCTGTCGTAACTTCAAACGGTCACTAAATGAACTGTTGTACATAAGTAAATTCTGCAAATAATTAAAACAAGCAGATTTTCCCAATGCTGCCTATTTGACTGAAGGGGCTACAGGTTGAAGGGTAAAACATAACCCATTTCTCGCTTAGCAACATAAATTTGGAGCTTAATTGTGGTCGTAAGGCGAGGACTGCCTGTACTTTTCTGCTAGAGGGATTTTTTTTTTTTCCTGTGCAAAGACATTCAGAAAGCTCCGGTTGGGATTTTTCCCAATGCCCAGAGTCCCCCCTCCGGTAATCCCGAGGTAACCAAGACAAGGCCAAATCACCAGAGTTGGCCGTCACATAATGTAACAACCGCTTACCACCGAAAATGTGAGCATGGACGCGGCTTCAAAAACTCGGCAATTCGCCCGCCCGCCCGCCCGCCTTCTGTGCATGCGGGTGGCTTCAAAAACACAGCGATATAGGACGGGATAGCGCCGAGACGGGTGGCGGTCGCAACTACCGATCCGAAGTGGCAACAGCCCACCTCTGCCACTCACCTATGACCCCCTCGGTGTTTTCGTCATTGAGGGAGCCGAAAGCGATGGTGGGCAGGAGGCAGGCGAAGTAGAGGAAGATCATGGTGGTGATGTATTTGCCTATCGCTTTGTTGTTGCCGATGATGCCTAAAGCAAAGCCCAAATAGGGGATTAAAAACGTGGAAATGCAACAGGTGGGGGCCTAGAGGATTCTGGGAACTGTAGGCAACTCACAATAGCGCGAAGGCCATTGTGACTATTAGATAGGGACTTGCCTTCCTTCCTTCCTTCCTCTTTTTATTGCGTCCTTCTTCTCCCTTCCTTCCCTTTCCTTTCTTTCCTCTCACTATTTCTTCTTCTCCCTCCCTTCCCTTTCTTTTCTTTTCCACCCTCCCTCTTTTCTTCCTTCCTTCCTCTTTATTTTTTCTTCCACTTGCTTCCTTAGTTCCCCTTTTGTTCTTTTCCTCCCTCCCTCCTTCCCTCTTTATCCTTCCTTCCCTCCCTTTTCCATCTATACATCCATCTGCCCTCCTTCACCAAGGAGGAGGAGGAAGAGGGGGAGGAAGAGGAGGAGATGGGAGGAGGAGGAAAAGGAGAAGCTGGGAGGAGGAAGAGGAAGAGGAAGTGGGAGGAAAAGGAGGAGGTAGGAGGAGGAAGAGGAGGTGGGAGGAAGAAAAGGAAGAGGAGGAGGTGGGAGGAGGAAGAAGAGAGGGAGGAAAAGGAGGAGGTGGGAGGAGGAAGAAGAGGGGGAGATGGGAGGAGGAAGAGGAAGAGGAGGAAGAGGAGGTGGGAGGAAGAGGAGGAGGTGGGAGGAGGAGGAGGAAGAGGAGGAGGTGGGAGGGGAGGAGGAAGAAAAGGAGGTGGGAGGAGGAAGAAGAGGGGGAGGAAGAGGAGGAGATGGGAGGAGGAGGAAGAGGAGGAGCTGGGAGGAGGAAGAGGAGGAGGAAGAGGAGAAAGAGGAGGTGGGAGGAAGAGGAGGAGGAGGGGGAGGAGGAGGAATTCAAAGATTGCAACACAAGGTTGTTTTTTTTTACAGTAACAGAGTTGGAAGGGACCTTGGAGGTCATCCAGTCCAACCCCCTCCTCACTCAGGAGAGCTGTACTCGGTATCCAAACTGCCTATCTTTCTGATCGACAAGCTCAGCGTCTTAGCCAGGAGGAAGAGGAAGAGGAGAACTGTGGGATTCTTAGTGCTCTCTGATCTTAGTGCTTTTCTTGCTGACATTTGATTACCAAAGCAGGTAACAGCATCAGTGCTAGAAGGCAATGGGGGGGTTTGGAGCAGGTATGATAAATGTTAACCTCGTTTCGTCATGAAACATCTGCAAAAAAAACCAAAGCCAGCTCAGGGAACACCAAGGACCCCTCAAACTATGTTTAAAATGGGACTTTTGTGCAGGAATATTGTGCACGGGAGAATAATAATATTGTGTTTTTGCCCCTGCATGTCAACTTCTTTGCACACCTGGATAACCCTTGATGTGGTCACAGGGCATCCCTTTTGGCTGAGGACCCGGGGAAGCTTCTCACCACCAATTCAGCCCCTCAGTTTCCTTTCAACAACAAGGCCGAGTTGTCAGACACCGGTAAACAGGACACGGAGCCAATGTGGGCTCTCCCCCCCCTCTGTTCCCCCCCCCGTAAACACCCGCTCACCTACCGTCCGTGAAGTCCAGAGCGTAGACTGGAAACCTCCGTGCTATGTCATCAAAAATCCCTTTGCCAACATTGAAGAACTCGTGCAGCTGAAGGAAAGGAAGGAAATGTTATTTCGGTTCAAAAAATAAATAAATAAATAAAAAGCTCCTCTATTGTTGAAGGAAAAGAGAAGCGCGCAGCCAGCCAGGCGGAAAAAAAGGCAGCGGCCGCGACGGGATTCAAAGAAATGAAATGAGGGGACACTGTGCGCTGCCGTGAACTTAAAAGACGGGGTGGGGGTGGGGAACGGCACACGGGGTCCTTCCAAAATGGCACCAGATCTCAAGATTCCCCGCGATAGGAAAAGTTGGCCTGGTTGCACACAAAGCCATCAAAACCGCCGTCCACGGAGGCAGAGAACTGTGGGGTCCTTGGTGCTCTCTGAGCTTGGTGGTTTTCTTGCGGACGTTTCCTGACCCAACTAGGTAACATCATCAGTACTAGAAGGGAGTGCGGTTTGTGGATTGGAGGGGAAGGAGGAGGAGGAAAACTGAAGGAGGAGGAGAATGAGGAGAACGAGAAAAATGAGGTGGAGAAGGAGAGGGTCCTTGGTACTCTCTGAGCTTGGTGGGTGTCCTTGAAGACGTTTCCTGACCCAACTAGGTAACGTCATCAGTACTAGAAGGGAGGATTTGCGGACAGGAGGAGGAGGAGGAGGAGAACTGTGAGGTCTTTGGGGTTCTCTGAGCTTGGTCATTTTCTTCAGACTTTTCATTATCCAACTGGATAACATCATCAGTGCTAGAAGGGAGAAGGATTTGCGGACTAGTGGAATGTGGGAGTGGGAGGAGGAGGAGGAGGAGAACTGTGAGGTGTTTGATGCTTTCTGAGCTTGGTGATTTTCTTGTAGAAGTTTCATTACCAAACTAGGTAACATCATCAGTGCTAGAAGGGAGTGGGAGTGGGAGGGAGGAGGAGGAGGGAGGAGGAAGAAGACTGTGTGATCCGATGATTGGTGATTTCCTTGCAGATATTTCATCACACAATAAAGTAACATCTTCAGTGCTGCAGTAACAGTACACAATAATCAATAATATCACTAGCACTGATAATGTTATCTAGTTTGGTAATGAAACGTCCATAAGAAAACCACCAAGGACCCCACAAAGTTCATTTTTCTTTCCGTTGTTTATTTTATTATTATTATTTATTTTATTGGTCCAATTTATATGCCGCCCTTCTCCGTAGACTCAGGGCGGCTTACAATGCATTATAGCAATAGCTTGCATACTTTTTTTGTATATACCTGCTTAGTAGGGCTTTCGGGCCCCCCCTAAGCGGTGTTGTTCTATACAAAGCTGGCTTATTGCCCCCACAATCCGGGTCCTCAATTTACCTACCTCGAAAGGATGGAAGGCTGAGTCAACCTTGAGCCTGGTGAGATTCGAACTTGCACTAATTGCAGGCAGCTGGTAGCTAAGTGCTAGCACTTAACAGCACATTAGTCTGCTGCACCACCGAGGCTGGCTGCTCACCTCTCTGTCTCTGAGGGTCTCTATCACTAAACTTTCAAACAACCTAGTCCTCCAGATGTGGTTACTAAACACTTACAGGTAGTCCTTGACTTACAACCGTTTGTAGAAGCTACAACGGCACACACAAAAAAGTGACTTATGACCGTTTTTCACACTTACGACCGTTGCAGCATCCCCCATGGCCATTTGATCAAAGTTCATACACTTGGCAGCTGACTCAGATTTATGACCGTCGCAGTGTCCTGCAGTCATGTGATCCCCTTTTGCGACCTTCTGACAAGCAAAATCCATGGAGAAGCCAGATTCACTTAATAACCGTGTTACTAACTTGACAGCCGCAGTGCTCCACTTAACCACTGTGGCAAAGAAGGTCATCAAATGCGACTCACTTAACAACTATCTTGCTTAGGAATGGAAAATCTGGGCTCAATTGTGGTCGTAAGTCGAGAACTACCCATAACACGCCTCCTTGAATTGAAAAGGAGACCTTCAACTCAGAGGTGGATCGTCCGAACTGGCTGAATCCCACCTCTGCTTCTAAGAGACATGGTCGTATTTTGAGAACCTGAAAAAAGGCACCCGCTTTGTCCATCGTCCTATACCTTCAGAGGTTTGGAACCATGAGCTTTGTGGTCATCGGTCACTGTCGAGGGCCTCTGGTTGACCACCATCAACAAGTGACGCTGATGGACCAAAGCTTCTTTGAATTCTTCTTCGGTTTTGGTTTCCAGAAGTTTCTGCCGGAAGGTGATGTCCGAAAACATTGTGGCAAAAGTCCGGCCCACTTCGGTTGCCGTTTTGGTACTTTTCTGAGGAAACAAGAGAGATGTTGATGATGGATGAGGTAAAATTCTACATTATGTTTTATGGTATCTCAATGTTTTTTTCCGTCTTCATCCTCGATTTAACAAAAGTGGCTGGCCCAGTGGACGGTGGACACTTCAAAGGACCTTGGTGCAGTGGTGGGATTCAAAACTTTTTACTACCGGTTCTGTGGGCGTGGCTTGATGGGCGTGGCCAAGGGTTGTGACAAACAGCACTTGGCCTCCTGCACCCCCGGGAGCAAAAACGGGGCCCCCTGTGCCCCGTTTTGGGCCTAGTAGGCCTCCCTGCAGACTCCTGGGAGCAAAAACGGGCTGTGGAGGGTCCATTTTCCACCTCCCTGGGCTTGGAGGCTCTCTGGAGGCTGGAAATAGGCCCATTTTCGCCATCCACAAGCCTCTGGGAGGCCCATTTTCCACTTCCATGGGCCCCACACGCCCCCTGCACTTACCTGGGATCCAAAATGGACCACATGGGGACTCCTGGGAGGGGAGGGGCAGGGCCAGCTGTTCGTCGGTTTGCCAAACAGAACGTAAAATTAATATCCGGTTTACCCGAACCGGCTGAATCCCACCTCTGATGATATCCCACATACAAGTTCTTTCCCCGTCACTTGAATGAGGGCGAATTTTGCTTGGACACCCCACCAAAGCCAGGAAAATCAATTCACATCAGCCCGGAAGGAAAAGTAAACGTACCATTTTCGGAGGCGCCAGCACCAAAATGACGAATCTCACTTCACAGGAATTCTCTCCCCAGTTCTGGGGTCTTTCAAGACGGCTGATACATACGTGACGTCGTTGGAGGGATTTTATAGTGCAACTGTCAAAACAAGATATGGGTTATTTCAGCCGGATCGGAGACCTAGAAGATGGTTGGGGGTCATATTCTGGGCAGGAAGTTGGCTTGAAAGGAAGGAACAATGAGTCCTTGTTTCCATGACGGACTAGTGAACAGGGGACTGACTAGGAGAGACCCTTATAATTTGTACAGAAAACGTACCACTTGTGCGTCAAACGCTTATTTCTTGGAAGGATCGTGATGAAGTGATCCATTAACCCCCTTGGGGAAAAAAATTAAGGAGAATGTCAACCGAGATGAACATTGATTTCTCTTGTCTCTGTGGATCTATCTACAAACATGGGGTCCTTGTTGGGTCTCTGAGCTCTCTTAAGTTTGGATGTTCTTTGGCAGACGTTTCGTGACCCAACTAGGTAACATCATCAGTGCTAGAAGGAAGTGGGATTGATCTTTGTTTATAAACTATTAAGTTTATCCTAGCAATATTGGCGACAGCGTTCTTGTGTTTTCTTGATTAGGGTGAACATTGTTAATCTTTTTCTCATACTCTTCCCAAAATTATTAATGTTAGGATAACTGAAGGCCAAAATCTCCTCCTCCTTTCTCTCCCCCCCCCCCGCCCCCCGGTTTTTTATTTATTTATTTATTTTTACAAACATATCATTGAACAGTGGTACCGGAGCGTCTTACATTTTAATACAAATAGAACAATATTCTTCATATTTAATACAGTTGACAATCTTAAAGAGTTTTTTGATTTATATGCCGCCCTTCTCCGGAGACTCAGGGCAGCTTACAATGCGTTAAGCAATAGCCTTCATACTTTTGTATATTTATACAAAGTCAGCTTATTGCCCCCACAAACTGGGTCCTCATTTCACCTACCTTAGAAAGGATGGAAGGCTGAGTCAACCTTGAGCCTTGGAGAGATTCGAACTTGCAGTAATAGCAAGCAGCAGCTGTTAATAACAGTGCTTTAGTCCACTGTACTACAGGCTCTGCAAGTAGACATTGCAAGTAGTTCTCAATTTACAACCGCAATTCGGGACTGGAATCTTCTGGTTACAGTCGTTAAGTGGTCTCAAAGGCCATTGAGCAAGAGTTCTTAACTTACGACAAGAGTTTACGATCTATAGAGCATTATTACAGGTAGAACTCGAGTTATAACACTTCACTTAGCAACTGTTTGAACTTACAAGGGCATTAATTGCAGGCAGCTGCGTTAATAACAGGGTGCTTAGACCACTGTACTATCAAGGCTCTTTTAGTAATAGTACACATTAGGGGTGAAATCCAGCAGGTTCTGATAGGTTCTAGAGAACCGGTAGCAGAAATTTTGATTAGTTCGGAGAACCGGCAAATACCACCTCTGGCTGGCTCCAGAGTAGGGTGGGAATGGAGATTTTGCAATATCCTTCCCCTGCCACGCCCACGAAGCCACACCATGCCCACTAAGCCACGCCCACAGAACCGGTAGTAAAAAAAATTTGGATTCCACCACTGGTACACATATTTTGTTGAATTACAATCTTTCATTCTTTGTTTATTCAATATTTCAGTATGTTATTTTTTTATACCAATCTCCATATTCTAAGTGACACTCCTTTTACTGCGAATAAGATATTAATAGTCTATCATGTCCCCACTAGTCCTTCTTTTCTCTAGATTGGCCAAACCCAAATCCTGCAACCATTCTTCGTTAAGTTTTATTTGCCAGGCCTTTCCTGATCATCCATGACCTGGATGACTGAGAATCTCCATAGACGCCCAGTGACAGTTCATCAATATTGAAAAAAATAATAATCTGTAAGAAATCTGGCTAATGAGACTTATATGCTAAACCATTCATATTGCATTGGTGTTGGTCAGCTCCACTTGAGGATGGCTGAAAATCATCAATCTGCAAAAAAGTTTATTGCCGGGTCCATTTCTCGCAATCGTCCATGTATTGCAATTATGGGCAAAAGATGCCAGAGAATTTCTGGGGCAATTCGGATTATCTGTCAAATCCTCCGGCTTCTTAGATTTTCTGAGCTCTCATGTATATTCATCAGCCCAAATCAGTGCGCGAAGGGAACTGCTTAATCCACTATTTGCAATTCAGGGTTTTGTTCTTTGCATCCACTAAAATGGCACAGCTTCCATTTTTATTCAATAGCAGTAACATATATCCCATCTCGCTTTTTTAAAAAAATTATTATTATCTTTGGGAAACGCTGTGCTCCTCAAAGCATCAACTTCTAGTGAAAAATACTAGAGGCAGTCCTCGGCTTGACGACCACAGTGGAGCCCCCAAATTTCCGTTGCTAAGTGAGACAGTTAAGTGAATTTTGTCCCTTTTTTTTTTTTAATTAGATTTATATGCCGCCCTTCTCCGGAGACTCAGGGCAGTTTACAAGCCGTTAAACAATAGCCTTCATCCTTTTGTATATTTTATACAAAGTCAGCTTATTGCCCCCACAAACCGGGTCCTCAATTTACCTACCTTAGAAAGGATGGAAGGCTGAGTCAACCTTGAGCCTGGGGAGATTCGAACTTGCAATAATTGCAGACAGCTGAATGTTAATAACAGTGTTTTTAGTCTGTTGAGCTATCCAGGCTCCTTTTAAGATCTTTCTTAAAGATTGTAAGTGTTAAGTGAATCACTGCAGGCTTTAAGCTACCGTGTTCCCTGGAAAATAAGACCTCCCTGGATAATACGCCCAATCGGGCTTTTGAGGGCATGTGCTAAAAATAAGCCCTCCCCGAAAATAACCCCCCCCAAAAAATATTTAAACACATGTGCAACCGGTCCCCGCCATTTCCTCTGGTTAAGGTTAGGGAGACACAGCTGAAAATCAGATAAGACAGCAAGAGAAGCCCCATCTTCCTCCACGCGCCCCAAAATAATAAGACCTCCCCGAAAATAAGGCCAAGCGCTTATTTCGGGGTTCAAAAAATATAAGACAGGGTCTTATTTTGGGGAAAACACGGTAGAAACACAGTTGTTCAGTGCATCCCCACTGACTTGTCAAGTGGGTCACAAAAGGAGACCACGGGACACTACGACCGTTGTAAATACGAGCCAGTTGCCAAGCGCCTGGATTTTGATCCCGTGACCGTGGAGATGTTGCAATTGTCGTAAGTGTGAAAAAAGGTCGTAAGTCACGTTTTTTGGGGTGCCGTTGTAACTTCGAATGGTCCCTATATGAACGGGGGTCTCTTTTTGATATCATTTCAGCCACTGAGATTTGCCGTGACACAATCACCCGCTATAAAATCTGAAACTGGTAGCAGCAATCGAGGGTGGGCCCTTCCCGTGCTATTTAGGCACATTTTCGAGGCCAGGAGCATGTGCGAAAGGTGCACGAGCGAATAAAGCACATGTGCGGAAGGCTGGGTGCATGTGTGGTCAGCACACATACGGGGCGAACCGGTGGTAAAGGTAAGTGAAACCCACCCCCGCTCATATTCATATCTTATTGGAGGCCTTAATTAACCCGAAATCCAAGGAATTCATCCACTCAACTCCTTACAATCTACAAGCAGCTGAGATTTCATAGCTGGACTCAAAAAATAAAATCACTTTTTTAAGGATATAATCCAGGGTCTTGACAAGGCTTTGTGAGAAGCATCCTGAAGTGCGAAGTGAAGTTCTCACACTTGTCAGAAGTAAAAAAAAACAAAAAACTTGATGGCAGATCCGTCCATTTATAATACGAAAGCAGATGGAAACTGAGCTTTCAGCCCCAAAGCGAAGGCTGTCCAACACTCTTGATATTGGGCAAGTGAAAGAGGTGGAAATATATATAAATGGCTGTGTATGTGTGTATGTTCCAGCATAACTCTGGAACGCCTCGAGCAATTTCAACCAAACTTGGTACACAGAAGAATTATTTTCTGGAAAGAAATACTGTGGGGATAAGACACCCCTAACATCCCTCGATGTGTGTGTGTGTGTGTGTGTGTGTGTTCCAGCATAACTCAGGAATGCCTGGGCCACTGAAATGAAAAGTACTGTTAAATCACAGTACTTTTGACAGTGATAGTGTGCATTTTGGATTCACGTTCTGTTAAGATACAGCCTGTTGTGCCTTAAAGTGGCTTCTACTGTACACCCCTTCTCAAGCAGGAGACCCTAACGGCTTCACAGTACTCCACAAGGGGGCTCCCTCTGGTATACCCAGACAACACTAGATTATCAGCTAGTTAACTATAAATAACTCTCCAGCTCCACCAGAATTATAGAAATTCTTTCATAATCATTTTTAGGGTTGTTTTTTTTTAATCAAAAAGTCCTGTTCAAAAGTTCTTGGAGGTCTGTGTGGCTAAACTGCTTCCCAAATTGAAATCTACCTTGGATTTTAGAGGGATTGAAAAAGAGGAATTTCTAAAAAGGGCAAAAGATGATGGATAGATGTAGGATATTTTTAACAGGGTGGTTGTTTTATTAAGTGTTAGAAAAAACAAGTAGAAAGTACAAATTGGGAAACTAGTATTATGTATACTGAAATATAATGGAACGTATTATAACTACTAATGTATACACAAATGTTAGAAGTTGAAAAGTTACGATTATGTATATTTAAATGGTAATATCATTATCAGATTTGTAGGCAAAGTGTATTGATCCCAGACAACGCACAGTTCACCAAGCACTTTTGGATGAAAGTGCTTTGTGAAAGAAGTGAAAGAAAAAAAATCATAAATAAAATTATAAAAAGAAAAGAAATAGAGGAACTTCTGGAGAAATTCAGAATCTAGGGAAGAAGGTGGCCTAAGCCCCAATATTCAACACAGGACCATTTTTTTAAAAAAAGATATAGGTAATCCTCGATTTACAACAATTCGTTTTGGGACCGCCTGAAGTTACAACAGCACTGAAAAACGTGACTTACGAACGTTTTCACACTTACTTCTATAAAGAAGTAAATAAAAGAAATGAATTAATAATCCCTAGGAAAACTAATTAGAAATGAGGTGGGATTCCCAGTCTTATGCAGAGGTGGATGTCACGTACCGTAACAACTGTGGTTGTTGTGGCCCGTCAGCGGCCTGTGCATCTAGTAGCTGATTCCGACAGCGAGGAGGCTGGTGTGGTGATGCGCCAGCAGCCTGTGAAGCTGTCACTCGAGTCGGACAGTGAGGAGGCTGGAGAAGATGTGGTGCCAGAGGCGGGGATTCAGCCAGGGCCTTCAGAACCTCCCATAAGTAAAAAGGAAGAAGAGGAGCCTCTTCTCGATGCACGAGCGCGCAGAGCTGTTAAAAGGCAGGAGTGGCTCCTCAGGAAGAGGTCTCCTCGAGAGTAAGGCTTGGGGCTAATTGGCCACTCCCCTAGCCTATTTAAGGAAGGACGACGACTGATGCAATTTGCAGGAAACAACTTCGTTCATATTCCTTCGCGTCTTGATTCCAGAAACGTTTTGATTCGGCTCTTGTTTCTCTCTTTGTCAGTTTTCCTGCAAATTGCTTCTGAGCATTCTGCCAACGACAGTAAGTTTACGGTTATCTGAAATACTGTGCCTCAGAATGGAGTGATTATTCTTTGGATTCTTGTCGGCTATTCATGAAGTTAAATTAACAGCCCTTGTTCAGAAAAGACTGATTTAAACTGTACTTGTGTTCGAACAACTGCTAAGAAAGCTCATGAGTAGTCCTTAATTAGTAAACTAAGGTTTGTACGGACTTTGTGTGTGCTGCGTTCTTTGGGGTCCATAGCTGGGGCAGAACACTGGTTCGCCCATCACCGGGAATGTGAGCGCACGTGGGCGCACCCGTAGGTCGCAACTACCGGCAGCAGCCCACACTGGTGTTATGTTACTACTGCGTAGTATTTCATACCGTAGTTGAGTTACGAATTGATTGCTTCAGAGCAGGTCTCCCAGCATGAGAGAAAAGCAAAAATAATAATAATGGAAAACAGCTATATCGCTTACATCACCCCAAGAGCTTAGCTTTGTATTAAACCATGACGTTTTTCAGCCCCTTGGAAATAAAAAAACCTGCTCTTTTAAAACCATTGTTTGATAATGACCTGGATTACGCACGGTAATTCAGTCCCGTTAATGTGGAAGTTGCCTCCCGGTCCAAGCGGGAGGCATAAAATTACTTTTAAATCGCTTGCAGAAATAATTCAGTGCTTCTCGGCGCATTTATGGCTCCTGCGGAGATGGGAAAACGTGTCATCCCGAGACAAATGGCCAAGTGGCCGTTTGCCGATTTAATACAGACTTTGGAGGCACCTAGAGGCCTTCTAGTCCAACCCCTATAGCATTCCAGGTGGCGCAGAGGTTAGTAGGCAGCATTGCAGGATAATTCTGCTGACTGCCAGGGGTTCGATCTTCACCGGCTCAACGTTGACTCAGCCTTCCGTCCTTCTGTGGTCGGTAAAATGAGGACCCAGATTGTTGGGGGCAATATGCTGACTTTGTAAACTGCTTAAAAAGGGCTGTAACACACTGTGACGCAGTATATAAGTGCTTTTGCTATTCTGGAGAAACGGCTGTCCAGTCTCTTCTTAAAAGCCTCCAGTGATGGAGCATCCACAAGTTCTGGTGGCAAGCTGTTCCACTGGTTACTTGTCCTGACTGTTAGGAAATTTCTTCTTATTTCTAGGTTGCTTCTCTCTCCTTTATTAGTTCATCCGTTGGTTCTTGCCCTGCCTTCAGAGAATAGGTTGACCCCTTCTTCTTTGGGGCAGCCCCTCAAATATTGGAAGACTGCTATCATGTCCCCCCTAGTTCTTCTCTTCACTAGACTAGCCATGCCCAGTTCCTGCAACCGTTCTTCGTATGTTTTAGCTCCCAGCCCCATCATCATCTTGGTTGCTGTTTTGTCACCGTCTCACACACGCACACAAACAGACAACCGGGGGTTAAATAAACTGGCAGACAACCAATTCTTCCGATAAGAGGCTTGGCAGCAACCCAGTAGCTGCGTGCCAAGAACTTTACTCCTAAACAAAATACACACAGTTCAAGAATTGTCCAGTTCGTAAAATAAATCCAAGGCCGAGAATGTTGTTTCCAAAGATGCATTGTGACTCGATAGTAGTTAGTTTTGTCCGTCACAGAGTCTGAATGGCCACCTCACCGCCTTTTATATCCTGTGGGGTGTGATCCAGTGACTCAGCTTAATCTCTGGCACGACTCTTCTTCTGTTGTGCGCGCTTATCTCTGCGACGCTGCCGAGGATCCAGCCAAGACTCATCTCCCTCATTACTGTCCACCTGTGGCTGCGTGGACGTGCTTGGCCCCGGCCCTATCTCTTGCCCTTCGGCGGGCACCGAAGGCATTGCCAGAGAGGAGAGTCCTGGAGAGGGAGGCCTTGCCAACTCCTCTCCTTCACTCTCGGAGTCCTCTCCTGCCGATGACACAGGCTCAGGTAACGGAGCCACAACAGTTGCTCTCTTCTCCTCATCCTTCCTAGAGTCTCAAGATCTTTTTTTTGTACCATGGTGACCAATTTCCGCCATAGCGGTTTGGAAAAGTGACTCAGAGGGCTCCATCTCTGGCTCCCAAGGTAATACATTGTCCCTCTGTCACTGCTCGAGCAGGGGGTTGGACTAGAAGACCTCCAAGGTCCCTTCCAACATTGTTATTCTCAGAGCTGGGCTTGAGAATACTGTGGCAACCGGTTCGCCCAGCACTAGAAATGTGCACGCACGCTGTCCACGCACGTGTGTGGCGTCACAAAACACAGCAATTCGCTTATGCACGCTGTCCACAAGAGTGCAATGTCAAACGACACAGCAATTCACACATGCGCGCCGTACGCACTTGCATACGGCATCAAAAACACAGTGATATAGGATGGGATTCTGCCGTGTTGTGGTCCACCAGCAGCTTGTGGAGCTGGCAGCGGAGTCAGACAGTGAGGAGGCTGGGGAGAACCATGGGCCAGTCCTGGAGTCTGGGGAGGGCCCAGACGAGAGCGCTGCATCGGAGGCAGAGATGGGGCCAGGGCCATCTGGGAGTGATGCGCGGACTCCAGAGCCCCCAAAGTCGGACAGCAGAGAGGTAGAGGAACAGGAGGAGCCTGTTCCTAGTGCACGCATGCGCAGAGCTGCCAGAAGGCAAGAGCAGCTAAAGCAAAAGGGATGACTCGGGAGTAAAGCCAAGAGTTAATTGGCCCCTCCCATAAGGCTTAAAAGAGAAACTTGGGTTTTTGCAGGAAAGCAACATTGCTAACTCTGTTTCCAGTCAGCATCTCTTGTTTGTTTCTGAGCTCCGTGGGGCTTTGCCAAGTAAGGCCTTTGGCAGGGTGTCAAAGAAGATAAAGGTTGGTGATTATCCCGAAGGACTTCTTCCGAAGGACTTGTTTTGCAACTAATTGGGACTCAGCTGGGAATGAATGTAATTCTCAGCTGTTACAATAAAATTTGTTTTTTGGGGACTAATTGTGTAGTGTAATTACTCAGTAAGCCTAGGTCACAACACCAGGAGGGTAGGCATGCCCACCCGCAGGTCGCCACTACCGGTTCACCCGAACCAGTCCGAACCAGTTGAATACCACCTCCGGTTATTCTGCTTTTCTTCTTCCTGATGAAACATCTCTTATCTGCAGAGTCACATAAAAGAGGAGCGAAAGGGGAGGGGAGTCTGCAGTAGGCAATTAGTTCATTCCTGCATTCTTGCCAAGTATCGCGGCGTCTGAAAGATCTCGGCCTGGCCGCTTTCCAAGCTTGGTAAAGGTCGGTAATTGTGAACTATCTTGAAAGACTTTGCTGGAGAGGAATTCACTGTCAATGAAATAAAAGGGGTTTCAAATTGCCATGAGCAGGAGGGAGGGAGAACTGAAGTGAATTCCATACATTCTTCCTGACCGCAATCGGAAGGAGGGTGTTAGGTTTCACAGCCAGCCAAAGTGGTTAATTGGAGAATGTGATTTATGACATGGCCAGAGAGGAGGGGAGAGACAGGGTCATAGGGGAACGTAAATCTACGTGGGATCAGTCCTAACTGCATCCGAGTATTGCCGGAATGTTGCTCCTAATAAATGACTATATTTCCTTTGAAGTTTGGATCATGGCTCATGAATTAATTAGGGCATCTTTCGGAAACTTGACAAGGGGTTTATCAGGACGAGGACTCTGCTTCGTGCTGCTGGGGAAGCCTTGGTAAGAATACCTACTAAGTACTGTTGCTTCCGGAGCCCTTCCCAAAAACTTCAAGGAAACATTACTCAGCTCCTGCCTTACTCAGTAAATAAATTACCCCAATTCTTATGGCAAACGAGTTGCCTGCATTTAATTAAAGAGAACATCTGCACAATGAAAAAAAAGCATCTTTCCTATCATCGAAGTGGCAAGAAGTCGCTGAGGAATTCTGGGAGTCGAAGTCCACAAGTTGCCAAGATTGGAGACCCCTGCTTTAGAACATGATCTTGGAGGAATCATTTAAATTTGCATTGTTTTTTCTTTTCTTAAATTCTCAGAGATCGGCATTTTGCTAAGAGACAAAGCAAGAGTCAGATTAACTCCTTAAGAATTGTGGCGGGAATGTGTTTTACGGTCCTCGTCTTACGACCACAACGGAGCCCAACATTTCCGTTGGTAAGTGAGACAGCTGTTAAATGACTTCAGTCATTTTTTTTTTTAAATGTCTTTTTTGTAAACAAAGTGTGGCAGAATATACAGGTAAACCATAACTACAATGGAACCCCAAATCTGTACAGTGAGTTTGCTTCATTTTATGACCTTTCTCGCCATGGCTGTTAAGCAGATTACTGCAGTTGTTAAGTGGATCATGCGGCCATTAAGCCAATCTGGCTTCCCCCACTGACATAGCCGGCTGGGGAATTCTGGGAGCTGAAGTCCGCAAGTTTTATAGTTGCTAAGGTTGGACATCTCGGCTCTAAGACATTTTGATTTAAGTTAAGTTTAATTTTTTTTTAAATTTTTGGCAGTGAGCGTTCCTGGCTGTAGGTAACTTGCAAATATGTCAGTTATAATGCCTCCAACTTTCCCTCAGAAATTTTTTCCCAACACTTCCTTTGGGACTTGTTAAAGAAAGGGCTTTTCGCGCGCCCAGCCCACAGCCGTAAACAGCTAAAATTGTCTTTTCCAGCTCAAAATTATCTCCACATAATTGAAACCTTCAAACTGGAACATGGCGGCGGGGGGGGGGGAACCCACCGTACCTGAGTGCTTCAAAATAAGGCATTTTGAATCCAAAACTGTTTGGAACTCAAAAGTTTGTGGCTCAGTGGCTAAGACGCTGAGCTTGTCGATCGAAAGGTCGGCAGTTCAGCGGTTCGAATCCCCAGTGCCGCGTTAACGGGGTGAGCTCCCGTGACTTGTCCCAGCTTCTGCCAACCTAGCAGTTCGAAAGCAGGTAAAAAAATGCAAGTAGAAAAATAGGGACCACATTTGGTGAGAAGGTAACAGCGTTCCGTGCGCCTTTGGCGTTGAGTCATGCCGGCCACATGACCACGGAGACGTCTTCGGACAGCGCTAGCTCTTCGGCTTTGAAACGGAGATGAGCACCGCCCCCTAGAGTCGGGAACGACTAGCACATATGTGCGAGGAGAATGTTTACCTTTAACTTCGAACAAAAGGTCCTTTTTCCTACCAACAAATTCTACTTCGTAAGGATTCGTTAAAAGCTTCAGAAATTGTCTTCGTGAATGCAGTATGTGAGTAACAAGGTAGTCCTTGATTTAAAATCATTCGTCGAGTGACAGTTGGAAGTTACAACGACATGCAAAAAAAGAGATTTACGACCATTTTTCACGTTTATGACCAACTGGAGCATTCCCCGTGGTCAAAATTCAGATGCTCGGCAACTGGCATGTACTTATGACGGTTGCGGGGTCACGTGATCCCCTTTTGAGACCTTCCCATAAGCAAATTCAATGGGGAAGCCAGGTTCACTTAACAACCGTGTGACTAGCTTGACAAGTGCAGTGATTCACTTAACAACCGTGGCAAGAAAGGTTGTAAAACGGGGCAAAGCTCACTTAAATCTTTCTTTTAGCGACATAAATCTGGGGCTCAGTTGCGGTCGTTAAGTTGAAGCCTACCTGCACAGGTAGACCTCGACTTACAACCATTCACTTAGCAACCGCCTGAAGTTATGACAGCGTGACTTGCAACCGGTCCTCGCACTTATGACCGTTGCAGCATTCCTGCAGCCATGTGATCAAATTTTGGATGCTTAGCTTGATGGAGTTATGACAATTGCAATTTTTGGGGTCATTTGTGACTTTCCCAGCCGGCGTCAACAGGGTAAGCCAGGATTCGCTTAAGGACGGCATGATTTATTAAACAAATGCAGTGATTTGCTTAACAACCCTAGCAAAAGAGGTCATAAAATCAGGCGCAAATATACTTAATGATCATCTTTCTTGGCAAACAAACTTCTGGCCCCAATTGTAGTTGTAAGTCAAGGATTACAGTGGTCATAAATTATATTCAAATCTCTGGTCTTTTGCATTTCGAAAGGAAGGAAATTTATTCCTTCATTATTTTCTCTCCCACAGTACCAAGAAAGGAGAGTAGAGTACATACGTGTAAAAGCTTTAAAAATTCACCAACTTCCAAAGGATTTAAAATTTGTCCATTGTTTTATTCTGTTTTAACAGGTGCCGCTGGCATTGTAGTCCTTCATTTTGCATTAAAGAATAATTCGGCTTTAAAAGAACTCAACCGTTAAAGCTGAAAGGGAAGCTTCTCAGCGGAAAAATCGAACAAAGAAAACCAGATAAATTAAGAAATGTTACTTCGATCTGTACTTTTGTCTCCCTTTTCGCTTCCCACACCAAATTAATTAAGAGGAGGTGATGGAATAAAGACACAAAATGGGGTGGGGATTTTTTTGGAATAGAGGTCGTCCTCCACTTACGACCGTAATTGAGCCCAACGTTTCTGTTGCTAAGCGAAACACTTGTTAAGTGAACTCGCCCTGTTTTACAACCTTTCTTGCCACAGCTGTTAAGTGAATCACTGCAGCTCGTAAGTTAATAGCGCCGTTGCTAAGTGAATCACTGCAGTTCGTAAATTAATAGCACCGTTGTTAAGTGATTCTGGCTCCCTCATTGACTTCGCTCATAAGACGGTCACAAAAGGGGATCACGTGACCCCAGGATATTATAACGGTCATAAATATGAGTCAGTCGCCAAATGTCTGAATTTTGACCACGTGACCATGGGGATGCTGCAACGGTCGTAAGGATGAAAAATGGTCCTAAGTCCCTTTTTTCCAGAGCCGCCGTAACTTCGAACGGTCACTAAACGAACTGTATTAACACCAGCATCTGTGTGGATTCTTGGCCATTGAATTCAGCACAGTGAAGTAACAGAACGACAGTGTTGCAAGTGACCTTGGAGGTCTTCTAGTCCAACCTCCTACTCAGGCAAGAAGCCCTCTACAATCTCTTCTTAAAAACTTCCAGTGTTGGAGCACTGGAGAGGTGGTATTTAGCAGGTCTAGACCGGTTCGGGCAAACTGGTAGCACCGACGATCAGTTGGCTCTGCTCTATCCTGTCCTTTATTTCCTGCTTTGTAGCTCATCTCAATTGCGCGGCACAGCTGATTTCCGTCCCCCTCGCTGTTCTACTTACCGTTGCTGACTTGGTAAGTAGCTGAGCTTCTAAATGCAAGCGCTTTGGGCACGCATCGGGGTAAAATCTATCAGGTTCGCCTGATATGCCAGTTGCGCCCCTTTCTAGATCGGGACTCCTTATGCACGGTCACTCAAGCACTCGTCACTTCTCGTCTGGACTATTGTAACGCTCTCTACATGGGGCTCCCCTTGGGGTGCACCCGGAGGCTCCAACTGGTGCAGAATGTGGCCGCGCGAGGGATCATGGGAGCGACAGGGCGCTCCCATGTGACTCCTCTCCGGCGCGAGCTGCATTGGCTTCCGGTGGACTTCCGGGTGCGCTTCAAGGTGTTGGTGATCACCTTTAAAGCGCTCCATGGCTTAGGGCCGGGGTACTTATGGGACCGCCTTCTGCCACCAATTGCCTCCCACCGGCCAGTTTGCTCCCACAGAGAGGGCCTCCTCAGGGTGCCAGACAATGTCGGCTGGCGACCCCCAGGGGGACAGCCTTCTCTGTGGTGGCACCTACCCTCTGGAACAATCTACCCCCAGAGATACGAGTGATCCCAGACCTCCGGACTTTTCGTCGGGCCCTAAAAACTCATCTCTTTCAGTTAGCCGGGCTGGCCTAATTTTATATTGGTTTTAAAATTGATACTGTTTTTAATTGAAATGTTTTAAATTGTAGGCCAAACTTTATTTAATTATTTTAAAACTATTTTAACTTTTGTGTACAAATGTTTTATTTTTGGCTGTTCACCGCCCTGAGTCCGAAAGGAGAAGGGCGGTATAGAAATTTAAATAATAAATAAATGAATAAATGAATAAATGAATAAATGAATAAATGAATAAATGAATAAATGAATAAATAAATAAATAAATAAATAAATAAATAAAATCCAGCAGATTCTGGAGAACCGGTCGCGGAAATTTTGAGTAGTTCGGAGAACCGGCAAATACCACCTCCAGCTGGCCCCAGGAGTGGGGAGGGAATGGACATTTTGCAGTATCCTTCCCCTGCCACGCCCACCAAGCCACACCCACAAAACTGGTAGTAAAAAAAACGGTTGTTAAACCAGCAACATTCCACCACTGTCCACAACTTTTGGGAGTCCGAAGCGGTAACCCAGAGTAGTTTTCTAAGTTTTTGAAAATACCGATTTTCCAAGGACTTGGAAGAACCGGTTCCTTAGAAGAAACAATCATTTTAACACCCCTTTCAAAAGAGACAATAAAAGCTAAGAAGAAAATTAAAAATAAAAACAAAAACACATCCTCTCCAGCAATCAACAGCCAGATAAGCAGGGATGAACACCAGACAAATAAGCAGAAAACAGTACAGGAAAGAAGAAACGACCAACTCAAACTAACAAGGAAAGAGTAAACAACAAGGAACCACCAGACCGTTCCCACCAACACTGACAAGGCGTATAAAAAGAGGCCAGACCCCACTTCCTCCTAACACTGATGTTGTTACCTAGTTGGGTAATGAAATGTCTGAAAGCAAATCAAGGAACCACCAAGGAAAAAAAATGCAATCTTACGAACACTGGCAAGGCAAGCTACTGTATACAAACAGGGAGCAAACCTCACTCCGTTCTAGCACTGATGACGTGACGTAGACTGATAATGAAACGTTTGCAAGAAAACCACCAAGCTCAGAGAGCCCCAAGGACCCCACAGTCCTCTTCCTCCTCCTCCTCTTCCTCTCTGCAAACCCCACTCCCTTCTGGCACTGATGATATTAGCTAGTTAGGTAATGAAACGTCTGCAAGAAAACCACCAAGCTCAGAGAGCCCCAAGGACCCCACAGTTCTCTTCCTCCTCCTCCTCTTCCTCTCTGCAAACCCCACTCCCTTCTGGCACTGATGATATTAGCTAGTTAGGTAATGAAACGTCTGCAAGAAAACAACGACCAAGCTCAGAGAGCCCCAAGGACACTACCATCCTCCTCCTCCACACCATAAACCAAACAGAGACAAGATCTATTTCTGCCATAGAAGATTTGTAATGGACCGCCTCAATTCTGCTTGCACCAAAATGTTCTGGTGATTCCTCCGGATAAATTTTTGGACTCACATGATACAGAGCCACGACTGCTGATATTGGATCCCGGTGACTGTGGCCGTCACACCCTGAATTGTGTCCGACAAAAGGTGAACTATCCAAAAGACAAAAAAAAAGAGAGAGAAAGAAATCACATTTTGATTTATTTTTACATATCTATTTGAGTTCGCCCCACGTTTGCCAGAAAGCTAACGTCCACAGCTAATCCTCGAGTTACAACGTTTCTGTTGCTAAGCAAAACACTTGTTAAGTGAACTCGCTCTGTTTTACGACCTTTCTTGCCACAGCTGTTAAGTGAATCACTGCAGCTCGTAAGTTAATAGTGACCGTTCGAAGTTACAACGGTACTGAAAATAGCCTGCAAAAGCTATTTCTGAATATTCAGTGAAAAAGCGTGAAAACAAAATCACACTTATGCCCGTTGTGGCATTCCCCCCTCCCCCAGTCACGTGATTTTACATTCGGACACTTGACAACTGACTCACATTTATGACGAGCTGAATTTGGATTGCATGTTCATGGGGATGCTGCAAAGGTTGTAACTTTGAAAAACTTCCTCAAGGCCCTTTTTTCAGTGCCGTTGTAACTTTGAACCACAGTGGGAATTCAGCTGACCCGCGCGGGCGCAATCCCATCCTATCTTACTGTGTTTTTGACACTGCGCGCACGTGCTGATGGCGCACGAGCAAATTGCCGTGTTTTGTTCAAATTTCCGCTGCTGGGCGAACCGGTGGTAACAGTATGTGAAACACGCCTCTGCTTTGAAAGGTCACTAAATGAACTGTTGTAAGTCAAGGACTATTGTATGTAAATTAAGGAGCAGAGGACTCCTGGGATCAAGCTGTAGGCATTTTCCAACATTACAGATGGAGAATGAGACTACCATGAATTGGGAAGGGGCAGGGCCGGTAGCGATGGCAGTGGGTGGTTCGAAGAACCGGTAGCAAAAAATCCCTGCTGCCACCCCCCCATGCCCAGCTGAGCCGCGCAATCATCAAAGGCTTTTTTTTTTATTTTTAAAAGTATTTTTTCTGCAACCTCTTTGGCTGAAAAATGCTTTTAAAAGTAAAAAAAAAAGCCTCTGATGATCGTGCGGCTCAGCTGGGATCATCAGAGGCTTTTAAAAGCATTTTTTTTAAACAACCTCTTCTGCTGAAGAGGTTGTAGAAAAAATGTTTTAAAAAGAAAAAAAAAAGCCTCTGATGATCAGGCGACTCAGCTGGGATCGTCAGAGGCTTTTAAAACCATTTTTCTACAACCTCTTCGACCGGAAAAATATGCTTTTAAAAGTAAAAAAAAAAGCCTCTGATGATCGTGCGGCTCAGCTGGGATCGTCAGAGGCTTTTAAAAGCATTTTTTTACAACCTCTTCAGCCAAAGAGGTTGTAGAAAAAATGGTTTTAAAAGTAAAAAAAAAAAAAGTTGGCCACGCCCACCCAGTCACATTACCCCCATCGCCACCAAGCCACACCCACAGAACTGGTAATAACAAATTTTACATTTTACCACTGGGAAGGGGGCACCCAGAACGTCCTACGGAAAAAAAAAAACAAAAACCCTTCACCCAATTTTTCCCAGCCTAGACAGACGAGAAGGAACTGTACCATTTCCCTCTCTGGGCGTCCCCGAATCGGTGAATAAAGTGCTCATAATTTTGTCGAAGTTGCAGCTTGGCTCGGTGTTGTCCGAGTCTTCGGCAAAGTGTTTTAACATCTCCCGCAAAACGTCGTCTAGAGAAGTGGCCGTCTCGTCCAGAATGATGCTCGCTCTGGCCAGGAAGCCGTCCAGATCACGGTGGGCTCTGACCTCCTCTTCAAAATTCTTTAATTTTAGGTACTGCAAGGAAGAAAAAAAAACAAAAACAGAAAACAACATTTGTCTCTGGTACGAGCCACAACTCCGGAAAAACACATTTTCTTCGTCCGCTGGGTTGAGTGCAAACACAGTGACTCCTCTATTTATTTATGGCTTAGGACTTGGTTACCTACGGGACCGCTTACTACCACCAATAGCCTCCCACCGGCCGGTACGCTCTCATAGAGAGGGGCTCCTCCGGGTGCCGTCGGCCAAACAGTGTCGACTGGCAGCCCCCAGGGGAAGAGCCTTCTCTGTGGGGGCACCTACTATTGGAATGAGCTCCCCCCGGAGATACGGAGGATCCCGGACCTGCGCACCTTCCGCCGCGCTCTCAAGAACTTTTTATTCCACCAGGCGGGCCTGGCCTAATCTTTTCCCTTTTTCTTTTTTAATATGAAAATTTTAATCTGTTTTTTAAATGATTGGGGTGTTTTAAATCTGTCTGAGCCAAATTGTTTAATTCGGTTTTATTCTGTTTTTTAAATTTTGTATTTATGTATTTTATCGTTTGGCTGTTCACCGCCCTGAGTCCTTCGGGAGTAGGGCGGTATATAAATCAAATAAAGATAAAGATAAAGATATTAAATTCATGTTCCGCTCATTTCATCATCGAGCGGCAATTTATTTATATATTATTTATTTTATAAAATATATTGGCCGCCAGTCTTACCATAAGGTAACTCTCTGGGCGGCTTACGGACATAAAATTGTATCTGGCATTAAAACATGAATAAATTAAAATCAAATATTAAAAACAAGCACACATTTTTTTTTTGCTTTAATTCATATGCCGCCCTTCTCGGGAGACTCAGGGGAGCTTACAATGCGTTAAGCAATAGCCTTCATCCTTTTGTATATTTATACAAAGTCAGCTTATTGCCCCACAAACTGAGTCCTCATTTAACCTACCTTTGAAAGGATGGAAGGCTGAGTCAACCTTGAGCCTGGCAAGATTTGAACTTGCAGTAATTGCAAGCAGCAGATGTTAATAACAGTGCTTTAGTCCACTGTACTACAGGCTCTGCAAGTAGACATTGCAAGTAGTTCTCAATTTACAACCGCAATTTGGGACTGGAATCTTCTGGTTACAGTCGTTAAGTGGTCTCAAAGGCCATTGAGAGAGAGTTCTTAACTTACGACAAGAGTTTACGATCTATAGAGCATTATTACAGGTAGAACTCGAGTTTCAACACTTCACTTAGCAACTGTTTGAACTTACAAGGGCATAAAAAAAAAAAAGAGACCGACCGTTTTTCCCACTTAATGACCGTTGCAGCATCCCCACGGTCATGTGATTTACATTCAGCTATCACTGATTCACATTTATGACTGTTGCAGTGTCCTGGGGTCACTTTTAACAGCGGTGTGACTAACTTAACAACAGCAGTGATTCGCTTAAGAAATGTGAAGGGCAAGGAAAGTCGTAAAAATGGGGCAAGACTCACTTAACCAATGCTTCACTTAGCAACATAAATTTTGGGCTCCGATGTGGTCGTAACTCGAGGACTATCTGTACAGACCCTAAAAGTTGTTTTTCTCAACTTTGGCAGGATGGGTGGACTACAACTGCGAGTATTCCCCAGCCTGCCTTCACTCGTGCCCATAATTTTTATAACTGACCTTAATGTCTGCACAATGACATCAAGACCAATAAAAATATCCCAGCCAGGATTCACGGTGCTTCCTTCTCCACCCAACTTTGATGGAGCACCCCAAAAGAGGTGAGTTACAAGATTTTGCACATCCTTTGGGTCCCGTCCTTGTTACCGGCTGTGGAAGGAAGGGCCCCGAGCGATGTCAGAAGTCAGCGAACCCATCAAAGGCTCGGCTGGAAGGGAACAGTGGAAGTGCCAACGAGGTTAACGTTTTTAGGGAAGGTCCTTTTCATCTGTCCGATTGGAAAACTGGCACCGACGTCCGTCCAGCAGGAAATCGGCTTTCCTTTACAATCATTTTATAGTACTCCATGCGCTACTCAAATTCAGCAAGAATGACAGATGTGACGGCAGCTATAGGAGAGCAACCCATAAATGAGAATTCTGCATGAGCCGGCAGGATGTGACTTCAAAGCTTTGATTAAAGGATATGGATATTACCACACATTGATGGCGCAGTGGGGTGTCAGACTCTTTGTACCATGTTGCTCCGACTTCCCAAATCTGGGACCTTCTGAACGGACTAGGGTTTCATGTCTGCATGTCGTATACAGGCAAACATTTTGAGTGAGGAAAATTTGGGAGCGTCAGATGAGTTATGTTTCCTACCCTGAGTTGTTTTCTACTTAAAAATCAACCCTTGAGCTATTTCCGCCTTGTGTGCGTGACATGTGATTTTTCATAACAATTATGGTGTCTAGTTTGTCATAACAATTATGTCGTAACGATTTCTGACTCGGGTGGCCACCACAAGGATTTTGGTAGAAGGTCCCACTGTAAGCAGAAACATCTCATAGAACGTCTGTGATCCAGGAATTCTCCAGATGGATGGACAACATCCAACAACCAACTTAGAAACAATCAAAGATTTACTCTCATAATTATAAGTGCAAAGGCCTGTATACAGGTAGTCTTAGAATAGGATAGAGTTGGAAGGGACCTTGGAGGTCTTCTAGTCCAGCCCGCGGCTACCCACGATTTCTGAAGGCAAGCTATTCTACTGATTAATTGTCCTCACTGTTGGGAAGTTTCTCCTTAATTCCAGGTTGCTTCTCTCTTTGGTTAGTTTCCAACCAAGTCCAGGTAGTCTTTAATTTATGATCACCACTGAACCCAAAATTTCTGTTTCTAAGCAAGACAGTTGTTGAGTGAGTTTTGCCCCGTTTTACAATCTTTCTTGCCACGGTTCAGGGGTGAAATGCTCCCGGTTCGGACTGGATTGCCTGATCCGATAGCGATGGAGGAGGGTGGTTCGGAGAACCGGTAGCAAAAATCCCTGCCTCCCCCCCCCATTGCCCAGCTGAGCCACGCAATCGTCAGAGGCTTTTTTAAAAATTTTTAAAAGCATTTTTTCTACAACCTCTTCGGCAGAAAAAATGCTTTTAAAAGTAAAAAAAAAAAAGCCACCGAGATCGCGCGGCTCAGCTGGGATCGTCAGAGGCTTTTAAAAGCATTTTTTTTCCTACAATCTCTTCGGCTAAAGAGGTTGTAGAAAAAATGCTTTTAAAAGCCTCTTGACGATCCCAGCTGAGTTGGCTGATCGGCAGAGGCTTTTTTTATTTTAAAAAAAAGGCCGAAGATGTTGTAAAAAAAAAAATGCTTTTAAAAGCTTCTGACAATCCCAGCTGAGTTGCCTGATCGTCAGAGGCTTTTAAAAGAAAAAAAGTCTTTGCTGATCAGGCAACTCAGCTGGGATCGTCAGAGGCTTTTAAAAGCATTTTTTTTCCTACAATCTCTTCGGCTAAAGAGGTTGTAGAAAAAATGCTTTTAAAAGCCTCTTGACGATCCCAGCTGAGTTGGCTGATTGGCAGAGGCTCTTTTTCTTTTAAAAAAAAGGCCGAAGATGTTGTAAAAAAAAAAAAAACTTTTAAAAGCTTCTGACAATCCCAGCTGAGTTGCCTGATCGTCAGAGGCTTTTAAAAGAAAAAAAAGTCTTTGCTGATCAGGCAACTCAGCTGGGATCGTCAGAGGCTTTTAAAAGCATTTTAAGAGGTTGTTAGAAAAAATGCTTTTAAAAGTAAAAAATAAAATAAAATAAAAAATTGGCCATGCCCACCCAGTCACATTACCCCACCACCACCAAGCCACGTCCACAGAACCGGTAGTAACAAATTTTAGATTTCACCACTGCTAAGTAACTCACTGCAGATGTTAAATTAGTGACATGGTTGTTAAGTGAATCTGGCTTCCCCATTGACGTTGCTTGTCAGAAGGTTGCAAAAGGGGATTCTATGACCCCGGGACATTGCATCCGTCATAAATATGAGTCAGTTGCCAAGCATCTAAATTTGATCACATGACCATGGGGGGGGAATGCTACAGGGGTCACAAGTGTCAAAACTGGTTATAAGTGACTTTTTTCAGTGCCGTCGTAACTTCCAACGGTCATTAAATGAACCGTTGTAAGTCGAGGGCTGCTTGCAATCAAACCCCACCATTTTCAGAGACCTGTAATATTAATTTTCATGTTCGCAAGATCATAGGATGCCATCCAGATGTGCAATCCATTCTCCCAGTTGAAATGGAAGAGGGTTCTCTTTTTCTAATGTCATCCAGGTTTTTCCAGACTAGGCCACAATATCGTAAAGTAAAATGATTAAAAATAATTATATTTTTTTTAAAAAATAATTTTCATATTGTCCTGGGGGAAATGCCCACCAGAGACGTTCAGATAAACCTGATCACAGCTAGCCTGTTATGAAGACAACTGAGGGAAAAAATGAAACTTATGCTCATGTTTTTGGAAATGCCATAATCCAGTGATTAATACTTACATGTATATGTATGTACGGGGCAGGTATATATTGATATATGCATATAGCATGCTTATATATGTGTTATGTATGTGTTTGGGTAGATATATACTTTCTTTTAAGAGCAGGCAACAGGATTTCATTTTTAATGTCGGCCAGTGTGCTCACAGTAAAAAAAAAGAAAAAGACCTTAAAAGTTATCTCATCTATCTTATCTCATTTTAGAAAGTGGAACGACAGACATAGAAAAAATAGTTAAAGCAAAATTGTACCTACTTTTCTTGATGTGTGCAATAAAACGCACCCAGAGCCATCGCTTTCTGCTAAAAGGGGAAAAAAGAGAGAAAAGTTACTGTTTATAGAATAGAGAATAGAATAGAATAGAATAGAATAGAATAGAATAGAATAGAATAGAATAGAATAGAATAGAACAAAGAATAGAATAGAAAAACAAAGAACAGAATTGAATTGAATAGAATAAAAGAACAAACAATAGAATAGAATAGAATTTAGAATAGAATAGAATAGAATAGAATAGAAAAACAAAGAATAGAATAGAATAGAATAGAATATAGAATAGAAAAACAAAGAATAGAATAGAAAAACAAAGAATAGAATAGAATAGAATAGAAAAACAAAGAATAGAATAGAATAGAAAAACAAAGAATAGAAAAACAAACAATAGAATAGAATAGAAAAACAAAGAATAGAAAAACAAAGAATAGAATAGACTAGAATAGAATATAGAATAGAATAGACTAGAATAGAATATAGAATAGAATAGAATATAGAATAGAACAGAATAGAATAGAAAAACAAAGAATAGAATAGAAAAACAAAGAATAGAATAGAATAGAATAGAATAGAATAGAATAGAATAGAATAGAATAGAATAGAATAGTTCTATTGAAGGGACCTTGGAGGTCTTCTAGTCCAACCCCCTGCTTAGCAGGAAATCCTATACCACTTCAGACAAAATGGTTATCCAACCTCTTCTTAAAAACTTCCAGTGCTGGAGCATTTGCTGATGGATGGATGGATTGATGGATAAATGGATTGATTGATTGATTGATTGAACGAAGTGTTGGCTGACCTTCATTTGGGGTAGCTCAGTGCTCAAGCTAACCTATGCAAAGTCTCTACAACAGCCCTGTGAGGTAGGACGGGCTGAACGAGACCAGCAAGCCTAAACCCACATTGTGGGGTTCACTATATTATAGGGGTTTAAGCCAGAACCTCCCCTTTCTTCCCAAATCAACATTTTATCTATTATTTTTAATAGTTCTTTCGCTACGGAAAAAAGAATGCAAACATTGTTGAAACTCTCAAGCCGGGTTATTTATATAAATTTTTGCCGTGCTACTTTAAAAGGTTGGATCGTGCATCTCCCACTTTTTCCAATAGTCCTCGACTTACGACCACAGCTGAGCTGATAATTTGTATTTATTATTTATTTATAAAATATATTGGCCGTCCATCTTACCATAAGGTAACTCTGGGTGGCTTACAGACATAATAATACAGGTAGTCCTCGATTTTATGACCACAATTGAGCCCAAAATTTCTGTTGTTCAGTGACTTTTGCCCTTATTTTACCATCTTTCTTGCCGCAGTTGTAAATAAGTGACGTTTGAAATTTCCCCTTTTTAACCTAGTGGGGGGGGGGGAAAAACCACCCATTTATAATTACAGATAGTCCTCGGCTTATGACCACAATGGAGCTCAAATTTCTATTGCTAAGCGAGACGGTCGTTAAGTGAGTTTTGCCGCATTTTACCCCCTTTCTTGCCACAGTTATTAATCGAACCATTGCAGTTGTTAAAGTTAGTCACACGGGTTGTTAAGTGAATCCGACTTCCCCATCGACTTTGCTCGTCACAAGGTCACAAAAGGAAATCACGTAACCCCTGCAACCGTCGTAAATATGAATCCGTTGCCAAGTGTCTGGATTTTGATCACCTGACCGCGGGGATGCTGTAACGGTTGTGTGAAAAACGGTCCCGAGTCAGTTTTCAGTGCCGTTGTAACTTTGAGCCGTCACTAAACGGATCGTTGTACGTCGAGGAGTATCTGTAGTACGGCTCGATGGCAGACGCAGCCCTTTCCATGCAACGATTCCTCCCCTAAATTCATATTTTAATCAGATCTCCCAATCTACGAGAATAGACACCAACGGAGCTGGAAATGAAATAATTTTATTTCAGGCGAAAGCCACGTGCATGCAGCATCTGAATGCAAACAGCCTAAAGTTGTTTTTCTGTTCTATTTTGGAGCCGCCGAGATTATTTCATCACTATTCCTCAAGGATTTTTGTTTATTTGGGATCTCCAGAGCTCAAATAAATTAATTTCAGGGTTGGGTGTTTAAAAAAAACCAGGGTGGTAGGTGGAAAGGAAATGGAGGCTGAACATTTCCATCCAGCTATGCCGCCACAATGCCAGGAAATTTGCCCGAGTCGGGCTCCCATCATCCGCAACCACTGTCTCATCAGCCTGGGCCGAGGATGATGGAAAGGGATAACACTGCACATCTGGAGGTCAGGAGGCCCGGCGGACGATGCCCCGTTTTCCTGGCCTGATCCTAAAGTTTCAACAATATGGAAGTTGGAGAAAGAGAGATTATCCTAACCCTTGCATTGCATTCAGCTATTGTTGTGGCCCGTACGCGGCCTGTGCAGCTAAGAGCTGATTCCGACAGCGAGGAGGCTGGTGTGGTGCTGCGCCAGCAGCCTGTGCAGCTGGCGCTTGAGTCGGACAGTGAGGAGGCTGGAGAAGATGTGGTGCCAGAGGCGGGGATTCAGCCAGGGCCTTCAGAACCTCCAGAAGCTTCCATGAACCTCCAGAAGCTTCCATGAACCTCCGGAAGCTTCCTCTTCTGTGAAGAGGAAGAAGAGGAGGAGCCTCTTCTCGATGCACGGGTGCGCAGAGCTGCCAAAAGGCAGGAGTGGCTCCTCAGAAGGAGGTCTCCTCGAGAGTAAGGCTTGGGGCTAATTGGCCACTCCCCTAGCCTATTTAAGGAAGGACGACAGGCTGCTGGCGCAGCACCACACCAGCCTCCTCGCTGTCGGAATCAGCTACTAACTGCATAGGCCACTGACGGGCCACAACACACACACACACATTTGCAATATTCAGGTGACTCTGAGGACACAGGTAAACCTCCAAGTGGCCTCAACGACTCCCTAAAAAGAATACAAATCACTAGTTTTCTGCAAAGGGTATCAATCCTTCCGTTCCCCGCCATCCGGTTAGAGCTGAAGAAGCTTCTGGGATGAGAAGCGAAACGTCTTCAAAGAAAAAACCAGAAAGTCCAGTTGCCTCTTGAAAAATGCTGAGGACTGAGGACACAGACAAATCTCCAAGTGGCCTCAACTGCTCTCTAAAAGCAGTGGTCCCCAACCTTTTTATCGCCGCGGCCCGCTGAGCGTGCGCAGGGGTGGGGGCACGGCCCAGGAGCTTTTGCGCACGGCCCAGGAGCCTTTGCGCTGCAGCGTTCATGTCCCCCGGCCGCTGCGCGGCCCGGTGCCAGGTACTCCACGGCCCGGCACCGGTCCGCGGACCGGGGGTTGGGGACCACTGTCTAAAAGGATGCAAATGACCAGCTGTCTGCGAGGAATATAAATCCGTCTATTCCCCAGCATCCAGTCAGAACTGAAGAAGCTTCTGGGATGAGAAGCGAAACGTCTTCAAAGAAAAAACCAGAAAGTCCAGTTGCCTCTTGAAACAGCAGCTGTCCTCTGGGACAACTGACAACACAGACAAATCTCCAAGTGGCCTCAACGTCCCTCTAAAAGGATGCAAATGACCAAGGAATATAAATCCTTCCATTCCACACAATCCGGTCAGAGCTGAGGAAGCTTCTTGAATGAGAAGCGAAACGTCTTCAAAGGAAACCCAGAAAGTCCAGTGGCCTCTTTAAAAAAAAAAAGGAGGGGGCATTTTTGGGACAACCTGGCTGGCTGGAGAATCTCCATAGACAATGGAGACAGAAGGGTTTTGTTTAGACGTTCCACGCCCGACGAAAAAAGCCCTTAAGCGACCGGCTTCCCGCCCCGCTATCAGCTTTCTAAAATAAGAATTTATCAGACGGGGTTTGGACGGTGGGCCATTGTGCGTGGCGACAGAAAAAAAGCCGGCGGCCTTAATGCAAGGAAATGCAGCCATTGTCTCGCGTAGCGATGTGTCTTCAGTCTCCAAACCCTCGTTGTTCGCCTGGAAGGAATTTGTTGGCGCCACTGGAACGGGGCTTCCCTTCGAAGCCTCGCGCCTCCTTTCGACCAATTATTCCAGGAGCCCAATTCCATCCCCTTTGCCTCCCACCTCCCGCTGGGATTTGGAAACTATTCAACCGGTCAACCCGCCGGGCAGGCTCCGTGTGCGTGCCTGCCTGCGTCTCGGGAGTCTTTCAGGAAACTCTTTGACTCCGAATCTGGGGACAAGCTATTGTGCGAAAAGGTGGGACTAGATCCATCAATTGGCGATTGTCTGCCGAAGGGCCGGTCCTGCCCCATTATTAGAGCGAACAAAGACGCTTCCTGCTCTGCAAATACTCTTTTTTTTAAAAAAAAATCCAAGCATGGAGAACTTGGACAAAAAAAAACAACAACAGATTTTTGTGTGTGTTGTGTTACTCGTTTTGACTGGGACAGATGTTTGTAGCATTTGGGAAATTCGGTGTTTAGGCCCAGAAATGCTTTCAGGAAGCAGACGGGTGAGCAAAAGAGAAGTGGAAGAGAGACAATTTTAAAAAAAGTCACATTGGTTCGAAGACAGAACAGGTCGCCCTCGATTTACGACAGTTCGAAGTTACGACACTGGGGGAGAAAAAATGGACTTAAGCATCTTTCCGCACTCACAATTGTTGCAGCGTCCCCGTGGTCATGTGATCAAACTTCAGACAATAGGCAACTGACTCATATTTATGACGCTTGGGGGTCACATGATCCCTTTGGCGACCTTCGGACAAGCAAAGCCGATGGGGAAGCCCGATTCGGTTAACAACCGTGTTACTAAATTAACGGCTGCAGTGATTTACTTAAACACGGTGGCACGAGAGGTCGTAAAATGGGGGGAAATTCACTTAACTATGGTCTCGCTTAGCAACGTAAATTTTGGGCTCAACTGTGTCGTAAGTCGAGGACTACCTGTATTGCAGGCTAATTCTGCTGACTGCCAGGGGTTTGATTCTCAGCCACCTCAAGGTTGCCTCAGCCTTCCATCCTTCTGAGGTTGGTAAAATGAGAATCCAGATTGTTGGGGGCAAGATGTCAGCCGGCTTTCATGCCTAAGGCAGGACTAGAACTCACCGTCTCCTGGTGATTGACCCAAAGTCATCCAACTAGTTTTCATGAGTAAGGCAGGATTAGAACTCACCATCTCCTAGTGATTGGCTCAAAGTCACTCAGTTATCTTTCATGCGTAAGGCAGGACTAGAACTCACCGTCTCCTGGTGATTGGCCCAAAGTCACCCAACCAACTTTCCTGGGTAAGCAGGACTAGAACTCACCGTCTCCTAGTGATTGCCTCAAAGTCACCCAGCTGGCTTTCATGTCTAAATTGGGACTAGAATTCACATCTCCTGGTGGTTGGCCCAAAGTCACTCGCCAGTTTTCATGGCTAAGTCAGGACTACAACTCTCAGTCTCCTGGTGGTTGGCTCAAAGTCACCAACCGGCTTTCATGCCTAAGGCAGGACTAGAACTCACCATCTCCTGGTGGTTGGCCCAAAGTGATTGGACAGCTTTCATGCCTAAGGCAGGACTAGAATTCACCATCTCCTGGCGATTGGCCCAAAGTCACCCAGCCAGCTTTCATACTTAAGGCAGAACTAGAACTCACCATCTCCTGGTTTCTGGGCCAGCACCTTAACATCTTCCCACCGTTTTCCCAGACACTTTCCTAACATTATCAAGACAACTAGTAAACTGAACCCTGGAAGGACTTTTTGCACCCACAGCCTGCATTCCAGAAAGCACCCTCCCATCTCTGGTTTTACTACCCGGAGATAACACAAGCGCTGTAAGAGAGCTTTACAACAGGGAGAAAATATCTGCTTGGTTGTATTTTTTACACATCCAGATTCTGGCAGGCTGAGGAAACCGAAGCCAAGAGGAATAAATCAGGTGTTTGAATGCCCCGCGATATCTTTGCAACGAGTTTTAATTACAATTAGGATACTACCGCTAGCAACTGGGCTTGTATTTAAAACTACCACAGATTGTGGCTTCTAGCAACGCCACGAAGGTCCCCGGGGCCCACACGGACCCGCAGGAATTATCGCTGCCTTGTTTTTGACCGGCGCATTGGCTCCCTCACACAATGTAGTAATTAGTGAGTGTGGTAATTACACAGCAAGGTCGCTGCAATTACTAAAGAAAACTCATCTCTGTGGAGGTGTAAGAGGAGAAATGATGGCAAAGGCGTGATCAGAAGCGCCCAAGGAGGAAGAGGACACATAAATCGTGGAAGAATTTATTCTAAATCAGGTTCGAATTGAAAGCAGGCCCAGCGTGTTTCCTCTGTGAAAATACCACCACAAAGATTTACACTCGAGATGCCAAAAGACATTAAACCAGTGTTTCTCAACCTTGGAAGCTTGAAGATGGGTGGACTTCAACTCCCAGAATCCCCCAGCCAGCGCTGCTGGCTGGGGGATTCTGGGAGTTGAAGTCCACCCATCTTCAAGCTACCAAGGTTGAGAAACACTGTGTTAATCTCTGCTCTTGTGGGTATTTTATTTCTGGCCAGGAAGTGCAGTGATCTTTTAGCTTTTTGATTGTCTCTTTTGAATGGTGTGTAAATGTGGTTCATCTCTATGTGCCCGTTGATGGCCGTTTTGCCTGAGTCCCGCTGGCTGGGGGATTCTGGGAGTTGAAGTCCACCCATCTTCAAGCTACCAAGGTTGAGAAACACTGTGTTAATCTCTGCTCTTCTGGGTATTTTATTTCTGGCCAGGAAGTGCAGTGATCTTTTAGCTTTTGGATTGTCTCTTTCGAATGGTGTGTAAATGTGGTCCATCTCTATGTGCTCGTTGATGGCCGTTTTGTCTGAGTGCCGCTGGCTGGGGGATTCTGGGAGTTGAAGTCCACCCATCTTCAAAGCTTCCAAGGTTGAGAAAAACTGCATTAAACCAAGCGCTATTTTCTGTGAAACCCTCGTATAATTGATCGTGGATTCATCACAACAGCAGGCCTCAGGAGTCCAACCTGACTGGTTTTTGTTTTTTTTTTTGAAAAAAATCAGCCTGCTTTCATACAGGTGGCCCTGGACTTACGACAGTCCACTTAGTGACCGTTCGAAGTTACGATGCCACTGGAAAAAAGGGACTTAGGACCGGCTTTCACACTTAACGACCATTGCTGCCATCCCCATGGTCAGGTGATCAAAATTCAGCCGCTCGGCAGCTGACTCGTATTTATGACGGTCGCAGTGTCTCAGGGGGGTTTCAACGTGATTCCACTTTGCGACCTTCCGACAAGGAAAGTCAACGGGGGAGGCCAGATTCGCTTAACAACCGTGTAACTCACTGAACTGTAGTGATTCACTTAACAGCTGTGGCGAGCTGTAAAGGGGTGGGGCGCTCGTTTTAAGACATGTCTCGCTGAGCGACAGAAATTTTGGGCTCGATTGTGGTCGTTAGATCGAGGACTATCTGTACTTCCATGAGAGAGAGAGAGAGAGAGAGAGAGGGAGGAAGGGAGGGAGAGAGAGAGAAGGAGAGAGAGAGGGAAAGAGAGGGAAGGAGAGAGAGAGGGAGAACAAGGGAGAGGGAAGGAGAGAGAGGGAGAGAGGGAAGGAGAGAGAGAACCAGAGAGAGGGAAAGAGAGGGAAGGAGAGGGAGGGAAGGGGAGGAGGGGAAGAGGGAGAGAGAGAGGGGGGAGAGAGAGAGACGGAAGGAGAGGGAGAGAGAGAGGGAAGGAGAGGGGGAGGGAGCGGAAAGGAGAGAGAATGAGAGGGAAGGGAAAGGAGAGGGAGAGGAAGAGAGAGAGGGAAGGAGAGGGAAAGGGAGAGGGAGGGAAGGAGAGAGAGGGCAAGGGAGGGAAGGAGAGGGAGAAAGAGGGAAGGAGAGAGGGAGAGGCGAGAGGGAGAGAGAGAGAGGGAAGGAGAGGGAAAGGGAGAGGGAGAGAAGGAGAGAGAGAGGGAGAGGGAAGGAGAGGGAGAGAGAGGGGGAAGGAGAGGGAAAGGGAGAGGGAGGGAAGGAGAGAGAGGGAAGGAGAGAGGGAGAGAGAGAGAGGCGAGGGGGAGAGAGAGAGAGGGAAGGAGAGGGAAAGAGAGAGGGAGAGAAGGAGAGAGAGGGAAGGAGAGGGAGAGAGAGGGAAGGAGAGGGAAAGGGAGAGGAAGGGAAGGAGAGAGAGGGAGAGAGAGGGAAGAAGAGGGAGAGAGAGAGGGAAGGAGAGAAAAAGAGAGAGGGAGGGAGAGAGGGAGAAAGACAATGAAGGAGAGAGAGAGGGAGAGGGAGAGGGAGAGAATATTGAATCTGGGTCCTCACTTTACCGACCACGGAAGGACGGAAGGACGAGTCAGCCAATCTCATGCTTCCACTACCTTCTCACGCGCCATTCCTGATTTTTATCCCGGCTACTTTAGCAGCTTCAGAAACCGTGCCAGGTGGAGTTAAAAGATTTATTTGCGGCAATGGGCAAGGTTTCAAAAAATCTAATTAATAGCGAACGGGGCTTTCAAAACCAAACACACACACACACACACACACACACACACACACCGACGCACACGGGCAGTAGACAATGCCGACCCACTGGGGATGGCTAAATGCTTCCAGACAAGGAGAGACAGGAAATGTTCAAATTAAAGAGTTTTAAGTGGGGTAAAAAGAAAAAAAGGAAGCCTCCATTGTAAACGGTACGTTGTACCTGGGCCAACTTCTCCAATGGCTTTGGATTACAACACCCATCCTTAAAAACCATCTCCCACCCCCCCACCTTGCCCCCCCCACCCCCCACCGAGCTGGGCTTCTTGGAAAAAAAATGGGGTTTAAATTTATAAGGCATCTGGAAGGCATTAAAATCTAGCTGAAGGCATGGAGAGGGATTTGACAAGGGCTCCTCACTCCAGCCAAAAATCCGAGAGCAACTCGGGCGATGAACAAGGAGATTTCAAATAAACCATCCGCAAATCTACTACAGGTGGTCCTCGACTTACAACCGTTTGTTTAGTGACCGTTCTGAAGTGACGACGGCCCCGAAAAAAGGGACTTGGGATCGCTTTTCACGCTTACGACGGTTGCAGCCTCCACGAGAGATATCTGAATAGGGTGGGGTTTGACCGCAGGCGGTTCCTCGACTTACGACACCGTTCCGTTTAGTGACCGTTTGAAACAACCCTGAAAAAAAGCGACTTAGGACCGTTTTTCACACTTACGACCCTTGTGGCCAAGCCATGGTCACGGGGTCCAAATTCAGACTGCTTGTGGCAACTGACTCATATTTATGACGGTTGTAATGTCCCATGATCCCCTTTGGCGAACCATCCGACTAAGCCAAGTCCATGGGGGGAGCTGGATTCATTTAACAACCGCGTGACTCACTTAACAACGGTGGCAAGAAAGGTGGGGAGCAAACGGTGCAAAACTCACACAATTATCTCGCCGAACCGCAGCAACGTTGGACTGAATTGTGATCGTAAGTCGAGGACTACCCGTATACTGGCCAGTTGAGAATACAACGCGTAACTTTACTCGTTGTATCCCTAAAGGTACAATCCAGAGTTGAGTTAAAGAAAAATAATAATCTGTATTTTGAGTTAGGATCCACAGCTCCGTGTCCTGAAGGGAACACAAGAAAGACCAGCCTTCCCCAGCCAACTTCTAGAATCATTAGGTCCCAATTTCCATCATCCCCAGCCAGCATCTGACAACCTTTCCCCCTTCTAGCTAAGAGTTATGGGAGAGCATTGCTTAGGGGAGGCTGCCCTAGAATTTCAACTGAGCCCACAAACATCTCTTCCACCACCGTGTTTCCCCGGAAATAATATTAATATATTAATTTTGGCTCCAAAAGACGCATTAGGGCTTATTTTCTGGTTAGGTCTTATTTTAGGAGAAATACGGTACTAAATGCATCCATCTCAGAGGTGGGTTTCAGCAGGTTCTGACCAGTTCTGGAGAACCGGTAGCGGAAATTTTGAGTAGTTCGGAGAACCAGTAGTAAAAATTCTGACTGGCCCCATCTATTCTCTGCCTCCCAAATCCTAGCTGATCGGGAGGAAATGGGGATTTTGCAGTAACCTTCCCCTGGATTGGGGACGGAATGGAGATTTTACAGTATCCTTCCCCTGCCACGCCCACCAGGCCATGCCACGCCCACCAAGCCACACCCACAGAACGGGTAGTAAAAAAATTTGAAACCCACCACTGATCCATCTGGCTGACAATCTTAACTGGGGCTTATTTTTTGGGGTAGGGCTTATATTCCGAGCATCCTGAAAAAAATCATGCTAGGGCTTATTTTCTGGTTGGGTCTTATTTTCGGGGAAATAAGGTTAGATGTAGCAACTAGAGAAGCTTGGAGCACGCTGCGAAGATCTGATGGGTCACTTGTACAAAGACCAATCCCAAATCTGGAAAGGTGATTTTAATAAACCATGCCTTCATCGACGTTGACAGAGAATATATATATATAAAACAGACGGTATATATAAACAGAGAGCACTAAAATTCTCTTCTAATATGGATGACGTTACCAAGCTGGGTAATGAAATGTCTGCAAGAAAACCACCAAGCTCAGAGAACACCAAGAACCCCACAGTTCTCCTCCTCCTGCTTTCCCCCCTCCTTTCCCCCAATCCTCTCCTCCTCCTCCTCCTCCCCTTCCTCTCCATAAACCTCACTCCCTTCTAGTACTGATGATGTTACCTAGTTGGGTAATGAAACGTCTGCAAAAAAACAACCAAGCTCAGAGAACACCAAGGACTCTAAAGTCCTCCTCCTCCTGCTTTCCCCCCTCCTCCTCTCCACAAACCTCACTCCCTTCTAGCACTGATGATGTTACCTAGTTGGGTGATGAAATGTCTACAAGAAAAGCTCAGAGAGCACCTCTCCCTCCCTTTCTCCTCCATCCACAAAATGTAATCTAGTTGGGCAATGAAACGTCTGCAAGAGAACAGTCAAACTCAGAGGATCCCATAGTCCTCCTCCTCCTCAACCCCATCCCTTCTTACACTGAAGGCGTTACCTAATTCGGTATCGAAACGTCTTTAAGAAAACCACCAAGCTCAGACATCGAAGACCCCAAAGTCATTGTTTTCCTCCTCCTCCTCCTCCTCCTCCTCCTCCTCCTCCTCCTCCTCCCCCTCCTCTCTGCAAACCCCACTCCCTTCTAGCATTGATGATGTTCCCTAGTTGGGTAATGAAACGTCTTTAAGAAAACAACCAAGGTCAGAGAGCACCAAGGACCCCACGACGGCCTTCCTTCTCGCTCCAAATGTATTCCATGTCGTCCAATTTCAAAGGCAATTTTCTCCTTCCCTTTATCCTGTTGCAGCCACCTCCAGCAGTCCTATTTATCAGCTCCCCCCCCTCCCCATTTTGGGAAAGGGATAGCCTTAAAAACGATGCCTGCGATTTGATCATCGCAGCCCGCTAGTCCTCAGGCGGATTCAGATCGGAACGGGTCTCCCCAAAAAAGAGATGAGGGGTGAGTCCTCTTCTGTCTACGCAGGTATGTTTTCTTTCTCCTTTTTTTGCATGTTAACACGTGGTTCTCCAGGCAATCTGCTGGCCTCCAGGCAAAACATGCCAGGCAGCTCTTCTCCCAGCAGAAGTCGTTGGAAGGAATCACAAATGAGGCTGATAAAGGAGAAGATTTGGAAAATGCCCTTCTAATCTGTTTTGGGAACCGTCAGAGGGGGCCCTATTCCTTCCTTCCTTTCTCTTCCTTCCTTCCTTCTTCTTTTCTTCTTTCCTTCCTCCACCCCTTCCCCTTTCTTTCACCCTTTCCCTTCTTCCCTTCTCTCCTTCCTTCCTCCCTCCCTCCCCTTTCTTTCCCGCCTTCCCTCCCCCTCTGTCCCTCTCCTTCCTTCCTCCCTCCTTCCACTTTTTCCCTCCTTCCTTCCTCCCTCCCCTTTCCTTTTCTCCTCTTCTCTTCTTCCAGTGGTGAATTCCAATTTTTTTTTTTTACTACCGGTTCTGTGGGCGTGGCTTGGTAGGCGTGGCAGGAGAAGGATACTGCAAAGTCCCCATTCCCTCCCCACTCCTGGGGGAACGATATTGCAAAATCCCCATTCCCACCCCACTCTGGGACCAGCCAGAGGTGGTATTTGCCGGTTCTCCGAACTACTCAAAATTTCCACTACCAGTTCGCCAGAACCTGTCAGAATCTGCTGGATTTCATCTCTGCTTTCTTCGCTCCTCTCCTCCCTCCCTCCCTCCCTCCCCTTTCTTTCTCCCCTTCCCACCCCCTGTCCCACTCCATCCCTCTCCTTCCTTCCTCCTTCCACTTTTTCCTTCCTTCCTCCCTCCTTCCCTCCCTCCCCTTTCTTTCTTATCTTCCCTTCCTTCCCTCTCCCTCCCTCCTTCCACTTTTTCCTTCCTTCCTTCCTTCCTTCCTTCCTTCCTTCCTTCCTTCCTTCTTTCCTTCCTTCCTTCCTATCTCCTCTTCCCTTCCTCCCTCTCTCACCTTTCTTTCTCCCCTTCCCTTCCCTCCCTTCCTCCCTCCCTCCCTTAAAATTTATTGGCTGCCCATATTATCACAGGGCGACCCTGCGCAACTTAAACTACCGTATATAAAAGAATACTACAAAACTATAAAAGCACAAAATACAACAGTTAAAAGACTTATTTGCAGCTCTTTAACCCTCATCATTCATGGAGGAGAAGAAGGCCTGGAACATCCTTTCAACTTAGTCCTGAAGGTTGAACCTTTCCCAACAAGAGCCTTGGTAGTACAGTGGTCTAAGGCACCCTGTTATTAAGCTGGTTATTAAGACCAGCTGTCTGCAATTAAAGTAAGATCGAATCTCGCCAAGGCTCAAGGTTGACTCAGCCTTCCATCCTTTCTAAGGTAGGTAAATTGAGGACCCAGTTTGTGGGGGCAATAAGCTGACTTTGTATAAAATATACAAAAGTATGAAGGCTATTGCTTAGTGCATTGTAAGCCGCCCTGAGTCTTCGGAGAAGGGCGGCGTATAAATCAAATTAAAAAAACAACAACAACAACTTGAAAATGGCCTCTTTCCGATTTTCAGAGGACCAAAACAAAAGGCAACCTGAATCCAATCTGAAACGAAGGAGGAATTTCCTGGCAGCAGCGAGAACACTGGATGGAATGCTCATCAATGGAAGAGTTGGAAGGGACCTTGGAGGTCATCTAGTCCAACCCCCTGCCCAGGCAGGAAACCCTACACCACTTCAGACAAATGGTGAACCAACCTCTTCTTAAAAACTTCCAGTGTTGGAGCATTCCCAGCTTCTGGAGGCAAGTTGTTCCACTGGTTAATTTTTCTCACTGTCAGGAAATTCCTCCTTAGTTCTAAGTTGCTTCTCTCCTTGATTAGTTTCCACCCGTTGCTTCTTGTCCTGCCTTCAGGGGCTTTGGAGAATAGCTTGACTCCCTCTTGGTTGGCCTACCGGGGGTTGAAAAGCTCAATAAATCATGTGCCGGCGGGTGTCGCACATTGATGGCTGTGACGCGTATTTTGAGTGACAGGGAGCTGCAGGAGAGGGGTGAAAGAGCCACATGCGGCTCCGGAGCCACAGGTTGCTGACCCCTGCCCTAGCCCAAACTGGCTCAGTTGCAGTTTGGCTAATATTTATTTAGCTAGGTGGCAGCAAAGACTCAACCTTGGTGGATTCCAGAAAATGTAGCCCTGTTACACCTAGTTAACATTTGGGTAAGAGATCACCAGGATTGTAGACTAGGCTGGGAAGTCAATAAATATCCATCCGGGAAGACACGGACTAGCTACTTCTCCATTTTTTTGCTACCTGGGTTCACCCATGTCGGAATCTCAATGACAGAGCTTATACAGGTAGTCCTCAATTTACGACTACAATTGGGCCCAACATTTCTGTTGTTAAGTGAGACATTTAAGGGAGTTTTGCCCCGTTTTACAACCTTTCTTGCTATCCGTGGTCTATCCATCATCTATTGCCCTTTTTAGTATTTCAACTCTTATTGACTTTTTTTTTTAATTTTTTATTGTATTTTTATTGTTAAAGAATAACAGAAAAAAAAACAATACAAAAATCAATAGTAAAGAAAGAAAAAATTCCCCCCCCCCCCCCAACGTGCTATACAAATGGAAAGGAAGTTTTAGGAAATTAAAGTCTTCAATTCTTCCAAAAATCTCTTTGATAAGGTACTGGCGCCGATTCATCCAATCTCCCAAGTGCAAAGTCCACAAATGGTTGCCAAGTGTTCCAAATTTCTGTTGTTAAGTGAGACATTTAAGGGAGTTTTGCCCCGTTTTACAACCTTTCTTGCTATCCATGGTCTATCCATCATCTATCCATCATCTCTTGCCCTTTTTAGTATTTCAACTTTTATTGACTTTTTGAGTAATCTTCCGACTTCTAACATTTACGTATACATAGTAATTATAGTGACTTGACAGCACGCATCGTAATGTTTTCCCAATTTCTAATTTCTACCTCCATTTTCTATTTTCTTGAATAAGAACAAATACCGAAGGCTGCTCTCGATAAGAACGAATATTGAAGGCTGTTCTGCACTCTGTTATGTAGGAGGGCGAAGTATTTAAATCAGGAATTAAGCCCGTTCTTGGCACTAGGAACGGGGATGCTGTGCCAGTCAACACAAACCAGAGCCACGTGCGTAGGCTCCGAACTTGACAACAATGGCGAAGGGAGGGGGAGGAAGCCGTCAATAGCGGCCCAACTGGTTTTGGAAGCCCACGAGTGTGAGAAGGTTCTTGTTTCAACACATCTGAACACAACGCAGCACCGAAATGATGTTCAACCATTTTTGTAGAGAGCCTGTGCTTCCCTATTTTAATTCAGCTGGTTGTCTAACCTGGTATCCCATCTGATTTGCCCACTTGCCAACAACGGCCAAAGCTCAGCACAAAAAGGATTATCTACCCCTACAGCTGCTGCAGGTCACCCTTGACTTACGACACTTTGTTTAGCGACCGTTCCAAGTTTACAACGGCATTGAAAAAAGGGGGCTTGGGCCCGTTTTCCACACTTACGACCAGGATGGATTTGATTTAAATCGAGTTGATTTAAATCACAATTTAAATCATGATTTAAATCACTAGTAAAAAGGCTTGATTTAAATCGACTCGATTTAAATCATAATTTTTAAAGAGCAACTGTCATCCCTGCTACTCCTTTGACCCGCTGTTGACTCACCGATAGTCCCAGTGTTGCAGAATATACAGCCTCGTGCTACATAACTAAGCTCCGTTTCATGCAGAATAAACTAAATTATTTATGTATCTTAAATAGAAAACTATCTTACGATAGATTTTTACCCCCAAAGTTTTTTATTAAAATAAATTCGATTTAAATCAAAAAAAATCCGATTTAAATCAAAAAAATCTGATTTTTTTTGGTTTTTTAAAAAAAAATCATTGATTTTTATCCATCCTCCTTACGACCGTTGCAGCATCCCCGTAGTCCCGTGATCCAAATCCGGACATTTGGCCACGGACTCATACTTATGACGGTCGCAGGTGTCATAGGGATCAACTTTTGTGTTTTTCGGTGACCAGCCAAAATTCAATGGGGAAGCCCGATTGGCTTAACGAATGTGTTACTCGTTGAACGGAGGCTTGTGATTCACTTAACAACCGTGGCAAGAAAGGTCGTAAAATGGGGCAAAGTTTGCTTAACAAATGTCTCGCTTAGCAGCAGAAATTTGGGGTTCAACTGTGGTCATAGGTCGAGGACTACCCGTTATTACTATTACGGTTGGTAGCACAGTCAGCGTAGATGTTTAAGACTGGATTTTGCATTTTTATCCATTTATCAAGTTCTTCCCAAGGACCTGGGATAGGCAGCCGCGCAGCGGTGGGTTTCCAGTATTCTTACCACTGGTTCACCCCATGCGCGCACATTTGCTTCATGCGCGCTCCTTCCATGCATGCACTCGGCCTTCTGTGCATGCACGTTGCTTGTTTGCGCACCTTCTGCACATGTGCCCAGCCTCAAAAACGTGCCTAAATCGGATGGCATAGAGCTGGGGCGGGTGGCCAGGCCCACGCGCGATCTCTGCTACCGGTTCTCCCGAACCGATACGAACCGGCTGAATCCCACCTCTGCAGCTGTGGATGTTTGAAGTCTATACAATCACAAAATCAAAGAAAGCGACCCTAGATAATCCCCAATGCATTCGCATGTAACCCTATCCTAAAAGGCAATTCTCAGACTGATAAAAATTCTGCAAACTTCCTCGTTTGAAGATGATAGAAAGGTTATTAGAGGGGGAAAAAAAAATCAGCGCATCTCCACCCTCGAGTCAAATTGGTTATATAGATGGGAACTCTGCGGGAATTTTTACAGACTCGCTCCAGTTCTCCGCAATAAATCTTGCTAACGACAACCCTGTCAGAATCCTAACTTGATGGAATCCCTTTGGGTTTAGGTAATTGCCCAAAGGAAATAACAGTATAATGAGATTTATGGACTATTAGTAATCTGTCTTGGTTTACTTTTATCTGTGTGAAGTCAAATGACTTGAGGCAGAAGACAAATCTACCTGAATTTGACTTCATGTGAGCTGTGCCAATAGGCACACACACACACAAACAAGCAAGCATCGTGAGACAAACCATGGCTTAATCTCAATCACAGATTGGCTATTTTAGCACGACGACTTCTACACCCTCTGGAACAAACCACTAGATGTGAATAGTTGTAGCTCAGGACCAACCGCAAAAGAATAAAAATCTAAGGAAGAAACAAACAGGCCAGAGCAACCCTCTGTAGCAAACAACACCCAGATAAGCAGGGTTTAACACCAGACAAACATTCAAGCAGCAAGCAACAACCCAATCAAGGAACTACCAAGAAGAAAACCATACTCCACCAATATTGTATATAAACAAAGAGCAAACCGGACTCCCCCCCTAACACTGATGATATTACATACATGAGTAATGAAACATCTCTAAGAAAACAAGCAGGCTCAGAGAGCCCTAAGGACACTACAGTCCTCCTCCTCCTCCTCCTTCACTCTGCAAACCCCACTCCCTTCTAGCACTGATGATACCACCTAGCTGGGTCATGAAATGTCTGCAAGAAAATAACCAGGTTCAGAGAACACCAAGGACCCCACAGTCTTCCTCCTCCTCCTTCCTCCTCCTCCTCCTCTTCTCTGTGAATCTCAGTCCTTCTAGCACTGATGATGTCACCTAGCTGGGTCATGAAATGTCTGCAAGAAAACAAGCAGGCTCAGAGAGCCCTAAGGACACTACAGTCCTCCTCCTCCTCCTCCTTCACTCTGCAAACCCCACTCCCTTCTTGCACTGATGGTATTACCTAGTTGGGTCATGAAACGCCTGCAAGAAAACAACCCAGTGCAGAGAGCATCAAAGATCCCACAGAACAAACCATCAAAGCCTCAGAGCAACCAGGTGAGATTCTTACGGGGAAGCGTCCTTACCTGTAACGTTCTGCGGAACATCCAAGTTGACGTTCACGAAGAATCGGATGCTGTCCCCTGACACGATGGAGGAGTTGACGGTGTCGAAGAGTTCTTCCCCTCCGACTTCCTCTTTGTTGTCGCAGCCATCATCCGTATCGCACTTAAGGTAACCTGCCACATGAAAAGACCCATTTAGTGGCCATTTCCTGCTACGCTTATCCAGAAATCAAAGCCCGGTCTCAACGGGATATTGCTCTAAGCAACCTTAAATACTCAAAAGAGCCATTTGGACCCGTTTCCCACAGAAAAGAAAACATCGGGAGCCACAAAACCTGAGTGGGCGTGGTCAACTCGATGTCACTCACTTCCACCAGTCACATGACCCACCCCTAGCCACGCCTAACCAGCTGGTCATTAGGGCAGAGAACCAGTTGTTAAAAAACACCGGGAACCACAAAATCCTTTTGACATATCTCTCCCTCCCTCCCTCCCTCCCTGTCTCTCTCTCTCTTTTTCCCACTCTCTCTGTATCTCTCTCTGTCTCTTTCTCACTTTTTCCCACTCTCTCTGTATCTCTGTCTCTCTCTTTTTCCCACTCTCTCTGTCTCTCTCTCTTTTTCCCACTCTCTCTGTATCTCTCTCTGTCTATTTCTCGCTTTTTCCCACTCTCTGTATCTCTCTGTCTCTTTCTCACTTTTTCCCACTCTCTCTGTATCTCTGTCTCTGTCTCTCTTTTTCCCACTCTCTCTGTATCTCTCTCTCTCCGTCTGTCTTTTTCCCACTCTCTCTGTATCTCTCTCTCTGTCTCTTTCTCACTTTTTCCCACTCTCTCTGTATCTCTCTCTGTCTCTCACTTTTTCCCACTCTCTCTGTATCTCTGTCTCTCTCTTTTTCCCACTCTCTCTGTATCTCTCTCTCTCTGTCTCTTTCTCACTTTTTCCCACTCTCTCTGTATCTCTTTCTCTCTCACACTTTTTCCCACTCTCTCTGTATCTCTCTGTCTCTCTCTTTTTCCCCCTCTCTGTATCTCTCCCTCTCTGTCTCTTTCTCACTTTTTCCCACTCTCTCTGTATCTCTCTCTCTGTCTCTCTCTCTCTTTTTCCCACTCTCTGTATCTCTCTCTGTCTCTTTCTCACTTTTTCCCACTCTCTCTGTATCTCTCTCTCTGTCTCTTTCTCACTTTTTCCCACTCTCTGTATCTCTGTCTCTGTCTCTTTTTCCCAGTTTCTCTGTATCTCTCTCTGTCTCTCTCTTTTTCCCACTCTCTCTGTATCTCTCTCTCTCTGTCTCTTTCTCACTTTTTCCCACTCTCTCTGTATCTCTTTCTCTGTCTCTTTCTCACTTTTTCCCACTCTCTCTGTATCTCTCTCTCTCTCTCTCTCTTTTTCCCACTCTCTCTGTATCTCTCTCTCTCTCTGTCTCTTTCTCACTTTTTCCCACTCTCTGTATCTCTGTCTCTGTCTCTTTTTCCCAGTTTCTCTGTATCTCTCTCTGTCTCTCTCTTTTTCCCACTCTCTGTATCTCTCTCTCTGTCTCTTTCTCACTTTTTCCCACTCTCTCTGTATCTCTTTCTCTGTCTCTTTCTCACTTTTTCCCACTCTCTCTGTATCTCTCTCTCTCTCTCTCTCTCTTTTTCCCACTCTCTCTGTATCTCTCTCTCTCTGTCTCTTTCTCACTTTTTCCCACTCTCTTTGTATCTCTCTGTCTCTGCCCTAGCTGCTTCTCCATCCCCCACCCTCACCCTTACCTTCTCAGGCCAGGCAAAGAGTGACTGGGAGGGAAGGGCCAGCCAGTGGTGGGATCACCTGACAGGGAGCCACAGCAGAGGGCCCAAGGAGCCGCATGTGGCTCTGGAGCTGCCGGTTGCTGACCCCTGCTCTAAGCCAACCAAGAGTCTTCACATTTGGCAACTTTAAGACCTGTGGACTTCAACTCCCAGAATTCCCCAGCCAGCATGGCTGGCTGAGGAATTCTGGGAGTTGAAGTCCACAGGTTTTAAAGCCGCCAAGTTTGGAGATCCCTCCTATAAGAAAAGCAAAATGTCGTGTTTTTTTTTCCTTATGCAGGTGATGCTCCTGGTATGAAATATTTTCCGAGCAGGTCAAAGAAATGAGTAACTCATGGAAAGGAAGCCGAGAGATATTAGGAGTTCCAAAAATACTTTGATCCAGGCAGGGGTGGGCTTCAAAAATTTTAGCAAGGGGTTTGCTGGGTGGGCGTGGCCATGGTTGGGCGTGGCCTACTCGGCCTCCTGCACCATGGTGGGGGGTGTTTTTGCCCTCCCCGCGCTCCAGAGGTTTTCCTCCAGCCTCCGGGAGGACGAAAATGGCCTCCCCAGGCTCTGGAGGCCTCTCTGGAGGCTGGAAACGGGCCCATTTCCGGCCTTCCTGAACTTCCGGTAGGCCCATTTTGCACCCTCCCTAAGCCTCCACATACACCCTGCACTTACCTGCATCCAAAACGGGCTGCGTGGGGACTCCTGGGAGGGGTGGGGTGGGTGGGGCCAGCCAGGAGTGGGATTTGGGGGTTCTCCTAACTGTACAGAATCTTAGCTAGAGGTTCTCCCGAACCCCTGCGAACCCCCAGCGGCCCACCTCTGGATCCAGCGATTGTGCATGTCATTTTTTTGTTTTACCAAAAAAAAAAAAAAAAAGTTCCGTGAAATATGATTTCAAGAACGGTAATCCCATAATAATGCATGTTCTGAAAATTCTTCACGGAAGGCGAGTTGGGCTAAGAGAGAGAGAGAGAGGTCCTGGTTCAAAACCACTTAGCTGGCTTTCGTGGCTAAGGCGGGACTAGAACTCGCCATCTCCTATTTTCTACAAAGACCCCCGGGAGACCTTCGCTGGGCTCAATAATATTCTTGCAATTAAAAATAACGCTGGCTAATCATAAAGTGCTTTAGCCAGTTCTATCTTTCATGTTCTTCTAATTAAAAAAAAAGAGTATTGTTCTCCAAAGCACCAGAAGGCAGGATGAGAAGCAACAGATGGAAACTCAACCTGGAATTAAGGAGAAACTTCCTAACAGTGAGGACAATTAACCAGTGGAACAGCTCGCCACCAGAAGTTGTGGGCGCTCTAACACTGGAGGTTTTCAAGAAGAGACTGGACAGCCACTTGTCTGGAATAGTAAAGGGCCGTGATGGTGAACCTATGGCACGCGTGCCAGATGTGGCACGAGAGCCCTCTCTGTAGACACGCGCGCCGTCGTCCCAGCTCAACCAGCTGGTCATCGGGTTTCCGAGGCGCATATGCATGCCAGCCAGCTGGTCACTGGGTTTTATACCATCACTGGTATAGGGTCTCCTGCCTGAGGGCGGGGTTGGACTAGAAGACCTCCAAGGTCCCTTCCAACTCTCTTATTCTGTCATTGCCTAAAAGTTCAGAAGAGAAAGACTAGGGGTGACATGACAGCAGTTTTCCAATACTTGGGGGTCCATCACCAGAGAAGAAGGGGTCAACCTGTTCTCCAAAGTACCTGAAGGCCAGCCAAGAAGCAACGGAAGGATGGAAACTCATCAAGGAGAGAAGCAACCTGGAATTAAGAAGGAATTTCCTGACAGTCAGGAGAATTAACCAGCGGAACCACTTGCCACCAGAAGTTATGAATGCTCCGTAACTGGAGGTTTTCAAGAAGAGACTGGACAATCATTAGGCTGAAATGGTACAGGGTCTCCTGTTTGGGCATGGGGTTGGACTAGAAGACCTCCAAGGTCCCTTCCACCTCTGTCATTCTGTTACTCTGGAGATGAACATCTCAAAATTTGCAAAGATGTCATTCCTCTAACTAACGTTTTGCAAGCTGGGTCATGGTCCCATTTTCAAAGAAAGCAAAGCGGCATCCCTCCGGATTATACATATTTGCAAGGGAATTCAGTCCTCTACTTATAACGGTTTATTTAGTGACTGTTCGAAGATAACAACGGCACTGAAAAAAAAGCGACTTATTATGACCGTTTTTCACACTTAACGACTCTTGCAGCATCCCCCGTGGTCACGTGATCTATAGTCTGGTTAATGGACTCGTATTTATGACGGTCGCAGTGTCCCCGGGTCATGTGATCCCCTTTTACGACCTTCTGACAAAGTCCCTGGGGAAGGCCAGATTCATTTAACAACCGTGTGGCTATTTTAACAACTGCAGTGGTTCGCTTAACAACGGTGGCAGGGACAGTCGTAAAATGGCCCCCAAACTCACTTAAGAACCGTCTCGCTTAGCAACAGAACTGTTGGGCACAATTATCGTTGTTAAGTCGAGGACTTAACCTAAACTCAAGGGTTTGGTTTTTTTTGGCTGGAGAAAAAGAGGAAAATCGGAACAAATAGAAATAGGAAATTTCTTAGACGCTGCTTCTGGTGGGAGGAAAAAATTTTCTTTCTGACTTTGGTGGAATTTTTTTAAAAAATGACAAGACTGTTTTGTGGGGAAAAATCTCCATTACTGGTATTTATTGTAGGTATTTATTGTTCCTGTTGCCCTGTGCTTTTAATCGTGGTTGCCCGCCCAGAGTCGCTACAAGAAGGAAGGGCGGTCATATAAACTGAATAAAACCGATTTTTAAAAATAAAATAAATGGAACACTCTCGAGAGAGAAGGAACATGGTTATTTGGCGTAGGTTTTGAAAGGACATTCAGGGAAACCTTTTAAAGGGGCAGCAGTCCTGAGGCAGGAGGGGAAAAAAAAAAAGGAAATTAATGAACATTTTATCCACTTCTGAGTTAAGATTCTCATTTGTGGGGTAATTGCACGAACTGTGAAGGTAATGTTCCAATTATCAAATGAGCAACACAAAAGTGTGAATTACTCAACCCTATGAGAGAAACAACCTTCAATTATACCACAATTGCTTGTTATTTTTAGATGTTTATGATTTTTTTTTCCCGGTAAACACAGAAGCTCCTTTTCTGATCAGCTGAAAATTTAGGCAGCCTGCCTTATGGGTGCGGGTAGTCCTCGACTTATGACCACAATTGAGCCCAACATGTCCATGGCTCAAGCAAGACAGTTGTTAAGTGAATTTTTGCCCGCTTTTATGGCTTTTCCTGCCACCGTGGTTAAGTGAATCACGGCAGTTCTTAAAGTTAGGGACCCGGTTGCTAAGTGAATCTGTTTTCCCACCGATTTTCCTCATCAGAAGGTCGCAAAAGGGGATCACGTGACAACCCGCCACACCCCCCCCGGCCCGGGAGACTGCAACCGTCATAAATGTGAATCCGTTGCCAAGCATCTGAATTTGGATCAGAAAAAATAGACAAGCCGCTGTCTGGCTAATAACCTATATACAGATAGTCCTCGACTTACAACAGTGACCTTTTGACGTTACAACGGCCCTGAAAAGAGTGACTTTTTCACACTTACGACCGTTGCTGCATTCCCCACGATCACGTGATTTACATTCAGACCCTTGGCAGCTGACTCACAGTTATAACAATGGCGGTGTCTCGGGGTTACGCGATTCCCCTTCGACGACCTTCTGACCAGCGACGTCAAGCCCGATCCACTTAACGACCGTGTTCCTAACATGACAACTGCGATGATTCATTTAACAACGGCAGCAAGGAAGGCCGTAAAATGGGGCTAAACTCACTTAGCAACTGTCTGGCTCAGCAAGGGAAAGTATGGGCTGAATTGTGGTCGTAAGTCGAGGACTACCCATGTTATGGTTGATGAGATTTGCTTCCCCTCCCGATTTCGATGCTGCAGGGACAACAAAGTGTACTTAAAAAATATTGGCCCCCACCCAAACTCCTGAGTGACATTTCCTAATCGGCACACAACAATCTGTGCATCGCTGCAGGAGGGCAGAGACTGAGTGATTTTCGGCCTTGGATGAAAAGGAAGATTCGTTTGTTCCAGAATTGGACAAAATACCCCCAAGGGAGGGGCCGGTTGTGCAAGGAAGGAGTAGGGGGTAAGTTGGTGACACAAAATCGGCACACACTTAACTCTTTCCGTGCCGGTGGTGGCTTGACTTTTAAAGCTCTCCTCACAAGCAAGCAGCAAACCCTGATTAACGCACAGGCAAGAAAGTGGGAGACTGTGAGTTCTAGTGCCGACTTAACGCATGAAAGGTGGCCGGGTGACTTTGGGCCAATCACCAGGAGACGGAGAGTTCTAGTCCAGCCTTAGGGAGGAAAAGTGGCCGGGTGACTTTGGGCCAATCACCAGGAGACGGAGAGTTCTAGTCCAGCCTTAGGGAGGAAAGGTGGCCAGGTGACTTTGGGCCAATCACCAGGAGACGGAGAGTTCTAGTCCAGCCTTAGGGAGGAAAGATGGCCGGGTGACTTTGGGCCGATCACCAGGAGGCGGAGAGTTCTAGTCCAGCCTTAGGGAGGAAAGGTAGCTGGGTAACTTTGGGCCAATCACCAGGAGACGGAGAGTTCTAGGCCTGCTCCAGGTGCAAAAATCGGCTAGCTGAGTTTGGGCCAATGACTGGGAGATAGGGAGTTCTAGACCTACCTTAGACATGAGAGGCGGCTGGGTGGCTTTAAAATAATTTTTTTATTTAAAAAAAAAATACATTAATCAAAAATAAATCCTAAGATACAACACTTAAGAGATAGAATCAACATAAATCGTACTAGGAATCTAAATAAAATAATATAAATCATAAAGATACCAGCAACGAAGTTATTAGTCATAAGTAGAAAAGGAAATAGGTAATAGGAAAGATGAAAAGAATAATATTAATACAGTCTTACTAAATAGTTTGACAGCATTTGCTGTTATATAAATATCGAGTTTATACTATTATGTAAAAGTAAAAAGTTGAGATTTTCCACACTTTTCCCTTCCCTAAATTCCCTATTTACTTTTGTATTTTCTTTGAATTCAGGGGTGGGATCCAAATTTTTTTGCAACTGGTTCTCAGCCCGGTGGCTGGGTGGGCGTGGCCATGGTGGGCGTGGCCTACTCAGCACTCCTGCACCACGGCGGGGGGGAAGGGTCGTTTTCACCCTCCCCAAGCTCCGGAGGCTTTTCTTGAGCCTCCGGGAGGGCGAAAACAGCCTCCCCTGGGCTCCAGAGGCCCTCCAGAGGCCAGAAAAGGGCCTGTTTTCAGACTTCCAGAACTTCCAGTAGGCCTCCCAGAGACTCCTCACGGGCTCTGCACTTCTTACCTGGCATCCAAAATGGCGGGCTGCATGGAGGGGTGGGGTGGGTGGAGCCAGCCAGTCCTTGCAATTACCAGTTCAGTGAACCAGATGTAAAATTAGTATCCAATTCACCCGAACCGGCTAAATCCCACTCCTGGCTATATTAAAAACTAATAAAAACTTGGTTGTTTTTTTTAAAATAAGAAAACCGAACTGCTTACATCCCATCACATTCCACTTAGACTAGTGATAGCTAACCTTTTTGCCATCGCGTGTCAAAAGCATGGGGAGCCTGGGGGGGTTGTGTGTGAATGTGCCCACACCCATAAGTCAATGCGCCCCACACATGTAATCCCCCGTGCTTCCCCTGTGTTTGGCACACAATGGCACAGTGGGCCCAGTAGATCTGTTTTTCGACCTCCCCAGGCTCCAGAGATTTTCTTGGCGCCTGGGGAGGGCGAAAACAGCCTTCCCCACCCACCCAGAGGCCCTCTGTAGGCTGACTTCCGGTGGGCCCAGAAGGCCCCGAAATCAGCTGTGTGCGCTGGAGCTGAGCTAGGGCAATGCTTGCGTGCCCACAGATATGGCTCCATGTGCCACCTGTGACACACATGTCATAGGTTCACCATCAGGGACTTAGATCTTTCAAATCAGTCTTGCTTTCAAAGTTCACTTCTCATTCATAATAATACTTTTAGCCATATCAGGAAAAAAAAACATCCAAATACATTCAAACAGAAAAATAATACTCATCGCGATGCTTTCCTTTACTTCTTTGGAAACATGTACCCAGTTACCGGGGGGGGGGGGAATTTAAATCAAATATATTCCTGTAATTAAAAGAACATTCTTCATGTTGTGAGCACGCCACACCACAACAGCACATGGCTCTTCCGTCTTGAATGTCACCACAATCCAAGCCCATCACAAACGCTGCTTAATATGGGTGCCAGCGCCTTTTAATCATCCCTTTAAGCTGTCCAACAAGCCGTGAAAAATTAACGCTGATGAGAAGGAGAAATTAATAAAATCCTTTTCTCAAGCCATCCTTGGCAAAGCTGTTACGCACAACATGTTTGCGACAATGCACAAAAAAAAAAAAAAAAAAAAGAAAAGAAAAGAAAAGAAAAAAGAAGCAACATGACAGCTCCGGCCTAACAATACGAACACATTTTTTAAATGTTTACTTAAGCACAGAAAATAAGAAAAAGGAGAGGCGGAGGCTGTTATCGGATCGCTTTTCGTAGTACGTTTGAACCACAAATCCACAAAACCAGGGATGGGATTCAGCCGGTTCGTATCACTTCGGGAGAACCGGTTGTTAACTTTCTGAGCAGTCTGGCAAACTGGTTGTTGGAAGAAACCATTAGGGCAGAGAACCGGTTGTTAAATTACTTGAATCCCACCACTGCACAAAACCTATCTGTTCTCACCCAGCTCCTCAAACACGACAAATCCTCTGAAGTGAACTCAAAAGATTCCTTTAATTAGGAGTGCCGGCAGCCCTGGCAAAAAAAAATTCTCTCAATGCAGGCGAATAAGGCTGTCCGGTCAGAAGATGAATAGTTAGCTGATCAATGGTAAAAGGCAGTTTGGTGGTAGACCGGTGCCTCCAAAAACAAATGAGTAGACCGGTGCCTGCAAAAATAAATGGGTAGACCAGTGCCTGCAAAAATACATGAGTAAACCGGTGCCTGCAAAAATAAATGGGTAGACCAGTGCCTGCAAAAATAAATGGGTAGACCAGTGCCTGCAAAAATAAATGGGTAGACCAGTGCCTGCAAAAATACATGAGTAAACCGGTGCCTGCAAAAATAAATGGGTAGACCAGTGCCTGCAAAAATAAATGGGTAGACCAGTGCCTGCAAAAATAAATGGGTAGACCAGTGCCTGCAAAAATACATGAGTAAACCGGTGCCTGCAAAAATAAATCGGTAGACCGGTGCCTGCAAAAATAAATGGGTAGACCAGTGCCTGCAAAAATACATGAGTAGACGGGTGCCTGCAAAAATAAATGGGTAGACCAGTGCCTGCAAAAATAAATGGGTAGACAGGTACAGCTCTGCAAGCAGTTAAAAGCCTGGTAGACCAGTACCTCTGCTAAATCCTAAATAATTGTCACATGACCATCAAGCCACGCCCACAAAATAAGCCACGCCCACAGAACCAGTAGTAAAAAAAATTTAGAACCCACCCGATATAACCTTGTTTCTCTCTCTCTCATCTATCTATCTATCTATCTATCTATCTATCTATCTATCTATCTATCTCATCTTTATCTTTCTATCATCTATCTGTATGTCTATTATCTAGTCATCTATTTATCTCTCTCATCTCTTCCTCTCTAAAGACAGAAACTCTATCTAGTTTTATTCATATCCTAATTATCATCTCTATCATCTCCCTTTTATCTCTACCCATCATCTATCTCTATCGTCTCTTATCTATCATCTTTAGTTATCCATTTATCTCTCTCTCTCATCTCTCGCTGTAGATATATATAAACCATCTACCCAGTTTTATTTATCTCCTTAGCTCTTTCATCTCTTATTATCTCCCATTTATCTCTATCATTTATACTACATCATCTACTTATTTCTCTCTCTCCCTCTCTCTTTTTCTCTCTCTCTCTCTCTCTCTCTCTCTCTCTCTCTCTCTCTCTCTCTCTCTCTCTCTCTGTTTCTGTGAAATTTATATGGCCACCCAACCCACTCACGGTGATTCTGGGCTTTCTGTAAACATTTGAGGCTTTTTTTTTGCTTCTTCCCCATATTTTTTTTTTATTTTTTTGGCAAACTCCAGCTTGCTAAAGAATTTTGGCCAAGCGTGAAAGTTTGCAAGCCCTTGGGTGACATTTTTAGCTGCTCTTTATCAAAATCCGAGCCCTTATATGGATGCTGAAATCTCTTCTTCTCCCCCAAGGATCCGGATACCAATGCTTTGACTTGGATCCTCAGAAGAAGGACGGGAAAAAAAAGAGGGGGGGGGGGGAAATGTCACATTTTCTGGTCCTGAAAACCTGCCAGCCTGTAGAGCACATGACACAATTGGGCTGGTTATTATTTGTGATGATTAAACGGAGACGCATGCAGGGACGATTTCTGCCTTAGCTAAGGACTTTTCTTGATATCTATTTATTTGTTCGTTCATTCGTTCGTTTATTATTCTCAAGCAGGGCAGCCTTACTCTGGGGCTTTGCTAATAAAAAAGATGAAAATGTTTATAGGTTTGCAAAACAGATCAGATGTAGGATAGTGCGTTCCAAACTCCCGATGAGACATTTGAACAATTCTGAATTTGCAATTTTGAATTCAGAATGGCTAATTTTGAGAAGGGTTGAACGCAGTGGTGGGATTCAAAATTTTTTACTATCGGTTCTGGGGAGCGTGGCATGGTGGGTGTGGCAGGGCATGGCTTGGTGGGCGTGGCAGGGGAAGGATACTGTAAAATCCCCATTCCCTCCCCACTCCAGGGGAAGTTTACTGCAAAATTCCCATTTCCTCCCCATAAGCTGGGACTTGGAAGGCTGAGAATAGATGGGGGCGGGGCCAGTCAGAATTTTTACTACCGGTTCTGTGAGTGTGGCTTGGTGGGTGTGGCATGGCTTGGTGGGCGTGGCAGGGGAAGGTTATTGCAAAATCCCCATTCCGTCCCGATCAGCTGGGACTCAGGAGGCAGAGAATAGATGGGGGCGGGGCCAGTCAGAGGTGGTATTTACCGGTTCTCCAAAATACTCAAAATTTCCGCTACCGGTTCGCCAGAACTGGTCAGAACCTGCTGAAACCCACCTCTGGTTGAATGTGATGTGAGTGTATCAAACATGTGACACTCCTGGGACCTCAAAAGAAGAATGGGGTATGGTGTGGTGAGAGGTGTTGCACTAGGAATGTAGAGTGTTGCGTTATAGGCCACCTTCACAAGAACAGAATACAGGTAATCCTCCACATACGACCACATCTGAGCCCCCAAATTTCCGCTGCTAAGTGAGACCATCGTTAAGTGAGTTTCGCCCCGCGCGCGCACCTGGTTCACACACGCACCTGCCTTCCACACCTGCGCCCAGTCTTCCGCGGATGAGCTTTGCTCTAGCGCACGCCTTCCGCGCCTGCGCCCGGTCTCAAAAACGTGCCTAATTAGGACCGCATAGAGCCAGGGCAGATGGGTGGGCCCACATGCGATTTCCGCTACCGGTTCAGGTGAACCAGTACGAACCGGCTGAATGCCGCGTCTGGTCCATGTCATTTGTCTCATTGTTAGCCCAACTGTTCAAGGGACGTGCAAAAATTTACACAGGGCGGACATTTGGTATTGTTGTAGAGTAACGTATTGTATTACTTTACTCAACACAACACAGATTAGCACATAATTTTGAAAAAAAAGAACAAGTGGAAGTATTTCCTGTTCTTGAGGCCAGCTCCACTCACATTTTTCTAATTCCAACCCTAAAGGGGTCTGAAAATGTAAGGTTGAAATAGATTAAAAGATCGTCAGTTCTCTCCAAGGCGCAGAGAAACCAATTAAACCATCCTTGAAAAGTGAATTTTCTGGCCTCTCCTTAAAAACCTCCAGAGTTGGAGAACCTACACACTCTGTAAATTGACTTTTCTATGGGGGAAAAAAAAGTGTTTTTCCTAATATTTCAGTGAAATCTACATAGCTGCGAATCATATCAGTTCTTGTGGCTGTAATCAAAAGAAAAAGTTCTTGATCATCCAGCAAGTAACTTCTCTTTTATGTACTTGTAAAGGACCCTAAGGGATGCGGTGGCTCAGGGGCTAAGACGCTGAGCTTGTCGATTGAAAGGTTGGCAGTTCAGCGGTTCGAGTCCCTGGTGCCGTGTAATGGGGTGAGCTCCCGTGACTTGTCCCACATTCTGCCAACCTAGCAGTTCAAAAGCAGGTAAAAAATGCAAGTAGAAAAATAGGGGCCACCTTTGGTGGGAAGGGAACAGCGTTCCGTGCACCTTTGGCGTTGAATCATGCCAGCCACATGACCACGGAGACGTCTTTGGACAGCGCTGGCTCTTCGGCTTTGAAACGGAGATGAGCACCGCCCCCTAGAGTCAGGAACGACTGGCACATATGTGCGAGGGGGAACCTTTTGCCTTTACCTTAAAGGACCCTCGTGTCTCACCTCCGTGGTCTTTTCAGCGAGGTGTCCCACTCCTGTATAGATCTTACACTTGGGAAGTTTCCACTTACACTTAAGCAAAATGAAAGATGATATAACTTGTATCTGTGTTTTCTAGGCCTATCTTGTACAACTTCCATGTAGTTCCCCTGTATACATCTTCTAGCACTGAATTTCATGTTTATTATCTTACATAATGTTATTTATGTAAAATAAACAAAAATGTACACAAGCAACTAATTTGGTTTTAATTGCAGGGGAGGGAGGGAGGGAGGAAAGAGAGGAAAGGGAGGGAGGGAGGGCGAGAGAAAAAAATGGATAAAAGGGAGGAAGGGAGGGAGGAGAAAGGAAGGAAAAAAGAGAGAGAATAGGAAGAAGGAAGGAAGGAGAGGGAATGGGAGGAAGGGAGGGAGGGAGGGAGGGAGGGAGCCAGAGAGAGAGAAGAGGGAGGAAGGGAAGAGAGGAAAAAGTGGGTGGGAGGAGAGGAAGAGAGTAAAGGGAGGGAGGGAGGGCAAGAGAAAAGAATGGAAAGAAGGAAGGGAGGGAAGAGAAAGGAAGAACGGAGGAGGAAGAAGGAAGAAAGGAGAGGGAATGGGAGGCAGGAAGGAAGGAGGGAGCCAGAGAGAGAGAAACAAAGGAGGGAGGGAGAGAGGAGGGAGGGAAAGAAAAGGAAGGAAGAAACGGAGAGAGGGAGGAGGAAGGAAGGGAGGAACAGAAAAAGGGAGGGGCTGAAAAAGGGAGGAAGGAGGGAGGGAGGAGGGAGAGAGAGAGAAAAGGAAGGAAGAAACAGAGGGAGGGAGGGGAAAAGGGGGGAAGATAGAAAAAGGGAGGAAGGAAGGAAGAAAGGAGAGGAAGGGAGGGAGGAGGGAAGGAGAAAGAGAAAAGGAAGGAAAAAACAGAGGGAGGGAGGAGGAAGGAAGGAGGAAAAGATGGATGGATGGATGGATGGATGGATGGATGGATGGAAGGAAGGAAGGAAGGAAGGAAGGAAGGAAGGAAGGAAGGAAGGAAAAGAATGCTTACCTGTTTCTTCAAAGAAGTACCCATTTCTGGACATTGCTGCCGGTGGACTTTCTAGAACGGAAAAAAAAAGAAAAACCTAAATAAGATGGTAGCTCCAACGGCCCACTTTTGTTTTCAAAAAGCAAGCATTCAAGCAAAAGCAAAATTAGCATGCTGCCTTTTTCATTTACTAGATTGCCTCTTTTTCTCCACGCCGAGGAGCTCTGCGTAGCGCTCGGTCACCCTCCCAAAATGGATGCACCTGGTTTTTCCCCACTTCTACTCCATCACTCTCCACACCTACACCCACACCGGCGTCTCTTGTTCATCAATATTACAGATGTTTGCCTCTGTCAACTGTCTTCAGCCAGTCGATAGCCTGGGCCAGGTCCACCCATTTTACTCCCTTAGTTTAAGATGTTTGTTTTATTTATATATATATATATATATAGATATAGATATATAGATATAGATATATATAGATATATATGTGTGTGTGTGTGTGTGTGTGTGTGTGTGTGTAGGTCTTTGGTTATTCGGGTTTTCTCCGGCGTAAAATTGGAAGTGTCTTGGCGGCGTTTCGACGAAGTCTCATTCGTCATTAACTAGCAGTTAAAAGGAAGAAACAGCTGCGATCTCACATTGCTCCTAGAAGCACAAAGCCGAAAACACCAGCCTGAAGATGACGAATGAGACTTCGTCGAAACGTCGCCAAGACAATTTTACGCGGGAGAAAACCCGAATAACCGAAGACCTACATACAAATACCCGCGAAAACCTCAGAAAACACACACACACACACACACATACATTATATCTATCTATCTATCTATCTATCTATCTATCTATCTATCTATCTATCTATCTATCTATCTCAGGATGGGGAAACATGGCACCACAGATGATTAAACTACATCTCCCAGCATCCCCCACTGCTGAGAACAACAGCTGCTGGGCCTGGCCTTCAACAGACCGTGCCCATCTGAATGCACACATTTGTCTTAGGCCAAGCTGGCTCAGGAATTCTGGGAGTTGAAGTCCACAGGTTGTAAAAGGGCCACAGTTGCCCACCCCTGTCTTAGGCTAAAACGGTTGCAGGAACTGGGTATAAGTCGTTTGATGAAAAGAAGGACTGTGGGGGGGGGCATGATAGCAATCTTTGAGGAGCTGCCCCAAAGAAGAGGGGGGGGGGGTCCACTTATTCTCCAAAGCCCCTGAAGGCAGGACAAGAAGCAACGGATGGAAACTCATCAAGGAGAGAAGCAACCTAGAACTAAGGAGAAACTTCCTGACAGTGAGGACAATTAACCAGTGGAACAGCTTGCCACCAGAAGTTGTAGATGCTCCAACACTGGAGGTTTTAAAGAAACGATTAGACATTCCTTTGTCTGAAGTGGTATAGGGTCTCCTGCTTGAGGAGTGGGGGCTGGACTAGAAGACCTCTCAGGTCCCTTCCAACCCAATTATTCCACGTTCTTGAATAAGTCTTCACCCTGTCTTCTCCAAAGCTCCTGAAGGCAGAATATGAAGCAATGGTAGACCTCTAAGATCCCTTCCCCCTCTGTTATTTAGTATTCTATTTTATTTATTTTTATTGATTTTATTGATTTATTTTGTCAAGCATATATAACAGGTCAAAGTATAAACACAATCTGAATACATGAAAAGAGTAAGTAAAAAGGAATACTCTGTAATATTAATTCTGTAAAGGTTTAATCCTGGAAATTTTGGGATCGGTGACAGTCGTAGAGTCAAAAAGTGGCTACATTAGCAAATACTAAAGGGCCAACGTTCAGTCTTAATCAGGAAAAGTCTACCAGAAATAACATATATTATAACCGTAAACAAATAAATTAATTTCATATTCATGCATAATGAATTCATCATTTTCTTTAAAAATACAAAAAAAACCCTCTCTTTTCTTCCCATATCTTAGCTCATCTCCATAAACAAATACTTAAAGCCTCATCGTTCAAAGTTAATCAGAAAAGAAAAAAAAATCCCATTAAAGGGCTACCAAAAACAACCTATTAAAATCTAATTCCATCAAATAATACCCCACAAATTAATTTCTTATCATCTTCTCTTCATCTTCTCTCAGAAAAACTCCTTCCCAAGCTTAACCCTTTCCTTCCACTTTAATACCGTGGATTATCACTTTCTCTAAATGTATAACAACAACAAATTCTCTTTTTATCCCATATCTTCTCTCTAAACAAATCTTTCAAGTCTCATCAGTCAGTCCTGGTTAATATATGTCTGTGTATCTGTGTGTATAAATAAATAAGTAGAATAAAATTTTAATGATTTTAGTTCCGGAGCTCGCAGAATGTCTGCTTCTTTCTTTACAAATATACCTGGAACTTGTATTTTTAGAATAGTTTGTAATATATATATAATAATTGTAATATATATATAATATTTATATATATGTTTTCTGAGGTTTTCGCGGGTGTTTGTATGTAGGTCTTTGGTTATTCGGGTTTTCTCGCGCGTAAAATTGGAGGTTTCGTGGCAATGTTTCGACGAAGTCTCATTTGTCATCTTCAGGCTGGTGTTCTCGGCTTCGTGCTTCTAGGAGCAATGTGTGTGATCGCAGCTGTTTCTTCCTTTTAACTGCTAGTGGGGGTGTGAACTGATTGGGTGGGAGCTTGGCTGTGTTCTGATTGGGCGGAGGTGTGTTCTGATTGGTTGGGGGTCTGGCTGTGCTCTGATTGGATGGGGGGTTGGCTGTGCTCTGATTGGATGGGTGTGTGTTCTGTTTAGGTGGGGGCTTGGTTGTGCTCGGGTTAGTCTGAGTAGCAGGGGGATTTGAGCTGGTGAGCTGTGTTGCTGTTGTTTGGCTTCGTGTTTGTGGCCGTGCCACCTCTTCATGGTTGGTGTCAGTCTGCTTCATGTATGGATTGGAGGGGTTTAAAGTGGCTAATGATGTGTGTATACATATGTGTGTATACATATGTATGTATACATATTTATATATATGTATACACACATATATATAAAAAGCTGCTAGCAAAAAAAATAAAATAAAAAACCCATCATGTACATTTGAACAGATCTGAGTTCTTAAGACAGTTTTTTTTTTTTAAATTAAAATTTCATGCAAGATATTTTGCTCCAAACCTTGATCAGTTCTGGCATTCATGTCTGGATTTACACCAACGCCGAACTTAGTCATCACCTCACATAAACCCATCATATGCACTAAATTTCCCATAAATTCCTAAATAATCTGGGAAAGCATTGGTAAGTCAAGAATAGGCTGCTTCGAGGAGTCTTTGGTGCTCTCCGAGTTTTGGTGGCTTTCTTGGCGACATTTCATGGCCGAACTAGGGAACATCATCACTGCTACTGATGTTACTGATTACTGTACTTTTACCACAACCTAGTAGTACTGTTACCTAGTTTGGTAGTGAAACGTCTACAAGAGAAACACCAAGCTCAGACAGCACCAAGATCCCTCACACTCCTCCTCCTCCACTCCACAAACCCCACTCCCTTGTAGCACTGATGATGTAGCCTAGTTGGGTAATGAAACGTCTGCAGGAAAACAACCAAGCTCCAAGCAATCAACCAACCAATCACAGCTCCGGAGCCACCCAATTGGTTCCGAAAGCACAGCCCCCCCCAGTCCTTCCAATCGTCCCGCTCTTCACCCATTGCTTCTACCCACCACCCAATTGTATGGGGGCTATTTGTCCTGTGCGGTGCCTGGGTGAATGGGCAGGGACGAAGGGTGGGGGGGCAGAGGGCCAGGGGACCATTGGCAAAAGGACAATGGCCGGAGGACGGCCAGCGGAAGAGGAAAGCTGGCTTTGAATTGGCTGAGGAGTGTGACTGGGGGCGAAGGGGACCCATCCAAGGCAGGGGTGAAATGCTCCCGATTCGGACCGGATCGCCCGATCCGGTAGCGATGGAGGTGGGTGGTTCGGAGAACCGGTAGCAAAAATCCCTGCCCCCCCCATACCTAGCTGAGCCGCACAATCATCAGAGGCTTTTTTTCCTTTTAAAAGCCTCTGATGATCCAAGCTGAGTTGCCTGATCGTCAGAGGCATTTAAAAGAAAAAAAGCCTCTGCTGATTAGGCAAGTCAGCTGGGATCGTCAGAGGCGTTTAAAAGAAAAAAAAGCCTCTGCCGATCGGGCAACTCAGCTGGAATCGTCAGAGGCATTTAAAAGAAAAAAAAGCCTCTGCCGATCAGGCAACTCAGCTGGGATCGTCAGAGGCATTTAAAAGGAAAAAAACCTCTGAAGATCAGGCAACTCAGCTGGAATCGTCAGAGTCATTTAAAAGGAAAAAAACCTCTGAAGATCAGGCAACTCAGCTGGAATCGTCAGAGGCATTTAAAAGAAAAAAAAGCCTCTGCCGATCAGGCAACTCAGCTGGGATCGTCAGAGGCATTTAAAAGAAAAAAAGCCTCTGCCGATCAGGCAACTCAGCTGGGATCGTCAGAGGCATTTAAAAGAAAAAAAGCCTCTGCCGATCAGGCAACTCAGCTGGGATCGTCAGAGGCATTTAAAAGAAAAAAAGCCTCTGCCGATCAGGCAACTCAGCTGGGATCGTCAGAGGCATTTAAAAGAAAAAAACCCTCTGCCGATCAGGCAATTCAGCTGGGATCGTCAGAGCCTTTTGAAAGCATTTTTTACAACCTCTTCGCTGAAGAGGTTGTAGAAAAAATGGTTTTAAAAGTAAAAAAAAAAAATGGCCACGCCCACCCAGTCACATTACCCCGCCCACCAAGCCACGCCCACAGAACCGGTAGTAACAAATTTCAGATTTCACCACTGATCCAAGGGTCTCAGTGCCAAAACCTCCTAGACCCCTGGAAAAAAATCCCATATCACCGTTTTTCACACTTAATGACCATTGCAGCATCCCTGAGGCCACGTGATCAAAATTCAGACGCTTGGCCAGTGGTGGTGCCACTGGCCACCAGGGAAGACCACTGAAGCTTGGCCACTGACTCATATTTATGACGGTTGCCGGGGGGACAACCGTCATAAATATATTTATGACAGTGTCCCCGGCGGGGGGGGGGGTGTCACGCCCGTGATCCCCTTTTGTGACCTTCGGACGAGCGAAATCAATGGAGAGGCCAGATTCACTTAACAACCGTGTCACTAAGTCAACAACTGCAGCAACCCTGGCAAAAGCTCGCGCAACCAACGTCTCACTCAGCAACGGAAATGTGGAGCTCAGATGCGGTCGTAAGCCGAGGACTGCCCGTCTTCTTTCCGCAGACGGAGTTTGCGTGCGTTGTGTGGATTTCGTAGCGCGATATTATACCACATACCACCTCATTATGTTATCCTTGTAAATTACCGAGTGGATCAACAATAAGAAAATCGCCTGCTCTAAAAAACCTTTTCAAGATTTTTGAAAAAAGCCCAAGAAATGCCAAATAGGAGTCAGTGTTTGCTTCGCTGGTTTACACAAAGGCTTTTGATTGTGTCGACCACATCATGCTGTGTGGAAAGTGCACCGAAAAATGAAACTCCCAGCACATTTCTTTGTCCTGATGAGAAAATTATGTGCAGGTCAGGAAGTCACAGCGTGGATAGAACATGGCGAAATAAATTGGTGCCAGGTTGGCAAAGGAATTACAGAATTGCAAAATGACATAGTGGGAAGGGACCTCGGAGGTCCTCTAGTCCAACCCCCTGCTCAAACAGGAGATCCTATACCAGGGGTGAAATCCAGCAGGTTCTGACAGGTTCTGGAGAACCGATAGCGGAAATTTTGAGTAGTTTGGAGAACCGGCAAATGCCACCTCTGGCTGGGAATGGGGATTTTGCAGTATCCTTCCCCTGGAATGGGGTGAGAATGGGAATTTTGCAGTATTCTTCCCCCAGGAGTGGGGAGGGAATGGGGATTTTGCAGTATCTTTCTTCTGGAGTGGGGTGGGAATGGAGATTTTGCAGTATCCTTCCCCCAGGAGGAGAGAATGGGGATTTTGCAGTATCCTTCCCCTGGAGTGGGGAGGGAATGGGGATTTTGCAGTATCCTTCCCCTGGAGTGGGGAGGGAATGGAGATTTTGCAGTATCCTTCCCCCCGAGTGGGGTGGGAATGGAGATTTGACAGTATCCTTCCCCTGCCACACCCAAGCCACGCCCACAGAACCGGTAATAAAAAATTTTGAAACCTACCACTGCCACAGTTGTTCAGTGAATCTCATTGTTAAGTCAGTAACGCCGTTGTTAAGTGAACCGGGCTTCCCCATCGACTTTGCTTATCGGAAAGTTGCAAAACTTCGGGACACTTTGCGACTGTCATAAATATGAATCAGTGGTCAAGAATCTGAATTTTGATCCTTTGACCCTGCGGATGCTGCAACAGTCATCAGTGTGAAAAAAAAGCGCTAAGTCGCTTTTTTCAGCGCCGTTCGGACGGTCACTAAATGAACCGTTGTAAGTCGAGGACTACCTGTAATGATTGTGGAATATCCAGACATTAATCCTGAGGACCCCATGCAGGAAAAAAAATTGCAGTTTTTGTCAGGAGAAACCTGGAAGGCCGATCATAAATTTTATGAAGACGCAGGAATTTCCCTGGGCTGCAACTAAACGACAGCCGAAGCTCAGAAAAACTTCTAACAAAACAGAGGGATAGAATCAAGATCACGAGAAGTGTTAATAACACTTTATGAGGCCTTGCAGGGTGGATTTGATTTAAATCGAGTTGATTTAAATCACAATTTAAATCATGATTTAAATCACAATTTAAATCATGATTTAAATCACTCGTAAAAAGGCTTGATTTAAATCAACTCGATTTAAATCATGATTTTTAAAGAGCAACTGTCATCTCTGCTACTCCTTTGACCCGCTGTTGACTCACCGATAGTCCCAGTGTTGCAGAATATACAGCCTCGGGCTACATAACTAAGCTCCATTTCATGCTGAATAAACTAAATTATTTATGGATCTTAAATAGAAAACTATCTTACGATAGATTTTTACCCCAAAAGTTTTTTATTAAAATAAATTCGATAAAAATCAATAAAAATCCGATTTAAATCAAAAAAATCTGATTTTTTTTTATTTTTTTTAAAAAAATCATTGATTTTTATCCACTCTGATGCCTTGGTAAGGCCACACATGGAATCCTGCATCCAGTTTTGGTCGCCACGATGTAAAAAATATGTTGAGACTCTGGAAAGAGTGCAGAGAAGAGCAACAAAGAGGATTAGGGGACTGGAGGCTAAAATACATGAAGAACGGTTGCAGGAACTGGGTATGTCTAGGTTAATGAAGAGAAGGACTAGGGGAGACATGATAGCAGTCTTCCAATATCTCAGGGGCTGCCCCAAAGAAGAGGCAGTCAAGCTATTCTCCAAAGCACCTGAAGGCAGGACAAGAAGCAATGGATGGAAACTAATCAAGGAGAGAAGCAACCTGGAACTAAGGAGAAATTTCCTGACAGTGCGAACAATTAATCAGTGGAACAACTTGCCACCAGAAGTTGTGAATGCTTCAATTTTTAAGAAGATGCTGGATAATTTGTTTGAAGTGATGTAGGGTTTCCTGCCTGGGCACGGGGTTGGACTAGAAGACCTCCAAGGTCCCTTCCCACTCTGTTATTCTATTTCTATTCTAAAACCTGTTGGCAAACGTGCCACCAAATTTCCCAATTTTGAGCGGCAGCTCGCCAAACCTTCTGCTTTAATAAAATGTTGGAAAAAGATGCCACTGATTTTTATTTTTTTTTAAATCTGACACAAAGGAGAAGAATTAAAGCGAATGCAACTTTCCCTGCGCAGGCACCATTACAAACTCACTCCAAAAAAGGGAAATCAAAATTTTTAGGATAACACAGATGGTCCTAGACCCCGATGGCAAAACAATGGCACGTGGTGCCAGAGGTGGCAGGCAGAGCCCTTTCTGTGGGCATGCACCAACTGTCTCCGGTTGCTCTTCTGGTTTCGCGGGCACCGGAGTGCCGTAAAACAGGCCAAAAAATGGCCAAAAAACAGGCCATTTTTTCTTGCCATTCTCCGGGTCATTTCCAGGTAGTTTTTTGGGCTGTGCACGTGCCATAGTTTGCCATCACAGTCCTAGACTTACAACAGTTCATTGATTGACCATTCAAAGTTACGACGGCAGTGGGGGGAAAAAATGACTCATGACTAGTTTTCACACTTATGACCGTTGCAGCATCCCCGTGGTCACCTGATCGAAATTCAGAAGCTTGGCAACTGACTCACATTTATGACCGTCGCAGCGTCCCTGGGTTACGTGATCCCCTTTCCCGACCTTCTGACGAGCAGAGTCAAGGGGGGAGGGGGGAGCCAGATTCACTTAACCAGCATGTTACCTAATAGTATCAGCTGCAGGGGTTCACTTAGCAACCAGAAAGGTCGTAAAATGGGGCAAAACTCATTTAACAAAAGCCTCGCGTAGCAACAGAAATCTGGCGGTCAGTTGTGGTCGTTAAGTCAAGGACTGCCTGTATCTCTAAAACTTTTTTTTATTATTATTTATTCAATTTATATACCGTCCTTCTCCTATTGGACTCAGGGCGGTGCACAGCCAAGGATAAAAAACATACCAATACAAAATTTAAAATCAATTAAAAGAATTATAAAGAATTAAACTTTTAAGATGAATATTAATCACCACTGGTCCAAAGACGTGCATCCATAAAGACATGCACCCATAAAGCAAAGAACAATTTCAGAAGTTACACAATTGCAAAGACAATGGATAACAGAGTTGGAAGGGACCTTAGAGGTCATCTAGTCCAACCCCCTGCTCCGGCAGGAAACCCTATACCCGTGATGGCGAACCTATGGCACGGGTGCCACAGGTGGCACATGGAGCCATATCTGTGGGAACACGAGCATTGCCCTACCTCAGTCCAGCACATATGTGCACACTGGCCAACTGATTTTCGGGCCTTCCGGGCCCACCGGAAGTCGGGAAACAGTCTGTTTCCGGGCCTCCGGGAGAGTGGGGAAGGCTGTTTTCACCCTCCCCAGGCTCCTAGAAAGGCTCTGGAGTCTGGGGAAGGCAAAAAAATGGGCCTACCGCATGCCAAAAGCGGGGGGGAGAGCGGGGGGTCACATGCGCATGCGTGGGGGGGACGGGGCGCATTGAATGATGGGTGTGGGCACGCGCGCAATCCCCCCCATTACCCCCGCTTTTGGCACACGACGGCAAAAAGGTTAGCCATCACTGCCCTATTCCATTTCAGACAAATGGCTGTCCAATCTCTTCTTAAAGGCCTCCAGGGATGGAGCGCCCACAATTTCTGGTGGCAAGCTGTTCCACTGATTAATCATTCTAACTGTCAGGGAATTTCTCCTTAGTTCTCCGTTTGCTTCTCTCCTCGATTAGTTTCCATCCATTGCTTGTCCTCGGGGCAGGCGGGGGGGGGGGGTGGACTTCAGCAGAATTAAATGAATTATTTCTATCTGTTTTCCATAAGAAAGAGAATGACCAGTTAATCCAAAGCTTGACCCATCAATCCGACATTAGTTTGAATGACACGTATTGAATCACACACTCTTTTGAACACGGCATAGATTGGGGGGGTCTCGGTTATTCCACCCCTAAAAAGGATAAAAGCTCGCTTCTTAGATCCTCGAGAAGCTGAAGAGACAAACACAACACACACACCAGAAATGGGGCGATGATGCACACAAAAATATCCCTCGCTTTTCAGAGGAGGAGGAGGAGAAGAGCAAGGCTGATCCTTTGAAGGCAAACATCCACCCACGCGCCGGGGATTTGGGGGGGGGAGATCGGCGGAGTCTGGAGTCCTGGCTTGCCCCCCACACACACACACACTTCCAATCCCCAATTTCTGGGTTGCAAATTTCATTTCCATCCAGCATGCTGACTAATAAGCCAACATTGCAAAGCCAATCCATCCAGGTTTTGCGAGGCCGAATCTGGGTCCACGGAGAAGTGGCTTTTTTAACGGGCAAGGATGCCCAGATCAACCCGGTGATGTGGGTGGGTGTTATTCTGTTGTGTTGTTTTTGTGTTGTGTTTGGGGGTTGTTGTTTTTTTTTTTAATTTGATTTATATGCCGCCCTTCTCCGGAGACTCAGGGCGGCTTACAATGCGTTAAGCAATAGCCTTCATCCTTTTTGTATATTTTATACAAAGTCAGCTTATTGCCCCCACAAACTGGGTCCTCAATTTACCTACCTTAGAAAGGATGGAAGGCTGAGTCAACCTTGAGCCTGGTGAGATTCGAACTTACAGTAATTGCAGACAGCTGATGTTAATAACAGTGTTTTTAGTCTGCTGAGCCACCAGGGTTTGAGGTTTCTATTCCACTCTGTGACAGCCTTCCCATATAGGTGCCGTAAGGAAATACCGCCAACCCCCCCACCTCCAAAGGCCACCATCTTCCCTCTCCCCCACCCACTCCCCCAAAAATTCCAGGGTTGTTGTTTTTTGCAGCAAAGGTTTTGCACAAAGCAACAGGGGTATCCAGGAACCTGAGTCAGAAACCCGGTGCATGTCGGGATTTATCCGAGGGTCGCGATAGAGATCGCGTAAACAGGAAAAAAGAGGTCAATTTTTTTTTTTCCTGATTTTTGAAAGATGGCAGACGAGGGGGAAAAAAATAGAACTCGCTTTTTCACGTCTCTGCTGGACAGAGGGACTGTTTGCTTCCAGCAATCGTGGTCAGCGGAAATCCTAGTCTAATCCCCACCCCCACCCCCGTTTGATCTTCCCGCACCCGCAGTTTGCGGCCTAACAAGAAGGCCTCGACTTACAACCGCAACGGGACTGAAAATTTCCGTGGCTAAGCGAGACCGTTGTTAAGTGAGTTTTGCCCCCATTTTACGACCTTCCTCGCCGCGGTGGTTAAGTGAATCGCTGCCATTGGTGAAGTTACTAACCCGGTTGTTAAGTGAATCGGGCTGCCCCGTTGACTTTGCTCGTCAGAAGGCCGCAAAAGGGGATCGTGTGACCCACCCCGGGACACTGCGACCGTCATAAATATGAGTCAGTTTGCCAAGCGTCTGAATTTTGAAAACATGACCGTGGAGATACTGCAGTGGTCATTAAGTGTGAAAAAAAGGTCATAAGTCCCTTTTTCCAGTGCCGGTGTAACTTCAAATGGTCACTAAATGAACTGTGGTTAAGTCGAGGACTGCCTGTATAAACCAAGAAGCTTGTTCTCAGCATGCCGAAACTTTCCTGCATCATGGTTTGCCGTACTCTGTGAACTCACCCGGTGTTAGATTAAATCAATTTTTAGGAAATCATTTGAATCTTTAATACATATTTCTATACAATGCTCAAAAATCCACTTATAGCCCCTCGGCCTACAGCTAAGGAGCCTGGGCTGCATATCTTAAACAGAATCACGTCGTAATTTTAAACAGGACCATTTCCTATAACGGTAAACTCATTTTCCAGCATGCTTCTAGTCCTCATGATTCCATTATTAAAAGTTTTAAAAGAGGTTTTCCTCTACATTACAGCCTCCTGTATGTTAAGTCACAGCAGAAAAAGGTGAAGCAATCTTTAAAATCAGAACAATTGGCAAATCTCGGCCTCAGTGGGCCTCAGTCTTCCATCTCTGAAATGGAAAGAATCCCAACTCCCCACGGACGAGAAATAAATAAGGATTATGCAGCAGCCGGCCATTTCAGCACCGTGGAAATCCTATTTGGACCGTCAGCTTTCGCAACCTTTCCTCATATTTTAATAGAAGCATAACAGCATTAATACGTCAAGCTCCCTTCAAACTTAAAATGGGGCAAAACTACCTCAACAGCATTCCTCAAGCCACAGAAATCCATCTCAGCACCAGAAACGGACGGATCCAACTCAAAATGTCTCCCAATTATGTGATATCAGACTCTCCTTTGGCAATTAGCAGGCTGCATATGCGTTTTCAATCGATAAAAACAAAAACAGAAATCAGGACTAATGTAGTTTTAAAAGCCTCCCCCTGGGCTCGAGATCCTTCGGTCTTCTCCAAATCTCCATTTATATAATTCACTTTATTCCTTCTTTATTTATCAAAGTCATCCTGCTAACTTTGGACCCAAGAGGGGAAAAAAAAACATTTCAAGCAAATTGTACTTTTATTTACATTTTTGACATTCCAAAGCCGGGCAAAAAGGAAACTCGATGGAACCTTTTTCCTATTTTAATTTGGGAGCGTTGCGTTTCTGACTAAAAACACAAGCAACTCTCAATAATTAATTAATAAGTTAAATCAACCAAGAAGCAGGACAATAAAACACACACACAAAAACATGGTTTTAGTCACTGGAATCTGGGAAATATCAATCTTGCACAGACCCTCGCTGGCTCAATTATTTTCATTGTGTTTTTCTAACTGGGGGGAGGGATATTAAATTATTTCCAAATTTATATTCCTAATATAGCAAACCGTCTTGTGGGGGGGATCAGCCTGGGAAGAAATTACTTATTTCTTTATCTCCATCGGACAAGTGGGTGATGCAAAAAACATTTTTTAAAAAAAATTAATCCAGCATATCAGAAACATGCAAATCCATCCATCCATCCATCCATCCATACATATGTATATATATATACTGTATGTACACTTTATTCCCAAATAAAAACAAGTTCTCAGGTCTTTAAATCTACGAAGGAAACTGGAATTATGCTAAAATAAAACCATAGGTAAATGATCTAGGGACCCTATTTGCTTTGGAAAGCAAAAGATTCAAGTTTAAATAATATTCTCTTTTGGGGTTTCTCCCCTCCCAAAATAAATCGCTTTGTTCACCCTTTCTTGTTTTATTTATTTGTTGAATTACATTTCTCGGTCGCCTAATTTCCCCTACAAGGTGACTCTGGGCGGCGTAGAAATTTAATAAAATAATTTATCGCTTTCTTTATGTACTTTTACAAAACAGCCTCTTTCCACCCTGTGCTTCATATCCAGGTTAAAATTAAGATCCTCGCCTAAATTAAACCTTCCTTGAGAGCCAGCGAAACCAACATGGACAATCAATGCATCAATAAATAGGTTTTCCCCTCTCGTGTGCGGTGCCACAAAGATTTGTGCGATCAGCTGTTTGGAGGCACGCACAGCCACATGCAACACAACACACACCCACAAAAAAACCGGCTCTGGGTCTGTCTTCCTTCCCGACACAAACTCCAGCGGCCCTGCTAAATATATTTATTTTTCTTCTGCCCGTAAAAACACATTTGCAAATGCATTATCTGAGCTCCTGAAAGCGAGAGGGATGAAATGCTTCTTAAAAGCCGGGGACGGAAAAAACAAAAAAAACCAACCTTACAATATCGGTTTACTTTTGGATTAAATAATTAAAAAGCAATCCGGTTATAATTGCAGCGGGAAATCAGCGGCAAGAGGTGCTGCTGATGGAAAAGTCAAGCTTACCTATCACGCTGCAACTTCAGAGACGATGGATGCAATGCAAACCGATGTTTTGTCTCCTTCCGGGCACCCAAAAAATCCACTCCAGCCTGGTTTGCACACTTAGGTGGCCTTGCACGCTCAGGTGGACGAGCAAGCCCGGCAGAAGAGGGAGCTCATGGTCCCGGCTCTGGCCTTCCATATTAATAGTCGCCCGGCCGAGGCATCTTTCTCCCTTGCTCACTTCCAATTGGCGAGCAGGGAAAAATGGGTGGGCAGAGGCACTATCGCTCCCCGTCACTCCCAGGTGCGGGGAGAGAGAGAATGAGAGGGGAGGGGGGATGAAATAGGGGGGGTGGATGGGCAGGAAAAGCCGCGGAATGAAGAGGTGGGAAAGCAGGACGGAGGGGAGTGGGGGGGGCGTGGACTCAATTCCTAGGGGGGAAAAATCAGATATTTGGTGGTTCAGGAGGAGGATCTGGGATTTCGCTGCCTTTGGCGTCCGTCCATCCACCCTCTTCTGGTAGCTTTCTCTTCAGATGGATGGATGGGTGGATGGAGGGGTGGAGGAAGATTGGAAGAGGGAAGAGATGGGTGAGTGGAGGGAGAGAGGGAGGAGAAAAAGGAAGGAGAGAGAGAGAGGGGGGGGAAAGGAGAGGATGGAAGGAGAGATAGTGAAGGAAGGAGGGGAGGGGAGGTCAGAGGAAGAAAGAAGAGAGAGATGGGAAGGAAGGAGGGAGGGAGGGATCGATGGATGAGGAAGATGAGAAGAAGAGATGGATGAGTGGAGAGAGAGGGAGGGAAGGAGGAGAGAGAAAGGGAGAGGATGGAGAGAGTGAAAGGGAAGGAAGGAAGGAAGGAAGGAAGGAAGGAAGGAAGGAAGGAAGGAAGGAAGGAAGGAAGAAAGGGAGGGAGGGACGGAAAAGTCAGAGGAAGAAAGAAGAGAGAGATGAGAAGGAGGGAGGGAGGGATCGATGGATGGGGAAGATGAGAAGAAGAGATGGATGAGGAGAGGGAGGGAAGGAGGAGAGAGAAAGGGAGAGGATGGAGAGAGTGAAAGAGAAAGAAGGGAAGGAAGGAAGGAAGGAAGGAAGGAAGGAAGGAAGGAAGGAAGGAAGGAAGGAAGGAAGGAAGGAAGGGAGGGACGGAAAAGTCAGAGGAAGAAAGAAGAGAGAGATGGGAAGGAGGGAGGAAGGGAGGGATCAATGGATGGGGAAGATGAGAAGAAGAGATGGATGAGTGGAGAGAAGGAGGAGAGAGAAAGGGAGAGGATGGAGAGAGTGAAAGAGAAAGAAGGAAGGAAGGAAGGAAGGAAGGAAGGAAGGAAGGAAAAAGAAAGAAAGAAAGAAAGAAAGAAAGAAAGAAAGAAAGAAAGAAAGAAAGAAAGAAAGAAAGAAAGAAAAGGAGGGACGGAAAAGTCAGAGGAAGAAAGAAGAGAGAGATGGAAGAAAGGAAGGAAGGAAAGGAGGAGGGAGGGAGGAAGGGAGGGAAGGAAGGAAGGAAGGAAGGAAGGGGCGAGCTGCACCGTGTCTCCCCCTATTCTCTCTGGCTGGCGAATAAGGAGGGAGGGGACGGGAAGGAGAAGGGAGGAAACCCCATTAAAGTGACCAGCACTTTTCCAGGAGCTTCTCCTAAGTCAGCAGGATTCCCCGGAGCAACGGTCCTTCAAAATGCCGTTTTCAATGGATGAAAGCTGCGGACGCTCGGTTTTCAGGACGCCCAGGCAGCGCCGAACACCAGAACACCCCCTCCACGGTGGCAGGGGCAGTCGGTGGTTGTAACCATGGCAGCCGTTGGGGTGTTTGATGATGGACAGATACTTTCCGGCCTTAAATCATGATACACTAGTCTGCAATAATGCAATATTTGACTTTAAATAGGGATGGTTGGGAAGCTAGAAGAAAGGGGGTGCTCACCCCTGAGGTTTGGGAATCCCCCAAATCCTTCTAGATGACCACTGGGGAACCCAGAGGTTGACCTCTATGGACCTGGGGTTCAATCTGCCTTCAAGGCAATTTGCACGTTCTTAGGAAGCGCTTTAACCTCTGGCCAATTTCTGAACTTTGCTGAAAAAACTGAACCCCCAAAATTGTAATAAAACCCAAGGGAAAATTTTGGGGGTTTTTCAATCAAGTGGCCCATTTCCAACCTGTCCTTCTCACACACGTAGAATGAGCGTGCGTCGTCTGCAGGGGTAATGCCATGGTTTGCTAACCACATTTTAATGACTAAACCGCCATTCGCTATCTTTGCACCACACGCTAAGCCGTAAATCCCAGTTTGCAAAGTGCAACGGGGGGCAGGGGGTCGCATCTCATACCAGTGCCAAACAACCCAGATTTCAACTTGGTGCAACTCGCCGACGTAGTCCAGTAGCTCTTTCCGCCAAGTTCCAAATCTGCCTAGGCAAGCCGTCATTAAAAGTGACAGACATTGCAATGTGGACTGAAGACAAAACCTGGTTTAGGAGCGAAGATCCTCTCAAAGTGGAGAGTATCCAATAGGAGTTGTTGGTTGCTTTCAAATTATTTCAAAAATAATAATTCAGAGCAACATCTTAAAAAAAAAAAAAGAACAATATAAAGCATAATGCCGGAGAAAATCACATTAACCATACATAAATTTTTCTGCATGCCTGTATCATAACTCTGCAGGGAGTCCTCAACTTACAACAGTTCGTTTAGTGACCATCCCAAATTACAAAGGCACTGAAAAATTTATGACCGTTTTTCACACTTAACGACCGCTGAAGCATCCCCTGTGGTCACATGATCAAAATTAAAGCCCTTGGCATCTGACTCATATTTATGACGGTTGCAGTGTCCCCAGGTTACATGATCCCCTTTTGAGACCTTCTCACAACAATGGGGAAGCCCAATTCACTTAACAACCGTGTTACTAATTTAACAACTGCAGCATTTCACTTAACAACTGTGGCCAGAAAGGTCACAAAATGGGGCAAAGATCAGCAACGGTCTCCCTTAGCAACAGAAATATTGGACTCAAAAAAGCCGAGGACTACCTGTATTCTAAATTACCGTGTTTCCCCGAAAATAAGACCTAACCGGAAAATAAGCCCTAATACATTTTTTTGGAGCAAAGATTAATATAAGACCCAGTCTTATTTCCCCTCAGCTGGGCGAAATCTGACTAGCGCCTCTCAGCTGTCTTTCGGCGTCAATAAAGGCTGGCTGGATCGGCAGTTTAGCTACTTGGCTGAAACCGCCGCTCGCGCCTCACACTGACAGGCGGGAAGGAGAAAATGGAGGATCGGCAGTTAAAAACAAGCGCCGAATACCGCCGCTCCGAAAGACCCCAATCCTTCCTATCGCAGCTCTCTGAAGTGCACACAACAAAAATGAGGTCTCAATACAACCCAAAAATCTCACAAAATTACAAAATACTCAACAGAATAGGCACTCAGGTGTACTCCTATCAACTGAGTGAAAAAGACTGAAGGGTCAACGTCACGAGGGGCGGAGCCAAGGCTGCAGAAAGAATTATAGGCACTCAGTATCATCCAATCAACGAACAAGATCCCAGGAGTAGGATTGGCGGCGCAGCGAGTCAGGAAAATACGGTAAGCAGAAAGAAATTGCAATTTTTGTCCCTTCCTGCACCATTCCTCGTTAAATCATGAAACGATTCTGCCTTTAAGTTAAATCAGAGGCTCATTTCGCTTCTAAGCCACTCAAAACTTTGCAAGCCCGTGTCTTAAAAGGGCAACGTTTAAATCCTGATTCCAGGGTTCAACCAGGGCTGTGCTCAACCAGGGTTGTGAACGAGGAACAAAAATTACACCGATGAGAAAGATCGATTCGCAAGGGACAACCTCAAAAAATTACCAAGCTCGTTTCAAAGCTGGAGCTTTTCGGGTTTGAAAATCAGCGTTCCGGAACGTCGCTCTCCGTCAGAAATTAATAAGCAAATCCAAAGACAAGACGCTTAATTGAGCAAAATCGTTAAGATTGTCATCCTCCGAGGCTCAGTTCGACCTAGCAGACAAACAACTTGAGGGAGTGGGTGGATCGTATGTCTAGACAGCTCGGGAGAAGAGTTTTCAAGATAAAATTATTTTAATTCCTTAACAACCTGGAGTTTTGGATCCTGGAGACCATCATCCAGATGCATGGAAGAACAAGGACGTCATCGAGAAGACAACTTTGGGTCAATTGTAAAAGCAACCAGTGAGATGCTTGAGTTGGGTTTAGAAGGTCCTTTGACCCAACATGTTGACCCAGTTAAGATCCATCTTGATCTGAGGCAGGCCTACTTGGGTCTATAATGATGGCCCTCAAGCTGGTGTTTTCTAACAATGTTAGGATGTAACAACCATCATTCCTGGCCAAGAGACTCATTGGCTGTCTAAAGCCAACGGGTGAGGAGATGGTTGTCACGTTTAGAAGGTCCTTTGACCCAACATGCTGACCCAGCTAAGGTCCACCTTGATCTGAGGCACGCCTACTTGGGTCTACAATGGTGGCCCTCAAAGCTGTTGCCCTCCAACAACATTAGGATGTAACAACCTGGTCAAGAGACCAATTGGCTGTCTTGATGGGGTTGAACAGAGTTGAAGCTTGCTCCCTGGAGCCCATCATCCACAGGCATGGAAGAACAAGGATGTTATTGAGAAGACCACTTGGTCAATTGTAAAGCCAAGATGGTTTGTGAGAAGATGGTTGTCATGTTTAGAAGGTCCTATGGCACCAACATGTTGACCCAGCGTAGGTCCACCTTGATCTGAGGCAGGCCTACTTGGGGTCTACGATGGTGGTTCTTCAAGATGCTGCTCTCCAACAATGTTAGGATGCAACAACCATCATTCCCGGCTTGCTCTCCCAACAACGTTAAGATGCAACAACTGGACAAGAGAGCCATTGGCTGTCTGGATGGCTTTGAAAGGAGTTGGAATCCAACGAATCTGAACAATTAGACCGAAGACCATAGAATAACAGAGTTGGAAGGGACCCTGGAGGTCATCTAGCCCAACCCCCTGCTCGAGCAAAAGAGCCTATACAATTTCAGACAAATGGTTGTTGAATCTCTCCTTAAAAGCCTCCAGTGATGGGGAAACCACAACTTCTGAAGGCAAGGCATTCTTGCTAGCTGATCTGCTCTCACCGTTAGGAAACATCTCCTTATATCTTATATCCTTATATCTTAGATATAACATGACTCACTTTTTTTTCAGGGTTGTTAACTTAGATTAGAAGAATCACTAAACAAATAGGTGTTAAGTCAAAGATTACCTGTACTGGGCTGAACTCATTATGAGTTAATTATGATTTGCTTAAACCGATGTTTTCCTAACTCGGCCATTTTAAGATGTGTGGACTTCAACTCCCAGAATTCCCCAGACAGCACAATGGCCATGGTTACTATCAACTTGTACAGTTTTAAAGGAAAGGGTTAAATCACTATAGTAGCCATGGCGCTAGTCCTCATGGTTTTAACTTGGTTGCCACATCAGAGGCAGTTGTTTGCTGTGGAAAATAGATCCCCGGGGGGCCTATATGGAAATAAAAAGGAACAGATTCTAACTGGATTTAAGGCCTTCCAGAAAGAACCAGTCAGTCACTGAGGGAAAGGGATACGGGATCGAATCCTGGCTTGTATTGTTACAGGAGGTTCAGAACACGGGGAAGATGGAAGGAGAAAGGAGCATTATGTATCTTTGTCCCCCTGAGTTACTGATAAAGTAATAAAAATCTAATAAATAAATAAATAAAAGCATTTAAAAACCCCACAACTTCGCAACCTTACCTCTGGAGCAAAGTACATCCTGATAATCCAGAACAGAAAGTCATTTACAGGTAGTCCTCGACTTACGACGATGCTTGAGCCCAAAATTCCTCTGTGGCTAAGCAAGACACCGCTTGTGTCTGTTTTGCCCCATCTTACAGCCTTCCTTGTTTTAAGTCAGTGTTTCTCAACCTTGGTAGCTTGAAGATGGGTGGACTTCAACTCCCAGAATCCCCCAACCAGCTGGGGGATTCTGGGAGTTGAAGTCCACCCATCTTCAAGCTATCAAGGTTGAGAAACACTGTGTTAATCTCTGCTCTTGTGGGTATTTTATTTCTGGCCAAGAAGTGTAGTGATCTTTTAGCTTTTGGATTGTCTCTTTTGAATGGTGTGTAAATGTGGTCCATCTCTATGTGCCCGTTGATGGCCGTTTTGTCTGAGTGCCGCTGGCTGGGGGATTCTGGGAGTTGAAGTCCACCCATCTTCAAGCTACCAAGGTTGAGAAACACTGTGTTAATCTCTGCTCTTGTGGGTATTTTATTTCTGGCCAGGAAGTGCAGTGATCTTTTAGCTTTTGGATTGTCTCTTTTGAATGGTGTGTAAATGTGGTTCATCTCTATGTGCCCGTTGATGGCCGTTTTGCCTGAGTGCCACTGGCTGGGGGATTCTGGGAGTTGAAGTCCATCCATCTTCAAGCTAACAAGGTTGAGAAACACTGTGTTAATCTCTGCTCTTGTGGGTATTTTATTTCTGGCCAGGAAGTGCAGTGATCTTTTAGCTTTTGGATTGTCTCTTTTGAATGGTGTGTAAATGTGGTCCATCTCTATGTGCCCATTGATGGCTGTTTTGTCTGAGTGCCGCTGGCTGGGGGATTCTGGGAGCTGAAGTCCACCCATCTTCAAGCTTCCAAGGTTGAGAAACACTGTTTTAAGTGAATTGCTGCAGTTGTGGAGTCAGTGACAAGGTCGTTAAATGAATTTGGGCTCCCCCCCCTTCTTTTCACTTGGTTTGTCAGAAGATGTCAAAAGGAGATCACATGACCTCAGGACAGTGCAACCGTCATAAATACAAGTAGTCCTCGAATTACAACAGTATGTTAGTGACCGCTCGAAGTTACAATGGCACTGGAAACAGTGAATTACGACTATTTTCACACAGCATCCCGACAGTCACATTATCAAAATTCAGCCGCTTGGCAACTGACTCATATTTATGACGGTTGCAGTGTCCGGGGGGGGTGTCACGTGATCCCCTTTTGCGACCTTCTGACAAAGAACAACAAGGGGGAAGCCAGATTCACTCAACGACCATGCTACTAACTTAACAACCGCAGCGACTCCCTGAAAAACTGTGGTGGGAAATGTCATAACCTGAGGTAAAATTCACTTAACAAGTGCCTCGCTTAGCGAAGAAAATGTTGGGCTCTATTGTGGTCGTAAGTTGAGGATTACCTGTACTCCCCCAAAAAAAACATGTTTGCTTTTTTTTCCCAGTTCTACAAATCAGGATTGAACATTTATTAGGCCTTAGTTAAGGCCACACCTGGAATCCTGCATCCAGTTTTGGTCGCATTACAAAAAAGATGTTAAGACTTTGGAAAAAGTGCAAAGAAGAGCAACTAAGAGGATTAAAAGGCCTGGAGACTAAAACATACGAAGAAGAAAGAACGGTTGCAGGATTTGGGTCTGGCTAGTCCAGAGAAAAGAAGGACTGGGGGGGGGGGGGAGACATGATAGCAGCGTTCCAGTATTTGGGGGGCTGCCCCAAAGAAGAGGGGAGTCCACCTATTCTCCAATGCCCCAGAAGGCAGGACAAGAAGCAACGGATGGAAACTAACCAAGGAGAGGAGCAACTTGGGATTCAGGAGAAACTTCCTAACAGGGAGGATAATTAACCAGTGGAACAGCTTGCCACCAGAAGTTGTGGGTTCTCCTTCACCACTGGAGATTTTTAAGAAGAAACTGGACAGCCACTTGTCTCAAATGGTGTAGGGCAGTGATGGCTAACCTTTTTGCCGTCAAATGCCAAAAGCGGGGGGAGCGCGGGGAGGTCGCCCACGTGCGTGCCCACGCCTATAATTCAATGCACCCCGTCCCCACACGTGCGTGTGACCCCCCCCCAGGCCCTCCCCCGCTTTTAGCACGTGATGGCACGATGGGCCTGGTAGGCCTGTTTTCACCCTCCCCAGGTTCCAGATGCTTTCTACGAGCCTGGGGAGGGCAAAAACAGCCTTCCCCACCCCCCAGAGGCCCTCTGGAGGCTGGAAACAGCCCATTTCCCAACTTCCGGTGGGACCAGAAGGCCCAAAAATCAGTTGGCCGAGGCACGCATATGTGCTGGAGCTGAGCTACGGTAATGCTCGCGTGCCCACAAATATGGCTCCATGTGCCACCTGTGGCATCCGTGCCATAAGTTCGCCATCACGGGTGTAGGGTCTCCTGTCTGAGCAGGGGGTTGGACTAGAAGACCTCCAAGGTCCCTTCCAACTTTCTTATTCTGTTGTTTCATCCCTGCTACCACCCATTGCTGAAGTCATTTGCAAAGCTGGCATCCTTTAAGGATCTCCCCTAGGGCTTAAGTAGCTTCATGGTTGCCTTCCTAATGACATTTAGAGCACATGAGCTGAGATCTTGGAGTGGGGGGGGGGAGAGGAATGCCAGGGGAGGGGGAACAGCAGTCCTGCACCATCAGCGGGATACTTTGATCTTTTCCCGTTTAAATCCCATTAGCTTTCTTTAATCAAGCCGAGAGGCAGCCTAGAGATTTTATTTTTAAATCAAAGGGATGGGGGACATTCTTGGCCACTAGTTTCAAAAATGGTCCTCAAAAGACCCCCCACTTCTAATCTGGGCTAAATCCTTTCCAAAATTTGTTACAGATAATCCTCGACTTACGACAGTTCATTTAGTGACCGGTCGTAGTTACAACGGCACCCAAAAAAAGTGACTTAGGAGGATGTTTCACATTTATGACCGTTGCAACATCCCCCGCATGGACACCTGATCAAAATTCAGGAGCTCGGCAACCGACTCATACCGTGTTTCTCCGAAAATAAGACCCTGTATTTTTTTGAACCCTGAAATAAGCACTTGGCCTTATTTTCGGGGAGGTCTTATTATTTTGGGGCACGTGGAGCAAGACGGGGTTCCTCTTGCCGTCTTACCTGATTTCCAGCTGTGTCTCCCTAACCTTAACCAGAGGAAATGGCAGGGACCAGCTGCAGATGGGGTTAAATATTTTCGGGGAGGGCTTATTATCCGGGGAGGGCTTATTTTTGGGGAAACACAGTATTTATGACGGTTGGAGCGTCCCAGGGGGGGGGCTGATCCCCTTTTGCAACCTTCTGACAAGTAAAAGTCCACGTGGAATCCAGATTCACTTAACAGCCAAGTTACTCATTTAACAACCGCCGTGATTTTTCGCAGTGGCAAAAAATGGGGCAAAATTCACTTAGCAGCCGTCTTGCTTAGCAACAGAAATACAGACCTCATATGTGGTCATACGTCGAGGACTGTACCTTGTTTCCGGGGCTAAAGCATGTTTTTGGCACCTGGTTCGTATTTATGACGGTCGCAGCGTCCTGGGATCACGTGCTCCCCTTTTGCGACTTTCTGACAAGCAAAGTCCGTGGGGATGCCAGATTCACTTAACAACCGTGTTACTAATTTAACAACTGCGGTGCTTCACTTAACAGTGGCCAGAAAAGTCATAAAAATTGGGCAAAACTCACTTTACAACTGTGTCGCTTAGCAACAGAAATATTGAGCTACCTATATTGTACTTAGCTGAATATTAATGTTTTTAACTTTTCTTGCCTAATGTTCTAATGCTCTTTTGTTAATTCTGTAATTGTCTCTTTCTGTATTTATGGCCTGATCAGTTGCCCAGAGCAAGACAAATTTCATAAACCGTTTAACAACTGTCTCGCTTAGCAACAGAAATCAAAGGCTCAGTTGGGGTCGTATGTCAACTACTGTGCTTCCCAGAAAATAAGACCCAACCGGAAAATCAGCCCTAGCATGATTTTTCAGGATGCTCGTAATATAAGCCCTACCCTCAAAATAAGCCCCAGTTAAGATCCTCAGCTGGATGGACGCCTTTAGTACTGTATTTCCCTGAAAATAAGACCTAACCAGAAAATAAGACCTAATGCGTCTTTTGGAGCAAAAATTAATATAAGACCCAGTCTTATTTTCGGGGAAACAAGGTATCTATCTATCTATCTATCTATCTATCTATCTATCTATCTATCTATCTATTATCTATCCATCCATCCATCCATCCATCTATCCATCCTGTTTCTCCGAAAATAAGACCCAACCGGAAAATAAGTCCTAGCATGATTTTTCAGGATGCTCGTAATACAAGCCCTACCCCCAAAATAAGCCCCCGTTAAGATCCTCAGCCAGATGGATGCATTTAATACTGTATTTCCCACAAAATAAGACCTAACCAGAAAATAAGACCTAATGCGTCTTTTGGAGCAAAAATTAATATAAGACCCAGTCTTATTTTCGGGGAAACAGGGTATCTATCTATCTATCTATCTATCTATCTATCTATCTATCTATCTATTATCTATCTATCTCTATCATCCATCCATCCATCCACTCTGTTCCCCCGAAAATAAGACCCAACCAGAAAATAAGTCCTAGCATGATTTTTCAGGATGCTCGTAATACAAGCCCTACCCCCAAAATAAGCCCCCGTTAAGATCCTCAGCCAGATGGATGCATTTAGTACCGTATTTCCCTGAAAATAAGATCTAACCAGAAAATAAGACCTAATACGTCTTTTGGAGCAAAAAATAATATAAGACCCGGTCTTATTTTCAGGGAAACACGGTATCTGGATTGTTTTTAAAACTCGGAGATACTTTTCTGACCTGAAGTGACTTTCATCCCAGGGATAACGTAACTTAGGCGTGCCTTAGACCCATTTCCCAGCCTGGAAAACTGAGGCCCTTCGAAGAAAAATGGTATTTGCAAACACATGAGGTAACGGGTGCTGCAATTCAACTATGTTAAAGCCACACCTAAACGATGCCTATAATTAGAAGGTAAACAACAAGAGGATTGTCATCCTACCCCCCCTGGCAACCCAACCCTACACAAGCACACCGGCCCTTCCCTCTCTCGTGCTCTCACACGCACCCCAAGGGAGCCCTTGCCTTATTAGCAAGAAACTCCTTCCAAAATGGCTACGGGTAATCCTCGGCTTACGACCACGATGGAACCCAAAGTTTCAGTGGCTAAAGGAGATATTTATTGAGAGAGTTTTGCTCAGTTTTACACCAGTCAGTTGCTAAGTGAGTTTAGCCCCGTTTTACAGGCTTTCTTGACTCTGTTGTTAAGCGAACCACTGCAGCTGTTAAGTAAATAAGACGGTTGTTAAGTGGCTTCCTCGTCGACTTCACTTCTCAGGAGGTCGCAAAAGGGACATTGCAACCGTCGTAAATACAAGTCCCTTGCCGAGTGTCTCAATTTTGATCACATGACCACGGGGACGCCGCAACAGTCGTTAAGTGTGAAAAACGGTCATAAGTCGCTTTTTTCAATGCCGCTGTAACTTCGAACGGTCACTAAAGGAACCGTCGTAAGTCAAGGACTACGTGCCTTCACACAACAGCGTAAGCAAGCAACATCACCGATCGCTTTTCTTGATTGAGGAGAGATTTTAAAACGTTTTGCAACTTCGGATTTTGCAATTGTGGAGAGAAAAATAAAAAAGATTTGCAAATCGCAGAAGGTTTTCGCTGGAATGTGGCGTCCCCTCCCCAATTTTTTTTTTTTTACCTCAGGCCCACAGATGGAAGGAACAACCTCACACAACTGCAACAATAGCAAGAAGACATTTTCTAGACGCCAAGATACACAATTTTTTAAACAAATAATTCCTCTTAAAGTACAGGCCGTCCTCAACTTATGACCAATCGCGTAACGAACGTCTGAAGTTATGATTTAAACTTCCAACACCCACACCTATACATATACACCCTTGATCAGTTTGTGTGTTGGACAACCGACCTGCATTTATGACCCCTGCAGCATCCCCCAATCACATTTTACAATATAGTCCTCGGCTTACGACAGTTCGTTTAGTGATGGTTCAAAGTTACGACGGCACTGAAAAGAGAGACTTATGACCGTTTCCCCCCCACACTTACAACCAATGCAGCAGCCCCCGTGGGGGCTTGGCCACTGACTCATATTTATGACGGTTGCATTGTCCCAGGGTGACAAGTAAAGTCAAGGGGGAAATGAGATTCACTTAACAACCGGGCTACTAACTTAACGACTGCAGTTGATTCCCTGAACAAATTAACTTCAGTTTAGAATACCAGAGTTGGAAGGGACCTCGGAGGTCTTCTAGTCCAACCCCCTGCTTAGGCAGGAAACCCTACACCACTTCAGATAAACGGTTGTCCAACCTCTTCTTAAAAACTTCCGGTGTTCCCCAAATGTGGGAAGAAACGTTTGTAAAACGGAGCCAAATTCATTTAAGAAATGGTGAATAATCTGGATAATTTGAGTTTTCTGTTTTTGGTCTATTTGGGTTTTTATTACTGTATTGTTTTATGGTCCTCTGTGTTTTTAATCTCCATATGGCCCAAAGTCGCTGGGAATCAGGCTCCCTAAGCCCATTTTGTAAAATTAATACATTTAATAACTATAAATTACCAGTTAAGATAGCTGTATTAATGTGAAAATCACAACCATTGTGAGTATCACGGCCTAACACTTTTGTTTTCAAGATAGGACCATTTTTATTTTTTGGGCAAAAAGGAGGGGAGGGAAAGAGAAAAAGAAAGAAGATTGTTCCTTCATTGTTCCTTCTGCATAATTACAGGAAAAGATTCATCCATCACAACTCTACTAATGATGGCCATTCATTGCAAACAATAAAGTGGGCCCAGTGAGTGACATTGGTATCTCGCTCATACTCTATGACAACCCTTGAATTTCAGAGCATTTTCAGAAAGAAAATGAGCATTTCTTCAGAAAGTGGGAAGGGGAAGACGGGAGGGGAGGAAGGAAGGTAGATTATATGAGAGGGAGGGGAAAAAGAGAAGGAGGGAAGAAGAAAGAGGGAGGGAGGGAGGGAGGGAGGGACGGAAGGAGGGAGGGAGAAAGAAAAAGGAAGAAAAAGGAAGGGAGGAAGGAAAAAGAGAGGAAGAGAGGAAGGAAGAGGAAGAGAGGAAGGAAGAGGAGGAAGGAAAGAAGAAGACGGAGGAAGAGAGGAAGAAAAAGGATGAAAGAGAGGAAGGACGGAAGGAGAGGGAAGAGAAGAAAAAGGAAGAAAGAGAGGGAAGGACAGAGGGAGGGAGGGACGGAAGGAAGGAGAGAGGGAGAGAGAAAGAAAAAGAAAAAGAGGAAGGGAGGAAGGGAGGAAGGGAGGGAAGAAGAAAAAGGATGGAAGATAGGGAAGGAGGGAGGGAGGAAAAAGAGAGGGAGGAAGAGAGGAAGGAAGAGGAAGAGAGGAAGGAAGAGGAAGGAAAAGGAAAGAAGAAGGAGGAAGAGAGGAAGAAAGAGGAAGGAAGAGGAAGGAAGGAAAGGAGGGAGGGAGGAAAAGAGGAAGAAAAGGGAAGGAAGAAGGAGAGGGAGGAAAAGAGGAAGAAAAAGGAAGAAAGAAAGGAAGGGAAGGAGGAAGGGACGGAAGGAGGAAGGGACGGAAGGAGGGAGGGAGGGAGAAAGAAAAAGGAAGAAAAAGAGGAAGAGACAGAGGAAGGGAGGGAGGGAGGGAAGAAGAAAAAGGAAGGAAGAGAGGGAGGGAGGGGGAGGAAGAGAGGAAGGAAGAGGAAGGAAGGAAGGAAGGAAGGAAGGAAGGAAGGAAGGAAGGAAGGAAAAAATGAATACAGGTAGTCCTTGACTTACAACAGTTCATTTAGTGACCTATTTATTTACTCATTTTTTTATTAATCTAATTTATATCTGCCAATCTCATGGCAGACAGTGATTGTGGATGGCATACAATGATCTAATTATAAGCAATACATTGCCTAAAAACATTACATCGTAATAGGCAGTCCTCAACTTACTAAACAGTTTGTTTAGTGACCATTCGAAGTTCTAACAGCACTGAAAAAAGTTGGCAGGCTGGGGAATTCGGGGTGTTGTCATCCACCCATTTTCAAGTGGAGAAACACTGCTCTAACTCAGATTCCGAATCAGTTAGAACACTTAACCAGTGGAACAGCCTGCCACCAGAAATCGTGGGTGTTCCAACACTGGAAGTTTTTAAGAAGAGATTGCACAACCATTTGTCTGAAATGGTAGAGGGTTTCCTGCCCGAGCAGCGGGATGGACTAGAAGACCTCCGAGGTCCCTTCAAAATGTGCTATTCTGTGTATCATTACTCCCAGATATTACACTCCAGCATCTAGCCAAGCTTTTCTCCAAGCCCATCTGAAGACCACATAAATGCACTTTTTAGACGTTTGCTGAGGCTCTGGGTTTTATCACCCATGACTTTCTCCTATTTATGGAAAGTGTTTCAAACACCAGATGTTATTGTGGCCCGTACGCGGCCTATGCAGCTAGTAGTTGATTCCGACAGCGAGGAGGCTGGTGTGGTGATATGCCAGCAGCCTGTGCAGCTGGTGCTCGAGTCGGACAGTGAGGAGGCTGGAGAAGATGTGGTGCCAGAGGCGGGGATTCAGCCAGGGCCTTCAGAACCTCCGGAAGCTTCCATGAACCTCCGGAAGCTTCCTCTTCCGTGAAGAGAAAGAAGAGGAGCCTCTTCTCGATGCACGAGCGCACAGAGCGACCAAAAGGCAGGAGTGGCTCCTCAGGAGGAGGTCTCCTCGAGAGTAAGGCTTGGGGCTAACTGGCCACTCCCTTAGCCTATTTAAGGAAGGACGACGACTGAGGCAATTTGCAGGGAACAACTTCGTTCATAATCCTTCGCGTCTTGATTCCAGAAAGTTTGATTCGGCTCTTGTTTATCTCTTGTCAGTTTTCCTGCAAATTGCTTCTGGGCATTCTGCCAACATAGTAAGATTAAGATTCTTTATTCTTTGGATTCTTGCAGGCTGTTAAGAAAGTTAATTAACAGCCTTTGTTTGAAGAAAAAACTGATTTTATTTTAGTAAACTAAGGTTTGTACAGGCTTTGTGTGTGCTGCGTTCTTTGGGGTCCGTAGCTGGGGCAGAACAGATGTTTACACTTTCGGACAATCCTGTCCCGAGTCAGGAAAACCTCTGGTCGCCCAAACTTGGCAGAGGCCATTGCCTCAAGTGACAGAGCTAAGGAAGTAGAGGCTCTCCTCGACTTACGACCACGACCGAGCCCCAAAATTTCTCTCGGTAACCAAGACCAGACGTTAAGTGAGTTTTGCTCCGTTTTACGACTTCTCTTGCCACAGCTGTTCAGTGAATCACTGGTGGTGTTAACATCGTAACGCGGCTGTGAAGGGACTCGGGCTTCCCCGTCCTCGGACTTTGCTTGTCAGAAGGTCGCAAAAGGGAATCATCTGACTCCGGGACACTGCAACAGTCATAAGTACATGCCAGTTGCCAAGCGTCTGGATTTGGGTCACATGACTATGAGGAGGCTGCAACGCTTGTAAGTGTGAAAAACATTCATAAGTCACTTTTTTCCCGTAATGTTGTGACTTCGAACCGTCACTAAATGAATGGTTTCAAGGACTACCAGTATATCAACCTCTGGGAGCTCCTAGGACAGTGATGGCTAACCTTTTTGCCATCGCGTGCCAAAAGCAGGGGAAGTATTTGGGGGGGGTCACGCACGTGCGTGCTCACACCCATAATTCTATGCGCCCCGCGCCCTGCCCATACGTGTGTGACCACCCTGAGCTCCCCCTGCTTTTGGCACGCGATGGTACGGTAGGCCCGTTTTTTGCTCGCCCCAGGCTCCAAAGCCTCTCTAGGAGCCTGGGGAGGGTGAAAACAGCCTTCCCCACCTCCCCGGAGGCTGGAAACGGCCCATTTGCCGACTTCCAATGGGACTGGAAGGCCCATTTTTTTGCTCTCCCCAGGCTCCAGAGCCTCTCCAGGAGCCTGGGGAGGGCAAAAACAGCCTTCCCCACCCTTCCCACACCCTCCGGAGGCAGGAAACAGCCTGTTTCCCTACTTCTGGTGGGCCCAGGAGGCCCGAAAATCAGCTGGCCAGCACGCGCATGCGCCCCGGAGCTGAGCTCGTGTGCCCACTGATATGGCTACGCGTGTCACCTGTGGCACGCGTGCCATAGATTCGCCATCACGGTCCTAGGAGAATTAACCTATTATCTCCACCATCTTTGGGTGTCAGAATCAGAACAGAGGTGGAAGGGACCTTGGAGGTCTTCTAATCCAGCCGCCTGCTCTAACAGGAGACCCACTGCCATTTCAGACAAGTGACTGTCCAGTTTCTTCTTAAAAATCTCCAGCGATTAAGCACCCACAAGGTCTGGTGGCAAGCTGTTCCACTGGTTAACTCTCCTCACAGTTAGGAATTCTGGGCTGTTTTCTCTCCTTGATTAGTTTCCATCCATTGTTCCTTGTCCTGCCCTCTCCCCAGTCTAGGTCTGTTCCAAAATTCCCCTGCTAGCAAAATCAATTTAGAAGGTTTTGGGGACCTGAAGTCCACATTATCTGAAGGCCAGCCCAGTAGATACTAGTCAGCTCCCAGAATTCCTTAGCCAGTGCCTGAGAATTCTGGGAAATGTCAACTCCAGACCTCCAGATTAGAGAAAAGTGGCTCTGCATTCATTTTCCTTCTTCCAAGTCAATTAAATTTATTGATAATTAAATCTTACTCTAGCACAGGTGTTCCTCAATTTACCATCCCAATTAAATGAGGCTGTTGTTAAGTGACTTGCATCCCAACTTTTATTACTTTAGAAGTAACTCAAGGCGGTGAACACACCTATGATTCCTCCTCATTTTTCCCCCATTAACTTCACTGCAAGAGCCTCTTGCTCCAGAGGATGGGCTTTGTAATACTCGAAACATAGCTTTTGTAGTATTGTTGCACTGTCTAACTTCACACGGGTTTTCTTGAAGGGGAAGGCTTATGGAAAATAATTAGCAATGCAAGTGAAAAAAAGGAAATTTAAAATACAAGGAAAAAACCCAGGTTGAGTTAGCCAGTGCAGCAGTACTACAAAAACCAGATTTCAAGTACTACAAAGTCCATCCTCTGTGCTTTGGCTCCAGACTGAGGACCACAGAGGATGGGCTTTGTAATACTTGAAAACATGGCTTTTGTAGTACTGCAACACTATCTAACTTCACACGGGTTTTCTTGAAGGGGAAGGCTTATGGAAAATAATTAGCAATACAAGTGAAAAAAAGCAAATTTAAAATACAAGGAAAAAACCCAGGTTGAGTTAGCCAGTGCAGCAGTACTACAAAAACCGGATTTCAAGTATTACAAAGCCCATCCTCTGTGCTTTGGCTCCAGACTGAGGACCACAGAGGATGGGCTTTGTAATACTTGAAAACATGGCTTTTGTAGTACTGCGGCATTATCTAACTTAACTCACATAGGTTTTCTTGAAGGTTAAGGCCAGTGGTGAGTTTCAAATTTTTTTACTACCGGTTCGATGGGCGTGGCTTGGTGGGTGTGGCATGGCTTGGTGGGCGTGGCTTGGTGGGCATGGCAGGGGAAGGATACTGTAAAATCTCCATTCCCTCCCCACTCCAGGGGAAGGATACTGCAAAATCCCCATTTCCTCCCGATCAGCTGGGACTAGGGAGGCAGAGAATAGATGGGGACGGGGCCAGTCAGAATTTTTACTACCGGTTCTCCGAACTACTCAAAATTTCTGCTACCGGTTTTCCAGAACTGGTCAGAACCTGCTGAAACCCACCTCTGGTTAAGGCTTATGGGAAATGATTAGCAATACAAGTGAAAAAGCAAATTTAAAATACAAGGGAAAACCCAGGTTGAGTTAGCCAGTGCAGCAGTACTACAAAAAGCAGGTTGCAAGTACTACAAAGCCCATCCTCTGTGCCCCCCCCAGAGGAAAACCACAATCAAGACACAAGGGAGCCTTCACTGGAAGAAACTTTCTGCTTTTGCTCGAGAGGAAAATCAGAATGCAGGCAGTCCTTGACTTACGATGACAACTGAACTCAAATTTTTTGTTGCTAAGTGAGACATTAAGTTAAGTGAGCTTTGTCCCATTTTTCTGGCCACGGTTGTTAAGCGAATCTGGCTTCCCCATTAATTTTGCTTGTCAGAAGGTCGCAAAAAGGGATCATGTGACCCCACGACCGTCATAAATGTGAGTCATTTGCCAAGCATCCCAAATGTAAATCACGTGTCCACGAGGGATGCTGCAACGGTCATACGTGCGACAAATGGTAATAATCAGTTCCTTTTTTTCAAAACCGTCGTAGCTTCAAACGGTCACTAAACGAACTGTTGTAAGTCAAGGACTACTCTCTACTACAAAACCCAGGTTTCCAGGACAGGTAGTTTTCGACTTACAACAGTTCATTTAGTGACCACTCAAAAGTAATAACGGCACAGAAAAACAGAGCAAAGCTTGCTTAACAAATGTGTTTCAGTTAGCAACGGTAATTTTGGGCTCCTAAGTTTGCATTACAAAGTCCATCCTCTGTGCTTTTGCTCCAGAGTGAGGACCACAGAGGATGGGCTTTGTAATACTTGAAAAAATGGCTTTTGTAGTACTGCAAAAATACTTTTCTTGAAGGGGAAGGCTTATGGAAAATAATTAGCAATGCAAGTGAAAAACAGCAAATTTAAAATACAAGGAAAAAACCCAGGTTGAGTTAGCCAGTGCTGCACTACTACAAAAACCAGATTTCAAGTATTACAAAGTCCATCCTCTGTGCTTTGGCTCCAGAGTGAGGACCACAGAGGATGGGCTTTGTAATACTTGAAAACATGGCTTTTGTAGTACTGCAACACTATCTAACTTCACACAGGGTTTTCTTGAAGGGGAAGGCTTATGGAAAATAATTAGCAATACAAGTGGAAAAAAAGCAAATTTAAAATACAAGGAAAAAACCCAGGTTGAGTTAGCCAGTGCCGCAGTACTACAAAAACCAGATTTCAAGTACTACAAAGTCCATCCTCTGTGCTTTGGCTCCAGACTGAGGACCACAGAGGATGGGCTTTGTAATACTTGAAAACATGGCTTTTGTAGTACTGCAAAAGTACTTTTCTTGAAGGGGAAGGCTTATGGAAAATAATTAGCAATGCAAGTGAAAAAAAGCAAATTTAAAATACAAGGAAAAAACCCAGGTTGAGTTGGCCAGTGCAGCAGTACTACAAAAACCAGATTTCAAGTACTACAAAGTCCATCCTCAAGAGAAAAACCCTGGAGGAAAAAAAAACCTTCCCTGGAAGAAACTTCTCTGTTTGGTGTTTGTTTTTGTTTTTTTGCCTCCAGATAGGGGGGAAAAAGCAGATTTTTTTTTTAAAAAAAAAGGCAGAAAAGAGGCGTGTAAAAAGCACTTTTTCAATGGCTCAGCACTGGCGTTTCCCTTCCAGATTGCACCGGTGACTTTCTGTTTCTAAGAAAGTGGGAAGGAAAAGAAGAGGGGGGGGGAGAGGAAGAGACAACCCCCCCACAACCCAACACCAACAACATCCAGCCACCCCACAACACGGTTGAGGAAGTGCGAGAAAAAAAAAAAACACTCGGAAAAACAAGACACACAAAAAACACAACCAGCACCAAAAGGGAGTTGCGCAACGCGCAAAGAAACCCGAAGCGTGCAGCAAAAAAAAAAGAAGAGGCTTAGTTTCCAAGCAGTGTGAAAGCCCTTTAAAAAAAAAATACACACACAAACACACAAAACACACACACACATACACAAACACACACTCACAACCCCCAAACCGCGAGCAGCAACCAGCAGGATGTGGCCAAAAGACACAAGCGACCGTCTTCGAGCATCGAGAAAATACAAGAAGGAGGCAACGGGCGCTGGAGCGCAAGAAGAAGGGAGCAAAAAAGAAAAAGCAGAGAAGGGATTCCTTTCCACGCGAGAAAGTGGCTCCCCCTCCTCTCTTTGCACCCCCCCCAAAGGGAGAAGACACCCTCCACACACCCAGCCCTACACTTTGGAGGAGGAGGGGGGGATTTTCCCCTCCCGGGGGGAAAGAGAGTGAGTAAGGGGAGAAGCTCCAGGTTGCAACCCGGTCCGACGCGCGCTTTGGGTTTGGCAAAGTTGGGAAGGGGCGCGCGAAAGAAAGGGGAGCGAGCCGGGTTTGGGGGTGCCGGAGAAGAGGGAGAGGAGGGAGGAGGAGGAGAAGGAGAAGGAAGCAAAAGAACCAGGAGGAAGAGAAAGGAGGAGAAGGAATTTTACAAGAGGCAGCAGTAGAACCAGGAGGAGGAGGAAGAGGAAGGAGAAGGTAACAGGAGAAAGAGGAGGAGGAAGAATTAGAAGCAGCAGAAGGACCAGGAGGAAGAGGAAGAGGAAGCAAAAGGACCAAGAGGAAAGAGGGGTAGCAGGAGGAAGAGGGAGGAGAGGGAGAAGAGGAGGTGGAAGAAAGGAGGAGGAAGAAGAGGAAGGGGAAGAATTAGAGATAGCCAAAGGACCTGGAGGAAAGAGGGGTAGCAGGAGGAGGAGGAGGAGGAAGAGGAGGTAGCAGGAGGAGGAGGGAGAGGAGGAAGAAAAGGAGGAAGAAGAGGAAGGGGAAGAATTAGAGATAGCAGAAGGACCAGGAGAAAAGAGGGGTAGCAGGAGGAAGAGGAGGAGGAAGAAGAGGTAGCAGGAGGAGGAGGGAGAGAAGGAAGAGGAAGGAGAGGGAGAGGGAGGAGGAAGAAAGGAGGAGAAGAAGAGGAGGGGAAGATATAGCAGAAGGACCAGGAGGAAAGAGGGGTAGCAGGAGGAGGAGGAGGAGGAAGAGGAGGCGGAAGAAGAGGTAGCAGGAGGAAGAGGAAGAAGAGGAAGGGGATGTATTAAAGATAGCAGAAGGACCAGGAGGAAAGAGGGGTAGCAGGAGGAAGAGGAGGAGGAAGAAGAGGTAGCAGGAGGAGGAGGGAGAGAAGGAAGAGGAAGGAGAGGGAGAGGGAGGAGGAAGAAAGGAGGAGAAGAAGAGGAGGGGAAGATAGAGATAGCAGAAGGACCAGGAGGAAAGAGGGGTAGCAGGAGGAGGAGGAGGAGGAAGAGGAGGTAGCAGGAGGAGGAGGGAGAGGAGGAAGAGGAAGGAGAAGGAGAGGGAGGAGGAAGAAGAGAAGGAGGAAGAAGAGGAAGGGGAAGAATTAGAGATAGCCGAAGGACCAGGAGGAAAGAGGGGTAGAAGGGGAAGAGGAGGAGGAAGAAGAGGTAACAGGAGGAGGAGGGAGAGGAGGAAGAGGAAGGAGAGGGAGGAGGAGGAAGAAGAGGAGGAAGAATTAGAGATAGCAGAAGGACGAGGAGGAAAGAGGGATAGCAGGAGGAAGAGGAGGAAGAGGGAGAGGAGGCGGAAGAAGAGGTAGCAGGAGGAAGAGGAAGAAGAGGAAGGGGATGTATTAAAGATAGCAGAAGGACCAGGAGGAAAGAGGGGTAGCAGGAGGAAGAGGAGGAGGAAGAAGAGGTAGGAGGAGGAGAGAGAGGAGGAAGAGGAAGAAGAGCGAGGAGGAAGAGGGAGGAAGAAGAGGAGGAAGAATTAGAGATAGCAAAAGGACCAGGAGGAAAGAGGGGTAGCAGGAGGAAGAGGAGGAAGAGGGATGAGGAGAGGAAGAGGAAGGAGGAGGAAGAAGAGGACTTAAGAGGTAGCAGAAGGACCAAGAGGAGGAGAAGGACGCGGAGCCCGAGGAGTTGCAAACCCCTTGTATCCCCCGCCGCCGCCCTCCCTCCCTCCCGTCCGTCCTGCTCACCGCATGGCTGGAGGTGGAAGACGCGCCTGGGCGCTGCCATGGCCCCGGGCAGCGGCTGGCTCCGTCGCCACGAGCGGAGCAGCCCGAAGTGAGGAGCCGGGCGGGGAAGGGGCAGGGAGGCGGCCCAGCGACACACCTCCTCCGGGCCGCCCGCGCCGGTCCTAGCGCGCTCCTGGGGCGGCTTCCTCCCCTTCCCCGCCCGGCCCGAGCTCCCGTTGCAAGGGCGCTTTGCTGCGGGCGCCGCCGCGGGCGCCTTTGCCTTGGCGTCGCGCTGGGTTGGGGAACCAACGCGGGTTGGTGGGGCTCTGTATGCACAGGGAATCCTCGACTTACGACCGTCCGTTTAGCCACCGTCCAACGTTGCAGCAGCACTGAAGAGAGCCACTTAAGGACCGTTTTTCACACTTATGACCGTTGCACCATCCCAGGTGATTCCCGTTCGGACGCTTGATGACAGACTCGTTGTTTATGACGGTCGCAAGTAGTCCCTGAGTCCCGTTTTGATCCCCTTTTGCGACCAAGTCAGTGGGGAAGCCAGATTCACTTAACGACCGTGTGACTAAGTTTGCAACTGCAGGGGTTCACCTAACAAAGCTGGCCAAAAAAAATAAAATAAAAATGGGGCCAAAAGTCCCTTAACAAATTTCTCACATAACAATGTAAATTTTGGGCTCCGTTGTGGTCGTAAGTTGAGGACTAGCTCTACAAGTAGTCCCCGAGTTACGACCACAACAGAGCCCAAAATTTCTGTTGCTAACTGAAACATTTTTTCAATCCACGATTTTATTAGTTGATGTTATCACACACAAAAGAGTACAAAAGCAAATAGAAAAAAAATAGGGAAGGGAAAAGTGTGGAAAAGAAGGGGAAAAGAAAGAAGAAAGAAAGAAAAGACTCCGTTTTCGGCAGTAGAATAAAGCATTAACATCACGCCTCAATTTTTTACTTTTACATAATAGTTTAAACTTTCTATAAGTAAATCTATCGAATTGTTAAAACCCAAAATCAAACTTTCCCACCATGCTAACTGGAACATTTGTTAAGTCATCTTTGCCCTGTTTTACGACTTTTCTCGCCACAGCTGTTAAGTGAATCACTGCAGTGGTTAAATTAGTGACACGGTCATTAAATGAATCTGGCTCCCCGATTGACTTTTGCTTGTCAGAAGGTTGCAAACCAGGACAGTTCAACCGTCATAAATATGAATCAGTTGCCAAGTGTCTGAATTTTGATAATAGGGATGCTACTATGGTTGTAAGTGTGAAAAATGGACATAAGTCACATTTTTCAGTGCCGTTGTAACTTTTGAATAGTTGCTAAATGAACTGTTGTAAGTTGAGGACGACCTGTACAGATAGTCCTCGACTTAGAACCATTCATTTAGTGACCATTCGAAGCTGTAACACCAAGGAAAAAAGTGACTGATGACTGTTTTTCATACTTACGACCATTTTTTCACACTTACAATACAGTTCAGTGAATCACTTCCAAAGTGAATCTGGCTTCCCCGTTAACTTTGCTTGTCAGAAGGTCGCAAAGGGGGAATCGCAGGAGCCGCAAAATATAACCGTCATAAATACGAGTCGGTTGCCAAGCGTCCAAATTGTGATTACGTGACCATGGGGATGCTTCAAAAGGTCGTAACTGTGAAAAAAGGCGTTGTACGTTCGAACGGTCACTAAACGGATGATTGCTAAGTGGGGGCCTCCCTGTACGAATTTGTTATTTTATAAGAGGGCCGCAAAGTTTGACAAACACAACATGAAGCTCCAAAATCCAGCACAAAGAGATCGTCCTCTACTTACGACCAATGACGTACTTATGACCCAGATTTAAAGTTCCAAAAGTCACACGATTATATTTGGGGTGTTTTGCAACCAATTGGGATTTACGGCCATTTGCAGCATCTTAACAATCATATGACTATGATTTATGACTTCTTTTTTTTTTTTTTTTGCCAGAAACCAAAGTTTACTTCCCGTTTCTGGCAAAACTAAAAACAAAAAACGCCCATTGCAGAAAATGGATTTACTCAACTGCCACATGTATCGATCAAAACAGAAGCTGGAAGGGACCTTGGAGGTCTTCTAGTCCAACCCCACAGGAGACCCTATGCCATTTCAGACAAATGGCTGTCCAGTCTCGTCTTAAAAACCTCCAGTGTAGGAGCTCCCACAACTTCTGGTGGCAAGGAGTTCCACGGGTTGATTGTCCTCGCTGTTAGGAAGTTTCTCCTTAATTCCAGGTTGCTGAGTTCCCATCCATCCCGTTAGCTTCATGACAACCACAAAAGTTCATAAAATCAGGTTGCTGACAAGGTGACCCACTTAAATGCCAACTTGACTTATGGCTGTAATTCTGGGTTTAATTACGGTCATAAGTCGAGGATTTTCTGCAGTTGCTGTTTTGCCTGTCCTTCTCTTGGTGGCCCTGACCCCTTGGACTCTAGGTGTGATGTCTAAAGCCCAAACAGTCACCAGGTTGGCCCTGGGTAAAAGAACATTTAAAGTGAAGATGGCTTGTGGGTTCAGAATGGAAACTACAGGCAGTCCTCGACTTACGGCCCCAATGGAGCCCAAAATGTATGTTGACGAATGAAACATTTGTTCAGTGAGTTTTGCCCCATTTTGTGGCAATTCCAGGAATTCCCATTCCTGCCACAGATGCTAAGTGAATCTTTGCAGCTGTTAAATTAATAACACCGTTCCTAAGGGAATCTGGCTTCCTTATTGACTTTGTTTGTCAGAAGGCCGTAAAAGGGGATCACGTGACCCTGGGAGGCTGAAACTGTCATAAATACGAGTCAGCTGCCAAGGGTTTGAATTTTGGTCACGTGACCTCAGGGATGCTGCAACAATACTGTATAACTCGCCGTCTCCTGGGGATTGGCCCAAAGTCACCCAGCTGGCTTTCATGCCTAAAGTGGAACTAGAACTCACCGTCTCCTGGCGATTGGCCCAAAGTCACTAAGCTGGCTTTCATGCCTAAAGTGGAACTAGAACTCACCGTCTCCTAGTGATTGACCCAAAGTCACCCAGCCGGCTTCCATGCCTAAGGAGGAACTAGAACTCTCCGTCTCCTGGTGGTTGGCCCAAAGTCACCCAGCCAACTTCTAAGCCTAAGGCGGAACTAGAACTCACTGTCTCCTGGTGATTGGCCCAAAGTCACTAAGCTGGCTTTCATGCCTAAGGTGGAACTAGAACTCACCGTCTCCTAGTGATTGACCCAAAGTCACCCAGCTGGCTTCCATGCCTAAGGAGGAACTAGAACTCCCCGTCTCCTGGTGATTGGCCCAAAGTCACCAAGCCGGCTTCCATGCCTAAGGAGGAACTAGAACTCTCCGTCTCCTGGTGGTTGGCCCAAAGTCACCCAGCCAACTTCTAAGCCTAAGGCGGAACTAGAACTCACTGTCTCCTGGTGATTGGCCCAAAGTCACTAAGCTGGCTTTCATGCCTAAGGTGGAACTAGAACTCACCGTCTCCTAGTGATTGACCCAAAGTCACCCAGCCGGCTTCCATGCCTAAGGAGGAACTAGAACTCTCCGTCTCCTGGTGATTGGCCCAAAGTCACCCAGCCAACTTCTATGCCTAAGGCAGAACTAGAACTCACCATCTCCTGGTGATTTGCCCAGTCACCTAGACAGCTTACATTCCTAAAGCCGGACTAGAATTCACTGCCCCCCTGGTGATTTGCTCAAAGTCACCCAGAGGCTTTCATGCCTAAGGGGGAACTAGAACTCACCGTCTCCCAGTTTCTAATCTGGTGCCTCAACCACCAGACCCAACTGGCTGTCTTAAACCCATGGCACCATAAACGATGCCACTAAAATGGGTGAAAAATGAACTAACCGGGTGCAGGGAGCGAAGACAGCCAATTATCTGGTGAATCAGGTTATACAAGCAGAGCCCCGGTGTTACCAGGGCAACCTTTGCAAAAAAAAAAAAGAGAGAGAGAGAGAAAAACCCACAATACCTATATACTTGCAATAGAAAAGTAGAACTGAGTGGCCATTCCTGGTAAAAGCAAATGCTTTTATGAAACTAGATGCCAGCTTTCAAAAGCGGCACCTGGATATTGTGCTTGGCACTGTTAGAATGTGTTAGTCTTGGCACTGGGTGAAGCCAGCCTCTCCGGCTGGTAAAACATGCCTCAATCACATATTGTGTTCTCTGGACACATCCAAGGCATGTTTTAACTGCTGCTGCGTGTTTAAAACAGACCCCAATTTAGGGTAACCCAGATCTCTCGCCTCTAGATTGGATAGAAATTAATGGTGGACTGGAGGGAGGGATTCCCATTTACCAAATTCTGGTTATATCTGAGACAATGTACAGCAAAGTTTCTCAACTCTGAGATGGGTGGACTTGAATTCGCAGAACTCCCCAAGGAAGGAAGGAAGGAAGGAAGGAAGGAAGGAAGGAAGGAAGGAAGGAAGGAAGGAGAAAAGAGAGGGAAAAGAGGGAGGGATGGAGGAGGATTTAGGAAAGGGGGAAGGAAGGAAGGAGGAATTAGGAAAGAGAAAAAAAGAGAGGGAAAGAAGGGAGGGAGGAGGAATTAGGAAAGAGGGAAGGAAGGAAGGAAGGAGGAATTAGGAAAGAGAAAAAAAGAGAGGGAAAGAAGGGAGGGAGGAGGAATTAGGAAAGAGGGAAGGAAGGAAGGAAGGAGGAATTAGGAAAGAGAAAAAAGAGGGAAAGAAGAGAAGAAGGAGGAATTAGGAAAGAGGGAAGGAAGGAAGGAGGAATTAGGAAAGAGAAAAGAGGGAAAGAAGGGAGGGAGGGAGGAAGGAGGAAAGAGGAAAGAAGAGAGGGAAGGAAGGAAGAAAAAAAGGAAGATAAAAGATGAAGGGAAGGGATATGTGATGATAGGAAGGAAGGAAGGAAAGGAAAGAGAAAAGGAGAAGAAAGGAAAGATGAAAGAAAGCAAGAAAGAAAAAGAAAGAAAAAGGGAAAGAAGAGAAAAAAAAGGGAAGAAAGAAAAAGAACACATTTCAGAGTTCGTTTGTTGGCTTTGTTCTCAAATATACACCTTCTTGGGTTGCAACGAGAGATGATGCTTGATGGTGGCTACTTTGCCTCCCAAAACAAAACATTGCACGAAAAAGTACACAACAGACGATTAGTTACCCCAAACTCAAAACCGGAGGGGAAGAATAGCCGAGCTGCCAAACCCTCGCCCCCCCACCCCACCCGAGCTCAAAGCTGCAGAGTAAACAGGCCAGTAGAAACCGAATCCTGATTCCCAGGGAATTCAATTAGGCTGAAGTCAGGCGGGGCACCTAAAGGCTGCCAGCAGGAGCGGCCTGCTCAGGCGCCCGGTGGCATCTGCAGTGATCTCGAGCAAGGGCACGGAGGCTCCTGGGCAGCTCTCTGCCAGCTGGGGTCTGAAGGCCGGGAGCCATCGGGGAGGGAGGGGGGGTCTTCTCCACCCCTCCCAGATGCATCAGGCTGGCCTCTGCATGGGAGACAGCCTTGTGAAATGAACGGAGCCTTCCGTCTGGCCTTGCTTCAAGGCAGGGAGGATGATAAGGGAGGGAGGGAGGATAGGAGGAGAAAAAGGAGGGAGGGAGGAAGAAAGTAGAAAGAGAAAAGGAAGAAGGGAGAAATTAGGGAGGGGGAGGGAGGAAACGGGGAGAGGGAGAGGGGAAGGAGAATGGGAGGGAAGGAAAGGAAGAGAGGAAGGAAGGGAAGAAAGAAGGAAGGAGAGGGAAGGGAAGGAAGAGAGGAAGGGAAGGAGGAAAGGAGGAGAAAAGGAGGGAGGGAGGAGAAAAAGAAGGAGGAAGGGATGGAGGAAGAAGAAGAAGGAGGGAGAAAAAAGGAAGGAGGGAAAAATTGAGGAGGAGGAGGGAGGAAAGGGGAGTGGGGAGAAAGGAAAGAAGGGGAAGGAAAGGAAGGGAAGGAAAAGAGGAAGTAGGAAGGGAGGTAAGAAGGAAGAAAAGAGGGAGGGGAGGCAGGGAGGGAAGGAAGAGGGGAAGGGAAGGAGGGAGGAAAGGGAGGGAGGAGAAAAAAGGAGAAAGGAAGGGAGAAAGAAAAGGAAGAAGGGGGATTAAGGAGGGAGGAGGAGGGAGGAAAAGGAAGAAAGGAAGAGGGGGAGAGTAAAGAGAAGTGGAGGGAAGGAAGGAGGGAGGGAGAGAAGAGGGGAGGGAGGAAAGGGAAGTTAGAAGGAAGAAAGGAGATAGAGGAAGAAGAAAGGGGGAGGGAGGCAAGGGAAGGAAGAGGTGAGGGAGGGAGGTAAGGAAAGGGAGAGGGAGGAAGGAAGGAAGGAGAGAAGGGGAAGAAGGAAAAGGAAGGAGAGAGAAGGGGAGGAAGGAAAAGGAAGGAAGGAAGGGAGAAGAGAGAGGAGGGAGGGAAGGAAGCAAAGAAGGAAGAATTTATCTGTATTTTGTTCTCCAACCAAAAGTCTTCTTTTTTCACAATCCTTAACTATGGTCCCTTGTAACCCCCCCCCTCCCCTATCCCATTTCACAAATCCTCAGACACGTGACATTGCTAGGCAGCCATTACAATTCGCACCCAAAGCCTCTGCCCCCATTATCACCCCCTCCCCAAAATTCCGGGCCCCCCTCTTTTCCCAGGAGGGGCAAAACCGATTTGTTCCCAGCCCCACCCGAAAGGCAAAATCTGGCTGCCTGGATGGGCGGGGGAGAAAATTTGCAGCAATTTTGTTCTCTTCCAGCCCTCCCTCCCTCCCTCCTTCCCTCCCTTCTTCCTTCCCTCCTGCTTTTCTTCTTAGAAAAGTGATCCGAAGTGCTGGTGTGGACAGCTCCTGATCCTCGCACAATCGATGGGTGTGCGGCCTTCAAAGGGAGGAGAAGTGTGCAGAGAAAATTTTTTTAAAAAAACACCCCAAGCAGGGAGCAAGAGAGTACAGCTCTTCCAGGGCTGAGTTTTGCAAGGAAAATAAGAAAAAAATTAAAAAAAATATTAGAGCATTGGATGGTCCTCAACTTACAACAGTTCATTTAGTGACCGTTCCATAGTTACAATGGCACTGGAAAAAAGTCCGTTTTTCACAGCGATGACCTTTGCAGCATCCCCATGGCCACTGGTTCACACTTATGACCGTTGCTGTGTCCTTCTGACAAGCAAAGTCGATGGGGAAGCCCGATTCACTTAACAACCGGGTTACTAAGTTTGTTTGTTTGTTTTATTAAATTTGTATACCGCCCTACTCCCGAAGGACTCAGGGCGGTGAACAGGCACAGAATAAAATACAGAAATACAAAAGTTAGAAACAATTTAAAACCAAATTAAATAATTTAGCCCAAGACAATTAAAAATCTCAATAATTTAAAACAAATTAAAATTTCAGTTTAAAAATTTAAAAGAAAGGGGAGAAAATTAGGCCAGGCCGGCTTGCTGGAATAGGAATAAGTTAACAACTGTTCCAATATTTGAGGGGCTGCCACAGAGAGAAGGAAGGGGGCCAAGCTATTTTTCCAAAGCACCCGAAGGCCAGACAAGGAATAATGGATGGAAATGGATCGAAGAGAGATTCAACCTGGAAATAAGGAAAAAATTCCTGACGGTGAGAACAATCAACCAATCGAACTGAAGTTTCCTTCGGAAGTTGTGGGAGCTTCATCAATGGAGACTTTAAAGAAGAGACTGGATTGCCCTCTGTCAGAAATGGTGTAGGATCTCCTGCTTGGGCAGGGGGTTGGACTAGATGACCTCCAAGGTCCCTTCCAACTCTTATTAATCTGTTAATAAGGTGCTTTCCTTACCATTGTAGGAGGTTAGCACGCACCCCTTTCCTAGGAGAATGAAATATTTTGGGAAATATTAAAAAGGCAGAATATTATGTTTCCCTGGATGAGAAATGGAGAAGCATGTTTTTAAAGACAAAGCAGCTCCCACCTTCCTGCCCTCACTCTTTTGTTAATGGGCCAGAGGCAGAAACTCAATCTTTGTCAATGGACCTCATCTGCAAGACAATGGGATCCATCTAGGACAGAAACTCCCCACATGTCACCTGGGAAGATTACCTCAGCCAGCAAGGCTAGCTAAGACCCCCACCCCTTGGAAGTCTGACAACCAATCAGGATACTCTTTCGGGGCCCCAGGAAGTCCAAAGCCAGAGAGAGCATAAAACCCGAAAACTCGCTGTATCTGCCCTTTTCTGTTCAGGAACTCAAGCCATGTGATCCTGTCCACCATTAAACCATTTTCCAAGCAGCCTCCATGTTTCCAGTGTCTTTTTCCCCACTTGGAACAGAACCCAGAAGGATATTTCTTCCTACACTACTCTGGTCACCATATTACAAAAAAAGATGTTGAGATTTTGGAAAAAGAAAGGCAGGTAAGATGATTAAAGGCCTGGAGACTAAAACTTATGGAGAACAGTTGCAGGATTTGGGGTTTGGCCAGTCTAGAGAAAAGAAGGATTAGGGGGAACATTTTTAAAAAAAAAAAAATTATTTATTTTTATATCCCGCCCTTCTCCGGAGACTCAGGGCGGCTTACAATGCGTTAAGCAATAGCCTTCATACTTTTGTATATTTTATACAAAGTCAGCTTATTGCCCCCACAAACCGGGTCCTCAATTTACCCACCTTAGAAAGGATGGAAGGCTGAGTCGACCTTGAGCCTGGTGAGAATTGAACTCGCAGTAATTGCAGGATTCCAGTATTTGAGGGGCTGCCACAAAGAAGAGGAGGGGGGGTCATCCTATTCTCCAAGGCACCAGAAGGCAGGACAAGAAACAACGTTTGGAAACCGATCAAAAAGAGAAGCAACCTGGAATTGAAGAGAAACGTCCTAACAGTGAGGACAATTAACCAGTGGAACAACTTGCCACCAGAAGTTGTGGGTGCTCCATCACTGGAGGTTTTTAAAGAAAAAACTAGACTACCATTTGTCCGCAATAGTACAGGGGCTCCTGTTTGAGCAGGGGGTTAGACTAGAAGATCTCCAAGGTCCCTTCCAGCTCCATTCCGATTGATTTTTGCAACGTGGCAGGAAAGGTAAAACCTTCAAAGTTGCAGCGTTTATAGCGTTGGAGATCAAACAGGAGATGCACAATCGAATTTAAGTCCCGCGGCCAGACTTAACGGATTGATGAGGCTTCGCGCCGTCTCTCTCTTATGCACCCCTCATTTGATCTTCTTGAAAAGAGCATTGATTTTTTTTCCCCCCTCAAAACAAATGCAACATGAATATTTTTTTCCAGCCTACCAACCGCTTCGTGCACAGCGGGCAGAATAATTGCATGATGCCAGTCGCCACTGAGAGATCCCTTCTGCTAATCCGTTACGGGAATGCCTGCCCCTCGGATGAGTGGATGCCCAGGGCAGATGTTTGCGGGCATCCGGCGGAGAGCCAAATATATCCTAGAACAAATCTCGGACCCGGGGCGATTAAAGGCACCCCGAGACGGTTTGTGAGTCTTTTTTCAGGATCTCGGTTAAGTGGAAGCGGAATATCTAAGGATGGGAAGTGATTTAAAATCACCTAATCCAAGATTTCTCAACCTTGGCTGCTTGAAGACGGGGGGACTTCAACTCCCAGAATTCCAAAGCCCCACTCCCTTCTAGCACTGATGATGTTGCCTAGTTGGGTGATGAAACGTCTCCAAGAAAACCTCCAAGCTCAGAGAGCACCAAGAACCCCACACTCTTCCTCCTCCTTTCCCCCACTCCTCCTCTGCTCTGTACACCTGACTCCTTCTAGCACTGATAATGTTACCTAGTTGGGTCATGAAAGGTCTTTCCAAGAAAATAACCAAGCTCAGAGAGCATCAAGGACCCTACGTTCCTCTTCCTCCTTCCTGCAAACCCCACTCCTTCTAGCACTGATAATGTTACCTAGTTGGGTCATGAAACGCTTGCAAGAAAACCCTCAATTTCAGAGAGCACCAAGGACCCCTGGAACTACAAGTATCTTCTCTGATTGTTTCCTCCAAAATTTATCACTCTCCTGTTTTACTGGACGCTGGATAAAACACGGTCCCACCAGGAAATTGCTCTCAGTAAAAGCGACAGGCCATAAATATGCAATGCAGCCCCGTCATCAGGAGAACGCAATGTACACATGCGTGCAAACAAGGATGGGATTTTTATTGCGGGATTGTGACTTGATTGCAGCTGGATTGCGAAGGGTCGTGCCTGGTGGCGCAGCAGACTAAAGTGCTGTTAAGTAGCACCAGCTGCCTGCAATGACTGCAAGTTCGAATCTCACCAGGCTCAAGGTTGACTCAGCCTTCCATCCTTTCGAGGTAGGTAAAATGAGGACCCGGTTTGTGGGGGGCAATAAGCTGACTTTGTATAAAAAAGAACACCAAATCAATCAATCAATCAATCAATCAATCAATAAACTCACAAAACCTTCAAGTGCCTGAAAGGCATTAGTCCAGCAACTGCATAATATTTGTTCAGCATTAAGGTTCCCGGTTTTACTTTTTATAGCAGGGGTCCTCAAACTTGGCAGCTTTAAGACTTGTGGACTTCAACTCCCAGAATTCTCCAGCCAGCATTAAACCTGGTTTTTCCTCTGCAATTAAACGAATACATTTGTTCCTTCCCTTTATCCTATCCTAAAACGAAAAACACTGCTTATTTCTGAAGTTTGCGTTCCTCAATCCGGAGATCTACACACAAAAACCGAAAGCAGCCGTCGATGTTTATGTAACTTGTCTCCCTTAAAAGTTTTGCATTTTAAAGGAGCTAAAATCTTGCAAAGGCCCAAGCGCGGAGAGTTGGTTCCCATCCAAAGGATTTAATCCTCACATATGTTCAAGTCCAAGATGATGTGAAAAGCTGGTTTGGACAGATGTTGGAAAAACACTGAATCGCATGGAAGGATTGTGCAAGAATGGTGTGCAAAATACAGCTGCGGGGCTGTTGGAGAGGGTGCGCACGGCTCCCCCGCCAGAGAACGGAAGAAAAAAAAGGGAAAAAAAAGAGGAAGCGGCTTTCGAATTTCGAACCCGGCCATCCAAGTTGAAGGGCAGAATTTGCAACTCGTTGAACCTGTGGAAAAACACACAGCAAAAAAAAAAAAAAACAACCCTTTGTGGAATGGGTAGCTATAATTACAGATAATCCTTGATTTGCAAGTTACAACGGCATTGAAAAAAGGAGTTTTATGGCAGTTTTTCACACTTACAACCGGATGTGGCATCCTTGTAGTCACGGGATCAAAATTTGCACCCTTTGGCAACGGGGTCCTACTTAAAACAGTTGCCGTGTCCTGGGGGTCACATTTGGCGACCTTGGGATGAGCAATGTCAACGGGGAAGCCGGATTCACTTAACAACGGTGTCACTGACTTGAGCGCGGCAGTGATTCACTTAACAACCTGGGGCAAGAAAGGTTGTAAAACGGGGACAAATTCGCTTACCGCGTTTCCCTGAAAATAAGACACTGTCTCATATTTTTTTGAACCCCAAAATAAGCGTGTGGCCTTATTTTCGGGGAGGTCGAAAATAAGTCAAATTATTTTTGGGGCGCGTGGAGCAAGGCGGAGCTCCTCTTGCCGTCTTACCTGATTTCCAGCTCTGCGTTTAAATATTTTCAGGGAGGGCTTATTTTCCGGGGGGGAGGCTTATTTTAGCGCATGCGCTCAAAAGCCCGATTTGGGCTTATTATCAGGGGATGTCTTATTTTTGGGAAAACAGGGTAGCAAATGTGTCCCTTAAGAACAGAAAATTTGGAGCTCTCTTGTGGTCGTAAATCGAGGCCTACCGGTAAATCCGGTAAGAATAATAACAACAAACATCTGCTGGTTTTTCAAAGGAAATTTTCATTCAGGCAGTTTAGGTTTCTGCTTTCCGCGTTTGGGAGAAGAAAATCATTGTGTGTTTATTTTATTTATTTTTTACTTGCCATCATCTGCAGGAAATATTCCACTTTATCTGTAATGGTATGTGGCAATGACCTTAGAAGAGAGAGAGAGGAGGAAGAGCCACAGACTAGATAGCGATCAGATAAGAGGCGGCTGAGGCTCCAGCAGGAATGAGAACGGGGTAAATATTTCAGAAACGACCTTCCCCTAAGGCTGTAAGAGCAACAGGAGAATAATGTACAGCTAGTCCTCGGGTTATGACCGCAATTGATCCCAAAATTTACATTGCTGAGCGAGACATTTCCTAAGTGAGTTCTGCCCCATTCTACGACCGTTCCTGCCGCCGTTGGGAAGTCAGTCGCTGCAGTCGTTTAGTTAGGAACGCAGTGATTAAGCCAATCTGGCTTCCCCTTTGACTTTACGTGTCAGAAGGTCGCAAAAGAGGATCCCGTGACACTGCGACCGTCATAAATATGAATCAGTTGCCAAGTGTCTGAATTTTGATCACTTGACCATGATGGGGATCACCTTCCCACCTCTTTCAGAGACTCTGGACTACAACTCCCAGCCAACTCTCTGAAGCCAGTTGAGAGTTAGTTTGGTGAAGTGGTTAAGGCGCTGGCCTAGAAACCAGGACATTGGAAGTTCTGGTCCTGTTTTGGGCATGAGTGCTGGATGGGTGACTTTAGGTCAATCGCCAGGAGATTGTGAGTTCTAGTCCCGCCTTAGTCATGAAAGCCAGCTAGGTGACTTAGAGCCACTCACAAGGAGACGGAGAGTTCTAGTCCCACTTTAGGATTGAAAGCCATCAGGGTGACTTTGGGCCAATTACCAGGAGATTGTGAGTTCTAGTCCCGCCTTAGACATGAAAGAAAGCTGGGTGACTTTGGACCAATCGCCAGGAGATGGTGAGTTCTAGTCCTGCCTTAGACATGAAAGCCAGCTAGGTGACTTAGGGCCACTCACAAGGAGACGGAGAGTTCTAGTCCCACTTTAGGATTGAAAGCCATCAGGGTGACTTTGGGCCAATTACCAGGAGACTGTGAGTTCTAGTCCCGCCTTAGACATGAAAGAAGGCTGGGTGACTTTGGACCAATCACCAGGAGATGGTGAATTCTAGTTCCAGTTTAGGCACGAAAGCCAGCTGGGTGACCTTGGGCCACTCCCTCTCTCTCAGCCCAATCCACCTCACAGGGTTGTCGTCGCGGGGAAAACAAGAGATGGAAAGAGCATTACAAATGTACACCACCTCAAATTACTGACGAAATAATAAAGGGCGGGTAAAAAAAGTCTCATAAATAAACAAAGCCCACCCTAACTGGGGATGATGGGACCAGGAATCATGGGTGCCTAGCGTGGGAGAAACAGAGGAACGATCCGAACGCCTGTTTCAAATGCGAGGGAAATTTTTGAAGGGAAGCCGGGCCTATCCAGGATTATCCAATTCTTGCCAGAAGGCAAAAAAATGACAAAAAAATCCCTCTTAATCTGAAATGCAAACAGCCTTTTCTTCGCTGCCAGCTGAAGTTTAAAGCTCTCCATTGTCAACAAACCAAACCTCCGCCCGCCTTGGTCTTCTGCAGTGACTCAGACTTCAGGAATGTTTGTGTGTGTGTGAGTATTGTGTGTGTGTGTGTGTGTGTGTGTGTGTGTGTGTGTGTGTGTGTTGCCGGAGGCACCCCGGCTTTAGATAAGGGGAGCTATTTTTAAAAAGTTCAGATGGCAACGGGAAATCTAAGGCATATTAAAATGGCCGCCGAGGCGCCTTCCCTCTCATTCGCCTTTATCAAAGCACAATTTTGTATCTGTGGGCAAATACAAATTCCGTTTGTCTATCAGGAGCATCGCAATTACAGGTAGTCCTCGACTTAACGACCACAAAAACGAGCCCAAAAATGTCTGTTGTTCAGTGAGACGTTTGTTTAAGTAAATTTTGCTCCATTTTACAACCTTGATTGCTCTACTCCAGGGGTCAGCAACCTGCGGCTCTGGAGCCGCATGTGGCTCTTTCACCCCTCTGCTGCGGCTCCCTGTCACTCAAAATATGCGTCACAACCGCCAATGTGTGACACCCGCCGGCACGGGATTTATTGAGCTTTTCAACCCCGGGTAGGCCAACCATGGATAAATCCAAGAAAAGAAAAGTTTCAGAAGAAAACAGAACGTTTAATTCAACTACATATGCTAATTTTGTGGCCGCTCAAGAAATAGTCAGGCACGGGAAGGGTTTTGTGGCTCCCGGTGTTTTCTTTTCTGTGGGAAACGGGTCCAAATGGCTCTTTGAGTGTTTAAGGTTGTAGACCGCTGCCCTAGTCCTGTTTTGGTGAACCTTTTCGGAATCGAGTGCCGGAACGGGAGCGCATGCGCGCGGGGGAGTGGAAAAAAACAGAAGAGCAGTTCCCCGGAGTGCATGCCCACGTCAGGAAGCTGAGCTTCTGGTTTCCAGCGTGCGCAAGCGCCCTGGTCACCAGGTCTTCCGGTTTCTGGAGCGTGCCAGAAACCGGAAGAACAACGGGAAATGGCTGGCATGCCCGGAGAGATGGCTCTGCATGTCACTTCCGGCATGCGTGCCATAAGTTTGCCATCATGGCCCTAGTCGAACCACTACAGTTGTTAAGTGAGTCACCAAGTTGTTAAGCCGTGATGGGCTTCCCCCTTGACTTTGCTCATCAGAAGGTCGCGAAACGGGATTCCATGACCCTGGGACCCTACTGCAATTGTAATATATACAAAATTCATATGAATTTTGATCATGCGACCGCGGGGATGCAACAACGGTTGTTAAGTGTGAAACAACGGTAGAAGTTTCCTAACGGGGAGACCAATCAACCAAAGGAACAACTTGCCACCAGAAGTTGTGGGTGCTGTCCATCACTGGAGGCTTTCAAAAACAGACTGGACAGTCATTTGTCTGAAATAGTATAGGGTCTCCGAGTGACGTGGTGGGTTAGAGCTGGAGCTCTCGCTTCACAATCAGGAGGCTGTGAGTTCGATCCTAGGTAGGGGCAGATATTTCTCTCTCTGGGCACAATGAGAATATATCTGTTGAAAAAAAACTTCGCATTGGCAACAGGAAGGGCATCCGGGCAGTAAATACTCAGCTAGCTCCATTCAGTTGCCCAGACTCCACCCTGCAAGGGATTATGGGGTCGTTAAATGATGAGTATAGGGTTTACTGCTCAAGCAGGGGGTTGGACTAGAAGACCTCCAAGGTCCCTTCCAACTCGGTTATTCTATGTTCTCTGTTCTAACTCCTGTGCATGAGAACATGAATTCCTGTGCATCACAGAGCATTAACTCTGCATTACAGAGCATGATAAATTCCCGTGCATCACAATGCATTGCTGAACATCATAGACTCCTGAATAAGGCAGCGCATTAACTCTCGTGCATCACCGAGCATCCTTAACTCCCGCACGTGAGAGAGCATTAACTGTGGTGCATCGCAGAGCATTGCTAAATCCTCATGCATCCCTGGGCATCTTTCATGCGTGTGCATCGCAGAGCATCATTCACTCTCTTGCGTATAACCGAACATTAATTAATTCCTGTGTATCCCAAAGTCCTGCTAACTTTCGTGCATCCCAGAACATTGTTAGTTCTGGAGCATCGCGGAACATCATAAATTCCTGTGCATCGCAGAGCATAGCAATAGCACTTAGACTTATATACAGCTTTATAGTGCTTTATAGGCCCCTGTCTAAGCGGTTTACAGAGTCAGCCTCTTGCCCCCAACTATCTCTATCCTCAATTTACCGACCTCAGAAGGATAGAAGGCTGAGTCAACCTTGAGCTGGGTTAATTCTGTAACCAGGTTAAGCGTTTTTCCAGCCTAGCGCTCTCCCAAAGATGTTGAACACATGTGTGGGTCTGTGTGTGAGCAACACATTCTACACACGTTTCTGCATGGAGGAGCATACAGATCTGTACAATCTTTGTTCAAATCTTTGCGCTTGTAAACAGATCCCAAGCGGTCCCTGTGATGCCAGCTTCTAAGCGGAAACATCTGGAGTGGAACTGGATTTCTGGCAGCAAGAGAATTTCCATCAGAATGTTTAATGCGGGCTCCAGCTGCCCGTCACAAATCCCCGCTTTTCGAATCTGTTTTAATTAAGACACGCAGACGTGCCGTGATACGTTTGGGAGCGGTTGCTAAAAATTCCCCGGGTCAAAATAATTTCTTCAAATTATCTAAGCGGTAGAAATAAATCATTAAGTAAGCTTTGGTTGCCCAATGAGTAAGTAGTAAGATACAACAATGATAATAATACTGGTAGTCCTCGTCTTACGACCGTAATTGAGCCCAAAGATGGTGTTGCCAAGCGAGACATTCATTAAGTGAGTTTGACCCCATTTTACGACTTTTCTTGACGCAGGTCCTAAGAGGGAACCACTGAGGTTGTTAAGTGAGTCACACGGTTGTTAAGTGAATTTGGTTTCCCCACCGACTTTGCTTGTCAGACGGTCGCAAAAGGGGATCACGTGACACCGGGACATCGCAGCCGTCATAAATATGAGTCAGTTGTCAAGTGTCCGAATTGTGATCGCATGACCTCAGGGATGGTACAACACAGTTGTAAGTGTGAAAAACGGTCATAAGTCACTTTTTTGAGTGCCGTTGTAACTTTCAACGATCATTAAATGAACTGTTGTAACTCCTGGACTACTTGTGGTCGTAGCTGCCATTTTGACTTTTTTGGACGATAGATAGATAGATAGATAGATAGATAGATAGATAGATAGATAGATAGATAGATAGATAGATATACTGTAGATAGATAGAGATAAATAGAAGATAGATAGACAGAGACAGATATAGATGGTTGATAGATAGATAGATAGATAGATAGATAGATAGATAGATAGATAGATAGACAGACAGACAGACAGACAGACAGATAGACAGACGGATAAATGATAGATTGATAGCTAGATAGCTAGATAGATATACTGTAGATAGAGATAAATAGAAGATAGATAGATAGACAGAGACAGATATAGAAGATAGATAGATAGATAGATAGATAGATAGATAGATAGATAGATAGATACTGTAGATGGATGGATGGATGGATGGATGATAGATAGATAGATAGATAGATAGATAGATAGATAGATAGATAGATAGATAGATAGATAGATAGATAGACTGTAGATAGATAGAGATAGATAGATGATAGATGGATGGATGGATAAATGATAGACAGAGACAGATATAGATGATTGATAGATGAATAGAAGATGATAGATAGATAGATAGATAGATAGATAGATAGATAGATAGATAGATAGATAGATGATATTGATAGATGGATAGATGGAGATGGATGGATGGATGGATAAATAGATGAGAGATGGATAGATTAGATAGACAGACAGACAGACAGACAGACAGACAGACAGACAGACAGACAGATAGATAGATAGATAAATAGACCCAGATATGATAATTCTCCAAAAGGTTTTGTGAATCTCTTTCTAAATCTTAGTACTCTTTGAACTTGGTTGTTTTCTTATAATCGAGGATCCCTCACTTCAACCCCGAGCTACCAATATTCTTCTTTCCTGAATCCATTTCATTTTGAATCCAGCAAAACAAAAGATGCAAGAGAAAAATAGGATTAATATGCCGCCTCTTTTTGCTCGTCTGATGCCACATTATACTCTCTTCTCCGCAAACGGAAAGGAAAAAAAAATACAAAAGAAATTATTGGAACAGCGCTGCAAAAAAAAAAATCACTCTTCTCCTAATTTGCTTTTTTAATTTATCAAGTGTCTAACAAGAACTCTCTGGGCGATATTCAAAGTTAAAACAAATGAAAGGCCTTGATTGCTGTAACTAGAAATGGGAAACAAATGTTTTTAAATGAGACATCCAGAAACCGAACGAACGATGTCAAAAGAAAAACATTGCCAGGGGCAAAATGTAACTTCGAACGGTCACTAGATGAATTGCTGTAAGCCGAGGACTACCTGGATGGGTCCAATAGGGTGGAGGCTTCCTGATTTCCTTTTTAACAACCTTCCGGAGAGAAGCTGGATCTCTTTGCTGATCCTAGGATCTTTGCCGCTGATTCTTTACATAATGATCTCCTGAATCTATCAATCTGGACCCAACCATCATAGATGCCTTAATTTGGATTTCTGAGAAGAGGCCGGACTTTATGTCCCCTAGAGACCGTGGTGGGATTCAGCCGGTTCGGGTGAATCGGTTATTAAATTGCTGGCTGGCCCCTCCCCTTTCCACCCCTTCCAGGAGTCCCCACGCCAGGGGTGAAATCCAGCAGGTTCTGACAGGTTCTGGAGAACTGGTAGCGGAAATTTTGAGTAGTTCGGAGAACCGTCAAATGCCACCTCTGGCTGGCCCCAGGAGTGGGGAGGGAATGGGGATTTTGCAGTATCCTTCTCCCAGGAGTGGGGTGGGAATGGGGATTTTGCCGTATCCTCCCTGGAGTGGGGTGGAAATGGGGATTTTGCAGTATTCTTCCCCTGGAGTGGGGTGGGAATGAAGATGTTGCAGTATCCTTCCCCTGGAGTGGGGTGGGAATGGAGATGTTGCAGTATCCTTCCCCCAGGAGTGGGGTGGGAATGGGGATGTTGCGGTATCTTTCCCCTGGAGTGGGGAGGGAATGGGGATTTTGCAGTACCCTTCTCCTGGAGTGGGGTGGGAATGGGGATGTTGCAGTATCCTTCCCCCTGGAGTGGGGTGGGAATGGAGATGTTGCAGTATCCTTCCCCCAGGAGTGGGGTGGGAATGGGGATGTTGCGGTATCCTTCCCCTGGAGTGGTGTGGGAATGGGGATTTTGCAGTATCCTTCCCCTGCCTCGCCCACCAAGCCACGCCCACCAAGCCACACCCACAGAACCGGTAGTAAAGAAAGTTTGATTTCACTACTGCCCCACGCGCCCCGTTTTGGCTCCCAGGTAAGTGCAGGGAGGCCTACTAGGCCCAAAACGGGGCACGGGGGGTTGCGGCGCAGCCCCGCCATGGCCCATTTTTGCTCCGAGGAGGCTACAGGGAGGCCTACAAGGCCCAAAACAGGGCACGGGGGGGTGTAGCACCCCCCCAGCCCATTTTTGCTCCCAGGGGGGGTGCAGGAGGCCGAGAGCTGCCTGTCACACCCCCTGGCCACACCCACCATGGCCACGCCCACCCAGCCGGTCATTAGGGCAGGAAACCCGGTTGTTAAATTATTTGACTCCCCCATTGCCTAGAGACCCTTCTGGCTTCTATCAATTATCAAACCTGCTAGCTTTCTAAAAAGGTCCATGTGAGAGAGAGAGCAGCTTTTTCTGCAGAAGTCCACCAGTTCAAATCCCAGCTTGGAAACTTCAAAATCCAGTTCTGGACGAGACAACGGTTCCAACAACTTTGGAGTCTTGGACAATCATTTAAACACGAGCCAGCCGTGTGCAGCAGCTGCCAAAAAAGCCAACACAGTCCTAGGCTGCATTAACAGAGGGATGGAATTAAGATCACAAGAATTGTTAATACCACTTTATGATGCCTTGGGAAGGCCACACTTGGAATCCTGCATCCAGTTTACAATGTAAAAAGAGATGTGGAGACTCTGGAAAGAGTGCAGAGAAGAGCAACAAAGAGGATTAGGGGACTGGAGGCTAAAACATGCAGAGAACGGTTGCAGGAACTGAGTATGTCTAGTTTGATGAAAAGAAGGACCAGGGGAGACATGATAGCAGTCTTCCAATATCTCAGGGGCTGCCCCAAAGAAGAGGGAGTCAAGCTATTCTCCAAAGCACCTGAAGGCAGGACAAGAAGCAATGGGTGGAAACTAATCAAGGAGAGAAGCAACCTGGAACTAAGGAGAAATTTCCTGACATTTAGAACAATTGATCAGTGGAACTACCTGCCACCAGAAGTTGTGGGTGCTCCATCACTGGAGGTTTTCAAGAAGAGATTGGACAACCATTTGTCTGAAGTAGAATAGAGTAACAAGAGTTGGGAGGGACCTTGTGGGTCATCTAGTCCAGCCCCCCACCCAAGCAGGAGACCCTACACCATTTCTGACAGATAGCAGTCCAGTCTCTTCTTGAAAGTCTCAAGTGATGAAGCTCCCACAACTTCTGTTCCATCGGTGGATTGTTCTCACTGTCAGAAAATTTCTCCTTATTTCCAGGTTGAATCTCTCCTTGGTCCGTTTCCATCCGTTATTCTTCGGCTGGGTATGGGGTTTCCTGCCTGAGCAACGGGGTTGGACTAGAAGACCTCCAAGGTCCCTTCCAACTCTGTTATTCTCTTAAAACCAGCCAGGAGGCTAACTCTGCCGTTTTTTGGGTCTGCTGCTTGCAGGCCGACGCATGCCCGAAACGCACACCTCGAGTCAGTAAGCCTGACTTCAAAACGATGCACCCGCTGAAGCAAACACCATTTGGGCTTGTCAAAATAGGAGGCCCCCCTCCCCCCCGAGGCAATTCCTTGCCGAAAGAGGATCGAAACAAGGAGGAGTCGGCAACCACCCCACGCCCTAAAACTGCAATTAAGAACATCAGGTCCCCGTTCATTAAAATGGGCGTATGAAAAATGGGATCCATACCGATTTTGGCGATAACAGAAAAATCCGGAACAATTCAACAGGTAGGTAACGCCCTGCTGCTCAGAGGTAGTCCTCAACTTCATTTAGTGACCAAAGTTACAACGGCACTGCAAAAGAGTGGCTTAGGATGCTTTTTCACACTAACAACCGTCACCTGATCCAAATTCAGAGGCTTGGAAACTGGCATGTACTTACGACAGTTGCAGTGTTCCTGGGGTCACATGATCCCCTTTCAGCGACCTTCTGACGAGCAAAGTCAACGGGGAAAACCAGATTCACTTTTAACAACCCGGGTTACTAATTTAAGAACTGCAGGGATTCACTTAACAACCGTGGCCAGAAAGGTCGTAAAATGAGACAGAAGAAACTCACATCACGACTGTCTCACTCAGCAGAGGAAATTCTAGCCTCAATTGTGGTTGTAAATTGAGGAGTAGCTGTGTGAGTGTAGTCTTTCTTAGATCAAACATTTACACACAGACTACAAATGCACATTTGCGGGAAATACAAGTAGGAAAAAAAAGAGATCCTATACAGGTAGTCCTTGAACTTACAACAGCTCATTTAGTGACCGAAGTTGCAACGGCACTGAAAAGAGTGATTTATGACCGTTTTTCACACTTACGACCACTGCAGCATCCCAATGGTCACATGATTTACAGTCAGATGACGGTTACAATATCCCGGGGTCAAGCGATCCACTTTTATGACCGTCTGACGAGCAACGTCGAAGGGGAAGCCAGATTCACTTAACAACAGGGTTACTAATGGAACAACTGCAGGGATTCCCTTATCAAACGTGGCAAGAAAAGTCGTAAAATAGGACAAATACACTTGACAATTTTTTCACTTTTTCTACCACATATATATTTGGGCTCAATTGTGGTCGTAAGTCAAGGACTACCTGTATATCAGTCGGTGGACCTTGTGATCCTTACATTTTATTCACCTGGATTTGCTGGAAAAACTCGTTCAGAAAAGGAAATAAAAAATGTTTTAAAAACAATCTTTTATCCTGGAAAGTTACCTTTAAAAAGTGCATAAGTTTACATTAAAGCTCTACCTGTTTGTCAGCCTAGGAAGGGTGTGAGTTCTTCCATAGAAACAACAGAGAAAAAAAACAGCACAAATTAATATCCCAAATCGAAGGAAGAGAAGGGAGGAAGGAAGGGAAGGGAAAATATTTATTTATTTATTTATTTATTTATTTATTTATTTTGTATAATGCCCTTCTCCCAAAGGGACTCAGGGCGGTGAACAGCCAAAATTAAAATACATGCAATACAAAAGTTAAGATAATTAAAAGAGATTAAATCAATCAGCCACCCAATTTAAAACCCCAATTAGAGTAGGAGGGAGGGTAAGAGAGGGAGGAAGAGAGGAGGAGAAGGAGAAAGGAAGGGGAATTAGAGAGGAGAAGAAGAGGAGGGGAAGAGAAAGTAAGAAGGAAAGAAAAGAGAGAGGTGGTAGGTTTGAGGAGAAAGATCGCTATACAATAAAAAAGATGAAATGGAAGAAAGGCAACCCCGAACAAATATAAAGATATTAAGATAAAGAATGAATTGTTTAAAGAATAAACGAGAACAAATATGAATAAATAGCAATAATTAGAATTTAAGGGCAAATGAAGATGTTGTTTATGTAAGTAAGCATAGAAATATTGAGACATTATTTTAAAAAGGGGGGGGAATATTTTGGCAAAAACTGTAATTTTTTTTTTAAAATTTGATTTATATGCCGCCCTTCTCCGGAGACTCAGGGCGACTTACAACGCGTTAAGCAATAGCCTTCATACTTTTGTATATTTATACAAAGTCATCTTATTGAGTAAAATTTATTTGAATTTAATTAATTGTATAAGATAAGATATGGCCAATACATCTCAAAAAAGATGTGGGTGAATTTGGGGAGGGGGGAAACCAATAAAACTTGTTTTTAAAAAAATTAATTAATATCCCAAATCGTGTAACACGAGCCTATTTCTGGATTGGATTCGTATCGATTTTTCCCAAGTATGAGTACCTCGGCGCACCTTAAAACAATATTGCCAATTTATTTTGCTGGAGCAAAATTTTAAGTGGTGGAATGGACTGGTTTCTGAGACCCCCGGCAAAAATACCTTTGCAGGACCGGATGGAAATTACTTTTAAAATGAGAATATTCCCCTGCAAAAGGGGTTGCTAAGCAATCACAAATCATCCATTTTGTCACCATCCGCAAAGTCAACAAACAGCTTTAGAACAACAGGACGAAAAGATGCTAAATTCTCCCCCAAATAACCAACCTGATTTTGTGTTCCTTTCAAACCTCCCTCTTGTAAAGCTTTGGGATTTTTTTTTTTTTAAAGGATCATGTTCTAGTTATTTAAGGATCTGAAATCAGATCAGAAAAATACGATTTCTCCAGAAATAGCTGGACTACATACTCCATCTTCTTTTCAGCAATGGCTTTGCTGCGTGAGGCTTATGGATATCGGAGTGCAACCTCTGGATAGCTACATCCCTGCTGGAAAACAGCCAAAACAGCCCAAAATTTAATGCAGATGAAAAAAATAAAATTGCAGATTTGGAAATAAAATGCATGAAGATCCTATCGGCTCATATATATATATATATATATATATATATATATATATATATATGTATATATATATATTTGATTTGAGATATCACCCAACTATGGCAATACAAACATCTTATCTAGTTTAGAAGCTGTGATAAGAGCTAGAAAAAAACTAGATAAGAGCCTGAAGATGACAGGGTTGTGAGACTGTCGAAACGTTGCTATAAAGAAAAACTTTTAAGGTACTGGTACGATTTTAGCTAAGGTTTTAAAGGACCTTGCAGAGTGCTCTGTAAGGATTTTTAGAAGATTTTAAACTAGGATTTTAACCAGAATTTTAAACATTTTAACTAACTTATTTAACATGTTGCGGGAAAACACCCGAGCTGGCAGCCAGCAAGTTCTTGCTGCTAGGTGAGAGACTTATATACATCTATTTCTGGCTCATTAGCCTTCATCAGTAAGCCACACCCACATCTCATTTATCCTCCCTGTAAAGGTACAGTATCTATTTTCTTACTTCTTCGTAGGATTTACGGACCTGGATGGGGAGGAACAGGCTCAGGCTCAACCCTTCCAAGACTGAGTGGCTGTGGTTCCCGGCATCCCGATATGGTCAGTTGACTCCATCACTGACTATTGGGGGCGAGTCTTTGGCCCCCACAGAGAGGGCTCGCAATCTGGGAGTCCTCCTGGATACGCAGCTGTCCTTGGAGGAACATCTGACGGCTGTAACCAGGGGGACCTTTTATCAGGTTCGCCTGATCCGCCAGTTGCGGCCCTTTCTTGATCGGGATTCCTTGTGCACAGTCACTCATGCCCTCGTAACCTCTCGCCTTGATTACTGCAATGCTCTCTACATGGGGCTCCCCTTGAGGAGCACCCGGAGGCTCCAACTGGTCCAGAACGCAGCAGCGCGGGTAGTGACGGGAGCAGCGTGGCGCTCCCATGTAACACTGCTCCTGCGTGAACTGCACTGGCTCCCGGTGGTCTTCCGGGTGCACTTCAAGGTGTTGGTTATCACCTTTAAAGCGCTCCATGGCATAGGGCCTAGCTATCTTCGAGACCGCCTACTGCCACCGACGACCTCCCACCGACCCGTGCGCTCCCACAGAGAGGGCCTCCTCAGGGTGCCATCAGCCAAACAATGCAGGCTGGTGACCCCCAGGGGGAGGGCCTTCTCTGTGGGGGCACCTACCCTCTGGAATCAGTTGCCCCCTGAGATAAGGAGAATCCATGACCTCAGTGCCTTCCGCCGTGCCCTTAAAACTTTCTTTTTTTCAACAAGCCGGGCTGGCTTAATTTCTTTTTAAGGGTTTTTTAATTGTTCTGTTTTGCTTATCGTTTTAACTAATGGGGCCAAATCTATATATATTTTTAAATGTGTTTTAATATTTGTATTTGATGTTTTTATCTGGCTGTTCACCGCCCTGAGTCCTCAGGGAGAAGGGCGGTATACAAATTCAAAAATAAAATAAAATAAAATAAATGTATTTTTAACACACATAAATCCTACGAAGAAGAAAGAATATATATATACTTCAAAATCACGCATCTATGGTTCTCCCCAACGTCCTAGACTAGAGCAACGTTTCTCAACCTTGGCCACGTAAAGATGGGTGGACTTCAACTCCCAGAATTCCCCAGCCAGCAAGGGGAATTCTGGGAGTTGAAAGTCCCCCCATTTTTAAGTTGTCAAGATTGAGAAAATTTGTCGCAGAGGTTCATAATGAAGGTTTAACCATGGAGAAAAAAAACACCAAAACCTTAAAAAGCAGACAGCGTGATGAAACAGGCATTTATTTTTAACTTTTGGAAATGAACAGGCGGGGCCGAAAGTTCCTAATTAAAACACCACTCACTAATATGGACCAGTAGGATGGGTGTTTCTTTGGCTTGCTGCCAAATACATTACTTAAGACATAATTTCTCAAGCTTTTGGATGGGTTGGCACATCCTTACGTTGGCTGGAGCTCAACCTGTTGCCCAAATCGAGAATGACAATTTGTAAACCCAAGAGGTTACAACTTAATGCGGTCTTTCTCAAGTTTGACCACTGGACGATGGGTGGACTTCAACTCCCAGAATCCCCAGCCAGCCACAGTGGCTTAGTCGACAAAGAATAGGGAAGGTGTGAACCCTGCACAATTCCAATTTTGCACCCCCAACTCAATTGCATCAAAGCGCTATGTTGATCCTTCTTTACGCATACAAATCCCACAAGATATAGGTCGTCTTCGATTTATGACCACAATTGAGTCCAAAATTTCCGTTGCTAAGTGAGACAGCTGTTAAGTGAATTTTGAGCCATTTTACAACCTTTCATGCCACGGTTGTTAAGTGAATCACTGCAGGTGTTAAGCTAGTAACACGGTTGTTAAGTGAATCTGGCTTCCTCATGGACTTTGCTCATCAGAAGGTCGCAAAAGGGAGATCACGTGACCCCGGGGCGCTGTGACTGTCATAAATACGAGTCAGTTGTCAAGCGGCTGAATTTTTGATCCCGTGACCATGGGGAGGCTGCAAAGGCCGTAAGTGTGAAAAACGATCTTAAGTCACTTTTTTCAGTGCCGCTGTAACTTCGAACGGTCATTAAACGAACTGTCGTAAGTCGAGGATGCCCTATTGACACTTCGTAACACAAACTCTCCGAGTGTCACACATCCCAATTAGCAGCTAAATTGCGGGTTTAAAATCCGAAGGGAAAAAAAAAATTGCTGAGGTTTTTCCTTTTCATGTAGTTGGCACCTACAAGTCTCTTAAAAAAAAATAATCATCATCATCCAAATTGCTGATTGGGAACTTTAGCACTTAAAAATAGCCCCAGTTGCAAAGGTTGTCCCCTCCAAGGGGGTTAATTAAATCTTTGGAAACTGCCGACGCAGGCAGAGTTTGCGGAGGGAACAAGGAATTTCCATAAAACATGCACAGGGGATTGAACCACTCGGCTCGCGGCACAAATGGGCAGAAATTGTAATTTTCACCAAAACTCTAGGGCCCGACCAGTAAGATAAAATAAGATCTTGTCACTTTCTTCTGTGAAGACTGGCACACATTAAAAAATGAAATTCTGATACTCACTCTCAAAAGAGTATATATGTATGTGTATATGTGTGTGTGTGTGTGTGTGTGTGTGTACATTTTATATTTGCTGATAAAGAAATAAAGGGAGACTTTATCAGCAAATATAAATTTGGTATAAAATGGTTTGTCGTGAATGCGACTGCTTGAGGGTTCCTGGATTGGCAGTATGCTCCCTTCCATATTGGGGATATATATATATATATATATCTGTACCTTTACAGGGAGGATACATAAGATATGGGTGTGGCCTACTGATGAAAGCAAACGAGCTAGAAATGGATCTATTTAGGTCTCCCACCTAGCAGTTAGAGCTTGCTAGCTGTTAGAAAGGAAAAAAGCCCAGAACCGAGTGGATGTGATTCTACTGAGCTGGAGCTACAAAAAACCTTGGTTACGTAGGGAAAACCTGGCTAGAAGAAAAACACATATAAATATATATATATATATATATATATATATATATATTTATATATATATATTTCTTCAGCCGGGTATTTTCCTACGTAAACCCAAGTTTCTCAATTTGCAGCCATAGTTCAGTGAAAACACATCCACTATCCTATGCTTTTTCAGACAGATATATTTTTGTATATATATATATATATATATAGGCAAGCAAAGAATAAACAGCAGCCTGAGGAAATTAAAAAAGATTCTCACTCACATAAGCATTATTATTATTATTTTGGCCAAAACCCAGAAATAAATGACCATTTCCAACCAAAAAACCAGCAATAAATTATAGTTATGTGACCACAAGGCTGCAAATGGTCATAATTTGAGCCATTTGCTGAGGGCCCAAAATGTGATCACATGACAATTGGGGGGGGGAGAGGCATCAAAACTTCACATCCACAGGTAGTCCTTGACTTACAACCATTCGTTTGAAGTTACAACGGCAGTCGTTAACATGAAATTCAACAAGAATATAGGTGGTCCGCCACTTATAACCATTCGTTTAGCGACGGTTTGAAGTTAGAGCTCTGAAAAAAGCGATTTATGACCATTTTTTGCATTTACGACCGTGGTTTCGTGATCAAAATTCAGACGCTTGGCAACTGGCCCCTATTTATGACGGCCACAGTATCCCAGGGTCACCTATATTTTTTTTGGGTGGGGGGAGAGGTGCATCGTATCTTTGAACATTTGCTAAGCGTCATAACTCGAGGAATTTCCTCTATTGCAACGATGTGATTTCCTAGGTCCGTTGGCCAAGGGCTTTTGCACGAAATTTCATTCCATATTTTCGGCATCTCTGGTATATGTTTTTAATTCATTTAATAACATTCCAGAAGTTTCTGGTAGGTTTTTTTTCCACCCTTAGGCAGGAATTTCCACGCAGGTGTTCTGGTACTTTCTGGAATATGGGGGTGGGGTGGGGTGCTGCCCCTCCCCCCGCCCTGGGGTGTGTGTTTCTTTTATACCAAATTACACAATGCACATAATTGTGCAATTTGTTCAAATTATATAACCCTTGGATCAGATTGCCCTCATGACTTCCGCCAAGGATGGGGATAAAGTGTGAAGCAGACTGATATTTTAGCTATTCATCCATAGATTTTATTTTATTTATTTATTTATTATTTATTTATTTATTGGATTTGTATGCCGCCCTTCTCCCAAAGGACTCAGGGCAGCTCACAACAATAAGAAACAGAAAATACAAAAGTTAAAAGACAAATTAAAGCAGACTATCCAATAAATAAGGTTATTTAACAACAACAAAAAGCAACAACTTTTATTTGGAAATTTTTTTGCCCTGAAGCGTCTGCTCTCTTTTTATGTGGAAAAAACAAAAAAACAAACTTCCTTTCTTGGTAATGGTTTGTTTTTTTCCATTTCATTGTAGCTCAATCCTTCCTTGGCTGCTTATATGCCATATGGCGACTCTACGATTCTCAAGCTTGGCAAATTTAAGACGTGTGGACTTCAACTCCCAGAATTCCCCACACATCTTAAAAGTTGCCAGGCTTTGAGAAATAGGATATAAATTGTCTAGGTTTGATGTATGAATCTAGTCTGTTTGGCTTGCAAAGCGTGTGGTTTTAATTGCTTTAAAATCTCTCGTTTTCTCTCTCTCCTCAACTTCTTATCTATCTATCTATCTATCCAGTGGTGGGATTCAGCCGGTTCTCACCACTTTGGGAGAACCGGTTGTTAACTTTCTGAGCAGTTTGGTGAACTGGTTGTTGGAAGAAATCATTAGGGCAGAGAACCGGTTGTTAAATTATTTGAATCCCACCACTGTATCTATCTATCTATCTATCTATCTATCTATCTATCTATCTATCTATCTATCTATTTATCTATTTATCTATCCTCTCTCTCTCTAACTCTCTCCCTCCATCCGTATCTATCTATCTATTTATCTATCCTCTCTCTCTCTAACTCTCTTCCTCCCTCCGTATCTATCTATCTATCTATCTATCTATCTATCTATCTATCTATCTATCTATCTATCCTCTCTCTCTAACTCTCTCCCTCCATCCGTATCTATCTATCTATTTATCTATCCTCTCTATCTCTAACTCTCTTCCTCCCTCCGTATCTATCTATCTATCTATCTATCTATCTATCTATCTATCTATCTATCTATCTATCTATCTATCTATTTATCTATCCTATCTCTCTCCCTCCCTCCGTATCTATCTATCTATCTATCTATCTATCTATCTATCTATCTATCTATCTATCCTCTCTAACTCTCTCCCTCCCTCCATATCTATCTATTTATCTATCCTCTCTCTCTCTAACTCTCTTCCTCCCTCCGTATCTATCTATCTATCTATCTATCTATCTATCTATCTATCTATCTATCTATCTATCTATCTATCTATCCTCTCTCTCTAACTCTCTCCCTCCCTCCGTATCTATCTATCTATCTATCTATCTATCTATCTATCTATCTATCTATCTATCTATCTATCTTCTTTCCCATCCATCTGTTTCATCTCTCTGTGTCTATCTATTAACTCTCTCTCTCTCCCTTCCTCCCTCCTTCCCTCTTCTCTCTCTCTCTCTCTTTCTATCTCTCTATCTAAATTTAACAAAAGGCAGGCTGCAAATAAATAAAGAGCAGAAAAGCAAGGGCAGGTTTAAGAGCTCTTACAGAACTCCGATCCGAGGAAACGTTGCCGAGCCACACCAAGCGATTGGCAAACAGGTTTTGCATTCAACAGATTGTGAAAGACCTGAATTATGTAACAGGGGCAGCGTAACATTCCTTAGAGAATTTGTTTTCTTTTTTTTCTTTTTGCTCACTAATCCAACCTGTTATTATTTCTATTTCCAAGTTACTTTTCCAGGTCTTATTAACCACCTCCAGCATTTTTTCTGCATGTCTTCTTCAGGCAGCCTCAGGGGAAGGGTCATTAAAAATAAATACCTTTGCTTAAGCTCTGCATTTTTTGCAAAAAAAGAAAGAAAAAAAAAACCCACAATTTCTCCTCCCACGTGAGAACAAGGAAAAAGAGAGAGGGAGAGAGAGGCTGGGCACAGGACACGTCTCCACCTCCATCAAAGCACCTGAAGGCAGGACAAGAAGCCAAAAATGGAAACTCAACCTAGAAATAGGGAGAAATTTCCTGACAGTGAGAACAGTTAACTCAGTGGAACAAACTGCCTCCAGGAATTGTGAATTCTCCATCACTGGAGATTTTAAAGAAGAGATTAGAAATATTAGGGCAATGATTCACCCTAACGCATTAGACATTGGTAAAATGGTAAAATATAACGAAATTTTGGATAACGGGGGAAGATTAAAATCCAACCAATAATTAAACGAGCAGGGAATAATTATAGATTGGTGGCCCTATCTCCAGCCACAATCGAGATACAAAAAAGATTTAGAGGAATTTGGATTTGAACCAAATTTAACACAACTAGACAAGTTATTAACATGCTTGGAAGAGAAATTACTATCTAAAATATATAATTACTTATTAAATTTTGATTTGGAAGAAGAAATCGTAACGGGGCCAATGATAGCTTGGGCTAAAAATGTGGGACATAATATTGAGTTAGAAGATTGGGAAAAAAATTGGAAGAAAAATTATACATTAACAAAACCCGCCGCATATAAAGAAAATCAGTATAAAAGGCTCCTTTTTTCACGTATGGTGGCTTTGCCCAGAAATAAAAAAAATGCTGGATTAAAATACAAAAATGGTTAAAAGGAATTACACATTGCCAAATAGAATTGAAGCCTGAACTGTTTCTTCTGGGGATCATTAAGGGAAAATATCCTAAAAAGATTAAATATTTGATCATTCATATTATTAGAGCAGCGAGAATTGTACTGACACAAGTATGGAAAATGTCCACCACACCGACAGATTGTGTAATAATCCGGAAAATTTTTGAGTGTGCAGAAATGGACAAATTTACTATAGAATTACCGTAAATAACAAGGAAGACTCGGAATATTACTCAACCTGGGAAAACTGGTGTCAATGGATAGAAAATAAAAATAAGAAATATATAGATCAAAATAAGACATAAATTGTGTTTACATATATTCGATCAAGAAGGAATATCTGAGAATATATGAGTAGAGTTAAGATCTGTATACTGTTGGAACGACGTTGAATTGTACAACTATCATGGATGTATTTTTGTTACAGATGTTTTGTATTAGTATTTTAATATTTTAAATTTTAATAAAGGTTTTTATGAAAATTAAAAAAAATTAAAAAAGGAAATATTTTTATTGGGCATTCTGACGGAAAAATATGATAAAAGGATTATATATTTGATTTTACACATATTAACTGCAGCTAAAATTGTATATGCTCAACAATGGAAGTGTGACGAGATCCCGACAGATGAGAGTGTAATTAAGAAAATATTAGAATGTGCAGAAATGGATAGGCTAACGTTTACTATTAAGGACAAAGAAGAAACTGAATATTTTTTGATATGGGACCTATTTTACCAACAGTCAGAAAATAGAAACCGAAGTTAGAAGTGGGGTGAACATAAAAAGGATAAATGTTAAAACAGAGATTTAAAACGGATTTAAGTAGATAAATTAAATATTATTGTTATTATGGTATTAAAGTTATGGTGATGAATACTATTGTAAACATTTTGATTATGATTGCCTAAAAACAATCGTACCCAGATATTACACTGTTTGATTGAAACTGAATTTTTATATTTATATAAATAAAATAAATAAAACATGAAAAAAAGAAGAAGTGATTAGATAATCACCTGTTTAAAATGGTATCCAGGAAGGGGATGGGGGTTGGACTAGAAGACCTCCAAGGTCCCTTCCATGTCTGTCATTCTGTATTGTGTAAAAGTTCAGAAGAGAAGGACTAGAGGTGAGATGATAGTCTTCCACAAAGGGGCTGCAAAAAGAAGAGGGGGTCAACCTATTCCCCAAAGCTCCTGAAGGCAGGAGAAAATGGGGGCCAACCTTATCTTTTCAGGGATACTGCTGCCACCACAGAGAAGACCCTTCTTCTGGGTTCTACCAGATGGACCTCCTTAAGGAGTGGGGATCCATAACATCCTTTCCCTCCCTGCTCTGGTGGGTCAGATAGATGTAACTGGGAAAAATAACCTGGCCAGAATGGCTGACAGTCTCCTGGTGATTGGCCCCAAATCACGCAGCAGCATTTCACGCCTGAGGTAGGACTAGAACTCACTGTCTCCTGGTGATTGATCCCAAATCACCAGTTGCATTTCACGCCCGAGGTGGAACTAGAACTCACTGCCTCCTGGTGATTGATCCCAAATCACCAGTTGCATTTAATGCCCGAGGTGGAACTAGAACTTGTTGTTTCCTGGTGATTGGCCCCAAATCACCCAGCGGCATTTCATGCCCGCAGTGGAACTAGAACTCACTGCCTCCTGGTGATTGATCCCAAATCACCCAGTTGCATTTCACACCCACAGTGGGACTAGAACTCACTGTCTCCTGGTGATTGATCCCAAATCACCAGTTGCATTTAATGCCCGAGGTGGAACTAGAACTCACTGTCTCCTGGTGATTGACCCCAAATCACCCAGTTGCATTTCACATCCGAGCTGGGACTAGAACTCACTGTCTCCTGGTGATTGGCCCCAAATCATCCAGTTATATTTCACGCCTGAGGTAGGACTAGAACTCACTGTCTCCTGGTGATTGGCCCCCAATCGCACAGCTGCATTTCGTGCCTGAGGGGGACTATAACTCACTGTCTCCTGGTGAATGGACGAATATCACCCAGCCTCCTTTCATGCCTAAGGTAGGACTGGAACTCTCAATCTCCTGGTGATTGGCCTAAAGTCACCCAGTCAGTTTTCGTACTTAAGGTGGGACTTGAACTCACCGTCTCCTGCTTTGTATCCCAGCGCCTTAGCCAGTAGACCAAACTGTCTCTCTTGATTGTTCCCTCCTGACAAGCAAAGTCAATGGAGAACCCAGATTCACTTAACAACCGTGTTACTCATTTAACAACCGCAGTGATTCGCTTATCAACCGTGGCAAGAAAAGAGGGAGGAAAAGTCACTGAAGAAATTTTTCATTTAACATAAACTTTGGGCTCCATTGTGGTCGTAAGCTGAGGACTACTTTGCAATGTGTTTGTAAACAAAGCTTCTGGTGCTTTGAGCATTGCACCCAAAAATGGGAGCAAAGGACAGAAAAATATATCATTTCCAACCCTCAAAAAAAGCCGTATCATTTTACATAGCAAAGCCAGGAAGAGAAACAGGATATTTTCGGGTACCAATAAATGAAAAAAGACATTTTAACTGCTGGATTGTTTTCCCCTCTTACTGGTTTGTGCTATCAAATCTTCATTTTAGTTTCCTTTATCATCATCATCCTGTATTTTAATCCACATCCATTATCGCAGAATGAACAAGAGACACAAAACGTTTTAAGCTGCCTGTCTTTTCCAGGTAGTCCTTGACTTAAAACTTTGTTCAAAGTTACAACCGCACTAAAAAAAGTAACTTATGATTTTTCACGCTCACGATGGCGGCAACCATCTCCGTGGTCATGTGATCAAAATTCAGCGGCTTGGCAGCTGTCTCACATTTATGACGGTCGCAGTGTCCCTGGGGAGGTGTCACGTGATCCCCTTTTGCGACCTCCCGACAAGCAAAGTCAGCGGGGAAAGCCAGATTTCACTTAACAACCATGTTGCTAACTTAACAACTGCAGTGATTCACAAAACAACGGAAAAAAGGTCGTAAAATGGAGCAAAACTCACTTAACCACAAATATGCACCAATTGCCAAGTGTCTGAATTGTGAACTCGTCACCATGGGCTGCAACGGTCGTAAGTGTGAAAAACAGTCTTTTCAATGCCGTTGTAACTTTGGACAGCGCAAAACAAATGGTTGTAGGTTGAGGACTAACCGTACTTCAATCAAAGCTGGTAGGACAAGCAACCATATAAGACCAACCATCAAACCCTTCTCGCTACTAGCCCTGACGATGTTTCATAGTCTGGTTTTGAAACGTCTTCCGGAAAACCACCAAGTTCAGAGACCCCAAATAAATCAGCAATTCAATTTTGACCTCTAGTTATTCTTTGAGGGACGTGGTGGCTCAGTGGCGAAGACGTTGAGCTTGTCGGTCAAAAGGTCGGCAGTTCCGCGGTTCGAGTCCCTAGTTCCGCGTAACAGGGTGAGCTCCCGTTCCTTGTCCCAGCTTCTGCCAACCTAGCAGTTCGAAAGCAGGTAAAAAATGCAAGTAGAAAAATAGGGACCACCTTTGGTGGGAACAGCGTTCCGTGCGCCTTTGGCGTTGAGTCACGCCGCCCACATGACCATGGAGACGTCTTCGGACAGCGCTGGCTCTTCGGCTTTGAAATGGAGATGAGCACCGCCCCCTAGAGTCGGGAACGACTAGCACAGATGTGCGAGGGGAACCTTTATTTTTACCTTTTTAGTTATTCTTCACCAGGACCAACAAACAGACATTTGATTCGTAATACGACCTCCCACCAGGACACCGTCCAATCACAGAGGACTTAATGCTAACTTTAAATTAAAATATAGTTAGTCCTCAAATTACAACAGTTCCTTCAGTGACTGTTCGAAGTTAAAACAGCACTGAAAAAAGTGACTTATGACCAGTTTTCACATTTATGACCATTGCAGCATCCTTATGGTCGCGGATGCTTGGCAACTGACTCATATTTACGACGGTCACAGCGTCCCGGGGTCATGTGATCTCCCTTTTGCGACCTTCTGACACGCAAAGTCAATGGGGAAACCAGATTCACTTAACAACCAGGTTACTAAGTTAACAACTGCAGTGATTCACTTAACAAATCTGGCAAGAAAGGTCGTAATATGGAACAAAACTCATTTAACAAATGTCTCACTTAGCAACAGAATGTTTGGGCTCAATTGTGGTCATAAATTGAGGCTTCCCTGTATTTAAAAAAACAGACAAATGCTGTAAAATCAGTACAGTCCTCACTTTACAACCCCAATAGCAAGACGCGTCTTAAACGAGTTGCACCTAATCTTAGGACCTGCTTTTGACATGGCTGTTAAGCAAATCACTGCCGTCTTAAACAGTCATTAAGCGAATCTAGCTTCCCCCACAGTCTTTGCTTGTCAAAAGCCGACTGGCAACGTTGCGAATGGCAATCTCGTGAGTAGGGGGAACACTGCTGTGGTCGTAAGTCTGAGGACCAGTCCTACGTCAACTTTTTTCAGTATCACTGTAACCTTGAATGGTCCCTAAACAAAACAGCTGTAAGTCAAGGACCAGCATGGCCCATGAAACCGGATGCAGATTGCACAATGTTTGTTAAACCATGGTTTGTGAGGAGCCAACATCTGAGGGCAGTAGAAGAAAATGAAGCTATGAAATGAACACAATTTAATTCACATAGCAATCATTATTTATTTAACTACCCATTATTCAATGATCACTTCATAATAATGAAACAATTAAATAATAATAATAATCAAAGTAATTAATTAAAATATGGCTTTTAGAGAGCGTATTTCTTCACACACATAAAGACACTGCCGCTTACGGAGCAGGGCTGCCGTGAAAGTCAACAACATCATCCATGTCATGAGTGCCAGCCAGATAAGGTCAAAAAAGTCAAAATGGCAGCCAAGATGGCGGCCATGAAAACTCCACCTGGTTTTTGCACCAACCTTTGAGCTTTTTTTTTTGAACACTTTCTGTGAACATTATCCCAGAGATAAGAAACCTGTCAAGGAAAATAAGTCTTCAGACCGGAACCCTTTAAAGTTACAGATCAATTGGAGTCCCTTTGCAGACTTTGAGATGGGCAGGCCTATAAATTTAATTAATAAGTAAATAAATAAGAAAGAGAAGCAGAGGGTTTTGCAAAAACCAGTTTTTGCTCTCCCAAATTGCCCCACGATGAATGAATATGGATTGACAGGCCCGCATTAGGAAAATCCTTCCAAATCGATTTGGAAAGGAATGATAAATATATATATATATATATATATATATATATATATATATATATATATATATAAAGCTATTTATTTATTGCAACCGCCAGAACCTCAAAGACAAAAGCTAACTAAGTTTGAACCAAACCAACATGGAGGTTGTCCTTACCCAACCCCTTCCATTCCATCTGAGCAAGGAGGTAAACAACGTTTTTTGCACACTCGGAATGAGTGTGCAATCGCTCACTCGGTTACCTGCAGCATAAAATATTTACAATTGAACGATGGGTGTTGAAATGTTGCGATGACCCATGCTACACCCATTTCTCCCTCTTTCCAGACTTGCAAAAAAAAAAAAAAAAATTGAAATCTGAAATCATGTAGGCCTTGAAACATTTGGAAAAACAGCAGCTTAGCAAAATTAAAATATATATATATATTTAAAAATCAAAGGAAATCCCCATAAAGGATTGCAAAACCACATTCTTTTCTCCCACTCTGCAAATACATCATTTGATCCCACTGAGGATCATTCCAGTTGGCTCTAAGCTGCAATTTTTCCACCCCACCTTAAAGTTACTTGCAGCAGTGTTTTGGGGGGGGAGGAGTTGCATTTTAATTGATTATTATTATTAATATTTTTTGCAAGCTGCTGCAGCACCTTGAAGGTTGCTTCTCCGCTTACAGATGTAGGCCTGTTTGAGGTTTTAAATCAAGCAAACATTGAACTAACCACCTTTGGAGAAGCAACGTATTCGGCGTGAAGATCTCCTAGCTTCAGACTTCATTTTTCCCATAATGCAATGCAGAAAGCATGGAGGGAAAGAGGAAGGAAGAGGAAAAAAATGGCCCCTACTTGAATTTTCTTCAGCACAGCCTTCTCTAATTGGCCTGTGATTTCCTATCAGGGTCATAATCAATCAATCAATCCATCAGAATAGAGCTGGAAGGGGCCTTGGAGGTCTTCTAGTCCAGCCCCCTGCTCAGCCAGGAGACCCTAGACCCATTTCAGACAAGTGGCTGTCCTAGTCTCTTCTTAATAACCTCCAATGATGAAGCACCCACAACTTCTGGTGGCAGGCTGTTCCACTGGTTAATTGTCCTCACTGTCAGGAGGTTTCTCCTTAATTCCAGGTCGCTTCTCTCCTTAATTAGTTTCCATCCATTGTTTCTTGACCAATAAAGAATTCTATTCTATTCTATTCTATTCTATTCTATTCTATTCTATTCTATTCTATTCTATTCTATTCTGGTGGCAAGCAGTTCCACTGGTTAATAATCACTGTTAGGAAATGTCTCCTTAATTCTAGATTGCATTGCTCCTTGATTCGCTTCCATCCATTGCTTCATATTCTGTCTTCAGGAGCTTTGGAGAAGACAGGGTGAAGACTTATTCAAGAACATGGAATAATTGGGTTGGAAGGGACCTGAGAGGTCTTCTAGTCCAACCCCTTGCAAAGGCAGGAATTCCTCTACCATTTCAGACAAATAGATGTCCAATCTCTTCTTAAATAGTCCGGCTGGACTATTGTAATGCTCTCTACATGGGGCTCCCCTTGAAGAGCACTCGGAGGCTCCAACTGGTCCAGAATGCGGCCGCGCGGGTGGTTATGGGCGCAACCCGCTGTGCCCGCGTGACACCCCTCCTGCGCGAGCTGCACTGGCTTCCGGTGGTCTTCCGGGTGCGATTCAAGGTGTTGGTTACCACCTTTAAAGCGCTCCATGGCACAGGACCCGGGTACCTTCAAGACCGTCTTCTGCCACCAATAGCCTCCCACCGACCAGTCCGTTCCCACAGAGAGGGTCTCCTCAGGGTGCCATCAGCCAAGTTATGTCGGCTGGCGACACCCAGGGGGAGGGCCTTCTCTGTGGGAGCCCCAGCCCTGTGGAATGAACTGCCCCCGGAAATACGCAAGATCTCTGACCTCCGGGTGTTCCGCTGCGCTTTGAAGACCTTGTTGTTCCGCCAGGCAGGGCTGTCAATATAATAATTTTAAATTGGGGTATTTTAAATTTTAGAGTTTTTAAAGCAGCCAAATCTATTTAATTATTTTAATTTTTAATTATTGTTGTGTCTTGTGTTTTAAACTGGCTGTACACCGCCCTGAGTCCTTCGGGAGAAGGGCGGTATAGAAATAAAATTATTATTATTATTATTATTATTAAAAACCTTCAGTGATGAAGCACCTACAACTTCTGGTGGCAAGCTGTTCCACTGGTTAATTGTCCTCACTGTTAGGAAGTTTCTCAATTCCAGGTTGCTTCTCTCCTTAATTAGTTTCCACCCATTCTTTCTTGTCCTGCCTTCTGGTGCTTTGGAGAATAACTTGACTCCCTCCTCTTTGTGGCAGCCCCTCAAATACTGGAATACTCAAATACTGGAATACTCAAATATTGGAATAGTGAGGGTGTTGTGGTCTCAGAAGCTAATAGGAACCCAGTCTGATGTTTTTGAGGCTCAGTCTCAAGGAAGAATTGGACCTGGTTAAAATTTGGATGGATGGGTCACCACTAGGAAATCTTCAGGGCTGCAAACTAGATTAAGCGATTGGAAAAGCAATGGAGAAGGAAGCCATGATGCTCCAGAAATGAACCTGGACGGTGGACAGGATCTTTAAGAATCTAGTTTGGCTGGAGAAAGTTTTTTAAAAAAGAAAAAAGAAAGAAAAAAAATCTTATTCAGGGGGAAAGGAAAGGAAGATGGACTTCAGAAAACCTTGCTTATATTTCAAGCTCTTTTCAGGCTGTCTCTTGCAGTTTTGTTTTCTTTTGTCTTATAAAAAGAAAATATCTTATGTATGGATCTGACATATTCCCAGAGCTTTCTGCCATCTGCCAAAAAGACTAACACACCACAGGATTTGGCTCCTGCTTCTACTTTCATCAAAGGGCTTCTGGAAAAGGAATAATAATTTGCAGCTGATCAGATGCCTCTAAATTAGATGCTTAATTTCTCAAGTTATTCTCCAAAGCACCAGAAGGCAGGCAAGAAACAATGGGTGGAAACTAATCAAGGAGAGAAGCAACCTGGAATTGAGGAGAAACTTCCTGACAGCGAGGACAATTAACCAGTGGAACAGCTCGCCACCAGAAGTTGTAGAGGAGGAGAGAGAGAGAATGTACAGAAAAGGGGCCTTGGTTGACAGAGCTTGGAGAAAAAATCGTATCAGCCTAGCAAGGTAGATGGTCAGGCTGATCGATCCAGGTGTACAGCCATTCCAGCATCTGATCCTACATCCGAGTCTTGAAGACAAGTGAACTTCCAAGACATGTGAAAAAACAGAGAGAGAGAGAAAAGAGGGAGGGAGGGAGGGAGGAAAGAAGGAGAAAGGGAGAGAGAGAAGGAATGAAAAAGGAAGAAAGGAAGGGAATGTAGGAGAAGAAGCAAAAAAGAGAAAGAACAAAAAAGGAAAGGGGAAGGGAGGGGGAGAGAGGAGGGAAGGGAAAAAGGAAGGGAGGGAAGGAACTGGAGAGGAAGGAAGAAAAAGAGGGAGGGAAGAAGAAAAAAGGAAGAAGGAAGGAAGGAAGAAGAAAAAGAAAGGAAGGAAGGAAGCAAAGAGGAAGGGAAGGGAATGGAGGAAGGAAGGAAACAAAAGGAAAGGAAACCAAAGGAAAGGAAGAAAAGAAGGGACAGAAAGGAAAGGAAAGGAAAGGAAAGGAAAGGAAAGGAAAGGAAAGGAAAGGAAAGGAAAGGAAAGGAGAAAAAAGGAAGGAAAGGAAAGGAGAAAAGAGGAAGGAAAGGAATGAAAGGAAAGGAAAGGAGGTAGGAAAGAAAGAAAGAAAGAAAGAAAGAAAGAAAGAAAGAAAGAAAGAAAGAAAGAAGGGAAGGAGGTAGAGACACATCTGGCAAGGAAAGGGAATGTGGAAAGGAACTGAATATAATATGAAAGGAAACAAGTTGTTTCAAACTCTTTCCCACACCAATTTTAAATGTTTTTTTTTTAAAAATGCCAAAGCAACTCTCAAAAGGATCTAGTCTCCCCTGAATAAAGGGACTTTTAACAACTCAAGTGGGAGGAGAAATGAAGAGCCCTCTGAATCTGGGGGAAAGGCAAAATGCCATTTTTCCCTTCCTCCTCCCCAGAGGAACAAGCATTGTCCAGGATGAAGCTCAAAGATAAAAACACTGGAATTGTTTTGACTCCAGGCCGTAAAGAGGATGCTGCGGTTGCCAGGGCAACGGGAGAATTCAGGGATTTGCACAGCCTCCAGGGATGGGTACCTGGAGGATACCTTTCGAAAGGCAGCCAGGTGAGGCTGTAAGGTGTTCATAAATATCTTTAATAACTTTCACTGGCACGATGATTATCAGAGGGCATTGGACTGCAAAGACCATCATCCTCAGCCGGTGAGGTTCCAATACACCCAGAAGGGAGCCGCTTTCAAAGGCGGATTTGGCCCAAAATGTCACCCTTTTGTGGAAATTTTTTTTTTGAAAAGCGGTTGGATTACAATACTTGGAATCCTAATCGAGTGAGGTTTATTATTAAGTGCAATTTTCTCGTAAGCCTGTCCTTCTTCTTTCCAACCAATCCGATTTAACAGGAAGAACAGTGAACTCCCAGAATTCCCTGTACTGGCTGGCTGGGGAATTCTGGTAATGCAAGCTTACATATCTTAAAGAGGCCAAAGTCAAGATACATCACCTTGGGCACATGGCACAAGACTGAAAATGGAGTATGAATCGAATTAGATTTTCTTGGATTAGGACTGATTTCTTGCATAGGCAGACAAAGGAAACATGGATAGAAGAGGATATTTGTAGCTCAGAGTTGAACTGTGGGGTCCTTGGAGCTCCCTGAGCTTGGCTGTTTTCTTGTAGACGTTTCACGACCCGACTAGGGGATGTCATCAATGTGAGGAGGGAGTGGGGTGCAGGAGGAGGAAGAGGAGGAGGACTTAGGGGTGTTTGGGGCTCTCTGAGCTTGATTGTTTTTTTTTGCAGACATTTAATCACCCAACTAGGTAACATCATCACGTTTAGAAGGGTGTGGGAGGAGGAGGAGGACTGAGGGATTCTCTGTGAGCTTCGTGGTTTTCTTGCAGATGTTTCATGACCCAACTAGGGAACAAGAGCCTTGATGGTACAGTGGTTAATGAACCCTGTTATTAACACAGCTGCCTGCAATTTCTGCTGGTTCGAATCTCTCCAAGGCTCAAGGTTGACTCAGCCTTCCATCCTTTCTAAGGTAGGTGAAATGAGGACCCAGTTTGTGGGGGCAATAAGCTGACTTTGTATAAATATACAAAAGGATGAAGGCTATTGCTTAACGCCTTGTAAGCCGCCCTGAGTCTCCGGAGAAGGGCGGCATATAAATCAAATTAAAAAAAAACAAAAAAAAAACATCATCATTGCCAGAAGAAAGTGGGGTGTGGGAGGAGGAGGACGAGGACGAGGACGAGGACGAGGAGGAAGGCTCAGGGATCCTTGATGCTCTCTGAGCTTGGTTGTTTTCTTGCAGACGTTTCATGACCCACTTAGGTAACATCATCAGTACTAGGAGGGAGAGGGGTATTCAGAGACCCCACTCCTTTCTAGCACTAGGTGATGTTACCTAGTTGGGTCATCAAACGTCTGCAAGAAAACAACCAAGTTTAGAGAGCACCAAGGACTCCACCGTTCAACCTGTGCTACATATATTTTCTTCTACTGGTCCCATTTCTCTGCATTTTCCCACCTAATGCTATTTTTCCCCCTATGGCTTCCAAGGGCTTCTGTACAGGACCCACAGGTGCCATTAGGCCAGACTGTCTCTTCCCCAAATGGACCTGAAGCTCCCCGAGTCCTTTTAACAAGCCGACTTAAAAGGCCACCTTTTCGTCTCCTGGTCTCCGCAGGGCCAGATTATGGTTTCCATTAGCCTCTCCTAAAATTGGGCTCTCTTTGGGGAGGGATCTGCGTCTCTTCCTAATTTAATTTGTCTTTGCATTAAATGAAACAAAATCTAAGCCGGGGATATAAACAGCAGCGGCAATAGCCGGAAAGTTAGACAGGACGATGCCATGAAAAGTTCTAGATGGAGCCAGAAGTGTGCCAGGAGACTTCCGGCATCAACGGGCAGGCTGCAAACTTATCCAGAGCTGGGGGAAAAAAAGAGGATAAACAGGACGATAAATAAATGTTGGTTATTATTACCATTATTCCTGTGGTTATTATCCTGTTTAAATACAGCAAATGAAACAGACTCACAGCAGGAAACAACACAGAAAGCAAATTAAAACTTGTGCAGGAAACATCGCTCAAATCAACATTGTAATTAATTGAGAGGACCCATAATAAGAATACTTGGGAGGGGGGGGGAAATCAAGATTGCAATCCAAATATGAAAGAGAAGGAAGGGAGGGAGGAAGTGGAAGAAGAGAGAGAGAGAGAGAAAGAAAGGGAAAAAAAGAGAGGAAGGAAGGAAGAAGGAAGGAAAGAAAGAAAGAGGGGAAGGAAAAGAAAAAGAAAAAGAAAGAAAGAAAAGAAAGAAAGAAAGAAAGGGGGAGGGAGGGAAAGGGAAGGAAGGAAGGAAGGTGAAAAGAAGAAAAAAGGAAAGAAAGAAAGGAAGGGGGAGGGAGGGAGGGAGAAGGAAGGAAGTGGAAAAGAAGAAAAAGGAAGGAAGGAAGGAAGGAAGGAAGGAAGGAAAGAAAGAAAGAAAGAAAGAAAGAAAGAAAGAAAGAAAGAAAAGGGGAGAGAGGGAGAGGGAAGGAAGGAAGGGGAAAAGAAGAACAAGAAAGGAAAGGAAAGGAAAGAAAGAACGAAAGAAAGAAAGAAAGAAAGAAAGAAAGAAAGAAAGAAAGGGGGAGGGAGGGGAGGAGAGGGAAGGAAGGAAGTGGAAAAGAAGAAAAAGGAAGGAAGGAAAGAAGGAAAGAAAGAAAGGGGAGGGAGGGAGAGGAAAGGAAGGGGAAAAGAAGAACAAGAAAGGGAAGGAAGGAAGGAAGAAAAGAAAGAAAGAAAGAAAGAAAGAAAGAAAGAAAGAAAGAAAGAAAGAAAGAAAGAGAGGAAGGGAATGAAGGACCTGAGGTTGCTAAATCAGCGGAAACTGCCCAAAGACCCTCCGTGCCCTGAGACCCCCTGGCCTTCTAGTGACAGTGTCTGTCTGGAGCATCCCTAAACTTTGAAACGGCTCCTTGGGGTGAAGGGGGGGCCCCTCCAGGACAGGCAGGCCCCCACCCAGTTGGACCCTCCACAATCTTCATCCCCATCTCCCCTGGGTTTCTGGTTTCTTGAGCCTCGCCCAGGCCATTTGTTCCCCGGTTCAAATCCGGCTCCCTTCTCTTGAGGTGCCAGGAAAAAGCAGAGATGGCGTCCTGCAACTTTACCACCTGTGGACTTCAACTCCCAGAATTCCTGAGCCAGCATGGAATTCTGGGAGTTGAAGCCCACAAGTCGTAAAATTGCTATAGCTGCCCACGCCTGATGTAGATATTAAGGAGACCGGAGGAACTCCAAAACCCATCTGCCAGAAGATTAAGCCCAGCTCCACCGTCTGGAAAAAGCCATCCAAGCAGGAGCAAAACCACCTTCGTTTTATTTATTTATTTATTTATTTATTTATTTATTTATTTATTTATTTATTTATTTACTTGTTTACTTATTTACTTGTTTACTTATTTACTTATTTACTTATTTACTTATTTATTTATTAGTTCGATTTATATGCCGCCCTTCTCCGGAGACTCAGGGCGGCTTACAATGCGTTAAGCAATAGCCTTCATACTTTTGTATATACCTGCTTAGTAGGGCTTTCGGCCCCCCCTAAGCGGTGTTCTTTTTTATACAAAGTCAGCTTATTGCCCCCACAATCTGGGTCCTCATTTTACCTCCCTCGGAAGGATGGAAGGCTGAGTCAATTCTTGAGCCTGGTGAGATTTGAACTCGCAGTAATTGCAGGCAGCTGGTGCTAGTTAACAGCACTTTAGTCTGCTGCGCCACCAAAGCTCTTTAGTGAGCCTTGGTGGTGCAGCAGTGGTCCGTATCAATCGTAGCTGTGGAAGGGAACTTGAAGATCATCTAGTCCAAACCCCGTCCCCTGCCCAGCGCAGGGATTCTCAGGCCGTTCCAGACAAAGGGACCCCAATGTTGCTTGAAGACCCCTAAGTGATGGAGTATTGTTCCCCCACCCCCACCCCACCTCTCCCGAGAAGGTTTCGTTCAATGCAGGAATTCAATTTTTGGCTTTTCTTCAAGTTCCAAAGTTTGCAGCGTTGGCTGCCGATCGCGTTGATGACGTCCGGGAGCCTTTGAGTCTTGCGAATCAAGAAATAATTGGGAAGAGATTTCAGGCAGAGGAAAAGCGAGCGTCACTAGTTTTGGTGCTGAGGCGGTTTCCGCGGCAACCGAGCACGAAGCATTCCTGGGCCTCCACCTTACCGCCCATTCAGAAATCCCCCAAATCCTGAAACTCAAAAGAAAGTAAATCCATTTGCTCGGGTGCCATTCTTTTAATTCCAACTTGATTGCGAATTAATTATTGTAGCTATTTTGGCCAAAGGAATCAAAGCTCCGATTCCAGAATTGAATTAAATCAAAACTGCAACAGATGTCGCTCAGGGATCCATTACAAGCACGTGGGTCTTTTAATGATGCCGAAGGATTTTGTGCCCTTGCTGAGGGACGGACAGGGAGGGGGGGGTCGCTTCAGGGTCGCCCCACTGATGGAGACATCCATGGGGCTGAGTCAAAAAAAGTCAAAATGATTCTTTTCTCCAAATAAGAGATTATTGTGTCTCTAGTTTGAATTTGCTTCCATATTTTGTGTTTGCAATTATATATCTATATCTATCTATCTATCTATCTATCTATCTATCTATCTATCTATCTATCTATCTATCTATCCATCCATCCATCCATCCATCCATCCATCCATCCATCCATCTACCTATCTATCTATCTATCTATCTATCTATCTATCTATCTATCTATCTATCTATCTAACAAACTATTCTAAAAATACAAGTTCCAGGTATATTTGTAAACAAAGAAGCAGACATTCTGCGAGCTCCGGAACTAAAATAATTAATTTTATCAATTTTATTAATTTTATTAAATTAAAATTTAAAATTAATGACATATAAAGGCAGAGATCGCTGTAATGGTAGTTTAATACTCTGATGATGTCAGCAGATGGCTGACGAAAGCTTAGTAGAATAAAATTGTAATTATTTTAGTTCCGGAGCTCGCAGAATGTCAGCTTCTTTGTTTAGATATATCAAATTTTGATTCTGTTTTTGTCAACGAGACAGGCTTATTGTTATAGAAATGGCTTGTACATACTGTTGTGTAAAGTTGTGGTTGTAAAGTTGTTGCCTTCGACTGTGCTAAAGAGAGTCGGAAGTTGGTGCCTTTTTTCTCCCGTTCCACTATACCTCCTTTTTTTCCCTTCCTTTTATTTGTCCATGTTGTTGTTTTTCTTCGTATTTCATACTTCGATAAACTAATTAAAAAGTTAAATTGGAAACTGAACTCTTTACAATAAATTCTGATTGGTGGGTAAAAACAAAATAGTCAAAATGATGTCCACCGTCTAAATGTTAATATCCCAATCTTTTTTTTTTTTTTTTTTTTTACGAGAGTCGTACATGAGATGCGTGGGAAAAGGGGAGGGGCTTGAGTTGCATGGCTGTGGCTGCATCTTGAATTTTTTGCCCCTTCTTGTAAAACTACCCTGTTGTCTCCAGCTCGAAAACCACATGGCTGCTGTTGTCCTGGTGAAGCTTCACAGTCCAAATTCGATCCCACCGAATTTTGCAGCTCGACCAGCTGCTTCTAGACTCACTGGCTAAAAAAGCCCTTAAGTTTGGAGTGATGGGATCCTGAATTTGTTCCCTAAAGTCCTTGATTTACGGCACAATTGAGCCCATGCTGCTAAGGGAGAAATCGGTTATGTGAGTTTTGCTCCATTGTATGACTTTTCTTGCCACTGTTGTTAAGTGAATCATTGCATTTAAGTGAGTCACTTAATGGTCGTTAAGTGAATCTGGCTTCCGCGTTGACTTTGCTCGTCAGAAGGTCGCAAAAGGGAAAACAGATGACTTTGGGATACGGCAACTGTCATAAATATGAATCAGTTGCCAAGCATCCAAATTTGGATTACATGATTATGGGGATGCTACAACCGTTGTTAAGCGTGAGAAACAGTCATAAGTCACTTTTTTCAGGGCTATTGTAACTTCAGTCAGTCACTAAATGAATAGTAAGTCGAGGGCTTACTATTCTGCTTCAAACCTATTGTCTGTTTTGAGGTATCCCAGTTTATGTAGCGGTTGAAAAATTGAGGCTACAAACTGGGAGACAGTGAGTTCTAGTCACACCTTAGGCATGAGAGCTGGCTGGGTGACATTGGGCCAATCACCAGGAGACGGTGAGTTCTAGTCCCACCTAAGCATGAAAGCCAACTGGGTGACTTTGGGCCAATCACCAGGAGACGGTGAGTTCTAGTCCCACCTTAGCATGAAAGCCAGCTGGGTGACTTTGGGCCAATCACCAGGAGACGGTGAGTTCTAGCCCCACCTTAGGCATGAAAGCCAACTGGGTGACTTTGGGCCAATCACCAGGAGACGGTGAGTTCTAGGTGACCCAAAGTTCTGGGTGACTTTGGGCCAGTCCCTCTCTCTCAGCCCTAGGAAGGAGGCAATGGCAAACCGCTTCTGAAATCTTACCAAGGAAAGCACAGGGACTCGTCCGGGCTGTTTCCAAGAGACAAAATAGACTTGACTGACAAGTACAGACATAATTTCCTTTCATATTTTGAGGTCCAGTTTTTATTTATTTATTTATTGGTTCGATTTATACGCCACCCTTCTCCAGAGACTCAGGGTGGCTTACAATGCGTTAAGCAAAAGCCTTCATACTTTTGTATATATCTGCTTAGTAGGGCTTTCGGGGGCCCCTAAGCGGTGTTCTTTTTTTTATACAAAGTCGACTTATTGCCTCCACAATCCGGGTCCTCATTTTACCTACCTCGAAAGGATGGAAGGCTGAGTCAACCTTGAGCCTGGTGAGATTCGAACTCGCAGTAATTGCAGGCAGTTGGCAGCTAAGTGCTAATTAACAGCACTTTAGTCTGCTGCGCCACCAAGGCTCTTTTGACACTTACCTTGGCCTGCCAAATTAATTGGATGTGAAGACAGGCAGGAGAAAAGGGTTTCTGGGACACGTTATTTAGGGGTAGGCATTCTTTGGCTTTTTTTCTTTTAATTTGATTTATATGCCGCCCTTCTCCGGAGACTCAGGGCGGCTTACAATGCATTAAGCAATAGCCTTCATCCTTTTTGTATATTTATACAAAGTCAGCTTATTGCCCCCACAAACTGGGTCCTCATTTCACCTACCTTAGAAAGGATGGAAGGCTGAGTCAACCTTGAGCCTTGGAGAGATTCGAACCAGCAGAAATTGCAGGCAGCTGTGTTAATAACAGGGTGCTTAGACCACTGTACTACTTTTGAGATTTTTCTCGCTTTGCAAGGGGTCAGAAAACACCTCCTGTTTCTATATTAAAGTTATCTTCCGATTGATGGGAAATATAGCTGGGCGCTGCGTATTATTGCTTATTTCTGTATTTCAGAGAGCTCCGTTTCGCTTGGCTGCTGAAGCCTGCAGAGCTGGCAGGAATGAGGAGAAGGGCAAAAAGTTGGGACTGAAGGTCACTCTGACCTGGTCCATCCTTGACCACTTAGCCAAATCCATTTTGCTTTTGTTTAATGAGAGGAAAACATGGTGATTGTTGCCTTGGCAAGGTTAGATGCAGGGAGAGGGATTTTTTTTATAAGGTCAGGCTTAGCTTCTTCCTGAGCTGATGGAGGTCAGCTTGGTCTGCTGAGCTGTGGGGTGAAATCAGAAGGTCCTTCACTGCCTGCCCAAAGCTCGAATTCTTTTCTTTGCAAGACCAAGGAGAAGCTGGCTTGTGGGAGACGCCTGGCGGCTCTTTTCGGCTTGGCCCAGAAGGGGACGGAGGCCCATTTTTCTCCCGGGGTTTTGTAGGGTGAACTCCAATGAAGAGGAGGGAGGGAGGGAGAGAAGGGAGGGAGGAGAAAGGAAGGGTGAAATGAAGGAAGGAAGGAAGGAAGGAAGGAAGGAAGGAAAGAAGGAAAGAAGGAAGGAGCAAGGAAAGGAGGGAGGGAGAGAAGGGAGGGAGGAGAAAGGAAGGGTGAAATGAAGGAAGGAAGGAAGGAAGGAAGGAAGGAAGGAAGGAAGGAAGGAAGGAGCAAGGAAGGAAAGAAGGAAAGAAGGAAGGAGCAAGGAAAGGAGGGAGGGAGAGAAGGGAGGGAGGAGAAAGGAAGGGTGAAATGAAGGAAGGAAGGAAGGAGCAAGGAAAGGAGGGAGGGAGAGAAGGGAGGGAGGAGAAAGGAAGGGTGAAATGAAGGAAGGAAGGAAGCAAGGAAGGAAGGAAGAAAGGAGCAAGGAAAGGAGGGAGGGAGAGAAGGGAGGGAGGAGAAAGGAAGGGTGAAATGAAGGAAGGAAGGAAGGAAGGAGCAAGGAAAGGAGGGAGGGAGAGAAGGGAGGGAGGGAGGAGAAAGAAAGGATGAAATGGAGAGAGAAGGAAGAAAGGACGAAAAGAAGGAAGGAAGGAAGGAGCAAGGAAAGGAGGGAGGGAGAGAAGAAAGGGAGGGAGACAGGGAGAGAGGAAGGTTGAAATGGAGAGGAAAGGAAGGAAGGAGTGGAGGGAGGAGGCAGGAAACAGGAAGGGAGGGAGGGAGGGAGGGAGGGAGGGAGGAAATAAAGGAGGGAGGAGCAGGAAAAGGAAGGAGGGAGGGAGAAAAGGGAGGGAGGGAGGAGGCAGGAAATAGGAAGAAATTCCTCCTTAATTCCAGGTTCTCTCCTTGATGAGTTTCCACCCGTTGCTTCTTGTCCTGCCTTCAGGTGCTTTGGAGAATAGCTTGACTCCCTCTTCTTTGGGGCAGCCCCTGAGATATTGGAATTCTGCTATCCTGGCTCCCCTGGTCCTTCTCGTCATTAAACGAGACATACCCAGTTCCTGTACCTGTTCTTCATGTTTTAGCCTCCAGGCGCCTAATCCTTCTTTTTGAATGCCCTGTGCAAATCCAGAAAAAATGGATTAATTCACTTATTGGGCTGAAGGTCTTGTGAGAAGCCATCATCCTGGTTGATAAACCATGGTTTAGCGTTCTGGGAAACCCAACCAGTGTGCTTTATGAACAAACCACAGTTAGAACAAACCATGGCCTAGCATAACCAGGGAAGCATTGCAGGCCATGTCAGAGAGATGCTCCGATTCTCTTTCCTTCCTACAGTTTTAAGGCTTTGTGTACTTTCACCAAAAATTGTTCCCGAGAAAGATTAATTGCCGTGTCAAAGAATCAGACCTATTCCTAATTCTGCCTGCAGGTATTTTTACCTGTCAGAGATATGCAAAAAAGAAAAAAGGAAGTACCAAAAAGTTCTTTTTTTTTTTTTAAGCGGAAAAGCATCCTCAGAGCAAAATAAATCCAGCAGGAGGTTTAATTCTGTCCCCCGTTCTTTTCTTTTCGTTTCTTTGTTCCCACTTTCCATGCTCAGGAAAAAGGGTGAAAAACGGTCATTAAGTCGCTTTTTCCAGTGCGGTTGTAACTTTGAATGGTCACTAAACGAAACGTTGTAAGTCCAGGGCCACCTGGGTATTCTTCACGTCCCTCGAAGCAAAGAACACGTTAATCCCATTTTCTTTCCGTCGGGATTATCGCAACATAGAGGAGCCGATAGGGTTTTGCTTGTGAATTATTATTATTATTATTATTATTATTATTATTATTATTATTATTATTATTATTATTATTTTATAATATGCTACACTACGCTTGCTGGGGAATTCTGGGAGTTGAAGTCCCCAAATCTTAAAGTTGTCGAGTTTGGAGACTCCTGCTTTAGAAGGAAGCCTTCACAATGTAGATTTGTTCAACTCCGTGGTAGTTTTTTTGCTCCTCCAACAAATTAACTCCACGGCTCTTCGTGCTCACCCATCCATTGGCAATTTGGAGATAACATCCCCGCCCTGAGAGTTGGGAGGCTGTTGTTGAACATCGTTTTGTTAATGGACCGGAATCGCTCAGTGCGTTTGCAAAAGTTCCAGCTTTCAAACGCTTCAACCTTTCCCATTTTCTGGCCCTGGCGGGTTCATTGGAGCTTTTAATTTGCTCGCTGTTGTTCCACCGCTGTTTTTGTTGTGCTGTAGGCATGGCATGGCAATTTTGGGGCTGCTGCACGTGCGCTCCCTGGATACGTGCAAAAAATGATTCCTTCTTGTTCGATTTTGGAGCTTGGAAGAGCTTCCTCCTTCTTCGTTCAATTCTTCGTTCTTTCTTTTGCGTTCTTCCTCCTTCCGCAAAGGGATCCCGGGCGGGGGGCGAGGGGGGAGAAAGGGCCCAATGTGCGTTTCCAGTTGCACTGGCTTTGTATTTAGGAATAAAAAAAATCTCAGGTAACAGAGCCAGAGGTAGGAATTTATTCTCGAGCTTTCATCTAGCCACATTCTGGGAGACCAATGTAGATCCTGCTTCCTTAAGAAGCTGAAAGGAGAGAAATTACCTAATGATGATGAGGTTATTAAGAAAATTATGGAATGTGCTGAAATGAGTAAATTGACATTTGAAATTAGAGAACAGGAAGTTAAACAATATTATTTGATATGGGATTTGTTTTATCAGTGGATAGATAATAAAGCATGGAGATGAAATATGAAATAAGTTGATGTAAGCTAAAATATGTGAAGTTCTTGAAGTCAAATAAGCTTTGTCACCAATTGGTACTTTGAAGATGGGAATGTTAACCGATCGACACGCTGTCTGTAATTGTTTGAAATGATGATGGTTTTATGTTTTGTTTTTGTTTCAAAATAAAAAAAAATTCAAAAAAAAAAAAGAAAAAAAAGAAGCTGAAGGCGCACTCAGACCAAGTTGGCTCACTCACCGTCTTTTCTCGAGTGAGTCATGGAAATGGGTGGCCCTGGGCTGCTTCTGGGCTGTTCCTGGTGGTCTCCTGCCCCCATTGTACCAGTTTTGATAGAGCCTGGTTTTCGGGCTCAACCAACCTCATTTGCTGAGACCCTCTGTTCATCAAAAAGTCGGAGGGAGGAAGGGAAGGGAAGGGAAGGAGGGAGGAAGGGAGGGAGGGGGGGAGGGAAGGAAGGAAGGAAGGAAGGAAGGAAGGAAGGAAGGAAGGAAGGAAGAAAAAACAAACCAAGTAAAGGAGGAGATGTAAGGAGGAAGGGAGGTAGGATTGAGACGGAAGGAAAGAAGGAAGGAAGGAGGGAGGGAGGGAGGGAGGGAAAGAAGGAAGGAGGGAGGGAGAAACAAGAAAGGAAGGGGATGTAGGGAGGGAGGAAGGAAGGGTTGAGATGGAAGGAAAGAGAATGGAGGAAGGGAGTGAGTGAGGAAGGAATGGAGAAAAGAAGGAAGCAAAGGGGATGGAGGAAGGGGAGAGAGAGGAAGGAAGGAGGGAGGGAGAGAAGGGGGAGGGAGGAAAGAAGGAGAAACAAAGGAAGCAAGGAAGGGATGTAAAAGGGGTAAGGAAGAAGGGAGGGAGAAACAAGCCAAGGAAGGAAGGGGAGTGAATGAGTGAGTGAGTGAGGAAGGAAGGAAGGAAGGAAGGAAGGAAGGAAGGAAGGAAGGAAGGAACGAAGGAGAAACAAACCAAGGAAAGGAGGGAGGGAGGGAGAAACAAACCAAGAAAGGAAGAGGATGTAGGGAGGAAGGAGGGAAGGAAGGAAGGAAGGGTTGAGATGGAAGAAAAGAGAAGAGAGGACGGAAGGGAGTGGGCGAGGAAGGAATGGAGAAAAGAAGGAAGCAAAGAAGGGAATGGAGGGAGGGGAGAGGAAGGAAGGAGGGAGGGAGGGGGAGAAGGGGGAGGGAGGAAAGAAGGAGAAACAAAGGAAGCAAGGAAGGGATGTAAAAAGGTTAAGGAAGGAAGGGGAGGGTGGGAGGGAGGAAGGAAGAAAAGAGGAGGGAGGGAGAAATGAAAGAAGGAAGGGGATGGAGGAAGGGGAGATGGGGGAAGGAGGGAGGAAGGAAGGGGTGAAAGGAAGGAAGGAAGGAAGCAAGGAAGGGGAGGGAGGAAGGAAGGAAGGTATGTAGTTTGGCTTGTTGTGAGTTACGGTTAAGCTACCAGTAGTTCAATCCACACAACACAAGCCCCTTAAAGCCACTCCCTGTCCCCAGGCTCGGCCAGGCCTGAAGGATCCGGACCCCACAGTAAGTCCTAGCTAAGCCGTTTCGTTGCTCAGGCAGCCTCTGCACAACAATGTCATCAACTGACGTTCAGCACTAAATTGGCATTAGATAGAATGAAAGGGGTTGGATGTAGGAACGTCATGATTCCAGGCTTATTCCTCTCTTGACTCCACCCTCCACGCCTTGAGTTAAAAAGTCCCCTGTGGCTTTTTAACTCAAATAGTTGATTGAGTTAAACTCAATTTTAACTCAAATAGTTGATTTCTCCAAACGTTCCTTTGAAATATTTTCTGGGGTTTCGCATCTGATCTGCAGCTGGAACGGTCAGGATGCTCCCGGACTCTGCCCAAACCGTCTGCCCCAGCAAGGGTCAAGCGGCGTGGAGCTGAAGACGTGGGCTGAGGGCAAGAACGGTGCTGGTTTATCTTGCAGGCAGAGAGGAGGGAGGGATCCGCTTAAGGTTCTCCAGCCTGGCTCCTTTCCAGATCTGCTTCGCTGGATTCCCTTTATCTCTCACGGCGACTTTGCAAAAAATGCCCCAATAGCATTTTGAAGACAGTTCTTGGCAGTTCATTACTTCTGCGCAAGAGATAAAGGCGCTCTGGGAAAGCTGGATGGCAAGTAACTAGGTTTGTGTGTGTGTGTGTGTGTGTGTGTGTGAGAGAGAGAGAGAGAGAGAAAGAGAAAGAGATACTGAGAGAGAGAAAGAGAGAGAGAGAATAAAAAGAGTAAAATAAAAAGAAATAAGAGGAGAGAAAAAGAGAAAGAGGGAAAAGAGGAAGAGAGGGAGAAAGAGAATGAGAAAGAGAATGAGAAGAGGAAGAAAGTTTTTAGGGCCGTGCCCTAAAAACTTTTCTTTTCCATCAAGCAGGGCTGGCGTGAAACCCCGCCCCTTTTTTTTAGTCTTTTTTAGCTTTTTAAATTGTCAAATGGGTTTTAGTTTTCGATGTTTTAAATTTTTGGGCCACGGTTATTTAATTCTTTTAATAATTTTAAATTTTGTATTGATATGTGTTTTAGTTCTGGCTGTGCACCGCCCTGAGTCCACTAGGAGAAGGGCGGGATATAAATTGAATAAAATAAAATAAATAAATAAATAAATACATGAGAGGAAGAGGATGAGAGAAAGAGGGAGAGAAAGAGAGACAAAAGGAGAAGAGAGGAGACAGACAAAGAGGGTAAGAGAGAGAAAGAGGAAGAGAGCGGGAGAAAGAGAAAGAGAGAAAGAGAGAGGGGGAAAAAGAGAAGAGAGAAAGAGGGAGAGAGAGAGAGAAAAGAGAAAGAGAGAGAGAGAGAGAGAGAAAGAAAGAGAGGAATGGGAGAGTTTAAGATCCTGCACTAAGGCAGAAAAAAAAACAAATACACAGGAACAAAATAAGTGTTACTAGTAATTGTGGAGGGATTTTGGAGTCCTAGTGGACAACCATTTAAATAGGAGCCAGCCGTGTGCAGCAGCTGCCAAAAAAGCCAACACAGTTCTAGGCTGCATAAACAGAGGGATGGAATCAAGATCATGTGAAGGGTTAATACCACTTTACAAGGCCTTGGTAAGGCCACACTTGGAATACGGCATCCAATTTTGGTCACCACGATGTAAAAAAGACGTGGAGACTCTGGAAAGAGTGCAGAGAAGAGCAACCAAGAGGATTAGGGGACTGGAGGCTAAAACATAGGAAGAACGCTTGCAGGAACTGGGTATGTTTAGCTTAAGGGAAGACCTGATAGCATCTTCCAGTCCTTGAAGGACCGTCACAGGGAAGAGGGGGATTGACTTATTCTCCAAAGCACCCGAGGGTAGGAGAAGCAGCCATGGGTGGAAAATAATCAGAGAGATCCAAGCTGGAAATGAGGAATTTCCCGGCAGGGAGAACAATTAATCAAGGGAGCAGCTTGCCTCCCAGAGTCACGGTTACTCCATCGCTGGAGGTTTTCAAGAAAAGATTGGACAACCCTTTGTCCCGGATGGTATAAGGCAGTGGTGAAATGTAAAATTGGCTACTACCGGTTCTGTGGGCATGGGGCGGGGGGGGGGGGGGTGTAATGTGACTGAGTGGGCGTGGCCAACTTTAAAAAAAAACTTTTAAAACAATTTTTTCTACAACCTCTTTGGCCGAAGAGGTTGCAGAAAAAATGCTTTTAAAAGTTTAAAAAAAAAAAGCCTCTGATGATTGTGCGGCTCAGCTGGGTATGGGGGGGGCAGGGATTTTTGCTACCGGTTCTCCGAACCACCCGCCGCCATCGCTACCGGATCGGGCAATCCGGTCCGAACCGGGAGTATTTCACTCCTGGTATAAGGACACCTGCCTTGGGCAGTGGGCTGGATTAGGAGACCTCCAAGGCAGCGGTGAAATCCTCTGAAGTCTGCTACCGGTTCTGTGAGTCTGCTACCGAGCGCACGCTTTGCGCGCCTGAGGCACACCCGCGCAGCGCTAAAAAAGGAACATTTTGAAGCCTTCTGAGTCTGCAGAGGTAAGTAGAACGGCGAGGGGGGAGCGGAGAATCCACTGTGCCACGCGATTTATTAGACTAGCTAGAAAGTAGAAAATCCGACGATTCTAGCTAACATAAATTGTGCATCAGAGCTGATCGTCGCCCAGCTGATCGTTGGAAATACCGGTTCGCCTGAACTGGTAGCATTTTTTTTTTTACTACCAGTTCAGGAGAACCGGTCCGAACCGGTAGCATTTCACCCCTGCTCCAAGGTCAGGGGTGAAATGCTCCCGGATCGGACCGGATCGCCTGATCCGGTAGCGATCTTGGCCGGTGGTTCGGCGATCTGGTAGCGATGGTGGAGCAAAGCTCCGCCTCCCCCCCAGGTGTCATTACTTCCTGGTTTTATCCAGGAAGTGTTTCTTACCTTCTGCGCACAGCGCATGCACTTCCAAACTGGTAAGGAAGGTAAGTAGATTTCACCCCTGTCCAAGATCCCTTCTATGTCCCTTCTATGTCTAATCACAGTTCTATGATTCTATGTATCTCAGCCATATTCAAAAGGCTGGATCTTGGCTGATCCATAAATGCAGTTTTAACACGCAAACATTCAGGCGAAAGAAGTCAAAACAGCTCTGCATTTCATCTGACTGGATGAATATAATTTATTGGGTTTTAGAATCGCATCCAAGTTACAGGTGTAAAAAATAATAATCATCACAAACAGCCAGTATAAACGTGTAAAATAATACAAAAATAAAGGTAGAAGTACTTTTATATATTTACGGAATCAAGTTGTGGTAATAAATACAGGTAAGCCCAAAAGCTTCAATCACACGTTTTCAGTTTAACTGAAGTTACAGTAGAGTTTTTGTAAAAAATAACACATTTGACAAGAGTCTTGCAAACGTGGTGAAAACTAGTATGAAACTTTCCATTTTGGCACCGGGTTAAAAAGAAAAGAAAAAAGAGAGACAACGGTTAGCGGAGTCGGTCACAACAGGGCACAAAAACAGTTTCTTACTAGTTTTCTGAGGTACGTTTTTAATCATTCTAAAAGTAGATTTAGCAATGCAGTTTCTAACAAACTCACAGTTTTATGTCTTATCCTTCCCCTAATCCCCTAACAACCCGGAGGGGATTCGAGAGCTTATCGGCTGTGCAAAATTCAGGAAAAATAATAATAAAAAAATTTTAAGAAGACAATTTCGGGCGCGCTTAAGGCCCCCCACTTGATGCTGCTGAAAATAGAAAGGGGGCTTGGGTCGAAAAAAAAGGAAGTGGGGTCTGGAAGGTGACGGTGACAGACGTGTTTGAGGAGGTACCCTGGTGTCACCCCAAATGCCTCGCAGCATCAGTGTCATTTCATCCAGCGGAAAGCTTGCCCCGTCCGCCGTAACGAACGGCAGAGGAGGCCCAACCCAAAGTCAACCTTCTCCAGATGTTTTCCCCGTTTTTATTCCAGCAGCAAAGTTGGGGGGCCATAAGCGTGCCGCTCTCTCTCAAGTTTGCAATCTGCCCACCCCCCACCCCACCCTCCCCGTATAACTTCAGCGACTTCTGACCACACTCAACCTCATGTCGATAGGAAACATCATCACACAAAACGGGCTACATGGGAAGTCAGCAAGCACGGAAACTCCTTGAGGACTCGACTGTGGCCTTTCCGCCGACGGAAAGGACCCCAAAAAATCTCGGGGAGCCGCGGTAACCCGAGAAAGCCTTTAATGGCACTTTGGATGGGGGAGTGTTCACGGCTCCAGAGGGGCCGCTTTTTCAGTTTGTGTATGTGTGTGTGTGTGTGTGTGTTTTTCTACAGCAGGCTAATTTTCTTTGCCACCCCTCCCCGATTAAATGTCTATCAGCCCTGCCATTCCTCTTCCCCTTAAAATATATATTTCTCTCTCTATATATATATATAATAAAATAAACAAAATTAGTTCCCCCCTTCATAAAAATGCTGTCGGTCTGTTGAAGCAATTCCTAACGGGGGGGGGAACCCCCCCCCCGGGCAATGACTTCAAATTCCCGACAGGATCAAGTATTTCTCCGTTTATTATTTATTTCAGTCCTCAAAGAGTTTGGAGATTTCATTCTTTAAAAGAACACCAAACAGAGCCTAACTATATATCTGTGCTAAATATGCTTTGCTAAGTTCAGAGTCCTTCCACCAAATGGTTTTTTTTTTTTTTCCTCCCCTTCAAAAGAGGGGGCGAGAATTAAGGGCCGTGACGTCATCCAGGTGTCCAGATCGTCGGCGTTTTATTTGTCGGCGCCGCAAAAAAAAAAAAAAAAGGCACTGGTATGTCTCGGACAGGACCCTCATCATCACAGTTTTAGAAATTCCTTCTCGCCCTATCTTACCCGGTTTAGGGGGAAAAAAACCCCACAATCGTAAATCACAGTTCCAAGATCAACCGAGTTGAGGTAATGAGACAAAAAAAATAATAATAAAAAGATCCCTACCCAAAAAGAGAGAATTATTCACGTAGTACCGAGATGGTGGAAGGTCTTGAATCTAAAAATACGGTGATTTTTGTTTTAATATCCTTCTATTCTGCATGCAGTACAAAATACATCCTTCTCTACCTTATCTTCGCTTCCAGCTTCTGCTAAATGGCTGACTCGGCTGCGCAAAAAGCCGGCTTGCTTTTTTGCACGACTTAACGCAACGCACAACACAGAAAGGGTTTGCCAATGGGACTCCCGGAGATGCATGAGGAGGAAACCTATTCTGCACCCTGAAAAAAAATCTCTCATTCTGTCCCGCAGAGCTGTTCTGAAAAGCACTGTGCGCGGGCTGCTCATGGGCGTGAATTTTGGAGCAGCCAGACACAACGGTGGACGCTGTTGTGTTGGCTTCACACCTACATGGTTTATGTGGGCAAAAGACTGTGTTTAATCAGTGGTGGTTTTCAGCCGGTTCGGGTCGGTTCAGACCGGTTCGGGAGTACCGATAGCGGAGATTGCAGGTGAGATCGCAGCTTTGCTGGCTAGGGGATTCTGGGAGTTGAAGCCCACTCATCTTCAAGTCCCCAAGCTTGAAAAAACACAGCCTTGGAGAATTTGTTTTTCTGTGCGTTTGAGTTCAGCAGAGCTTTTAACGTCACAAACCTAATTCATTCGTAACAATTGCACTTAAAACCTACTCACTCTCCTTACCAACGCGGAAGCGGAGACAAACCAGGCTTATAAGCTGCCTTTGTCTCCGCTTCCAGATGCTGGGTAGCAACATCTGGTTGTTACCCAGATGTTATTTCTAAGGTATATTCTAAGGTTATTTCTAAGATATATATCTATATGGCTTCGCGGATCGTTAGACAAACTATGCTAAGCAAAAAAAACAACAACCACCCAGGAGCCTTCCGTAAATGTGGCCGGATGGGCAAATATTCTCCACCGGCGTTCCCTAGGAAGCGCTGGAGAAGCCGAAGGGTGTTTTCAGAATCACCATCTCTCATTGGATTAATTTCACCTTTCTGGATGTGTCCCAGTTTGGAGAGATATAATTCAGGCGGGATAAATCTGGAATTGCAATGCATTTTGTGCTAAAACCTGCATTTCCTGGGGGAAATGGTGAGAATCACCTTAAAACCCGCAGGACAACCATCCCATCTCCCAAAAAAAACACCTGGTCTGTTCACCTGTGACAGCCACGTTGCTCCTCCTTAAACAATTCCTAGCTACGTTATTCCTACCAGGCACTATCAGTTACATCTGAAGAATTAACTAGGTTACAACCATGCATAGATAAAATTCACAATTCTCATAAGGACACTCTATTCGTCTTAAAAGGGGGGGGGCATCAGGCACCCCATGGAAAGCTTCGCGCGTGGATTTTAACCAGGAACCGCCAAGCTTTCCGTTTGAAGGAAACCTCTGTATTCCTTGCAGACGTCCTACGGAACTAAAAATTAAGAAGCCACCATAAAGTATTCCAAAAGCTTGTCTGTTCTAGATCAACCTGGCCTCTATTTCCAAGGGGGGGGAAAAAAAAGAATGAATTAATCGACCTAAGAGGTAAATATCAAACGGCACCGAGGATTTTTTTTTCTTTGCAAAACATTTGAGGCATCGTTTCTCGGCCTGAAATGGATCGGCGCGTTTCTTGTTACAACACAGCTCGCATTTTAATATGTAGCTGGCATTTCTTTAGAAGGGGGTTATCGAGAATTAGGACACTGGCTGCCAATCTCACTGGGTTACTTAGAAGCAGCTTCATGGAATACTTTGGGGGGGGGAATAATTCAAAGGCAGATGCTATTTTGGGGGCAGCCTGCAAAAATATTTACGTCCCCCCCCAGTTTTTGTTTTTAAGAGCAATTTAGAAATTGGAACGTGTTAATTTCGAGCATTCTTTAAGAATGCTCCACTGCTTATTGTAGAAACAGACTCTATTTTGTACTTATCATCACATTGTTACTTGTGGGTTTGGGGCAGCTGCCTAGGAATATTAGTGTTCCTCCATTTCTCGTTTTAGGAACGTCATCTAAGCTGCCATGTTGGTTAGTAGTAGTCCTTAAGAACAGCTTTGTCCCCTCGTTTGTCCCTTGAGGAACATCTCCCAAAAACCTCAAATATTTTTGTCCCCTATTTCTCACTGCATGTTGGTTAGCAGTGGTTCATAGGAACGAAAGTATTTGCCCGTTTCTTGGTTTAAGAACACCAACCAAGCCACCATGTTGGTCATTACCGTATCTGGTTAAAAAGAGGCATGTTCCCCCACTTCTCGCTTTAGGAACATCTTCAAACCATCATATGTTGGTTTGAGGCACTCAAGATCACTTCTCGGTTTGGGAACACCAGACCATCATGTTGGTTAGTAGCAGCTCTTAAGGACAGTTGTGCTTGCTCCCTCAGTTCTCACTTTAGGATTATCTTCAAACCATCATATGTTGGTTTGAGGCACTGCCGGGATCATTTGTGTTCCCCCATTTCTCGCTTTGGGAACATCTTCAAACCATCATATGTTGGTTTGAGGCACTGTCAGGATCACTTGTGTTCCCTCAAATCTCGCTTTAGGAACACCACCAAGCTACCATGTTGGTAAGTAGCTGTCCTTAAGGACAGGAATGTTCCCCCATTTCTTGCTTTGGGAACATCTTCAAACACCACAACATGTTGGTTTGGAGCAAATGTTAACCGTGTTCCCCCATTTCTCGCTTTGGGAACAACACCATGTTAGTTAGTAGCAGCTCTTAAGGACAGTTGTGTTCCTTCATTTTTCACTTTAGGATTATCTTCAAACCATCATATGTTGGTTTGAGGCACCGCCGGGATCATTTGTGTTTCCTCATTTCTCGCTTTGGGAACATCTTCAAACCATCATACGTTGGTTTGAGGCACTGTCAGGATCACTTGCGTTCCCTCATTTCTCACTTTGGGAACACCATCAGACCATCATATTGGTTAGTAGCAGCTCGTAAGGACAGTTGCGTTTCCTCAGTTCTCACTTTAGGAACATCTTCAAACCCTCAAATGTTGGTCTGGAGCAGATCTAAAGATCATTTGTGTTCTCTCATTTCTCGCTTTGGGAACACTACCAGACCATCACGTTGGTTAGTAGCAGTCCTTAAGAACAAATATGTTCCCAGTTTTTTGCTTTAGGAACATCTTCAAACCATCATTTGTTGGTTTGAGGCACCATCAAGATCATTAGTGTTCCCTCATTTCTCACTTTGGGAACATCTTCAAAACATCATATGTTGGTTTGAGGCACTGTCAGGATCATTTGTGTTCCCCCATTTCTCGCTTTGGGAACATCTTCAACCCATCATATGTTGGTTTGAGGCACTGTCAGGATCATTTGTGTTCCCCCCATTTCTCGCTTTGGGAACATCTTCAAACCATCATATGTTGGTTTGAGGCACTGTCAAGATCATTTGTGTTCCCCCATTTCTCGCTTTAGGAACATCTTCAAACCATCATATGTTGGTTTGAGGCACTGTCAGAATCACTTGTGTTCCCTCATTTCTTGGTTTGGGAACACCATCAAACAACCATGTTGGTTAGTAGCACCTCTTAGGGACATATATGTTCCCTCAGTTCTCACTTTAGGAACATCTTCAAACCCTCAAATGTTGGTCTGGAGCAGATCTAAAGACCATTTGTGTTCTCTCATTTCTCGCTTTGGGAACACCACCAGACCATCATGTGGGTTAGTAGCAGTTCTTAAGAACAAATATGTTCCCATTTTTTTGCTTTAGGAACATCTTGAAACCATCATATGTTGGTTTGAGGCACCATAAGGATCACTTGTATTCTCTCATTTCTTGCTTTTGGGAACATCTTCAAACCATCATATGTTAGTTTGAGGCACTGTCAACATCATTTGTGTTCTCCAATTTCTCACATTGGGAAAACCATCAAACCACCATGTTGGTTAGTAGCAGCTCTTAGGAACAGATGTGGCTCCTTAGTTCCCGTTTTGGGAACATCTTCAAACCATGAGATGTTGGTTTGAGGCACCGTCAGGATCACTTGTGTTCCCTCATTTCTCGCTTTAGGAACATCACCAAACCATGATGTTGGTTAGCAGCAGTCCCTAAGGACAAGTATGCCCCCCCCCCCAATTCTCGTTTTAGGGACATCTTCAAACCATGACATGTTGGTTTGGGGCACTGTCAAGATTATTTGCGCTCCCACATTTTTCATTTTAGGAACATCTTCAAATCATGATATGTTGGTTTGAGGCACCGTCAAGATCACTCGTGTTCCCCCATTTCTCGCTTTGGGAACACCACCAAACCGCCATGTTGGTTAGGAGCAGCCTTTAAAAATAGGCACGTTCCTTCATTTCTCGCTTTAGGAACATCTTCAAACCACGATAGGTCGGTTTGGGGCAGCTCTTAAGATCATTTACATTTCGCTTTGGGGTTATGGCCCGAAATCAGAGGCCTTTTCAGATGCGTTTCCCTCAGGAATAAAGCACAGACCCCTATTATGTCGGTCACTTAAACCTAAGCAAAAGCGTTTTGGGAAAAAAAACGTCAGAAAAAAAAAAAAGCAACGTGAAGGACCATCTCGACGATGCAGGAAATAAAGCTTAGTATACCCCTACATCGCTTTTCCATGATTACTCGACAACAAATTTGGAAATATCCCACAAATATTACTGGGACCGTTATCACATTTTAAGGTGCCAGGCTAATGTGAATGCAACTTAAATATTTTTTTTTTTTAAACCAGCTTTTGTAAAGCTAGCCAAGATGAAACAACGATGTTTTCTTGCTGACAAATTAATTTTCAGAATGTAAAGAAGATCCCTGGGATTTTTTCTGTACCGCAGGTGGCTCCCGGCTTAGGTCTTCTGCTCGAAGAGATCGTGGTATTCTTGGTCGTCCAACTCTCTGTTGTACTTTTCAATCTCTCGGTTCGCCTCTTCCAGGTAATCGTTCATGAACTGGTCCATTACTGGGATGAAACCGTTAAGGAGAAGAAGAAGAAGAAGAAGAAGAAGGAAAAACAAAAAACAAAACAAAAACAGGATTTCCGGGAAGAACTTGAGAAACGACTCCTAAACTGAAACCCTCATAAATATGAATCAACTGTCAAGCATCCCGAATGTAAATCACGTGACCGCGGGGAGGCTGCAATGGTCATAAGTGTGAAAAACGGTCGTAAGTCCCTATTTTCAGTGCTGTTGTAACTTCAAACGCTCAGTAAATGAACTGTTGTAAGTGGAGGACTACCTGTAGTGTTCGGCTTACGACCATAATTGAGCCCCCAGTTTGGGCCAATCACCAGGAGACGGTGTATTTTAGTCCCGCCTCAGGCATGAAAGCCAGTTGGGTGACTTTGGACCAATCACCAGGAGACGGTGAATTCTAGTCCCGCCTTAGGCATGAAAGCCAGTTGGGTAACTTTCGGCCAATCACCAGGAGACGGTGAATTCTAGTCCCGCCTTAGGCATGAAAGCCAGTTGGGTAACTTTCGGCCAATCACCAGGAGACGGTGAATTCTAGTCCCGCCTTAGGCATGAAAGCCAACTGGGTGACTTTGGGCCAATCATCAGGAGACGGTGAATTCTAGTCCCGCCTTAGGCATGAAAGCCAGTTGGGTAACTTTCGGCCAATCACCAGGAGACGGTGAATTCTAGTCCCGCCTTAGGCATGAAAGCCAACTGGGTGACTTTGGGCCAATCATCAGGAGACGGTGAATTCTAGTCCCGCCTTAGGCATGAAAGCCAGTTGGGTAACTTTCGGCCAATCACCAGGAGACGGTGAATTCTAGTCCCGCCTTAGGCATGAAAGCCAACTGGGTGACTTTGGGCCAATCACCAGGAGACGGTGAATTCTAGTCCCGCCTTAGGCATGAAAGCCAACTGGGTGACTTTGGGCCAATCATCAGGAGACGGTGAATTCTAGTCCCGCCTTAGGCATGAAAGCCAGTTGGGTAACTTTCGGCCAATCATCAGGAGACGGTGAATTCTAGTCCCGCCTTAGGCATGAAAGCCAACTGGGTGACTTTGGGCCAATCACCAGGAAACGGTGAGTTCTAGTCCTGCTTTAGGTGTGAAAGCCGACAGGATAATTTTGTGCCAATCCTTCTCTTTCAGCCCAACCCACCTCTCACAAGTGTTGTGGGGAAAACAGGAGGAGGAAAGAGCATTAGGCATGTTCATCAAATTAAGTTATTGATAAAAAAATCAATAAAGGTGAGATATAAATAAAATAAAGGCATAAATGAATGAAGGCTGCAAAACACACTACGTAGAACAAAAGATACGTGGGTGGTAATCCATCTTGTCGCCAAAGAAATTCACAAACTGAGTCCCGTTGTAGAAGTAGCCAGCTGGAAGTGGATCGAGGTGCCTTTTTACCTGGAATTCAGAGAGAGAAATATTGCTATGGGTGGCACCCATAAAACACACTCCCACTGCAAGTCCCTAAATGTATATTTTAAATTTTTTAAATTTGCATAATTTTAATATCCTGTTTCCCCGAAAATAAGTCCCAACCGGAAAATAAGCCCTAGCATGATTTTTCAGGATGCTAGTAATATAAGCCCTACCCTAAAAATAAGCCCCAGTTAAGATTGTCAGCAGACGGAGGCGTTTAGTACTGTATTTCCCCCAAAAATAAGACCTAACCGGAAAATAAGCCCTAATGCATCTTTTAGAGCAAAAATTAATATAAGACCCAGTCTTATTTTGGGGGAAATATAGTATTTTAACATATTTTAATTATTTTTCTATTTGTTCTATAGTCAGTAAGCCGTCCAGAGTTGCCTTATAGGGAAGATAGCCAGCCATAAAAACTTTAATAAATAAAAATATAAATAAATTAGGATCACGGGTGAAGCAAGCTTGTCTAGAAACGGAATCTTGTGACTCCCAACAACACACACGAAAACAGTCCCTTAGTACTAGCCCCAGCAGAAAAGGCCAAGTAGAGATAGTCCTCGACTTACGGCCAAAATTGAGCCCAACATTTCTGTTGCTAAGTGTAAGCATTTGTTAAAGTGAGTTTTGCCCCATTTTACGACCTTTTCTGCCACAGTTGTTAAGTGAACACAGCAGTTGTTTGGTTAATAACTCCGTTGTTATGTGAATCTGGCTTCCACATTGATTTTGCTTGTCAGAAGGTTACCAAAAAATGGAATTAATGTGATCCCGGGACACTGGAACTGTCTTAAACATGAGAATTTTTTTTTTTTTTTTAAGAAAATTGACATTTGAAATTAGAGAACAGGAAGATAAACAATATTATTTGATATGGGATTTGTTTTATCAATGGACAGATAATAAATCATGGAACTGAAGTATGAAATATGGGGTTGAGGTAAAGATAAAATATCTGATGTTTTTTTTTTCTATAAAAGATACACGTTTTTGTTATAAATTGGTATTTTAGAAATGGATTTATGCACAAGAGAATACGAACCGTTCGACTCACTGTCTGTAAATGTTTGGAATGATGATGGTTTTATGTTTTTTTTTTTTTTTAAAATAAACACGAGAATTTTGTGTTTATTGTGCAATGGTCGTAAGTGTGAAAAACGGTCGTTAAGTCGCTTTTTTCAGTGCCGTGGTAACTTCGAACGGTCACTGAGTTGTAAGTCGAAGACTAGCTGTACACGACTCTTAGAAACAGATTAACAGAGTTGGGAGGGACCTTGTAGGTCATCTACTCCAACCCCCCTTCCGAGGAGACCCTACTCGGAGGAAAAGCATGTGCAAACTGCAAATGTTCAGCAAAGGGAGAGAGAGCATTCTGCCTTTTGGTTTAGCAGATTAAATTAAATAATAAATAGAGACGGAAGGGACGAGAGTAGACAAAACAACAGCCCATCCATGGAGTCGTGACTCCAGTCGAGATGAAGACGTGACTGTCTTCCTTATGTCTTTTATCAGCTTTTATCTACTTTATATTCCAAAGCACCAGAAGGCAGGGCAAGGAACAACGGATGGAAACTAATCAAGGAGAGAAGCAACCTGGAATTAAGGAGAAACTTCCTACCAGTGAGGACAATTAACCCGTGGAACAGCTCGCCACCAGAAGTTGTGGGTGCTCCATCACTGGAAGTTTTCAAGAAGAGACTGGACGGCCACTTGTCTCAAATAGTCTAGGGCAGTGATGGCTAATCCTTTTGCCCTCGCGTGCCAAAAATGGGGGGAGCGCAGGGGGCGGGGGGTCACACGTGCGTGTGTCCACACCCTAATTCAATGCCCCCCAGGTATGTGTGCACGAACCCCCTGCGCTCCCCTGCACATGCGCGCATGAGCCCCCGTGCCTCATTTTGGGCAGGAAATGGTCCGTTTTCAGACTTCCGGTAGGCCCATTTTTCGTCCTCCCAAGACGCTTTCTTGGAGCCTGGGGAGGGTAAAAGCGGCCTTCCCCGCCCCCCCTAGAATCCCTCCGGAGGCCAGAAATGGCCTGTTTCCCGACTTCTGGTGGGCCCGGAAGGCCTGTTTTTCACCCTCCCCAAGCTCCAGAATCTTTCCTGGAGCCTGGGGAGGGCGAAAACTGCCTCCCCCACCCCACAGAGGCCCTCTGGAGGCTGAAAACATCCTCCCAGAGCCTCCGCGTGAACCCTGTCGTCACCTGGCATCCAAAACTGGCCACGCGGAGACTCTTAGGCGGGGAGGGGTGGTGTGGGCGGGGCCAGCCGAAAATCAGGGAGCTAAGCTAGGACAACGGCTCGCGTGCCCGCAGATATGGCTACGCGTGCCACCTGTGGCACATGTGCTATAGGTTCGCCATCACGGGTCTAGGGTCTCCTGCTTGAGCAAGTGGCTGGACTAGAAGACCTCCAAGATCCCTTCCAGCTCTATTCTGATGGGTTGATTGATCAGCTCGGCTTACTCAGCTGCTCCTACCCAGAAGCCATTTTAGTTTAGTTTAGTTTATTGGATTTAGTTTATTGGATTTATATACCGCCCTACTCCCGAAGGACTCAGAGTGGTGAACAGCCACAGAATAAAATACATAAATACAAAAATTTAAAATAGAATAAAAACAAATTAAATAATTTGGCGGAAACAAATTTAAAATACCCAATAATTTAAAAACCAAATTAAAATTTACATTTAAAAAGGGAAAAGATTTTGCTCACTTACGTGAATGTTCTTGATCTCCTGGGATGTCAACATGCCCCGAGTCTTCAGAGCTTTTCGTTGTGGTTTCTGTGTTTGGGTGAGACAAAGGAAAAGCCAGTTTAGCTTATTTAAAATCCACATGAAGAACTAAAAAAACCCCACAAAAACCATCCACCAAACAAACCACCATCCACCAAACAAACCATCATCCACCAAACAAACCATCATCCACCAAACGGATGCTCAGGGGTCCCAACAGTTTCTGCCCTTAGAATAACGACCCATGATATGTGGATGGAAAGAGGAAGAATTTTTGGAAAGAAAAATTTAGAATGCTTACAAGGCACAAACATGAAATTCAATAAGGACATAGGTAGTCCTCAAGTTATAACCATTCATTTAGTGACCGTTTCAAGTTACAATGGCATTGAAAGGCGGGACAAGAAGCAGCAGATGGAAACCAACCTAGAACTAAGGAGAAATTTCTTGACTGTGAGAACAATTACAGGTAGTCCTCGACTTACGGCAGCTCATTTAGTGACCGTTTGAAGTTACAACAGCACTGGAAAAAAGTGACTTATGAACGTTTTTCACTCTGACGATCGTTGGAACCATTTCCATGGTCACGTGATCAAAATTTGGACGCTTGGCAACGGACTCGTATTTATGACGGTCGCAATGTCCTTGTTGGGGGGGAGTCACATGATCCCCTTTTACGACGTTCTGACAAGCAAAGTCATTGGGGAAGCCAGATTCACTTAACAACCAGGTTACTGACTTAACAACTGCAGTGATTCATTTAGCAACTGCGCTTTAAACTGTATTTTATTCCAATTTCATTTTAAATCGTATTTTATTCCAATTTCATTTTAAATTGTATTTTATTCCGATTTCATTTTAAATCGTATTTTATTCCAATTTCATTTTAAATCACATTTTATTCCAATTTCATTTTAAATCGTATTTTATTCCAATTCCATTTTAAATCGTATTTTCTCAGATTTTAGTAATCATTTGTGTCTGGAACTCTGCACTTTGATATGGTCCAAGGGCTAATCAATAAAATAAAACTCCACCAAACTCCACTGCGACAAGAAAAGTCGTAAAATGGGGGCAAAACTCAACCAATGCCTCACTTAGCGACATAAATTTTGGGCACCTTTATGGTTGTTAAAAGTCGAGAACTTTTCAGCGTTGTATGCTAGCTAAAGTAGCTTTGTGCCCAGCTTGAAGTCACCTGGCGTGTTGGAAGCCCACCGGATGTGACCCTGATATTCAAGGTCGACAACATTCCTACCACTATTTTACTGGGGGGGGACGACGACGTAACACGAGGACTGTGACCACCAAATATCCAGACTCAAATCTCGAAAGCCACCGTGGAAACTTGGACGGCAATTATCTCGGAGAAGACTGTGAGACTGGGATAGCGTTGGCGCCAGGAGTGGTGGGCCGCTCCTAATCCAGATATGTTTAATTTAATATCTGACCTAGCACAAGGCTTTCGGCTTTGATCTCTTAAATCTGGAGGCCGCTCAACTGGATTTGACCCAATCACGGCAGGTGCCAATACTGGAAATATAAATGGGGGCCGGTGGATCCTCCTAACTGTAACCTCTTGCAAATCTGACATCGTATTGCGACGGAATGCCACCCCCCCCCCCCCAGACACTCTCAAAAATGTTCTCTGGATCCCTGCCTGAAATTCAGCATCTCGAGGACAGTGCTGCCTAATGGTTAAACAGATCTAGATATCCGGCCAGAGGCTTAGCCACTCTAGTAACTGCTCGTATACGATTTAATTTTATTCACAATTTTTATGCCTCGCGAGGGCTGGGTTTTTTTTTTTAAATGGTTCTCACTGCTGTTCGCCGTGTTTTATGCTGGGTTTTTTTTGTGTGTGTAAGTTTTTATATTTCGATATACCTTTTCATATGCTCTGGTGTGCAATGGGTGGAAACTCATCAAGGGGAGAAGCAACTTCCACCTCTCTTGTTCTGTTCTGTTCTGTTCTGTTCTGTTCTGTTCTATTCTATTCTATTCCATTCCATATTTTCCATTCCATTCCATTCCATATTTTCTATTTTATTCTATTCTATTCTATTCTATTCTATTCTATTCTATTCTATTCTATTCTATTCTATTCTATTCTATTCTATTCCATTCCATTCCATTCCATATTTTCCATTCCATTCCATTCCATTCCATATTTTCTATTCTATTCTATTCTATTCTATTCTATTCTATTCTATTCTACTCTATTCTATTCTATTCTATTTCTATTCTATTCTATTCCATTCCATATTTTCCATTCCATTCCATTCCATATTTTCTATTCTATTCTATTCTATTCTATTCTATTCTATTCTATTCTATTCTATTCTATTCTATTCTATTCTATTCTATTCCATTCCATATTTTCCATTCCATTCCATTCCATTCCATTCCATATTTTCTGTTCTGTTCTATTCTATTCTATTCTATTCTATTCTATTCTATTCTATTCTATTCTATTCTATTCTATTCTACTCTACTCTATTCTATTCCATTCCATATTTTCTATTCTATTCTATTCTATTCTATTCTATTCTATTCTATTCTATTCTATTCTATTCTATTCTACTCTATTCTATTCCATTCCATATTTTCTATTCTATTCTATTCTATTCTATTCTATTCTATTCTATTCTATTCTATTCTATTCTATTCTACTCTACTCTACTGTACTCTACTCTACTCTACTCTATTCCATTCCATTCCATTCCATTCCATATTTTCTATTCTATTCTATTCTATTCTATTCTATTCTATTCTATTCTATTCTATTCTATTGATACACCTTTCATATGCTCTGGTGTGCAATGGGTGGAAACTAATCAAGGAGAGAAGCAACTTAAAACAAAGGAGAAATTTCCTGACAGTTAGAACAATTCATCAGTGGAACAACTTGCCTCCAGAAGTTGTGAATGCTCCAACACTGGAAGTTTTTAAGAAGAGATTGGACAACCATTTGTCTGAAGTGGTGTAGGGTTACCTGCCTAAGCAGGGGGTTGGACTAGAAGACCTCCAAGGTCCCTTCCAATTTGTTGTTCTGTTCTGTTCTATTCTGTTCTATTCTGTTCTATTCTATTCCAATGATACACATTTCATATGCTGTTTTTTTGTTAGGTTTTTATGTATTAACGCTGTATTTTTGTTATAGGGGTTTCATTGCCAACTGCGTCTCATCCAGGATTGTGGTTGGCTTAAACCAACTAACGTTTTTTTTCCTCCGTTGAAGAATTCATATCGTGAGAAGAGGAAGGAAAATGTTTTATAAATGACAACCGAGAGACTGAGGCTTTACATTTGACAGCCTGATACATTTTTAAACGATTTGGCACGTATATCAAAGAGCCAGAAATCAAGCATTACATCTGATGAAATGTCCCGGAGATCGATTTCCATGCGATGTTCAGAACCGATCCGCATTAATTAGGTGAATCACAGATGCGGGATTGTGAGGCGGTTTATGAATTTTAAGATGCTTTTTAAATGTCAAGCTTCCGAAAAATCTCTTTAATGTGCGAAACATAGCTAGACTGTGTGGGTTTGAATTTTAAGTTATGTGTGTGTATGCACGCACAGAAATGCAGATAATGGACTTTCTGCTTTGCTCCTTTGCTTATAAGAACTATGCCCGTTTTCAATCCTTAATACAATCTAATATATGAAATATTTCTGCACTTCAACGTCTACTCTCCAAAGCAACAGAGGGCAGGAGAAGAAGCAACGGATGGAAACTCATCAAGGAGAGAAGCAACCTGGAATTAAGAAGAAATTTCCTGAAAGTTAGAACAATTAACCTGTGGAACTGCTTGCCTCCAGAAGTTGTGGGTGCTTCATCCCTGGAAGTTTTTAAGAAGAGGCTGGACAGCCATTAATACAGAATGGTAGAGAGTCTCCTGCCTGAGCATGCGGGTTGGACTAGAAGACCTCCGAGGTCCCTTCCAATTCTGTTATTCTATTAACACTAAGAGTTAAGAAGCACATGGTATGTGCTTCAGACACATGCACATACATGTCTGTGTATGTTTATGTCTATACATATACACACACAGATACAAATACACATACAGGCAGTCCTTGACTTACAACGGCTTGTTTAGTGACCGTTCAGAGTTACAACGGTACTGAAAAAAAGGACTTATGACCATTTTTCACACTTACGACGGCTTAGTGGGGTGGTGGTGGTAATATGACTGAGTGGGCGTGGCCAACTTTTTTTTTTTTTTACTTTTAAAACCATTTTTTTTACAACCTCTTCGGTTGTAAAAAAAAATGCTTTTAAAAGCCTCTGACGATCCCAGCTCAGCCGTGCGATCATCAGAGGCTTTTTTTTTTAACTTTTAAAAGCATTTTTTCGGCCGAAGAGGTTGTAGAAAAAATGCTTTTAAAATTTTTTTAAAAAGCCTCTGATGATTGCAAGGCTCAGCTGTGCATGGGGAGGGGCAGGGATTTTTGCTACTGGTTCTCTGAACCACCTGCCTCCATCGCTACCAGATCGGGCGATCTGGTCCGAACCGGGAGCATTTCACCCCTGCCCAGAACCAATCTCACTAACTAGTAATTATCCAAGCACTTCTACTTGGTTTTATATATATATATATATAAAAGAAAAGTCGGAAGGTCACAGTGAAAGAATTCCAGCTACTGCTGTGTTTGAAAAGCCCTATTTATAGAATTTCGTCTTCAGACTTTTTTCTGCCTTTTTTTTTTTCCTCCTCTGGTCCACCCTACGGAACTGGTTGCCCGGTTCTCTTTCTGCGTACAGCCTCTCTTGCCATCTGTCCCTTATCTCTGCAAAGGTCGGATCTGCTGTCTAGTTGGTGGTTTTGTGAGTTGGTGAGAACTTAACTCTCCGTGACTTTCGCCTGCCACCGGGCACCCGGTCGTCGGGAGAACCGAGATTAGCTCACCCCGACAGATGTCTCGAAGCCCACGAGAAAAGCAGAAGGGCGCCAGGGTTTGGTGACAGCGGGAAAAGTTGAAGTCGCCGTGGCTCTGTTGTTGCTGTTCTCGAGACGAGGAGCGCATGCAAATTATCTTTATGTAACAGATTTCTCTTGAGCCACATTTGCAAATAAAATTCAAGAATCCTTAATCCGGGTAAGATCGCTTCTCAAAGTCAGTTTGCAATGACAGCAGGGGTATCAAAGCAGATGTTCCAGTCAGGAGCTCCGACGGTGAAAATCAGTCTGCGCTGAAATTTCATAACCTAATGCAGGGATGGCTAACCCTTTTTGCCATCGCGTGCCAGGAGCGGGGTGGGGGGGTTCGCGCGCGTGCGTGCTCACACCCATAATTCTATGTGACCAGTCCCTGCGCACGTGCGCGCAACCCCCCCTCCCTCTCCCCGCATGCGATGGTATGGTAGGCCCATTTTTTGCTCTCCCCTGCCTCCAGAGCCTTTCTAGGAGTCTGGGGAGGGCGAAAACGGCCTTCCCCACCCTCTGGAGGCCCTCCGGAGGCCGGAAACAGCCCGTTTGCCAACTTCCGGTGGGACCAGAAGGCCTGTTTTTTGCTCTCCAGAGCCTTTCTAGGAGTCTGGGGAGGGCGAAAACGGCCTTCCCCTCCCTCTGGAGGCCCTCCAGAGGCCGGAAACAGCCCGTTTGCCAACTTCCGGTGGGACCAGAAGGCCCGTTTTTTGCTCTCCAGAGCCTTTCTAGGAGTCCCTCTAGGAGGGCGAAAACGGCCTTCCCCACCCTCTGGAGGCCCTCCGGAGGCCGGAAACAGCCTGTTTGCCAACTTCCGGTGGGACCAGAAGGCCCGTTTTTTGCTCTCCAGAGCCTTTCTAGGAGTCTGGGGAGGGCGAAAACGGCCTTCCCCCCGCCCCCCGGAGGCCAAAAACAGCCCATTTGCCAACTTCCAGTCCCACTGGAAGTTGGCAAACGGGCTGTTTCTGGCCTCCGGAGGGCCTGGGGTGGGGGGAACCATTTTCACCCTCCCCAGACTCCTAGAAAGGCTCTGGAGGCTGGGGAGAGAAAAAACTGGGTCTTCCCCACCACCCCCCAAGGTCCTCCGGAGACAGGAAACAGCCTGTTTCTTTACTTCTGGTGGGCCCAGTAGGCCCAAAAATCAGCTGGCCAGCAGGCATGTGCGCACCGGAGCTGAGCTCACATGCCCACCGATATGGCTACACGTGCCACCTGTGGCACGCGTGCCATAGGTTCGCCATCACGGGCCTAATGTATTTCTTCGCAATGTGGGCATCACAGGTGGCAGGTTCTCCAGGTTTCAGAGCCAAAACACCTCACTTAGATGCCCTTCAAGAGATAGACGTGAATCTGCCTTTGGAAGAGAGCTTGGAAATTTCAGCTGATGGCAAATATCTAGCAAGAGCACTGAGTTGGCATGTTCATCGTTGCGTAGTTCATACAGAATTTATGTTCTTTATGTTCCATACATACATTCATACATACATGCATAAATAAAGTTCATACATACTTTATGTTTATACACAGTTCATACATACGTCATGTTCATAGATAACTTTATAAAGCCTTAGTAAGGCCGTACTTGGAATAAAGATAAAGGTAAAGGTTCCCCTCGCACATGTGTGCTAGTCGTTCCAGACTCTAGGGGATGGTGCTCATCTCCGTTTCAAAGCCGAAGAGCCAGCGCTGTCCAAAGACGTCTCCGTGGTCATGTGGCCGGCATGACTCAACGCCAAAGGCGCACGGAACGCTGTTCCCTTCCCACCAAAGGGGGTCCCTATTTTTCTACTTGCATTTTTTACGTGCTTTCGAACTGCTAGGTTGGCAGAAGCTGGGACAAGTAACAGGAGCTCACCCCGTTACGCAGCACTAGGGATTCGAACCGCTGAACTGCCGACCTTTCGATCGACAAGCTCAACGTCTTAGCCACTGAGCCACCGCGTCCCTTTGAAATTCATAACAATGCATTTTTTTGCAATGTGGTTCATCACATCTCAATTGTGGTTTTGAGATGAGGACTACATGTACAGTGAGTCCTCGACTTACAACAGTTCACTTAGTGACCACAGTTACCACAGCACTGAAAAAAGTGACCGTATGACCATTTTTTCCACCTACGCCCATTGCAGCAACCCCAGGGTCATGTGATTTACATTCGGATGCTTGACAAGTGACTCACATTTATGACGGTCACATGATCCCCTTTCGCGACCTTCTGGCAAGCAAATTCAAAGGGGGAAACCGGATTCCCTTAACAACCGGGTTACCCGTTTAACAACTTCGGAGGATTCACTTCACAAACGTGGCAAGAAAAGTCGTAAAATGGGCCGAAACTCACTTAAACAAATTTCTCACTTAGCAAACAGAAATTTTGGGCTCAATTGTGGTCGTAAGTTGAGGACTACCTGTAGTTTCCCTTCCCTCCCCCTAAGGAATCCGGCAGAGAGGCTCACCTGTTTGGCCGTTTGCCTCAGCCAGTCTTTGATGTCGTCTTCTTTGAGGGAGCATCCCACAAACACCAGGAAGCATTCCTGAGATCCGGGGTAGTCCCGGTTCTCGGTTCTGGAATCAGGAGGGGAGGGGAGGGGCCCCTCCTGGACAGGTACCAGGTTTAAGGTGTTGGAAGATGCGTGGTGACATACTTCAACCATCCGGTCAGAATCTATGTCAAAGAAATGGCAAAAGAGGAGAGGGAGGGTTATTAATGGAGTGAGGGATGGGTGGGCCCTGAGGTGCTCTCAGGTGTAAGACCCCAGACTCAGTAGCCATAAAGGTCCCTTCGGCCAAGGTTGAGTGAGGCTTCCATCTCTTCTTAATACTAGGAAAAATAAATACCAACCGTGACCAACAATTATTACGGCTGGACAACTATTTCTCTGAAATGGTATATGGAAACGGTGCCCAACCTTACCATTTTGGTGGCCCAGTACGGGGGGGGGGGGGGGGCTGTGTGTGGCAGGCCTACATGCATGCTCCCAGCTCCATTGGTGAGAGCAGAGTGAGCCCTCCGCTCGAACAAATGGAGCTTTGCACGTGACATGAGGGCACTGGCTCCCGGTGGTCTTCCGGGTGCGCTTCAAGGTTTTGGTTACCACCTTTAGAGCGCTCCATGGCTTAGGACCTAGTTATTTATGGGACCGCCTACTACCACAAGCAGCCTCCCACCGGCCGGTACGCTCTCAGAGAGGGGCTCCTCCGGGTGCCGTCAGCTAAACAATGTCGACTGGCGGCCCCAGGGGGAGGGCCTTCTCTGTGGGGGCACCCACTATCTGGAACGAGCTCCCCCCGGAGATACGGAGGATCCCGGATCTGCGCACTTTCCGCCGTGCTCTTAAGACCCTCTTATTCCAGCAAGCCGGCCTGGCCTAATTTTCTCCCCTGTTTTAAAATTCTTTTACATCAAAATTTTAATCTGTTTTAAATTATTGGGATTTAAGATCTCCGACCTCCGGGTATTTCGTTGCGCACTAAAGACCCTGTTGTTCCGCCAGGCTGGGCTATCAACATAACAATTTTAAATTGGGTTTTAAATTTCTGGGGTTTTAAAATTTAGCCGAATTTATTTAATAATTTTAAACTATTTTAACTGATGTTGTTTTGTGTTTTTAATAGGCTGTACACCGCCCTGAGTCCTTCGGGAGAAGGGCAGTATAGAAATAAAATTATTATTATTATTATTGGTTAATCTTTAGTGAGATTCACAGCCTTTGAGGCCGGTTAATAGCTCAGCAGCTCGAGTCCTAACCAAGGACCTAGGAACTGTTAAGGTATCGTCGGAGGATGTAAGCTGTTCCGAGTAAGGTGTTTTTTTGTAGAGTCAAAATGTTCAAGTCCGGCAAATTTAGAATTTCTAAATAGCGGGGTAGCCCTTTGGGTATTGCTCCAAGGGCTCCAATTACAATCGGGACAACACATTATTATTATTATTATTATTATTATTATTATTATTATTATTATTATTATTATTATTATTATTATTATTATTATTTAATTGTCTCGGGCTAAATTATTTAATCTGGTTTTAATTATGTTCTTAACTTTTGTATTTATGTATTTTATTTTGTGCCTGTTCACCGCCCTGAGTCCTTCGGGAGTAGGGCGGTATATAAATCTAAACAAACAAACAAACAAACAAACAAACAAACAAACAAACAAACTTGTATGCTTGCCCATTGAGGTTGAGGCTAAACAGTTACCTGAAAACTTGACTTTCCCAAAAATGTGGTATATGTTTCCAGAGAACGGGCTCGATTTGTTAGATGACTTCAAAGCTGTTTGAAAAGACAATATGGTGGTTAGAGCAGCGTTTCTTAACCTTGAAAACTTTAAGAAGGGTGGACTTCAACTCCCAGAATTCCCAGACAGCCATGTTGACTGGGGGATGCTGGGAGCTGAAGTCCACCCATTTTCGTGTATTTCTAATTACGGCTTAAACACAGCTGAGCTGAATTATCAAACTGGATCACAATTAGAAGTTTAACTTCTAATGGCATCATAAGAAAGGTGCGATTGCCATTTTTTTCCCCTCTCAAAGAAGGGTGTGAGGCAGAGTGTCCACCTGTGGGCAAAAAAAATCAAGATGGTGTCTACAAGGATTTGATCAAGGAGCTGCCCCTTTGGATCTGCCTGGGTGGCTGAAGAAACATTTTGCATCGTTTTGGGTTTTCGCAAGATCTTATAAGGAGAATTTGATCTCCCTCTAATTCAGTGTTTCTCAACCTTGGTGACTTTAAGAAGGGTGTTGAAGTCCACCCTTCTTAAACTCACCAAGGTTGAGGAACACTGAATTAAGAGAAATACAGCTGAATATGCACATTTTACCCCCAAGTAAGCCTGGATAGCTCAACAGACAGAGCACTGTAATTTAACACCAGCTGTCTGCAATTAAAGTAAGATCGAATCTCCCCAGGCTCAAGGTTGACTCAGCCTTCCATCCTTTCTAAGGTAGGTAAATTGAGGACCCAGTTTGTGGGGGCAATAAGCTGACTTTGTATAAATATACAAAAGGATGAAGGCTATTTCATCAGGAGGATTTTTCATCAGGTTCGCCTGATTCGCCAGTTGCGTCCCTTTCTGGATCGGGACTCGTTACGCACGGTCACTCATGCCCTTGTCACCTCCCGCCTGGACTATTGCAACGCTCTCTACATGGGGCTCCCCTTGAGGAGCACCCGGAGGCTCCAGCTGGCGCAGAGTGCGGCCGCGCGGGTGGTTATGGGAGCGACATGGCGTTCCCATGTAACACCTCTCCTGCGCGAGCTGCACTGGCTCCCGGTGGTCTTCCGGGTGCGCTTCAAGGTTTTGGTTACCACCTTTAAAGCTCTCCATGGCTTAGGACCCGGGTACTTGCGGGACCGCCTACTACCACCAATAGCCTCCCACCGGCCGGTACGCTCCCATAGAGAGGGGCTCCTCCGGGTGCCGTCAGCCAAACAATGCCGACTGGCGGCCCCCAGGGGGAGAGCCTTCTCTGTGGGGGCACCTACTATCTGGAACGAGCTCCCCCCAGAGATACGGAGGATCCCGGATCTGCGCACCTTCCGCCGCGCCTTAAAGACCTTACTATTTCACCAGGCCGGCCTGGCCTAAATTTCCCCCTCTTTTATAAAAGATTTTTAAAATTTTAAATATCTTTTAGTATTTATATATTCAATTTTAAATTGGTTTTAAAAGTTTGGGGTTTATTGTTTGGCTGTGCACCGCCCTGAGTCCTTCGGGAGTAGGGCGGTATAGAAATCTAATAAAATGAAAAATGAAAATGAAATTGCTTAGCGCATTGTAAGCCGCCCTGAGTCTCCGGAGAAGGGCGGCATATAAATCAAATTAAAAAAAAAAAGTACCTCTGCATAAGATAAAAAATTATACCCTAATGAAGACTTATGTATATTATATAAGGATTATAAGGATTTATAATGTTGAGGGAAAAATTTGTCAAGGGAAATTTGTCGAGGGAAAAATTTGCTTCAAGAAAAACCATTTTCTGTTTTTTTTAAAAGAAGCGTTCTAGGATCGGATACACCAATGTGAAAACAACGACATTACTTGGGAGTTTTTAAACCAGAAAAATTACAGTAAAATATACTTCATCTGAAGTTTACCGAGACTGCCTCTTCTGATAAAAGAGTTTCAGCCATATATTCTTGTTAGCCATTCCAGAGGAAAACAAAATGCACACACATTAAGACTCCACGTCGCTGGAAAAAAAAAAAGATAATTTACCTTTACATTTGGCTGCAAAGCGCATTTTCTCCAAAGGGCGGTTAAACCACACACAAATTTGGACCATGGGCGGGAAGACAGAACCGGCTCTAAATTTCCCATCAAACCTGAAAGGGGGAAAAAAAATGAACTATTTAAAAGGAAAATATCCACACTTAATAACGAATTGCTTTTTGAAAATCAGGCAAATTGAATTAAAGGATGATTTTACATTTTTGAGCATGCTTCCCAAGGAGAGACACAGATGAAGAAGAGATAATGACTCTGTAGTCGCAGAAAATATATTTTGTCCGGAGCTGTCTGCTTTGAACTTGGCATATATGTTAAAAAAAGCATTAAATAATAATCTACAATAGGTGATGATACAAGTAGTCCTCGACTTAGGACCACAACTGAGCCCAAAATTTCCATCGCTAAGCAAAACAGTTGTTAAGTGAGCGTTGCCCCATTTTACAACCTTTCTAACCACGGTTGTTAAACAAACCGCTGAAGTTGTTAAGTGAATCATGCGGTCGTTAAGCAAATCTGGCTCCCCACACTGACACTCTGGGAAGGTTACAAATCTGAGAAGGTGGTCACATGACCCCGGGACATTGCAACTGTCACAAGTACATGCCAGTTGCCACGCGCCTGAATTTCGATCACGTGACCGTGGGAATTCTCTGATGGTCGTAAGTGTGAGGATCGATCGGAAGGGACATTTCCAGTGTTGTTGTAATTTTGAATGGGTCACTAAATGAATAATTCTACCTATACTTCTGCCTGGTTTGGTCACAACTTGAGAATAGCCCCTAATTTGGGCTGCCATAGCAAGTTGTTATTTTTCTTGAAATAAAAAATGGTTAAGGAACGTGTTAAACATATGTGCACCTCAAAACAGAACAGGTCCAAAAAATTGCAACTTCATGCGATCATATAAACAGTGTGAGAAGGGTTCCAGATGTGCTGGCCTGCAGCTGGAAGGGCTGGGCCGCGGGAGGGAGATTAAGTTTTGGAAATAGCAGAGAAGAAACCTTCCTAAAAATTCTTATCCAAAAGGGATAAGGCTCCGTTTACCTTAATAAAAGTGCATTTGGGAAGCCTGACATACAATAAGATATCAGCACTAATTAAAGGGGGTGGAGAGAATTAATGGCAATTAAATAGGGGATAGGAATCCTCTTAAATCAGGGCTTTCCAAAGTTGGCAACTTTTAAGACTTGTGGACTTCAACTCCCAAAATTCTTCAGCCAGGAGGAATTCTGGGAGTTGAAGTTCACAAGTTTTAAAGTTGCCAAGTTTGGAAAACCTTGTCCTAAATTGCCTTGGTTCTTATAAATCAGGGACCGCCAAACAGGGCTACTTTTAAGACTTGTGGACTTCAACTCCCAGAATTCCTCCTGGCTGAAGAATTCTGGGAGTTGAAGTCCACAAGTCTTAAAAGTTGCCAAAAAAAAAAAAAATCTTTCCCAGCTCAAATCTTAAGCATGTATCTTCCTTTACAAGTAGTCCTTGACTTATGAAAGGTCACCTAGTGAATGTTGGAAGTTGATATTTATGACCCAGATTTAAAATTCCGACCATCACTCCTCTGGTGATTACCGTATTTTTCAGAGTATAAAACACACCTTTACCCCCCCCCCAAAAGAGGGTGAAAATCTGGGTGCGTCTTATACTCCGAATGTAGCCCCGCCCAGCTTCTCAAACAGAGGTTTCAGAGGCTGAAAAAAGCATCAGAAACGAAGCTTCAGAAAAGAAGCCCCCAAACAGAGCTTCAAAAAAAAAAGCCCCCAAACAGAGCTTCAGAAAAGAAGCCTCCAAACAGAGCTTCAGAAAAAAAAGCCTCCAGAGCTTCAGAAAAAAAAGCCTGAAGCCCCCAAACAGAGCTTCAGAAAAAAAAGCCTCCAAACAGAGCTTCAGAAAAAAAAGCCTCCAAACAGAGCTTCAGAGGCTTTTTTTCTGAAGCTCTGTTTTGGAGGCTTTCAGAGACAGGAAAAAAAGTTTTTTCTGAAACAGTTTCAAAAGTTGCAGAGGCAGAAAAAAAAGCAAAAAAAAAAAAAGCAAGGCACAGAGCTCACAACCAAGGAACCTGTTGCTAAAATTCATCTCTGGAAACAGCTGATTGGGGGTATTCCGGGAAGCCGATCCACCTGCCAACCAGCTTTTTACGTATTTTCCTCCACAAAAACTAAGGTGCATTTTATAATCCAAAAAATATGGTATGTGACTGTACTTCAGGTAATTTGCAGCCACATTGCATTTACGGAGATGTGCAGCGTCCCACAGTCATATGACCTACATTTTATGGCTGTAAAAACCGTGACAAAGCAAAGCGTCGGTTTGCTTAACGACGGGGGCATTTGCTTAATGACTGCAGTGACACTTAACAAATGTGACCAAAATTTCTGTTGTTAAATGAGACATTTGTTAGGTGAGTTTTGCCCCACCCATTTTACGCCCTTTCTTGCCACGGTTGTTAAATGAATCACTGCAATTGTTTTAAGTTATTAACCCAGTTGTTAAGTGAATTTGGCTTCCCCATGGACTTTGCTTGTCAGATGGACGCAAAAGGGGATCACGTGACCCTGGGACACTGCAATGATCATAAATACGAACCAATTGCCAAGCATCTGAATTTTGATCATGTGATCATGGAGATGCTGCAAAGGTCATAACCCTGAGAAACAGTCGTAAGTCGCTTTTTTTCAGTGCTGTTGCAATTTTGAACGGTCATTAAATGAACTGTTTGTAAAAGTGGTACGGTGGCCTAGAGGTGGAGCTCTCGCCTCACAATCAAGAGGCTGTGAGTTTGATCCTAGGTAGAGGCAGATATTTATCTCTCTGGGCACAATGAGAATATATTTGCTGAACAAAACTCCGGATTGGCGACAGGAAAGGCATCCGGCCAGTAAACAACTCAGCTCCATTCGGCTGCCCAGACTCCACCCCGCAAGGTCGTTAAATGATGATGATGATGATTAAATGAACTGTTCTTTAGTGAAGGACTCCCTGTACTTGTACAGCATATTAAAAGACACCATCTCAAATGTTTTGCCGAATGGAGATACTTGCCAGCCGGGGTACATTAAATAGCGAGTTGCCAACATCTGAGGGCCAGAGAAGCTGTTTTCTGAGAGAATTAGCTCGATGTCCTCATTCCTAGTGGGAGAGAATCAAAATGTTATTGACTTATTAATATTTAGTGAGATTTTGTTTTCACAGGGCCTTTTCTGAAACTTGATCTCTCCAGATGTGTTCAGGGCTGAGGTTTCCAATTGTCCAATTGGCATCCCAGCTTCAAAGGCTGTATTGTGTTATGTGCCAAAGCCCCAAAAGTAGAAGTGGGCTTTACATAATTTTGTCAGCGTTTGTTGCAAAAAATCAAATCCAGAAAGCACACACAGGCAGACTGATTCAGCTGGATTCATTAACTTCTTTATATACATAATAACAGATGAAGTATTTACAATACCAATAGTTGATTCTTCAACGTGGTAAAAGTTACAGACAGAACACAAGGCAGGAGAGGACAGTTAGTTTCATTTCAGCAGAGCAGATCAGTAGACAAGTTCACACACACACACACACACACACACACACACACACACACACACTGGTTTCAGTTTCAGTTCTCTGCACAGACTCAGAAGCTGCAGACTAAGACACGGCCTGGCTCCAGTCTGCCTCAGCTCCCAATTGGCTGACTTTTTTTTTTTAATTTTTTTTTTTAATTTGATTTATATGCTGCCCTTCTCCGGAGATTCAGGGCGGCTTACAATGCGTTAAGCAATAGCCTTCATTCTTTTGTATATTTATACAAAGTCGGCTTATTGCCCCCACAATCTGGGTCCTCAGTTTACCTACCTTAGAAAGGATGGAAGGCTGAGTCAACCTTGAGCCTGGCGAGATTCAAACCTGCAGTAATTGCAGGCAGCTGGTGTTAATAACAGGGTGCTTTAGACCACTGTACTACCAAGGCTCTTAGTTGCTATGCCTATTCATTGGCTGTCCTTGTAACCATGTCTCTGCCAGTTCATGAATAATCTGACAAATTTAACAACCAGTTCGCCTAGTGCAGAACCGAAAATGTGAGTGCGCATGTGCGCCTTTCACACTTGCGTGCGGCTTCAAACACACGGTAATTTCATGCACGTGGCCTCCAGCACATCTTCTCAGGCAGCCGCAGTGAGTAGAGCGGGTGAGGCGTGGGAACTCACTGGGCTGCATGGGTGGGGCAAGTGAGCCAGAGAGTGAGATATATAGGATGGGATAGCACCGGGGCGAGTTGGCAGGCCCAGCTGGTGGTCGGAACGACCGATTCGGGCGAACCGGCCCGAACCGGTAGCAGTCCACCTCTGCCCAGAAGTGACATCAGGCAAAGAAAAACCGATCCCAAACTCTAAAGCTTTATGGAAAAGTTCATTCTCTCTTTCTTTGAGTCCAGGCTACGAGACCTGTTTTATCTTGTCCTGGCTTACAATGCTTATTTATTTATTTATTTATGACATTTATATGCCGTCCTGCCTCACTGATAAGGTGGTTCTGGCCGGCTTTCACAATTAATAAAAAGACAACTATGAAAGTCATTAGATACGGCAGCATGTTCAAAACAATCGTAACAAGTAAACTACTTTTGACGTTGAGGATAAAAAGAGCCACTGATCAGGTTATGGCATCAGGCTAGAAAGCAGGAGACTAGTCCTGCCTTAGGAATGAAAGCCGGCTGGGTGACTTTGGGCCAATCACCAGGAGACGGTGAGTTCTAGTCCTGCCTTAGGCATGAAAGCTGGCTGGGTGACTTTAGGCCAATCACCAGGAGACGGTGAGTTCTAGTCCTGCCTTAGGCATGAAAGCTGGCTGGGTGACTTTAGGCCAATCACCAGGAGACGGTGAGTTCTAGTCCTGCCTTAGGCATGAAAGCTGGCTGGGTGACTTTAGGCCAATCACCAGGAGACGGTGAGTTCTAGTCCTGCCTTAGGCATGAAAGCTGGCTGGGTGACTTTAGGCCAATCACCAGGAGACGGTGAGTTCTAGTCCTGCCTTAGGCATGAAAGCTGGCTGGGTGACTTTAGGCCAATCACCAGGAGACGGTGAGTTCTAGTCCTACCTTAGGCATGAAAGCTGGCTGGGTGACTTTAGGCCAATCACCAGGAGACGGTGAGTTCTAGTCCTGCCTTAGGCATGAAAGCTGGCTGGGTGACTTTAGGCCAATCACCAGGAGACGGTGAGTTCTAGTCCTGCCTTAGGCATGAAAGCTGGCTGGGTGACTTTGGGCCAATCACCAGGAGATGGTGAGTTCTAGTCCTACCTTAGGCATGAAAGCCGGCTGGGTGACTTTGGGCCAATCACCAGGAGACGGTGAGTTCTAGTCCTGCCTTAGGCATGAAAGCTGGCTGGGTGACTGAGCCAATCACCAGGAGACGGCGAGTTCTAGTCCTGCCTTAGGCATGAAAGCCGGCTGGGTGACTTTGGGCCAATCACCAGGAGACAGTGAGTTCTAGTCCCACTTTAGCATGAAAGCCGGCTGGGTGACTTTGGGCCAGTCCCTCCCTCAGCCCAACCAATCTAACAGAGTAGTTGTTGTTGTGGGAGAAAGTAGGATGAGGAAACAGCTGGCTATGTTTGCCACCTTGAGTTATTTATAAAAATAACGAAGGTGGGATACAAATAAAAATATATAGAGGTATATTTTTAACGGCTGATCTTTTTCCAAGGAAAATGCAGCCAGGACTAAGCCACATGCTATTTCTCAAGCTTTTATCATTTGGGGACTTTAAAATGCTTTATGGATTACCGAGTGACGATGCCGTTTTCTGCCAGGATAAAAGAAACGGAAGAGTTGGCAGCTCGGATGAGTTTCTGCAGCTGGACAAGGAGTGGGCTTCTCTGCTCGGTTGTATGGCTTGTGAACACCACGTTACTCACTAAACCTGCCGAGGAAAAAAAGACCCTCAATGCAAGGACAAGAATGCTCCGTTCTTTGGAGTTTCAGAATGCCATTTTGTAAAACAGAGGTTGGGAACGATGGCCCCTTTATGACTAGGGGACTTCAACTCCCAGAATTCCTCAGGTAGCCATGCTGGGTGGGGAATTCTGGGAGTTGAAGTCCACAAGTCATAAAAGGGCCATCGTTCCCCATGCTGGCTCAGGAATTCTGGGAGTTGAAGTCCACAGTTCATAAAAAGAGCCTCTGTTGCCCCCCCCCTTGCTGGCTCAGGAATTCTGGGAGTTGAAGTCCAAAGGTCATAAAAAGGGCCACTGTTGCCCCTCCCACTTGCGGGCTCAGGAATTCTGGGAGTTGAAGTCCACAGTTCATAAAAAGGGCCACTATTGCCCCCCCGTTTTGCTGGCTCAGGAATTCTGGGACTTGAAGTCCAAAGGTCATAAAAAGGGTCACTGTTGCCTCTCTAACTTGCTGGCTTAGGAATTCTGGGAGTTGAAGTCCAAAGGTCATAAAAAGGGCCTCTCTTGCCCCCCCCACTTGCTGGCTTAGGAATTCTGGGAGTTGAAGTCCAAAGGTCATAAAAAGAGCCACTGTTGCCCCCCCCCTTTGCTGGCTCAGGAATTCTGGGAGTTGAAGTCCACAAGTCTTAAAACTCAAAGGTGCTTTTTTTTCTATGAGGCAACCGGAAATTTCTTGTTTTTCTTTTGAAGACGTTTCGCTTCTCATCCAAGAAGCTTCTTCAGCTCTGACTGGGATGGTGTGGAGAGTGGAAAGATCCAGTCAGAGCTGAAGAAGCTTTCTGGATGAGAAGTGAAACATCTTCAAGGAAAAACAAGAAATTCCGGTTGCCTCTGGGGAAAAAAAAGGGGGAAAACCGTGATTTTGGGACAATCGTGACCTGAATGGCTGAGAATCTCCACAGACCCATAGTCTTAAAGTTGCCAAGTTTGGAAACCCTTGCTCTATCTGTTTGTGGCATGATAGCTAACTCCTTCAGACGGGCCTTCTAGAAGAAACGGCTGTTTATCTCCAGACCACGTGGCTTTTGTTAACTGAGGATTATGGGCATCCCGCTACAGGATCTTTGGGAAGAGGTTCATTTCTGCAAGACAACTTTGGAGAAATACTGACCTTGTGAACACTGGTCCAGAAACTTGGGGAAGAGAAACCTGAAAAAAAGACAAGGGTGGATGTGGGAATCTTTTTTTTTTTAATTTGATTTATATGCCGCCCTTCTCCGAGACTCAGGGCGTCTTACAACGCGTTAAGCAATAGCCTTCATACTTTTGTATATTTATACAAAGTCAGCTTATTGCCCCCACAAACTGGGTCCTCATTTTGCCTACCTTAGAAAGGATGGAAGGCTGAGTCAACCTTGAACCTGGGGAGATTCGAACTTACAGTAATTACAGACAGCTGGATGTTAATCACAATGCTATCAGTCTGCTGAGCCACCAGGCCCTTTTAGAGAAAATTAATCCTTGACAAGCTGGTTCTTGGGATTCAGATTCGATTCTGCAGATTTTGACATTTTGTTAGTGAACAGACTTCTCGACCGAAAGCTCAGGGAATATAATTTACGGGGCACGAGAGTTCCTGAATAAGACTTAAGCTTTTAAGTCTGTCTTCCTCAACCGTGGCCATTTGAAGATGTGTGGTCTTCAAGTCCCAGAATTCCCCAGCCAGCCATGCATGCATGGCTGGCTGGGGAATTCTGGGACTTGAAGTCCACACAACTTCAAATGGCCAAGGTTGCGGAACATTGCTTTAAACATTTTCCTCCTGCAGGTAGTTTGCTGTGCTCTTCAAGGGCACGGAAGCCATCTGAGATCCAATCATTTTATCCGTTCTTGGGTAATCTCAGACATTTTGGCCTAATTTGGGGTCTCCAAATTGGCATCTTTAAGACTTGTGGACTGCAACTTTGCCTGGCTGGGGAATTCTGGGAGTTGAAGTCCACAGGTCTTAAAAAGTTGCCAAGTTTTGGAGACCTCTGGGTTTAAGGCCTCAGGCTAGAATGCCGGAGACGGGAGTTCAAGTCCCACCTTAGCCATGAAAGCCAGATGGGTGACTTTTGGGCCAAGTCGCGCTTTCTCTCTCCCTCAGCCCAAACCCACCTCGTAGGGTTGTTGTGGGGAAAAATAGGAGGAGGACTGTGTGCTGAATATGTCTGCCGCCTGGAGTTATTTGTAAAAAAATAATAAAAGACGGGATACAAATAAATAAATTAAATGAATCAAGAGCCGCCTTCCACAACAGTCTCAGTTTTTTTATGCGGGGAAAATTAATTGCCCACACCTTGACCTGCTAGAACAGGTACCTGGGCATGGAAATGGGGCGTGTACCTGTGTTCCATGTAAGAGCTGAGGGGCTCGACACACGTTGTGACTGCGCCGATCACAAAGGAGGCCTTCACGTCTGCATCCGGGTGAGTCTGAAGGGCCTGGACGATGTCAATCACGTCGGTGTATCTGTGGAGGAAATCATGCAAATTTTTGCTTAATGACTGATTTTTGCTTAACAGCTGATTCGCTTAACAGCCATGGGGGAAAAAAAGCTGTAAAATCAGACATGACTCATTGTAGTCCTCACGTTACAACCATTCGTTTAGTGACCAAGATTAAAACGGCTCTGAAAAAAGTGACTGATGACCGTTATTCACACTTATGACTGTTGCAGCATTCCTGTGGTCACGTGATCAAACTCTGGAAACTTGGCAAGTGACTCTTATTTATGGCGGTTGCAGAGTCACCGTTTGCAACCGTCTGACCCGCAAAATCAACGGGGAAGCCAGATTCACATAATAAGTGTGTTACTAACAGCTGCAGTGTGTTGTTGCCTGTTGGCCGCCGGACCCTCCAGCAGCCGAATCAGAGGAGGAGGAAGAGGAGGTGTGGGAGTCAGGGTCAGCATCAGGGCAACCTGGGAACTCTGAGGGGGAAGAAGGAATGGAGGTGGCAGAGAGAGGGACAGAGGCAGAGCCTGGGCCGTCCGTCAGCCCTCAGATGGAGAGTCAACAGCCCTCGGTCTGGAGGTGGCTGATGAGGAAGAGGAGGAACAGCTGGGTCCAGTGCCTGATGCACAGAAGGCAAGAGGAGAGGAGAGCAGTGGAAATCTGTGGGCCGGTCCTTGGGACGGAAGAGCCACTGCTGCTAGCAAAGCCCCACCTTAGCTCTGGGGATAAAAGGCAGGGGGTTGTTCTGCCCCAGCTCCGGATTCCCGAGGATATCGACACACACCAACGGTCCTTATCAAATTTATTAAGTAGCAAGAATAAACCAAAGTCCGGCAAAGGTTGGCAACCAGCCCAGAAAGCAAGATACGATGAGACTTTTTCAAAAATGCTGATGATAATTACAAGTTCTTTCTAATAAGAAACTTACTAACGGCGTGTGACTTAAATAGGCTAAGGGAGTGGCCAATTATCCTCAAGCCTTACTCTCGAGGAGACCTCCTCCTCCTGAGTAGCCACTCCTGCCTTTTGGCAGCCCTGCGTGCTCGAGCATTGAGGAGAGGCTCCTCCACTTCGCTCTCTCCACTTGAAGGAGCCTCTGGAGGTTCTGAAGGCCCTGGCTGAGTCTCGGCCTCTGGCACCACATCCTCTTCAGCCTCCTCGCTGTCCGACGCGAGCGCCGGCTGCGCAGGCTGCTGGCGCGACCCACCAGCCTCCTCGTCGTCGGGATCAGCCACGATCCGTGCAGGCCGCTGACGGGCCACAACAGGGGCGGAGATGAATAGTTGTAGCAGACAACTATACATCTCCCTGCCGGACGGACTTGTTAGCCTGCGATGCGGGAGAAAGTTTTTGCCGGGGCTGCAGGCGCTCCTAATAAAGGAATCATTGTGTTAACTTCGAAGGGTTGGTCGTGTTTGGGGAGCTGGGTCAGAACACAGGGATTCGCTTAACGACCGAGGCAAGAAAGGTCGTAAAATGGGGCAAAACATAAATATAGCCACATAAATTTTGGGCTCGGTTGTGGTGGTAAATCAAGGACTGTCTGTAGAAGAAAGAACACAAAACCCCGCCCACAGGTGCAGCGATGGGAATTTGCTTCAATAAATGCATCTGGTGGGGGGGGGGGCATCTAGAAAATAGCCATCGAGCTGTGATTCGACTTTTGGGCAAAAGTCTCCGTCTTCGTTGGATCACAGAGTCGGGATTGTGAAGCTTCTGAGCCCAACCTTCTGCTCAGGGCAAGGATCCAAATCCCAGCATCCCCGACAGATGGTCGTCCAACCTCCATCTGAACCTGTGGAGGGAAGGTTAGCCCACCACGCTCAGGGTCACGGGCCCCCCTGTCAAATTGCTGTCACTGTAGGCATTTTTAAAACATGGATCCTCAGCCGGGTTGGGCCCACGTTGCACTTAACCTCCACCTATGATTCTGTATCATGGCTTGTAGCACAACAGAAAGCAGGTCCTAACCTCCTCCTGCGTGGCGCCCTTTGAAAATGCCATCCTCTGCTCTCTTGGCCCTCGTGGCTAAATCTTGCCATCTTCTCCTTCGGTTGTTTTGAGGTAGGAGTTCATTTCTGCTTCGGATAGGAAAGGATGCTGGTGGCTCAGGGCTGAACTGTTGAGGTCCTCGGCGCTCCCTGAGCTTAGGGGCAGACGTTTTATGACCCAACTACGTAACCTCATCGATGTTAGAAGGCAGGTGGGAGGGTTGCAAAGAGGTGGAGGAGGAGGAGCAGGGGGATTGTGGGGTCCTTGGTGCTTTTAGAACTTGGTGGCTTGCTTGTAGATGTTTCATGACCAAACTAGATAACAATATCAGTGCTAGAAAGGAGTGGGATTTTCAGCGGGGAGGAGGAGGACAACTGTGGGGCTCTTGGTGCTCTCAGAACTTGGTGATTTTTTTGTAGATGTTTCATTACCCACTTAGGTAACATCATCAACGCTAGAAGGGAGTGGGGGTTGCAGAGAGGAGGAAGAGGAGGAGGAGGAGGAGGAGGAGGAGGAGGAGGAGGAGGAGGAGGAGGAGGAGGAGGAGGAGGAGGAGAACTGTAGGGCCCTTGGTGTTCCTGAGCTTGGTGGTTTTCTTGTAGATGTTTCATGACCCAACTAGCTAATATCATCAATGCTAGAAGGGAGTGGGGGTTTGCAGAGTGGAAGGGAAGAGGAGGAGGGGGACAACGACCGTAGGATCTTTCGGTTCTTTCTGAGCTTGGTTGTTTTCTTGCAGACGTTTGGGGGCTCAACTGAGATTGTAAATCCAGGACGACTTGTTATTACTTTCTTACAGCTGGACAGCTCCGATGTGATGTGATCTGTTCCAGATGTGCTCGGCTGCAACTCAGATGCTGATGGAGGGGGGGAGAAGAGAGGGCACATCTGGAAGGCATCGCATTTGGGACGGTCCATGCTCAGAGACCATCCGCATTCAAATGCTAGATGCCCCCCCCTGCCTCCCCCAGGGAAAACAACGGCCTTGAGGGACTGTTTGCAAGTTTCCCCGAGGAATGCAAGTTGGCTCAGCCTTCAGATTCTGGATTATGGGCACAGAGACCCCTCCAAACGCAATAGGCAGCCTCTTGCCATTTTTATTTCTTTATTTATTGAGACACTCTTCCCAGTGAATCCAAAACGGGCCTAGGCCAGCAAGAGGAGAAGGATGTGGCCCCTTTTTCTTGGTTTCCCTAATCAAATCCATCTTTTTCGCAGATGGGATGCAGCTGCTGGATTTTGGGAAGATCTCCCGAAAAGTCTGTTTGGATCGTCCCGATCGCACACGCATGGCTTTTTTGCGAGCGTTGTTGACCACGTGAATGCATTTATCCGTGGTTGTTTGGCCACATCTGTCGAAGGCCGCCGTCTAATTCTTAATTTCACACTTCAAATTTCGCCGAAAAGGCTAATGGTTGTGCTGATCCGTTAAGTTCTAAAATTAGAAAGGCGTTTAGCTGAGGTAAAAACAGCCTTTCTGAAGACTTCCCAAGGTCTCTTTCGTGTTTAACAAAACACAGGATAAACGCATACTCTGGAGTTCACCTCAACATTTTAAATAGAATTTACACAATACTCTGAAGATTTCCACACTTAATACATAATTCCCTCGACTTAAACAGGACTTCCCTTGGGGGAAAAGAGATTTAAGGCACTCCGCCCAAGATACAATGCTGGCCACATCCTTTTTTACTACTTATTTAGGGAATGTGATTTTAATCAAGAATAAGGCCACTAGCTCCCCCGAGGAACTCCTGATCGCTTACTAAAAAAATCACAATATACTCGTTATGTATATTAAAAGCCAGTGGCTTATTATTAAACATCTTGTGTTTCGTAAAATCCTTTTCCCCCCTCCCTTTTCAAAACTGGCTTGGTTAACTTGAAAAAGGTAAAGGTTCCTCTCGCATGTATGTGCTAGTTGTTCCCGACTCTAGGGGGCGGTGCTCATCTCCGTTTCAAAGCCGAAGAGCCAGCGCTGTCGGAAGGCGTCTCCGTGGTCATGTGGCCAGCATGACTCAATGCCAAAGGCGCACGGAACGCTGTTCCCTTCCCACCAAAGGTGGTCCCTATTTTTTCTACTTGCATTTTTTACCTGCTTTCGAACTGCTAGGTTGGCAGAAGCTGAGACAAGTCACGGGAGCTCACCCCGTTAACGCGGCACTAGGGACTCGAACCGCTGAACTGCCGACCTTTCGATCGACAAGCTCAACGTCTTCGCCACTGAGCCACCGTGTCCCTGACTTGAAATAGAGGCTGTGTTTTTTTTCGAATGGATATATGTGTGGCAAAAAGTATACAATCACAGATGCGCCCAACATTTCTGCGGCTAAAGCGAGACATTTGTTCAGTGGGTTTTGCCCCATTTTAAGACCTTCCTTGCCAAAGTTGTTAAGTGAACCGCTGCAGTTGTTAAGTTAGTCACACGGTTGTTAAGCGAATCTGGCTTCCCCCCGTGGACTTTGCTCATCAGAAGGTCGCGAAAGGGGATCACGTGACCCTGGGACACTGCGTCCGTCATAAATATGAGTCAGCTGCCAAGCGTCTGAATTTTGATCAGGTGACCATGGGGATGCTGCAACGGTCGTAAGTGTGAAAAATGGTCGTAAGTCACTTTTTTCAGTGCTGTTGTAACTTCAAATGGACACTAAAAGAACTGTTGTAAGCCGAGGACTATACAGTATGTACTGAGCCCAAGTAGGTTAAAGCAACAATAAAGTATCTCGTAAGATAAAAGAAATTTTTAAGGACTCCAAGGGGCTTGGTCTTCATTTCTCTTAACAGATTTGATTTTTTCCTCCACTTTAATTAACTTCTGCAGGCAATTCTCGCCTGAAGACTGTTTCTTTAGCGACTGTTTGAAGTTACAACTGGCTCTCACATTTACAACTGTCACAGCATCTTCACCGTTAACATGACCAGAATTTGGGGGCTTGGAAACTGGCATGTATTTACAATGGTTGCAACGTCTGGGGTCATGGGGTGATCGCACATTTGCTTTAAGACCGCCCAGAGTCACTTTCAAAATGAGATGGTGGCAAATAAATTTGATAGCTAGATAGCTGTATAGATGTAAGAGAGAGAGAGAGAGAGATAATAGATAGATGATACATGATTGAGAGATGATAGATAGATAGATAGATAGATAGATAGATATAATAGAAAGATGATAGATAGAGATAGAGAGATAGAGAGATAGAGAGATATCAAGAGAGATGTAAGAGAGAGAGATAATACATAGATGATACATGATTGAGAAATTATAGATAGATATAATAGAGAGAAATGATACAGTATAGATGATAGATAGATAGATATAATAGAGAGATGATATAGAGAGATGTAAAAGAGAGAGATAATAGATAGATTACATGATTGAGAGATGATATATAGACAGACAGACAGATAGATATAATAGAAATGATATAGATGATAGATAGATATAATAGAGAGATGATAGAGATAGAGATAGAGAGATGTAAGAGAGAGAAAGAGAGAGAGAGAGAGAATAGATGATACATGATTGAGAGATGATAGATAGATAGTTATAATAGAGAGAAATGATAGATATAGATGATAGATAGATATAATAGAGAGATGATAGATATAGAGAGATAGAGATATAGAGAGAGATGTAAGAGAGAGAGTAGATAGATGATACATGATTGAGAAATAATATATAGATAGATATAATAGAGAGAAATGATAGATACAGTATAGATGATAGATAGATAGATATAATAGAGAGATGATAGAGATATAGAGAGATGTAAGAGAGAGATAATAGATAGATTACATGATTGAGAGATGATAGACAGACAGATAGATAGATATAATAGAAATGGTAGATATAGATGATAGATAGATATAACAGAGATGATAGATAGAGATAGAGAGATAGAGAGATGTAAGAGAGAGAGAGAGAAATAGATAGATTACATGATTGAGAGATGATAGACACAGACAGATAGATAGATAGATATAATAGAAATGATAGATATAGATGATAGATAGATATAATAGAGAGATAGATATAGAGAGATAGAGAGATAGAGAGATGTAAGAGAGAGAGAGAGAGAGATAATAGATAGATTACATGATTGAGAGATGATATATACAGACAGACAGACAGATAGATAGATATAATAGAAATGATAGATATAGATGATAGATATAATAGAGAGATGATAGATATAGATAGAGAGATAAAGAGATAGAGAGATGTAAGAGAGAGAGAGAGAGATAATAGATAGATGCTACATGATTGAAAGGTGATATAGATCAGAGGTGGGTTTCAGCAGGTGCTGACCAGTTCTGGAGAACCGGTAGCGGAACTTTTGAGTAGTTCAGAGAACCGTAGTAAAAATTCTGACTGGCCCTGCCCCCATCTGTTCTCTGCTTCCTGAGTCCCAGCTGATCGGGAGGAAATGGGGATTTTGCAGTATCCTTCCCCTGGAGTGGGGTGGGAATGGAGATTTTACAGTATCCTTCCCCTGACATGCCCATCAAGCCACGCCCACCAAGCCATGCCACGCCCACCAAGCCACACCCACAGAACCGGTAATAAAAATTCTGACTGGCCCCGTCCCCATCTATTCTCTGCCTCCCGAGTCGCAGCTGATCAGGAGGAAATAGGGATTTTGCAGTAACCTTTCCCTGGAGTGGGGTGGGAATGGAGATTTTACAATATCCTTCCCCTGCCACGCCCACCATGCCATTCACGCCCAAGCCACACCCACAGAACCAGTAGTAAAAATTTCTGAAACCCACCACTGATATAGATGAGATAGATAGATAGATATAATAGAGAGATGATACTGTAGATATAGATAGATAGATAGATAGTTAGATAGATAGATAGATAGATAGATAGATAAAGAGAGAGAGAGAGAGAGAGAGAGAGAGAGAGAGAGAGAGAGAGGCAGGCAACCTTCCCAGCCCAGTTTATTTATTTATTTATTGGTTCGATTTATAGGCCGCCCTTCTCCGGAGACTCAGGGCGGCTTACAATGCGTTAAGCAATAGCCTTCATACTTTTGTATATACCTGCTTAGTAGGGCTTTCGGCCCCCTCTAAGCGGTGTTCTTTTTTAAAAAAAATACAAAGTCAGCTTGTTGCCCCCACAAACCGGGTCCTCATTTTACCTACCTTGGAAGGATGGAAGGCTGAGTCAACCTTGAGCCTGGTGGGATTTGAACTTGCAGTAATTGCAGGAAGCTGGTGCTACTTAACAGCACTTTAGTCTGCTGGACCATCAAGGATTCCAACAATCAAAGGGGAAGCTGGATTCGCTTAATGACCGCACAATTCATTTAACATCTGCAGTGATCTGCTTAACAACCGTGGGCCAAAACTGCTGTAAAATTGGGCGGTTACTCATTTAACAACCCCTTTTGCTGAGCAATGGAGATCCTGGTTCCAATTGTTCCAAGTCAAGGACCGGCCGCATAAAGTCCAAGAGAGAAACCAAATCATCCTTCAACAAGGAAGTGAAAATGGGTACATTACTTTAAAAAAAACGAACCCCACCACCCTGGTAGGTGGTTGGAACTTCTTACCCTTGAAGGACCACCAGCAGCCTCATCTTCTTCCGGTGATAAGCAGAGGGCCGGCTGCTTCGGCTGTGCTGAGATTCAAGAACCCCTGAGAGGTACTTCTGGAAGTGGGCAGCACTGAAGCATTCAGGACTGTCCATGGTTTGGCGATAAACAAGCCACCTGAAGGAAAGGAAGATGGTTTATTTGCTGCGCTCACCGCAGCCTGCTCCGTTCCTCAACCCAACCTGGTTAAAACAGGAGCACGACAAACTTGGCTTCCATAGACAAGAATTATTTGTAGCTCGGAGTTGTGGGGTCTTTGGTGCTCTCTGAGCTTGGGGGTTTTCTTGCAGATGTTTCATGGCCCAGCTGTTCTGTCCCCGTACCACACACTCACCACCACAGACGGCCCGGAGTTAATAAGCCACACGACAAAACTCTTTGAAGATAAAGCTGGCAGCAACCCAGTGGCTAGCTGCCAATTCAGACTTTACTCACACAAAACAAAGATTAGACTGCCAGCATTCCGATAAAACAGGCAGAGTGTCAACAATACAAGGATTAATCCAAATGCAGTCCGATAAAGCAGGCAAAGTCCAGTAACGCAGAGATCATGGATTATTTCTAGTTTTTGCTCATCACAAACTGAACCGGCCACCACACCCACATTTATACCCTGTGGGGTGTGGTCCAGTGACTCAGCTAATCTCTGGCACGCCTTTTCCTCTGCTACGCACGCTTCTCCCTGCGCCTCTGCCGAGGGTCCAGCCAGCACTTATCTCCTTCGTCACTGTCCACCTGTGGCTGCGGGGACGTGCTTGGCTCTGGGCCTATCTTTTGGCCTTCGGTGTCCTCCGGAGGCATTGCCAGAGAGGAGGGTCCTGGAGAGGGAGGCCTTGCCAACTCCTCTCCCTCACTCTCAGAGTCTGCATTTGTCGATAGCCCAAGCTCAGGCAACGGAGCCACAACACCAGCTAGGGGACACCATCAGTGCTAGAAAGGAGTGTGAAGGGGTGGAGGAGGAGGAAGAGGAGGATGACTGTGGGGTCCATTATGCTCGGTGGCCTTGGTGGGTTGGACTAGAAGACCTCCAAGGTCCCTTCCAACTCTGTTATTCTATTTCTATTTCTACTTGGATTATTTTAATGTGTTTAATATGTGCTTAATATGTATTTTAACATGTTTTATCTGGTTTGATTTTAATTGTTGTGAGCTGCCCTGAGTCCTATGGTGATAGGGCGGCATACAAATCAAATAAATAATAATAATAAAATAAAATAATACTTCTTTGCAGACATTCCATTAACCAACTAGATAACCTCATCAGCACTGATGAGGTTAACTAGTTTAGTGATAAAATGCCTGCAAGAAAACCACTGAGCTTAAGAGAGCATCAAGGTCTCCACCAAAACATGGTTTATCTGAAGTATTTTGGCCAACTGAACAGCCTCTCTATAGATGGGACTTCTACTCGTGATGGGTCTGCAATGGTCAGCAGATTCCTGTTTTCAAGCTGGCTGAGAGCTGAGAGATACAATCCCAACATCTGTAAAGGTAAAAGTTCCCCTCGCATATATGTGCTGGTCGTTCCCGACTCTAGGGGGCGGTGCTCATCTCCGTTTCAAAGCCGAAGAGCCAGCGCTGTCCGAAGACGTCTCCGTGGTCATGTGGCCGGCGTGACTCAATGCCAAAGGCGCACGGAACGCTGTTATCTTCCTACCAAAGGTGGTCCCTATTTTTTCTACTTGCATTTTTTACCTGCTTTCGAACTGCTAGGTTGGCAAAAGCTGGGACAAGTCACGGGAGCTCATTCTGTTATGCGGCACTAGGGATTCGAACTGCTGAACTGCCGACCTTTCGATCGACAAGCTCAGCGTCTTCGCCACTGAGCCACCGCGTCCCTTCAACATCTCTAGAAAGTGCTTATAACTGTTGTGGCCCGTCAGTGGCCTGTGCAGCTAGTAGCTGATTCCGACAGGGAGGAGGCTGGTGTGGTGCTGCGCCAGCAGCCTGTGCAGCTGGCACTCGAGTCAGACAGTGAGGAGGCTGGAGAAGATGTGGTGCCAGAGGCAGGGATTCAGCCAGGGCCTTCAGAACCTCCAGAAGCTCCCTTAAGTGAAGAGGACGAAGAGGAGGAGCCTCTTCTCGATGCACGAGCGCGCAGAGCTGCCAAAAGGCAGGAGTGGCTCCTCAGGAGGAGGTCTCCTCGAGAGTAAGGCTTGGGGCTAATTGGCCACTCCCTTAGCCTATTTAAGGAGGAATGCCGACTGAAGCAATTTGCAGGGAACAACTTCGTTCACATATCTTTGTGTCTTGTTTTGCTTATCTTATCAGCTTCCTGCAAATTGCTTCTGGGCGTTCTGCCAACCACAGTAAGCTTTCAGTATTATTCTTTGAATTCTTGGCGGCTGTTAATGCAATTAATTAACAGCCGTTGTTGTAAAAAACTGGTTTATTTAGTAAACTAAGGTTTGAACGGACTTTGTGTGTGCTGCTGGGTCCATAGCTGGGGCAGAACAATAACTGGAGAAGTAAACATGCCTACATTTTGCACAATGATAGGGGGCAACTGTCCTTACAGGGAGATCTGTCAGACCGCAAGGTGTTAAGACTGCCCAGGATTTCAGCTGAACATAACTTTTAATCAACCATCAAGAAAGGACAAAAAAAAATCAGGTTCTACCAACCTTCCATATTCTTTGTTAAACGTGACCAAGAATGAGCATAATTCACTTGATTGACACCCAGGAAGACCTGTCAAGATGGTAATCACCACCTCAAAAAGAGAAAGGAGTGTTAAGATTATGAAGCTGTCATACTTTTTGGAAACAATAATGATGGACTATCACTATTTAGGCTCAGGACTCAGGATTTTAAATCTGAAGAAGCTGCTCCAGCTGAACCTGTGGAATATCGGTCTCAGGAGACACCAAGTCAAGAGCCACCAAGCCATGAGGCTGATCAAAAATAGTGGCCCTGGGACTGCTGAAAGAGTCAGATCTTTTATCTTTTATCTTTTATTTGATTTGTATACCGCCCTACTCCCGAAGGACTCAGGGCGGTGAACAGCCAACAATAAAATACATAAATACACAAAATTTAAAAACCCGATAAAATCAAATTAAACTTTTTGGCCCAGACAAATTAAAATACCCCAATAATTTAAAAACAGATTAAAATTTACATATTTAAAAAGGGAAGAGATCAGGCCAAGCCCGCTTGATGGAATAAAAAGGTCTTCACAGCACGGCGGAAGGAGCGCAGATCCGGGATCCTCCGTATCTCCGGGGGGAGCTCATTCCAGATGGTAGGTGCCCCCACTGTTTGGCTGACGGCACCCGGAGGAGTCCCTCTCTATGAGAGCGTACTGGCCGGTGGGAGGCTATTGGTGGTAGTAGGCGGTCCCGTAAATAACCAGGCCCTAAGCCATGGAGCGCTTTAAAGGTGGTAACCAAAACCTTGAAGCGCACCCGGAAGACCACCGGGAGCCAGTGCAGCTCGCGCAGGAGAGGTGTCACATGGGAGCGCCATGTCGCTCCCATTACCACCCGTGCGGCCGCACTCTGCGCCAGTTGGAGCCTCCGGGTGCTCCTCAAGGGGAGCCCCATGTAGAGAGCATTACAATAGTCCAGGCGGGAGGTGACGAGGGCATGAGTGACCGTGCGTAACGAGTCCCGATCCAGAAAGGGACGCAACTGGCGAATCAGGCGGACCTGATGAAAAATCCTCCCGGTCACGGCCGTCAAGTGCTCTTCTAAAGACAGCCGTGAATCCAGGAGGACGCCCAAGTTGCGAGCCCTCTCCGTGGGGGCCAATGATTCGCCCCCAATAGTCAGTGATGGCGTCAACTGGCTATATCGGGACGTCGGAAACCACAGCCACTCGGTCTTGGATGGGTTGAACCTGAGCCTGAATGAGATGAAGATGAGGTCCTAGTCCTGCACACAGGTAGAGAGGACCACAGAGCGGAGATGTTCTAGGACGCTCCTTGCCAAGCAAGATAATAAATCTCTTGGTCTGCAGCCTGATTTAAGAGGCAACTCTGACTCATATTCCTTTTGCTGGAAACAACATCTGAACTCCAGCGCCTGTGAATCCCGTTAGCCAAAGAAACCTTGAACTTCTGACCTCTGGATTGGCCGTTAATCCTGATCCGGCTCTTGGAACCTTGGACTGATTTGGACTATTCTTCTGTGCGCTCCTATTTAAAAGCCAATTATTCAGACAAATGTCTGAGACGCTTTTCTGGATTGCATTCTTTTGTTATCTCTCGACCTTGAATAAACTGAATTATCACTGTGACTCTGTATGACTCAGTAGTTGAAACCAGGAAGATATAGAAATATTGTAAATTGTGTAAAGCAAACAACAACTTGGGAGATGAAAAGCAATGCATGATTTACGACGATCACCTTACCTTATCATTCTCTTTCTCATTATTAGGAATGTCCTCAGTCTGCTGCAGAAGCACCGGCAGATGGAACCTCATCACTGGTTCTTGGCTGACGCTACTGATAGTAAAGTGCTGTAGAAAACTTTGAAGGAATAAGTGGAGTCAGAATTACTCCATTGTCCTCACATTTAGTCTATTTGCTTTTTTTTTTTTTTTAATTTGATTTATATGCCGCCCTTCTCCGAAGACTCAGGGCGGCTTACAATGTGCTCAGCAATAGCCTTCATCCTTTTGTATATTTATACAAAATCAGCTTATTGCCCCCACAACTGGGTCCTCAATTTACCTACCTTAGAAAGGATGGAAGGCTGAGTCAACCTTGAGCCTTGGCGAGATTCGAACCCTGCAGTAATTGCAGGCAGCTGGTCTTAATAACCAGCTTAATAACAGGGTGCCTTAAACCACTGTACTACCAAGGCTCTTTTTTGGAGATGCGCCGAAGAGAATCCTCTGAAGACTTGCTTTATGTCCATGTAGACCAGCCAAGATGGAGCTGAACTATCTGAGAAGGCTTCATGTTCTAATGACTTTGTCCAACCTTGGCGACTTGGGTGGACTTCAACTCCCAGAATTCTCCAGTCAGCTGAATTCTGGGAGTTGAGAATCCACCCATTTTCAAGTTGTTAAGGTTGTGAAACAGTGGTTCAACTGAAACATGGAGCACCTACTCAACCCTGACTGATCACAAGAAGCTCGCCTAGCATATCTCGTTAATATTTGAATGAGAGGCGATCTGGGAATCTCAATGTTGAAGATGGATGAAGAAGTTAGAAAGCACGTAGAAAGCAGATCATTGCAAAACAACTCCAAGTTCTTTGCAAAAAATCTACCTGGGCCTTTGGAGTTAACTCAACTACAGAAAACGGCACTTGTTACAATCCCAGAAAATTCCCACTCATTCAATGAAAGAGACCTTCACACAGTACAGACAGGCATCTTGCTCATAAGTACAGCTTCCAAATATTCCCAAAAGTAGGACCAATGACAAGGATGTCCCAAAGGTGCTTTCTTTCCTGGACTTTTAAAGTTTTTTTTTTCCTTTGAAAACATTTTACTTGTGATCCAAGAAGCTTCTTTAGTTCTTCAGATGGGAAGCAAAATGTTTTCAAAAGCCAAGAAAACTCCAGGTGCCTTTTGGTGAAAGCACCTTTGGGACAAATATTTATTTATTTATTTATTTATTTGAATTTCTATACCGCCCTTCTCCTTTCGGACTCAGGGCGGTGAACAGCCAGATAAAAAACATCTATACAAACATCACAGTTAAAAAATAAAGTTAAAATAATTTATAAATTTGGCCCATAATTTAAAACTTGTCAATTAAAATAAATATTAAAATTTTAAAACTAACCCTAAAATCAGGACAGACCGGCTAACTGAAAAAAATAAGTTTTTAGGGCCCGACGAAAAATCCGGAGGTCGGAGATCACTCGTATCTCTGGGGGTAGATTGTTCCATAGGGTAGGTGCCACCACAGAGAAGGCTCTCCTCCTGGGGGTCGTCAGCCGGCATTGTCTGGCCGATGGCACCCTGAGGAGGCCCTCTCTGTGGGAGCGAACCGGCCGGTGGGAGGCTATTGGTGGCAGAAGGCGGCCCCGTAAGTACCCCGGCCCTAAGCCATGAAGCGCTTTAAAGGTGATCACCAACACCTTGAAGCGCACCCGGAAGTCCACCGGAAGCCAATGCAGCTCGCGCAGGAGAGGAGTCACATGGGAGCACCCCGTCGCTCCCATAATCCCCCGCGCAGCCGCATTCTGCACCAGTTGGAGCCTCCAGGTGTACCCCAAGGGGAGCCCCATGTAGAGAGCGTTACAATAGTCCAGACGAGAGGTAACGAGTGCTTGAGTGACTGTGCGTAGGGAGTCCCGGTCCAGAAAGGGGCGCAACTGGCGTATCAGGCGAACCTGACAAAAAGCCCCCCTGGCCACGGCTGTCATATGCCCCTCTAAAGACAGCCGCGCATCCAGGAGGACACCCAAGTTGCGGGCCCTCTCCGTGGGGGCCAATGATTCGCCCCCAATAACCAGCGATGGCGTCAGCTGGCTATACCGGGACGCCGGCAGCCACAGCCACTCGGTCTTGGAAGGGTTGAGTCGAAGCCTGTTTCTCCCCATCCAGACCCGCACGGCCTCCAGGCACTGGGACATCACTTCCAAGGCATCATTGGGATGGTCTGGGGTGGAAATGTACAGCTGAGTATCATCAGCGTACTGATGGAACTCCACCCCAAAACCACGGATGATCTCACCCAGCGGCTTCACATAAATGTTGAACAGGAGGGGCGAGAGGACCTGGATGATTGAGAATCTCCGTAGATCAGTGTTTCTTAACCTTGGCAACTTTAAGAGGTGTGGACTTCAACTCCCAGAATTCCCTAGCCAGTACAGCTGGCTGGGGAATTCTGGGAGTTGAAGTCCACACCTCTTAAAGTTGCCAAGGTTGAGAAACATCATCATAGACGATGGCAAGGATGCTGGGAATTGCAGCTGAGCAATGGTGGGGGGGGCGCATATGACCTACACATCATGCAATTAAAAATGACACAATTGGACTTCTGTGGGATCATCCGGGTTTGGCTCAAAACAAAGGATTTGTGGGAAGCTCTCACCTGGCCAGATCTGGGAGGCTGCTAAGCAGTCTTACTTGGTTCCACCGTTCTCCAGCAGGATAGGATAAGACTTCAAAGAGCTTTTGCATGTTGGAATGTCTAAAAAAGAAGGACACTAATGAATTGTGTAGCCCTTACAACTCATGTCAACACAAAAGTGTAAAGACACAACTACAGTCGTGGCCCAAATTGTGGAAACCTTTTGGGAAAAGTGTATTTTCTAAAAGTAGCTAATAACACCACTTTTTTTTTTTTTTGAGTAGTACCATAAAATTATATATCAATGGAAAGATAATTTAATCAAGAATGTAATGCAATAACTTTTTTGAAGGATTTGCTATTAGAAGAGCAGTTACAGTATAAAGAAGAAAAGTGAAACACGTAGAAAAAACGAGATATACAAAAATGATCACCATAGAAAAAAACGAGATATATAAAGACGATCCCCATGTCAGTTAATCCTTAGTTGGGTCACCTTTAGCATGAATGACGGGCCTTACGACGTCTTCCCATGGAGTGAACCAAGTCTTTTAGTTCTGCAGCTGTTCTAATGTGAAACCAAGATGGAATGATGGCTTCTATTAACTGGGTTTTATTGCTGGATCGCTTCTGACTAACAAGTTTCTTTAGTCGGCTCCATAGATTTTCCATTGGGTGAAGGTCTGGGCTATTCCCAGGCCATTCCAGCAGTGGAATAGGATTCTCTTGAAACTCCCCCCAAAAAGTGGTGTTATTAGCCATCAAGCCTCAAAAATACACTTTTCCCAAAAGGTTTCCACAATTTTGGCTACGACTGTAGGTCTTAATGTCTAGGGGTGTCCAACCTTGGCCATTTTAAAGACTTGTGGACCTCAACTCCCAGAATTCCCCAACCAGCACAGCTGTCTGGGGACTTCTGGGAGGTGAAGTCCATGGGTCTTAAAGTTGTCAGGCTGGGGAATTCCGAGATTGAAGTCTACGGATCTTATAATTGACTGCCTGGGGACGCCTGGGAGTTGAAGTGCATAGATCTTAAAGTAGTCAAGGTTGGACACCCCATCGTTAAACACGAACGTTCAACATGGGGTAAGTCTACAAGAACGTCAAGTCTTTTATCTCAACTGCTTCCCCACAGATCCCCTCCCTGCCTTCTCTTCAATGCTGCTTGTGCAACACAAGAATTGGAATAAAAACAGCTTACAATCTCTCCTGTTCTGCAGACAGGCCATCGTCCTGGATCGTTTTTAACGTTACTCCCGAATTTCCCGGTTGTTGCCAGGCGGAAAAGACCTACGACGACAAAGCAGGTCTAACTTACAAAATGAGGCATATCACTGTTTAAATGAAGCTTGAAGGTGGGACCTGGTCAGGAGGGTGAGCCCCTCTGGTTGGTTACCGATAAAATGCTGGGTAAAGGTAAAGGTTCCCCTCGCACATATGTGCTAGTCGTTCCCGACTCTAGGGGGCGGTGCTCCTCTCCGTTTCAAAGCCGAAGAGACAGCGCTGTCCGAAGACGTCTCCATGGTCATGTGGCCGGCATGACTCAACGGCAAAAGTGCACGGAACGCTGTTCCCTTCCCACCAAAGGTGGTCCCTATTTTTCTACTTGCATTTGTTTACCTGCTTTCGAACTGCTAGGTTGGCAGAAGCTGAGGGAAGTCACGGGAGCTCACACCGTTATGCGGCACTAGGGACTCGAACCGCTGAACTGCCGACCTTTCGATCGACAAGTTCAGCCACCGAGCCACCGCGTCCCTTATAAAATGCTGGGTACCCGAATGTAATTAAAAGTCCTCTCTGTCGGTATCCTTTAATAATTGTGAATTGAATTGTGCTTCCTGACATTGCCAAGACTGGTCACTGCTCTGCTAATCAATGCTACAAGACATCAATCAAACATGTTTGAATTTTTTAAAAACTGCCTAATAATTAGGGGCTAGCAGTGGGTTAGAATAGAATAGAATGACAGAGTTGGAAGGGACCTTGGAGGTCTTCTAGTCCAACCCCCCGTTTAGGCAGGAAATCCTACACTATTCCAGATAAATGGCTGCCCTATCTCTTAAAAAGTTCCAGTGTTGGAGCATTTACAACTTCTGGAGGCAAGTTGTTCCACTGATCAATTGTCCTAACTGTCAGGAAGTTTCTCCTTAGTTCTAAGTTGCTTCTCTCCTTGATTAGTTTCTACCCATTGCTTCTTGTTCTACCCTCAGGTGCTTTGGAGAATAGCTTGACTCCCTCTTCTTTGGGGCAGCCCCTGAGATATCCTCCACCAGGCACGCTGCACCTTCTGCTCCATTCTGCCAGAAGAGGAAGCAAGGTTACCTCCTCTCCCCTAAACAAAGGAGAGATGTTTGCACATAAACCGAACCCAGAGCACGGCTGACGTTACCTGGGAATAGAAAGCTTTATAAAGGGCTGACTTTGGGAAAACCGCAATCATCAGGAGGTTGTTTGGGGTGTGCAGCTGGACTGGCAAATGAGGAAGCAAGGAAGCCTTGTATTCTATAAAAAGCGCGGCAACCACACTGGTGGAATCCTGAAACAGAAAGAAGGAAGAAAAAAAAAAGGAAAAAACTTAACGGAGAGAGATTTTGATATAAATTAAGCAAGGAGGAAGTTTATAATCCCTCTTTTTGATCCTTGGTCTTCAGCATCCCAGGGCCGTATCTCCAAGATGTCGGTGTTCCCTTACTCTGAAAACAGTATTTTAACTGCTGATTTTACATCTTTTAAAGATGTAATTCAGATTGAAAATAGCCAAAACAGCTAGCATTGATCTTTCTGGAGGCACAAAAAGCCTTCAATATCATGAACTGGCAGTTTATGACGTCGCAGTTAAAAAAAAAACATGAACTTCGGTGAAAACTTTGTGAAGGTGATCCAAGCAATATATCCCAATCAAACAGCGAAAGTGATAGTAAATAGAGAAATGGCTTAGGACCTGGTTATCTACGGGACCGCCTGCTACCACCAATAGCCTCCCACCGGCCAGTACGCTCCCATAGAGAAGGGCTCCTCCAGGTGCCGTCGGCCAAACAATGTCGACTGGCGGCCCCCAGGGGGAGAGCCTTCTCTGAGGGGGCACCTACGATCTGGAACGAGCTCCCCCCGGAGATACGGAGGATCCTGGATCTGCGCACCTTCCGTCGCGCGCTTAAGACTTTTTTATTTCATCAAGCTGGCCTCGCCTAAATCTTCTCCCCTTTTTAAATGCAAATTTTAATTTGTTTTTAAATTATGGGGTATTTTAAATTCAGCCAAATTATTTAATTCGTTTTTACCTTATTTTAAATTTTTGCATTTATGTGTTTTATCTTGTGGCTGTACACCGCCCTGAGTCCTTTGGGAGAAGAGCGGTATAGAAATTTAATAAAAGAAATAAATAAATAAGTAAATAAATAAATAACAGAAAAATCTGACATAAACAAGGGTACAAGACAAGGATGTCCACTATCTCCTCTTTTATTCATACTAACCCTCGAGGTCTTACTCAGACAGACCAGACAAGACCCCAGAAATAAAAGGTTTGAAGATAAATAAAGAACAATACAAAGTACAAGCTTTTGCAGACAACCTAGTATTTATTTTGGAGGAACCCCTAGAAACAGGACCCCAATTAATAAAGAAAATAGAAGAGTTCGGTGCGGTGGCAGGATTTAAAATAAACAAGGAAAAGACCAAGATATTGACAAAGAACCTTACAAATAAACAGAAAATCCTACTGATGGAAAAGTTGGACATCCAGATAACTAAAAAAGTTAAATACCTGGGAATTTGGCTAACAATAAGATGTACATCTATTACAATTCGATCTCGTAACAAAAACAT